>NC_138577.1:37039985-37639985 GCF_964289735.1 Phaethon aethereus | reverse complement strand
ATACATGATTGCTACTGTTTTTCACCTTTTTGTAGTTCTGAAATGAGGAAAGTAACCTGGAAAGAAACAGCTACTGATGGGAGTGGCAGAGAATGGGAGATGATTATGACAGATGATACCAATGCATGACTAGTACAAAGAAGGTAAACTGGGAATATTTATTACCATTATTAACATTAGATGAAGTAGCAGAAACCATTTTCAAAACAAACACAGAAAATAGTTTTTCAGAAAGTGTTGTAGTTAAGCTGTGAAAGTCCCTTCCACAAGTCATGTGAATGCTTAACTTCACATGGCTTCAAAAAGCAATGGGACAATAAATGACTGTTGAATACAAAAATAGGAATTTTGTTTCAGGAGGTCCTTGAACTAAAATGGTGGAGGTTGGAAGAAATTCTGGAGACATTTTAGCCCTATTTCTTATACTTCTTTCTTTTTTTTTACTTGCTTTCATCCAACCTGTTTTTAAGCAGGGACAACCAGATTTACTGCTATTCTATGTGCCCTCTAGGCATTAAATGTTTACTCAGTCCCACAGTCTATTTCCAAAAGGAGTAAAATTTGCAGTAAGTCTCACATGGAATACATGCAGAACAAATCAAGCATCTAGGATAGTGACCTTTGCCAATGTACAGACAAACATCACGTTTTGACGTGTAGGAGACTCACTGTTCAGAACACAGTTCTTTGCAAGTATTTGTGAAAACTTCAGAATTCAAACTTCAACTTGTAATCTTTAGCTTGCACAATATTAAAGTAATGTATAAAAAAGTTTATCTGGAAAAAGAAATCAGAAAAAAAAAATCTGGAAGAGGAGGACCTACAAAAGAGTGCTGGTATTTGAAAAGAACACACAACCTGCGTCCAAACAGAAAGTCGTCAGAATTAAAATATAGTCTTCATGCATTAAACAGGCATTGCAAGTTTGCCTCACAGGTGGAATGGATGATTGTCTCCTCCTGACTGTTACTTTAGAACTGCACTTTTGTCAAAAAGATCATGATGTGGAAGCATTCCAAAGGAATCCAAGTATAAGTTCTACCAGTGTTCCAGGAGGATAAACAAATGGTGTTCTTTCCATGGATATTATCTTTTTAAAAGCCATGAAAGACTCAATCCTTTGCAGGTAAACTTGCCAACATGCAGGCTATGTGCCCCTATTATTCAGATTTACAAAACAATTCCACATCCACCTTCTTTCCATTACTTTAGCACTCTCCGGCCCTCTCCATTTTCTCCCCACCTTTAGCACCTTACCACCTTTTTACTTCTAGCAAAGAAGTAATGAGGGAAGAGACCCTCATGAAGGGAGAGACCCTCATGAAGGGAGAGTTAAAGACAACTATAATGAAATTGGGTACTGCAATGGACAAGTATTTGTTAAAAACAACTGCCCTTTTCCAAGCATATTTGTCCTGCCACAACTACAGCAATAGACCTTTTCAATCCTAAGAATTTATGCCTTTCACAGTCCAGTATAAGTGCTGGAACTCATGACCTTAGGATTCTAGCAGCACATATCACTAGACCATCAATCAATTCAGTAACTGAAAAATCAAGACTACAGCTTCAAAGTAGTTCATTATGATTCCTGCAAGCCAAAAATGTAAAAAGGAAACTTTGCAGGTAACAACATAAATTAATTTATGAGCCACAATTTACATACTCCCTCCTGCCGCTTGCCCCCCAAAAAATCAGAAATTATTTAGTGGCAAAGTGGTAGAATCTGGTGAAAAACAGGTTAGCGTTTTAAAACCTTTCAAAACTTGTCCTCTTTGAATTTCACTTCAGTGGTATACCATTTGGGATGCTATGCCAGTCTATTTCTTCAATATAGAGCAACTGTGGAATTAACAGAACAGCCTGGTTTTTTTAAGCCTAGTTTTATATTCTGAAAGGTTTATTGTGTTTTTCTTAATCCTTAAGTTGCATATTCATTGCTATATTTTCGTCTAACTGCTGTCACTTATATTGTCATGCAGAAGGGCAAATCAGGGTCAGTTTATGTAAGTGGCATCAATCTGAAAAACTTCATCAGTCTTTATTTCAAGGCATTATGCAAAGAAAGCTGACATTAAGAGAGCCTTAACTGACAGCAAATGAAATCAATCAGCAAATCACTAAGCCATAATAAACTCGCTCAAGTTGTAGATAACCCTTCCTATTCCAGGTCTTTAAGTACAAGGCCCATCAAATGCAGTATCTGGGCAGAAATGTCTCTCCTGATTCCACTACAAAATTCTTGCACTAATATATTAGTTTTATTTTGCATTAATTGATATTTTTTCTTGCTCTGTAAGCTATTGATAAGAATAACCAACAGATAGAGATATGTTTTGTAATAATGGAATACTAATCAGTTAAGTGAAAAAAGACCAAACAAAAGATTCAGCATTTGAATAATTTTCTTTTTTTAGTTTAAATGTAATTAAGAATAGAAAATAGTTTGATTTTGTTTCTGCTACTAAGATATTTGGGTAATAAAGTCTATTGCCTCATTAACTCCTATTGCTTAGATGCACTTGCTCAGCATTTCTTCTTGGTTTTTGAAATTGAAAGAACCAGTACAAAAAAGTAAGACTCCAGACAATTCCTAATCTTTGACGGTATTCACTTCATGAACTCATTTTGTAACCCACATAACTATCAACAGTTTAACAGCTATGCTTCTGAAAGGGCTTATCTGTGTTACAACAGTACACACTGCAGACCATCAAACAATAGTCACAACCAAGCTACGCAGTGGTTATTTGGTAAAATTACTCCTTTTCTGAAGGTACTGCACACAGATAATCCCATGCAGTTCTGAAAGATAGAATTTCTGAAGTAAGAAAAATTGCCTAACAACCAAGGTGCTGTGAAAACTGTATTTGTTATTTTCTGTTATTGAATGATGCTTTATTTTTGTAGTTATAGCATTTAGGAGTCTGCCTTTATTCACTGAGGGAGTTTGGGGTACATAATGAGATCATCATGTCTCTACAGTAATTTTTGTCATAAAAGAATAGTGACTACAAGCCAGTAAAGATGCTTCCTGTTGGGTGCTTATGCTGTAAGATGCAGCAACCTGGTAACCAGCTGGGAAAAAAAAAACATCCCAGGCTTACACCCCTGCTCATTGCAGGGGGGTTGGACTATATGACCTTTAAGTTTTCTTCCAACCCAAAGATTCTATGATTACAAGCAGAAACAAAACTAAATAAACAAACTTGGTGAATTAAGATTATATTTTACACAGTTCTTATAGAGCTTTCTTGCATATCAGGACAGATCATTCCTAAGAGATTACCCACATGCAACAGATATAAATGTACGAGAAAGTCTAAGTGGACAAAGGCAGATAGTTACACAATTGCTTAATAGGGTCAAGAAAGAAAATTTTCCATTAAGAAACGTTACTGAAAGTCTAAATGATTATATGCTAACTTAGGCATTCAAGATAATCAGCAGCAGGTCTTAACTGAAAGCTTTTACAGAACTAATAAAACTTATGAAAGAGGCTGGACAAGAGCTAGTAGTTTCACAGACATAATGGGACAGCTTTCAGTAATTGATTAATTGGTGGTTACAGATACTGACTTTGATATTTACAGTCCCATAGTGCCAAAGACTTAATAGGCTTGGGGTGCAATCAGTGTACCAGCTAACTACAAGGCCTTCTGAGAAGGGTTCTTCATACAGTTTCTATTCATTTATTAGAATGAAGAAAGACAAGGGAAGAAATAAAAAGTGTAAGGGTGCCTGAGAAAGTGAGGCAAAGGGGCTAATGACAAGGAGGGGGAAAATGAGGAAAGTAGAGAGAGCAATAAAAAGCCCATAGAGGTCAGGGAGCAGAAGACTGCTAAAAGAAGTGCTGCCAAGAGGAGAGGAAGTTGGTAACATACTTAACCCACAGAAAGGAGACGGAGTGTGAAATCAGATTATAAAAGGCAAATTTCCAGCACCGCTGGCATTCTGAAGATGCCTCACTTTTTATGCTTTAAATTGTGGTTTGCTAACATACATTAATATCATGTTTTTAAGGACTTAATAGTTAAAATAAATTATGCTAAATGACTTCTAAATACTTATCATCATGATACAACCTATCTGGAGACGTGACTCCAGATACCAGCTGAACACGTTCAAGTAGTTTAAATTAGTTCTCTATGTTATGTCTCTTCAATCTGGTTATTCAGATTTTACTTAGTTGTTAATTATTGTTTCTTAAGCCCTGCACCAACTTTATTTTTTGACAAATTGAAGTTTGCAAAAGGTCAACATTGCAAGAAGTGTCATCGCACTCTAATGAGTTTAAAACTCTTTACTTATTTATGAGTATTTTTACTCAAGGTGCAAGTGCAAAATATCACTATATTAATAAAGAATCACTTCCCTCTTTTAAACAGTGTATTGGAAGGCAGGCTCATGGTCAGCCCAGAAGCAGCATGCTTTGACACGATGTAGGAAATTGGAAATTAGTCCTTTTAGAAAGGAGAAGAAAAGGGGGTGGGGGGGGAAGGGCACAGCCCAGGTGCTGTTGATAGCATCTGTTGAACTCCTACAGAATGAAGACCATTTTACCCAACAAGAAGCAGCAGTCTGATTCCAGAGGAGGCAGCGTTCTGTAATGAATAGTTCCTTCTGTGGGTGAAATGGTGGAAGTAAAAAGAAAAGACTGGAAGGGTGTGCATGTTGGGTGCACATACATATAAATGCACTATCTTCAAGACACTCTTAAAAAGGTTTCTCCTTTCATAAGTATTAAGAGAAAAAAAACAACAATTATTTGTTCTTTTAACAGCCATGCCATTAAAAAAAAAAGAAAAAGGCTCCAAAACCGAAGTACAAGATTTAAAACACTAATAATTTAGTTTCCAAGCAGCTGCTCCACGATTAATTCATCCCATTAAGTCCTCATACTGGAAGTGATTTATGTTTGAAAGTCTTGCCCTATGCAGAGGATAAAATCTGATGACAGAATTATAATGTTACCTTTGAAATCACTTGCTTCCTCAATTTGGTAAGAACTTTTTTTATTGACAAGTAAATATGGGAACGAGAAAGTGTTTATTATTTTGAGAAAAATTATCAGCAGAATTATGCATACCTTCTAATCTATCAAGCATAAATCTTAAATTAATGAACAAGTGAAGATAAATACAAATTAAGAAGATCCTAACATTTTAAACTACATTTATGTTTGCCTAATAAATTAGAAAAAGTGGACTTATGACACAATCAGATAATGCATGACTAAATCATACATGAATACATAATTTACATAAAATAAATGGTGAGAACCTACTCCTTCATAAATTTATAATGATTATTCACTAACACTGAAGATACGTCAGTACTTGACTCTATTACTACCACCACTATAAGCCTTTATGTTATTACTGCACTTTTCATTTCAAATTGCCTCAAAACACCTGAGAAATGCAAAGAAGTACACATAAATCCCATGTGGACTTCCTAAACCTGCATGAACAGATGGACACATGCTGAAGACAGAGAGCAAGACAGAGGGAGCATAAGATGGGGGGTAGGAGGGAGAGGCAGAGAGCGAGGGAGAGAGCCAGGGGCAGAGGGACAGTGCGGACAGAAAGACAGAGATAGACAGAGCAAGCGAGACAAAGCCAGAGTGGGAAAGACAGGTACAGGGAGCAGGAGAGAGGGAGAGAGACCGCGAGAGAGACCGAGGCAGAGCAGCAGGCAGAGATGGACTGAGTGAAAGCACAAGCGTATGTACAGTAGAGAGAGCAGGCACAGCAGGGAGAGCCAGAGCAGCAGAGAGTGGGTGCACGTACGGCAGTGTGTGCACAGCAGCGAGCAAGTGTGTGGCAGAGAGCACACTTGGAGTGGAGACTGTGCACACAGGACACAAGGACAGACAGCTTGCAGCAGAGAATGGCAGCATGTGGCAGGGAAGGAAACAAAAAGAAGGGGAGACAGAGAAAGACAGGCAAGACGAAGTGAAAACTTACCCATCTCAAACCCACCTGGAGGACAGAAAGCACATCACATGTGCATAGTATCTTTCAAAATCAAGGGAGAGCTTTGTAATGAAAAATACAGATTTACCTACTCAAGTCCTTAGTTATAACAAACTAAAATGTTCTTAATATACATATCAATCTTACATTTCAGGTGAAGGGCGGCACACAAAGAAATGCTTTCTCCCAAGACCCACAAACGCAGGTACATGTATGTGCACCCCTTTTACACCAGAAGCCTGCTTATTGTCTCATCCTCACGTCTGCTTTTTCGTACACCACATAAACGCATTAAATATTCACATCCTCATTAAAGTCACTCACAAAACTTGCCCATTTGGATTCTGTAATTTATATAAATCCTGTAAAACAGCAACACAAATTCATCTGTGAATATCAGTTCTCTTCCAAACCAACATCCAGAAGCCACATCATATCCTTTAGCAACCAGATATTAGAGGAGGAGAAGGCTCAAAGTTTGCCAAATACTGACGAAAAGCAACCACCACAAATAAAGAAGGCCAATTAATAAAATACACAAATGGAGACTTTGAAGACAGAGGTCAAGATAGTTCACATGACACACAAAATTATTGCTCTTTTCCTAATTGCACATTTGCAGGCAGCTACCATGTGTGAACATCAGTGGCTGTCTGATCACACAGCCAAATGTGTGTTTTTCGGACACACAGCGGATGTGATTCTGACAGCCACTGCTAGTTTCTTGTTGCCACTATGACTGACATACATCTGTTACTTTTGTGTATTAGAACACATGGGGGCATCCTCCATAAAGGCAGTGCTCCTCTGTTTAAACAGCTCCTGTATCACCTGTAAAACCAACCTGCAACAGTAGATACAGAGCCTAACCTAAGTACACAGGGCAAAAGCACTTTTTATTTTGTTAGCCTTTCCCTGTTTGGTAATGAAGCACTTATACACCAAGTATACATTACACATCCTATTGCTATTGCAAAACTAGTCTGAGGTATCTAAATTTACTTCAAGAAGTTTCTTTCATACCAGTTCTTTCTGTGTCTACATCTCCAAATAGAAAAAAAACTATTGTGAGAGTATACCCATGCTTAATTATTTATACATGAACATTTAAACCATAACTGGTTTAGATGGGGAGTTTATGCATTGTTTTTTAGGTCAAATTGCTTGCCATGAGTATTAATCACATATTTGATGTAAAAGTACTTGAGATAATTCAGAGTGAATCCTCTGAATGACCACTTTTTCTGTGAGCCAATAACCTCTTTCAGAAGGAAGAGAGTTAAGGGAATATTATCCTCTTCCTAAAGGTGTAGCACAATTCAATTTTGTATTTTATAAAGAATTTATAACCTTTACTGGTTATTTTAAATAGTGATCTGCCAAGCAAGACTACTAGAATTAGGAATCCCGTTATTTCGGTTGCTCTTTTTCACCTTATAGCCTGTATTTATTGAAGGCTTCACATACGGTTCTACTTTTCGTCTTCAGTGGGAACATTCATGAATGGCCAGAAGAGCACACCCTAAATGGTGTTCTCCTATGTTTCATGTGCGTGAAAATAACACTATATGTTCCACTTTCAAACTTAACTAAGTAACAAACAGTACAACTTTGTGACATAACATCCTTCACAGCAATTAAATACCAGGAGAGTATTTCAAAGCTATAGTAATCATACCATTTTACTTTTCATGATATTGCATTTTTTCATTACTTATCCATCTCAAGTGACATTTTCAAACTATTCTGGTAATTTTTATTACAGTTTCCAAGAATTTAACAAATTTCTACAAATTAAGTCATACTTTCACTACTTGCATTGGGCTTTAGAAGACACTCAGAGCAAGGACATTTCTATCTAGTAGATAGTTGCAACGTTGCAATGCAAGAGCCATTACATAAAGCTCAGGCTTTGGAGAAGATACACAGAACTTTGTGTCCCAAATATTTAATCTCATCAGCTAAAGGTCTATCACTAGAGTATACAACATGTTCTTTAAAAGATGCACACCATTTCCTATACAGCTTAATAATTATTTCATTTGGAAATGGCAGGGGTTTTATTTGCATGTTTGTTTGATCAGCCCTGTAAACATTCATGGTATTTGGAATGTTGGATCCATTTGCTAGAAAAAACAACCTTCTGGTTTTACAAGGTAATTAATTAAGTGCCACAAAAAAGCAAATCTCTGATAGCTTAGTTCACAGTCAAACAATTTAGGTTCATTATGCCAATCTTTTTTGCACTTGTCTCCTATAAAGAAAGCCTATTTTTCCCAAGAAACATTCATATAGAAATAACAGCAATTTAAAAATTCCAAGACTCCCTGTATCCCCCGTGAAAAGGAATATAGATCACTAATGCTGCTCAGCCCATCAAGTAAATTAAAGATAGCAGATTTCATTCAAAATGCCCTTAAGAGCCACTTGCTTTCTAAAAAATTGGAAGAAAGATAACCTACGCAGATGTGTAGGTTACATACACATCTGTAACCTACATACACATATATGTATGTATATATATACTATAGGTATATATACTAGGTTTCTTTTTCTTCCTCTCATATGATGAAAAAGTGATACATACTGAACCAATGGATATAAAATTATTATTAAATACCAATTCCAGCCACCTACTACAAAGTGGATGCATTAAAAATAAAAATAAAACAACGCAATCTTCTGTAAGTACTCAACAGTTCTGATAGGCAATGCTTCAATCCTACCATACTGTCTAATTTAGGATCTTGTTTTTTCTTTTTAAAAAGAAACCATCAAATATCAAAAAATATAGACTTGGAAAAAACTCCTTATGTCTAACATTTGCAGATAATAAGACCTTTAACTGAAATGTACTTGTCACAGACTATGAAATACATGTAGTAGTAGCAGTTGTAGAGACCATGGATACAAACAATTCCACCGGTTTTAATAAGAAGCGTCCATAAAGTGATTACTAACCACTTACCTCATCAAAGTTTGCAGGATTGCCCTTAATACACTTTTGCATACAGTGAAATTAAAATCAATTAGCTGACTCCTAGCTGTCAAAGGGAAATTTTATAATAAAATCTCTGTAACGTACTTAGAAAGTTATCAAACAGGCACTTTGTAACAAGAGAAAAGGACAGGGAAAGGGAACTGCACAGTGAGATAGATTGTGAACCACTGATGTTGTGTATGTACAGCGTAACCATATGTAACTGGACCTGTCCAGTGAACAAAAGGTATGTTTACAATACCATACCACCAGGAAGCTACCCAGCACATACATTGCTACGTGTTACACCACAAGCACTCTATACAAATGCAAAATGCAACTTCTTATCCTTCCGTTTCTCTTCCTCTTCTTAGAAATAAAGAAATGCTTCTATAATCACTACGAGATCAAAAAAGAACAGGAGTTGGGATGGGACCAAAAAAAAAAAAAAAAAAAAAAGGCAGCTATGACTTCATAGGCCACCAAATTAGAAGAGCAGTATTTAAAAGGTGGTGATTTCCATGACAGGTTCTTTGAAAAGATGCCACCTGTAGAACCTTTTGTACAGCCTTAAAAGTGATCATAACTGCACTGGGGAAACATCTGCAACTGTACCCTCTGCTAGACACGTACTGCTGTGTTAACTAAAGTTCATGGGAATCTCAGGTGTTACTACTTTATTATAGAAACACAACAATACACACATAATTTATATCTTTATCATATTGAAATGCATGCATGCAAGAGGGCAACAGTGAGAAACATCCAGCTTAGAATCTGCCTTTCTTTAATGTTTGATTTTGTGACCCTGTTCCTGCAATTATACACCACATCTAGAACAGAAAATCTGCAATAAAAGGATTACTACAGAAATGTACACACACTGTGCAATACTTGCATTGTCTGACTTCCTTGCACTTTACATGACTAGCTTTCCTGTCTCTGATTCACATAGAAGAGCACAATGAAAGATGTACTCATTCTGCCTTTCATTCTCTCATTGAGAAAACAGAATGTTCTGCCTTTAGCAATAATGCATCACAAGAATGAAGTCATTCTGCACAGCTATAAAGACTAAGGATAGTTTGTGTATAAGAGGACGTAACAAACTTAAAAATGCAAAAGCATTGTGTAGAATCCATTTTCAGAGCTGAAAATATGTACATTTTCAGTTCATTTCTCTTTTTTCCCCATTGTTTCCTCCTATCGAAATTAGTAGTTTGAAACAAACTAGTGTTTAAACCTACATGAACAAAAC
Organism: Phaethon aethereus; assembly: GCF_964289735.1. NCBI lineage: Eukaryota > Metazoa > Chordata > Aves > Phaethontiformes > Phaethontidae > Phaethon > Phaethon aethereus. The sequence goes on along the minus strand of NC_138577.1, from coordinate 37,629,769 downwards.
AGCCTCTGTATTTAACTATTCCAAATAGCCATTTCTTTTAAATTAGGAAAGCTCAAAAATCACTATTTTTTCCAAAACTGTAATATGGAAAAATCTGATACTGACCAAGAAGCAGCATAAAAATCTTGTCTTTTTTTTTTTTCACGTTTTACTTATCTTGCTTAAATTGGGGGGGGGGGGGGGGAAGTGGGCGCAATAGAGTGATATTAATTTTCAAATAAAACATTTGCATTTTTCCATAGTTATATTGCCCATCAGTTATTTAACATTATAACTGCAAAATTAAAAGTTCACATCATCTCAGAAATAACCGTATTCAAGAGTATATATGGAAATTATTTCTCTTTCAACTGTTGCCTGCAATAGTTTTGAAGCTTTTTGTTCTCCACACATTCAGTGCAGTCTAGCTTCTTGTTCTATCTCAGATGCAAAAAAGGAAAAAAAGAAACAGGATTATTTTAGACTCTAACCTGAAATGCTGCAACCTCTGGCCTGCCCTTCAGCCCTTCCACTGCAAAGGTCTCTAGGTGCAGTTTGGGTAGCTGCAGGGTGAAGTCATTCCTGGTTGCCGCAGTCTGTGACAGCAAGGTCTGATCTCTGACCTAAAGGGAAAAAAACAGCATCAATGGTAATTCCCCTTCAGACACATTAACTGGGATGAACTGGGTCCCCTTGAGCCCACTGAGTGGACTTGCATTGATCGCTGGACCTGAAATCCATGAATAAATTTAGGACTAATTGATTTTTCGTTGCAAATAAATCTCTAATTCAGAGTGCTGGGAGAGAATGTTAAGAAGAAAAAGCATCTTCCCCTGGTCTGAAATGAGAAGGAAAGAAGAGACACTAAGGGCTCACAAGCCCACCTGGTATATACATTTCACAGATCTGTCCCCTGTAAAAACCTCGTAAGAAACAGTAATCGTACTTCTTACTCAAAAACATCAGCTATGAAATTAAAAAGTTCATGTGATCATACAAACAAGAAGCTGATGTGTGAGTTCTGTCTACTGTAGGTTAATCATACCAGTCTTCAACAATAAGGTTCATTTAATATCAATTCAGTTAAACCCCAGATCAAAATGAATAATCCTCAAAGCAAAATAAACCAACCTGTAGCTCTGCATTTAACAGAAGGAGAAAAAAACCTCACAAACAACAAAACCAACCCTGCTACTACATTTCTTATTGTGGACTCACTATAAGAAATAATGCTCTAATTAGTATTAATCGACTTTTATACAGTTTCTAACTATGCCAATTTGGAGCGAGAAATGCTACAATTTGCACAAAATTCAGACAGTTTGATATTTAGTTTTGCAGGCAGTCTGAAACGAAAGGATAGAACAAAACCCCCAAGCAGTATCAATGTCATGTCTACGTACAGCCACAAACATGACCGAAGGCCGTTGATGTCACAGTGCCACCTGCTGACGACGCGAGAAACTGGTTTTAATTTAGAAACTCGCGTACCTTCAGAGCGGTACAAACGCTTAGGTAAAACTCTCAGCAACGTAAAGTGATTAACGATTTTGTCTTTAAACACAACCAGGCTTATTAGCGTTTCACACGAGACGAATATTGTTATCATTATTTAAAATGCACCATTTTCCCAGTTATTACAACACGTATTTAGTCTATCAGCATAGCTGTGAAATTACACGATTTTATACGTAACTTCCATGGACACATCACTTACATTCATATGCCATATGCTGCCACACACGCATTTTTCATTCTATTTAATACAAAAATAATCATGTCCACCTCCAGGAGATCCCAGTAGTCAGATTAGATTCTAATACAGATGGACAGACAAACACACAAATGTGTATTATTACAAATGAAGAGATGAAATACATTCATTTGGCATAGACTGTATCTGTTGAGTAGCAATAGCTAGTACTGCAGAAATAATTTACTGTCTTTAACATCAATACACAGTCTGATACTGAAACATATACTAAATATATACTAAATACATATAAATCAACAGATACACCATTTACTAAATACTATTTAAAATAAACTTTTTTTTCTTAGAACCTCCTTTGCCAAAAAGAACTCACCGAACATGAATTAAAACATATGTCCATTAATTTTAAATCCCAGATGACTTTTTTGTAACCACTTACAAAAATCAGATTTTTGTAAAATGTTGATTATCAGTGAACATATTTTAAATAATAGTACAGCCTTTGAAATCTGCTCTGATTGAAAGAAGTATGCATGTGTAAATCTACTTATACAAAGAAAAGATTTTATTTTATTCGTTGCTCTGTTCTGTGGGAATAGGGAGCCCTACATTTCCCAAGTTGACCTAAAGAATTCCTGTCAATACCTGTGGCTGCCAAACATATGCACTATGATGCAATTTTTATAACAGGAAGGTCCTCTACACATTTTTTGCACACATAGTGCACTAGGTTCAGGATATACAGTCCTGTGGAACAAACATACTCTCTAGAGTGTTCTGTCAGCATGTGTAATTCCGGTCAGATGTTAACCTTGCTGAATATAACAAAATGCATTATTTTAAATACACACTCACACACACTTGATTTACACTTATATAGCTTATATATCCCAACTTTTCAGTGTCTTTGCTGCCAGTATGCACACAGATAAAAGAAAACATTAATGCGGATTAAGGTACTAAGAATTTATCAACATCAAACCACCAGTGTTTTGCCTTCTACCCTTCTGAACCGTAGTCAATAGATCTAAATATTTTACTGCACCCTGGCCAATTCATTGTTTGATGTTTAAAAACTCACCCAGAATCAAAGAAAATTTATTAAATTTCAGCCCCCAAATGAGATACTATTAGCTTTGAAAGTCAAGTTTAACTGCGATATTGATGATTCTCTTTTTTCTGTGACAAAATTCACAAGGGAAATCCCTACGTCAAAGTACAAAAGCAGATTGCTAATACTAGGGGGAAAAAAACAATGTATAAGCAACGTAGGTATAATACACACACAATACAGAAAGTGGAAGTCATTTTAACCCTGTTAGTTTCAAACTCTCCATTTCAGTATTGGGGCCTGACATTCACTGAACAATAAAATACAAAAGCCATTTTTTAAAATGGCAGAATTATAGTAAACATATGCCATTAACACCACCACACCAGAAAAGTACATATTAGCTCCTTAAAGAGTATGACATTTGATATGAAGATTCATGACTAAAAAACAACCCCAAAAACTTTTGTAAATACTTAGATCATAAAGAGTGAATCTCATTATCAACATGCACACTGAGAAACAGAAAATGAAGTTAGAGTTTTCCTTTGAAAAATACTCACAAGGGTTCAGGAAAAATTGTAAGAACAAAAGACTGGGCCATTACACTGTTTTGGTAAAAGTGAGAACAGTCTTCAACCTATTCAAGGAATGGAACCTATAATGTCCAAGCGTGCATGGAATCACGCTGGACAGGCCATTCCTATATAAAATCTTAGTTAGGAACCAATTTCATCACTTCCTGCCTATTTGCGTTTTAAGATCCAGGAAGGTAATGGTAGGAGGTGAGAGACTGTGATTGCCTCATTCTCTAATGAAGTATGCACAGCACTCACATACACACTTACATTATAGAAATCTGAGGCAAAGGTAAAACTGGTAATTTTATTTTAAAAAACTTTTTTTTTTTGGCAACTTGGCAGGGAGGAAAACCATCCTATGTAGTTAAGCTTTATAATGCAAGTTTCAGAGCTTTTTTGGATTTAATGACACCTTTTCTCCACATGAAATCTAAAGCAAGACTATTTTATCCAAGAGGTCTCCTTAGGCTACAGACCTAATGCTATAATCTAAAAAAACTAATCAGCTAATCAGACTTATTACAATGATTAAAAATGTCTAAAACCTGTTCTACTTCCCTATATTCAAAATTAATAGAGAGGAAAAAAAAATACAAATGTATCCATATCCAATGCTAGTGAAAATTTTGCTTGTTTCTGATTTTGGTAAACATAATTTTGGCTGAAACCGTGAAAAGTTGTAAGTGCTTTTATATGGAGCATAGTAAGTAAGTACTGTGACAGTGGACTGTAAGTACAATCATTAGATTTTTGAGTTTAGCCTGACATAAATATTGTCCGAAAACAGGCAAAATCGCAAACGGATCCATACAACTTTACTACAATACTCAACACATTTTAAAACAAAGGAGCATAGTGACTTATGATAGTGTTTAACTTTTTAATTAATTAAGAGAGCAATACAGAAGACAACACTATAGCCACTCAATTTAAAATCAATAAAATACTGATGAATTCAGATCAAAGCTGAAACTGAATAATAAAGTCAAGTTACGTTATTGACTGAACCAATGTGTAGAATTTGATGGGCTAATTCTACATGTCCAAAAATGATATTAAAAATTCTCTGCTGATCAGAGATAACAATAATTTTGTCTACAGTCCTCTTCTGTGTTCACTTCTTTCTTTTTCCTCTGCACAGTTTGAGCTGGTATGTCCAGTTACTCCAACAGAGACATGGTACTAAATGGTAGCAAGGTGTAAATGGTATTAAGGTGTACTTAACCCTCCCTAATGTCTTTGCCCAGCTACTGTCCTACTGCCTGACTGGTACAACAAACATAAGATTTTAGTTCCTTATTTTGAGCCTAATTCGATGTTTTCTTATGGTAAAAATAAAGTAAGATTATTTATGGATATAAACTTCACTATGTAAGCTGTATAGGAGAACTTTTTATAGGTTCAAGTTCACCAATTCTACATAAAAAAATAGCACCTAGAAAGTAAAAGATTGGGCTTATTTTACTTTCATCTCCTACTACTATTTTTAATAGCATATAATCTGCGATTTAAACAGTGGAACAAAAATTACAATGATGCAGTGATTTGGTGATAAATGAACGGCAAACCGATTTAGTCTGCTTGACTTTGAGAGGACCATATTGCTGAGATAACAGAAGCTACAAATACGTTATGCAAATCATTCTAAAAGAGTTCAAGCAGGATGGTTTATACCACACCGTTATATGTCCTGCATGTGACATATAATTAACAAAAATGTTTTTAGAACTTTTTAAAATAGAAGGAGGCAGTTTGAATGCAAACCACATCTTAGTCTTAACCAGTCTTGTAAATACGTGCTGATTTAGCTGCATAATGTTCATACCCCTAGGGCAGCATGTAAAATGGAGGCCATACTGCACAAATCAAGGACATGCACATCTGCTGAACATGGTCCTTTGCCTTCTTCGATGAGAAGCACTTTAACAGAAATAGGTTATATAGTAACTCATTTGAATGGGCAAGTCTTTGTTAGAGTGGCACAAATTACTATGGAAGTAAGGAGAATAATTAAAAAGTATATACACTGGTGGATGGAATTAAACTTTCAAGAACACTTCCCAATTTTTTAATGTTTACATATGAATTGTTGATGTTCTCTTACTCTATACTAAAAAATACAAGTGAATATACATTAAGGAAATTGCACTAACAATAGTACTGAATAGTGCTGATAACAGTAGTTCTTCAAGTAAGTTGCCAATACAGATGATCTTTCTAAGGATATATTTGTATACTGTCATTCCTGAGTATGGGCTCTCTAGAAAACAGTGATCACACTTGAAGTGTTAGCCCTTTTAGGGAATAAAGACCCCAAAAGATTTGCTGAAAGATTTGGCATGTGTGACATCCAAGGAAATATATACCACATCACCCTGTCAGATACAAGAGACAATCTGTTAATATCAGTTGCTCATAAAAAACAGAGTCTGAGTCTGTACTGAAAATAACAAAATCACTCAAAAAGTATATTCATCTTATTGAATGAGGGCCTATATAATCACGGACACAGTATTCTCCATCAGGATGTTTCAGCAATCAAGGATCACTCCAGAAGACTGCCTGCAACAAGATTGTATTGCTTAAACTGAAGGCACTTTAAATCAAACATCTGAAAACTGGAAAATTACAGCCACAATTAGAAAGCAAAACAGGTCAGGAATGATGCTGGGAATCAAACCAGTTAATTGAACTGCAAAAAAAGCCCCTCAAACTCTTTTTTTCTTTTTTTCCCCTCAAGAAAGCCAAACCAAACCATCAAATCACAACCCACCTTGCTTAGACAAAATAGTGCCTCATAGGAGGGAAGGGGGATACTTGTTATATGGCCATCATAGTTAGGTTTCACAACTCACTAAAGGTCAGCAGACTGTTGCATACTCTTTCATCAAAAGAAGAAATACATCCTCAAACCCAAGGGTCTGACTTCTGTTGATAGTGGTGTTTTTAAATAGCATTTGCACGTATCCTCCTATAGGTAGCCATAGATGAATGTAATCAGGTATACCAAATATTTCACTTAATTGAAAACCTACTAAAAATTTCTGTATTAGCTTACCGATTGAGTGACTACCCTTTTTGATTACTGCAAAACAAATTACAATACAAGCTATTCCATAGATGGTTTTTAAAAGAACATTAATTACTGCATAACAGCATTTGTGTAAAGACATGTATCTCATAAAACTGATGTTTTGGGTATGGTTGGCTTTTTTTTTTTTTTCCTCTAAGGACTAGTCAAGATTCTGTCTAATTCTAGTCAAGAATTAATTTTCACAGTAGAATACCAGCCTAGGCTTATCTGTAAGTTTAATTCAAGCTTTCTCATATTACTACACACACATACACTACACAGTCTGTTGAATAAGATGTTAATTTGATCCAGAGTTGTTTTATACAAACATTGACTACTGCACCTAAGCTTCGCTCTAGTTGCAGGATGCGCACTATAATACATCCCCTATGAATGGCTTTCAGTGACCTTGGGCTGAAGATGAACCTATGTCAAGAGAAAATAACCATTAATGTATCCAGTAATTGCACAATTCTCCAAACAAGGATTTTTCCTTTCTGAAGGCAAACTACACAAAAGTATTCAGCCCTTAAAAAAAAAAAACAACAAAAAACCCAAACCAAACCAAAACAACAAACCAACAAAAGACAAAGAAGTCAAATGCATCCTGAAATTAGTTATTTAGATATGTCGTTATTTAGATATGTCTAAACAGTTAAGCACATGGATATGACATTCGGCAATGTCTTCTCTTTAGTTTGTCAAGGTTTTTAAATCCCTCTTGAGCTGGAGTACCATTTTTAGCTTGGCTAGGTCAGAATGACACTGAACAATATGAGTGATGACACACTAGACAGCTATATGGACAGAGTTGTCATCAGCAAGCCAGCTGTGCTAACACCTGTATGTCCTGCACAACTGATCTTTAGGAACAAGGATCAAGAAAGTCAGATTACTAGGGGGGCAAACAAAAGTCATTCACAAAATATTGAAATGAAGAGGTGCTAATTTGAGATGGAGGAGGAGAAAAGGTAATCTTCTAACTGCATTATTATCACAGAGAACCAGTAGCTTGTTTCCTACTATTAACTTACAGCAGTCATTTAGAATTTTAATATTCTAATTGGGTTTACTTTGTGATTTTATTGCATGTACATATACCCACTGTTTCAATAGGCTTGTGATAGGGCTGGTTTAGAAAAACCAAGGACCACAGCGACAAATAGACCCTGAGCACATACAAGCAGGCTTCACTGTTAATGTGTCTAAACACACAGAAGAATCAGCTCTGGGAGTGACATTAGGCTAGGGAAAAATTTTCAAGTTGAGATCTCCAAAACAAAAGCTTTAAAATCATTACTGAGATAACTAAATAATATGTTAGATTATAGATACCAGTGAACTCAGAGAAATACGGCTGATTAGTACAGCTAGAAGTATCAGGTCACATCTATTGAAGTCTGATTGTGGCAGCTAACTTACGCCTCGTAAGTGTTCTGGTTTTTTAAGGCCTGATCAATTTGTGGTCTTCTTACTGAAACTAACAATTAATACTACTTACACTGAACAGTTTTACTGATGTATTCACTCGTATATGTACTTAAACCTATGGTAAATGAATTTCTTAGAGGTCATAAAACAACCATCATACGGAAATGGATTTTATTGCTATGGACCGCATCAGAAATAGCAATCTAATGTTACCAACGTTACTAAGTCTCAAGTCTTCAGTGGTCTCACACCATGTCCAACTGTCCCTTTGTCCTATATTAAAAGCATCATTAAATTGCATAAAGAAAGATAACTTGGTCTTTGCATTCTACAAGGATGGATCGTAGAGTGTTAAGACTTTTTTTCAACTGATAGAACTGTGGGGCCCAGATCTCATGCATAGTAAATTCAGGGACATTTCTGAGAAGACAATGGGGGTAGAAGGGGAGCAACAGTGAGGCAATGAAACACAGTGGTGGAAGGATTTCAAGGCACGACTGCTGGTGGGTCTGTTGGAAGCTGTTGTGCCAGCTGGTGTATGAACCTTTCAATCAGCAGAAATGAAGTGCATTACAGAAGTGGATGAAGAAGAATTTTTCTGACCAAGTGCCAGAAGGAAAGGAGCACACTGGATAGCTGCTTTGATCCCTGAACTGTCCCAAAATGTCTGAATGAGTGGGTTGCTAACCAGCATTGGGAAGAATGATTTTTCCGGGGAGGTTTTTTTGGCTTTTTTACTCACTATCACAGCTCATCAGCCCCACAGGGTACTAGGTAACAGTCTTAGCTTGTGAAGACATGGTATTTTTATTAACCTGTTAGAATGGCCAAATCCTAAGCAGCCAGGGCTGAGACAGACTGAAAACACTGCCAGCCAGTAAAGCTTGTCAAGACTTTAATAGTTAAGATGACAAGGGGAAACAGAAACAATTTTCTGTCTCTGTACAGGCTGACTCACTGGGATGACTTCCCATAGTGGTGTTTTTCACAGGCGGAGTTTAGAGAACAAGAATTTCGGAGGCTGAAGAAGAGGCAGTTACAGCACTGTACTGGGTGCAGGCACTGGCAGTGGGGCTGTAGGGTGGCCTCTGTGAGGAGAGGCCGGGGTGCCCTGTGCTGAACACAGCCAGTTCCAGCCATCTCCAACCGAACCACCGCCTAGCATGGCTGAGCTCCTCAGCCAAGCTGGTGGCCCTCTGTGAAAATGTAGTTAAGAAAGGGCAAAATCCACCACACAAGCAGAGAAGGAGGGAAGGAAAAAAGTGATAAACACCTATGAACACCAAAACCAGAGAAGCACGGAATCACACACAGAATCTAAGGTAGGAAAAGACCTTTAAGATCATCAAGTCCAACCATGAATCCAACACTGAAGCAGGGCAGGGAAAGAGTTTGAGGCACTGGATCAGGAATTTCCCTGCAGGCCATGGAGAGGACCATGGTGGAGCACACGTCCACACTCTAGTCCGTGGAGGACACCAGACCGGAGCAGGTGGATAGTTCCTGGAGGAACTGAAGTCCATGGAAAGCCCACACCTCAAGCAAGTATTCTCTAAGGACTGCAGCCTGCATGGAGAGCTTGCAGCATGAGGAGGAAGGAGCAGCTGAGAGAAGTCATTATGGACTGACTGCAATCCCCCACCCTCATCCTCCTCTGAGCCTCAGAGCATGGGCAGAGGAGTCAGGTCTGAAGCTTATCCTAAAAGGCAGGAGGATGCTAGTTTTTTTCTCTTTGTTTCTCACTATCCAAATCTATTTTAATAAATAAGTTAAAATAATTTTCCCCATGCCAACTTCGTTTCACCTGTGACAATAACTAGTATGCAATCTCCCCATCTGCATCTCAACGCACAAGCTTCCTCATCCTATTTTGTCCTCCTGTCCTGTTGAGGGGGAGTGAGAGAGCAGATGGGTGGGCATCTGGCTGCTGGTCAAAGCTAACCCACCACAAGCACTCAAACTGAGAAGCAATACAAAGGGAAAGCTGAAGATTTTAGCAGAGGTAGTATAAAATTATTTCTTCCACTGATGGGATTCCATAACTAATAAGTCATAAACTACACGTGTTAAAGAATCTAGTTGTATAAAATGCACAGACTTAATGACTCTTACTCTGTTTATGCAAACATGATATTAAGAAGTACAGAAGAAATTAATAACAAAATACAGTTTATCAACAAGTATAACAAGGGCATTTATAACAAAATCAACTTCTCAACATATTTTTGAAAGTGTTTCAAGAAACCATTTATTTTTCCTACGTAAAAAAGGCCTACAGATGGGTTTTAAAATAAGACATTGACATAAATGTTTTTTCTCTTAATGAGAAGTTTTTTTCAGAAAACTCTTTATGTTGGAACTGCAAGCAGATGGAATTTCTTCTAAGAACTCTTCCAGTAAAAATTAATTTACTTGTGTTACCATTTTGCATCTTCCATTGGGCTTTTTTTTTTCCTAAGGAATTGGTCAAGTCATGGACACACATTTCTCTAAGTAGCCAAGGTTTTTTCAGTTTAAGACTACCTAATACATTCCAGGGAGGAAAAAAAAAAAACCTGCATCTGTTTTCCAAACCTAGATTTTTAAAATATTCACCTATTACCTTTTTGTCATCTTTAATATTATGAGAATAAAACTGAACGAAACCAAAATCTTCTTAAGGTCCTTTGTTTGCCCTTGGTGGTGTTTTTTTGTTTGGGTTTTTTTGGTTTTTTGTTGGGTTTTTTTTGGTAAAACATTCACTTTGCACTTTGATACTTGCTGTCAATATTTAGATGGTATAAAACCAAGAAAGACCTCTCATTTTAATGGCGTCAGGTACTATTGTGCAAATAACCCAACTCCAGGGGTCAGATGAAGATAGCTAACATCACAAGACAAAAAATAACCTTCTAAAGAACATCTTGCAGGTCATGAAGGATATAGAACTAGCTGCTCCCTTAGCATAGCACATGTTCAAGTTCTTCCAACATTTATGCTTCGTAAATATTGATGATGATTTAAAAAGGTGGCTCTGAAATGGTCTTAAGAGAATCACAGAATCACAGAATCACTAGGTTGGAAAGGACCTTCAAGATCATCAAGTCCAACCATTAATCCAGCACCACCATGTCCCCTAAACCATGTCCTGAAGCGCCACATCCACACGTTTTTTGAACACTTCCAGAGATGGTGACTTCACCACCTCCCTGGGCAGCCAGTTCCAATGCCTGACCACCCTCTCAGTGAAGAAATTTTTCCTAATATCCAATCTAAACCTCCCCTGGCGCAACTTGAGGCCATTTCCTCTTGTCCTATCACTAGTTACTTGGGAGAAGAGACCAACACCCTCGTCGCCACAACCCCCTTTCAGGTAGTTGTAGAGAGTGATAAGGTCTCCTCTCAGCCTCCTCTTCTCCAGACTAAACAACCCCAGTTCCCTCAGCCGCTCCTCATAAGACTTGTGCTCCAGCCCCCTCACCAGCTTCGCTGCCCTTCTCTGGACATGCTCCAGCACCTCAACATCCTTCTTGTAGTGAGGGGCCCAAAACTGAACACAGTATTCAAGGTGCGGCCTCACCAGCGCCAAGTACAGGGGCACAATCACTTCCCTACTCCTGCTGGCCACACTATTCCTGATACAGGCCAGGACGCTGTTGGCCTTCTTGGCCACCTGGGCACACTGCCGGCTCATGTTCAGCCGGCTGTCAACCAGCACCCCCAGGTCCCTTTCCGCCGGGCTGCTCTCCAGCCACTCCTCCCCAAGCCTGTAGCGTTGCATGGGGTTGTTGTGGCCAAAGTGCAGGACCCTGCACTTGGCCTTATTAAACCTCATACAGTTGGCCTCTGCCCATCGATCCAGCCTGTCCAGATCCCTCTGCAGAGCCCTCCTACCCTCCAGCAGATCAACACTCCCACTCAACTTGGTGTCATCTGCAAACTTACTGAGGGAGCACTCAATTCCCTCATCCAGATCATCAATAAAGATATTGAATAAGACCGGCCCCAGAACTGAGCCCTGGGGAACACTGCTTGTGACCGGCCGCCAGCCGGATTTAACGCCGTTCACCACAACTCTCTGGGCTCGGCCATCCAGCCAGTTCCTCACCCAGCGAAGAGTAAACCCGTCTAAGCCACAAGCCGCCAGTTTCTCCAGGAGAATGCTGTGGGAGACGCTGTCAAAGGCTTTACTAAAGTCCAGGTAGACAACGTCCACAGTCTTTCCCTCATCCACTAGGCGGGTCACCTGGTCATAGAAGGAAATCAGGTTGGTCAAGCAGGACCTGCCTTTCATGAACCCATGCTGGCTGGGCCTGATCCCTTGGTTGTCCTGCAGATGCCCTGTGAGCACTCTCAAGACCAACCGCTCCATAATCTTCCCTGGTACAGAGGTCAGGCTGACAGGCCTGTAGTTCCCAGAATCATTCTGGGCACAAGCATGCTGGAGCACTTGTTGACAAAGGCAAATGTATGATACTAGATTTTCCATCAATTCACAGCAGGGCATTAAGTGTTGTAAATGATCCCTTGTCTAGAGCTGTATTAGAAGCATGCACAGAGATTGTCTCCCTCAGCTCTGCTTCTTACTTTGTTTGCTGACGGTTATACACAAATACATGCAAAGGCAGATAATCCAGTACCTACACGGCTGCCTTCTGGAATTCTTATAGTGATAGAGTACAGAAAAGAATGAGTTTGCTTTAATGGGTATCAGTGTATACTGTATTATGCTGAGTCTAACTAAGATTACTAAGGATGTCTGTAAAATCTCTCTGAGCTCTACAGGCAAAAATTTAGCATTATGCATTGGTAACACAGATCCTGCAAGGAATGCAGTGGAATTTTGTGCATGTTTGCTCATGAATACATCAACACAGAAATACCACAATGTTCAAACTCCCATAAATATATCAGCAGCTAACAGTAATACTTGTTCAACTCCAGATGATTCTGAACTTCAACATTTTTCTTTTGATTCCTTTTTTGAAAACAAAAGCAGTTTCCAGAATTTCTCTGTGGAAGAAAAAGGCTTGTGGTTCCTTTACTAGTATTTCATCTACCTCATCATGTTTTGATTTTTCACTGTGAGAAAACCTTTAACAACAACAGTGTAAACTTGGTAGTTTATACACCAGCCATGTTCATTACTGTTAGATAATTAACTACCGTTATGATATAGGGTTTACATTTCAGATATTTCCCAAATATCAATAATGTTCCTTTGTTCTTCTAGGAGAAATGATATGTCAAATTATGAATGATTTACAATCAATTCTTTTTAGTTCATGCTGAAAGGAGCATCCTGACATTTCTAATTCTTATTTTTTTCTCATTCTTTAGGTTGACAAACCAGAAAAGATAAATTACTCTGGTACTCAATAACAAGATACTTGGGCCTAACAACTATGTACATCAAGAACTAAGAAGCAGATGTGGTAACTAAAATTCTCAAAGAAACGTGGCCATTTCTCGACCCATTCACTCCATCAGGAGAATCACTACTAAGTATGTGACCTTCCCTATAACCTTTCCTCAAACTCCTTGTGCATATACAGCCCCGCTTTCTAAATCAAAATGTAAACATGCAATCCAGAACAAGAAATTCTCAAGGCCAAGGACATTACACGTATATGTTACTGTAAAAACATAGCACTTTCTGCATTACATAGATTTCCCAAGCTTAAAAGAAGCCAGTATGAAGAAAATGGGGGCACAAAGGAAGACATTACCTATCAGCACAGTTTGCTGCAGCTAAAACACACAGTTTAGGTACTGTCACTTTTTGTGAACATTAAAGGAAAGAGAAACTTGAAAAAGGTATCTGAAAATTAAATTAACAGCAGTTTTGGTGGACACAGAAACTAAAATAAGGAATAGATTCCCATGTTGCTGGGAATTCAAGATGTGATACGGGAAATGAACACTCCAAGGTAATAAAAACATTTTTTTTGCTCTGTGTTGCTCTGGACTAAAAACAGGTGTAAAACAATCAGCCAATAGAGCTGTAGTTAAAAACAGCCCTATATATAATTAATATATACCGCTTTGCTGGCCCTTCAAAGAATACTATACCAGGGCAAAATAGTACAAGTCAAAGAAACAACTTAAGATTATTACTCAATTTAAAAAGGTTTTCAAAATATATCATTAAAGTTTTTGATTACAGGTCAATACTTACTGTCTTTTCCTTATTTTATTCATCATGTATCAAAGATTAAAGTAGAATGCACAATGACAAATGTCTTATGGCCACCACATATGTGACCACATCATATGACCTCTGTCTTAGTAGAGACAGGTAACTCATCAGCAATTACAAACTGTTTGGATGATCAGTAGTCTTCACTTGGTAACCAGAAACAGTGCTCAGGGAATAGTGATTGAGGGAAAGAAGGTGGATTTAGTATATAAGTTTTATATTAAAAATAAGAACTCTATGTATTACAAAACTGCATTTTATTTTGCTAAATATGAATAGTTTTTGGAGACGAAAGAAGTTGAGGGTGGAAACTTTCAGGAAAGGAAGTTGTTTTACGATGACTTCTAATCCCCCCCTTCCCTGAGAATAAGCAGTTGGAAAACTTTGATGTGTTTGAAAATACAAACGCAAAAAGAACACTTCAAATTCTTACCTTATGAAGAGTGGCTTCCACAGATTTCATATGACTAATAATCAATTCTTTGTCTCTATTACAAGAGGAAGAAAAAAAAAAAAAAGACTAGTTAATAGAACTGAAGCTCTATGGATGTAGAAATTAATTTTCTGCTACTTTATAACCACCATGTCTTTAAAAATAATTGTTGATAACTTGTAACAGTTATGTTTGTATCTCTCCTTATTTTATCTCCAATGCAAACCCTGAAAAATAGTTCATGGACCACTATTTGCCACGTTTCCATATGAAAGATGCTTCTGTTGTGGATAAGCAATTGAACTAGCTCTATTTATAGGTATATCAATGAACAACTATTGTGTTCTTGGAGAAGAAATCTGCAGTCTTGGACAAAAAGGGCACGCTGAATGGAGTCCAGGCACTATCAGGAAGAGACTACATTCTCACACTGGAAAACACTAACAAATTCTATGTTTTTCATCAATTATATGGACCTAATAACTACGTACTTATATGCATATAAATCTTCCTGTCTTCTCTAAACCTGAACATTCCACCGGTCTTTTTCCAAAAGAAGTCCAGTCAAGGATTCTATCCTTACAAAAGAGAAGTTTGGAGAATGAAATACTACTCTCATGCCTTTTTTAGATTAGGACTTCACTAAGACAGACAGCTTTGATCAGTCGTGCTACCATAGAAAACCCTGGTCTCATCTGATGCATTGAGAGAAATGTAATTAAAGTTGCATGGTACCATAGGACTAAGGAGAACAGGACAGCATGACCAACAAAACACCATAGGAAATCAAATGAAATCTATGCCAGAAAGGCTGATACACCTTAATATTGCAGGATTGTCTTTTACCTTGCCAGCTATGTGAATATTTTGTTTGAGCTCCTACAGTTCCTACAACAGAAGTCAAAGCCATGGTGTAAATCTGCCTGGAACGACCACTGCTTCCTCATTTCTTGATTCATACTATCCTAACAACAAATAAAGGAAGGTGGCCAGAGAAGTAGGATTGGCTTTTACATTCCTAGTAAAGCTGTCACACAGATTTTTCTCTTTTCAGGAGCCTGCTTTTCTTTGGACCAGACTGGCAGGTACATGCTGTTCACCTTCTCTGCTCGCCTCATTTATGTAGTGACTGTTATTTGTCTGGGTGAAGTCAGTTCTAGAGAGCCAGTTCAACAACATTAATTTTTAAGTTAGTTACTGACATAGAAGTTCTCAGATGTTCATTGTAAAAAGGAAAGTATCTTCAGATGGAATTTTGGACCCAGGTTAATAGGCAGTCCTCAGGTCCTTAATTTTGTGAACAGAAAGCCCTCTAACTATATTTTTATTACCTTAAAAAAACACCTTAAAATAAAAGTCTGGTAATATTTGTTTATAGCACCTAGGAAAATAGTTTAAAAAATGCATCTATTGCACCCCTACATGCCAGGATCCACATTCTTTCAATCTTCATTGAAATCTTCAGTTCATATATTCATCAACTCCTACAGATGTGAGGGAAACTGGAATTGGATCATAGAACTATTCTGTAGGATTATTATCCAGAAATGTAGCTCAGGCATGAGGAACATGCCTTATATCATCTTTTACACAATAGCTGGGGTGAAGGTTTGATAGAGAGTTTCTATCTGGCAGAGAAATGAGCAAAAGGCTACTAAATATCCGTCAAGTTCACTGCTATCAAACACTTTTATTAATACTCCTTCCTACTCTGGAGGAAAGTGGAACAGAACTGCTGGCCACCACTGCAAGAAAATCAAGACAGCCATTCTCTCATAATGAGTCAGCCATCTTCCTATGCTTTAAAGCTGTACAAAAGATTAGGAAAGAACATGGAAGACACCCCTGTATTGCTTACAATCACTCAGGTTATGGAAGAGTTATTAAAATAAGATTTTCTGGACAAAAGTAAAGTCTATTTCACCTACTTTGCTTATATGTTCCAAAGGGGAAAAAAGACATTTGGTATGAAGAGTTGGTAGAACAGTAAATGGTATGGGCTTTTTCTTTGGCAATATTCAACAACTATATACAGAAATAAAACCAATTTTAAAACCACATTTTAAAATATCTTTCCTGAATGTAAGAAGGACCACAGGGAATGATCTCTACTAGGTGTGTAAAATAGTTTGGCACAGGGTAAAAAGGGACAAGCTTTCCAGAGCAAATCCTTTAGGTCACATCTGCTTTAATACACTTATACTAAATAATTGTCATTTTAATTAGCTTGTTAAACATTTCACTGATAACTACATTAATTGCATTATTTCACTTGCGCTATTCATCTTCAGAGGTCAGATGTACTCCAGGTATAATAAGAAATTTTGGTTTTAAATTAAACTTTTAAAAAATCTTAGCCATGGACCAACAATATTCAAAGTACATACTACAATAAGAGTAACAGCTAAGAGAGTCTGCAAAGGTTTATCTTTTTATCTGACTATATGACTGTAAGAAGTTAGTAACAATCTCATTCAAGTCAATGGAACACCTTTTGACTACCAATCTTTCCAAGATTGGTCCCTGAACATTTCCTTCCACTCTCCAGGTCATAGTATAAAAAGGCGTGGGTTTTAGGTCTAAATTCAAAACTTTCTGAAATCAGCTGAAAGATCTATCCTGTTCCACAGACAAGATTAGGTCCAAAATGGGCTTCAGTCCCTTTGGCAGCTAAGACCTGTCACATAGCTGACATTTCTGTATTTATTATAAATAAATTCTATCTCTATAAAATGATGATGTGGAAATAGAGAAAACAAGCAATCTTTTCTTAAATAAACAAAGTATTAGGGATCTGACAACAAGATGTTGTCAAATCAGTAAGGTAACTGGCAAACAAAAATGCCCAGGCCATTTTGGAACCCAGAACTTGGAGCACTGTTATGAGATAACTACAGAAAATATACCATCTAGTGTCTTGAACTAACAGTTTTCTTTTTAGAAGACTATCACTGAATTTCAAAGAGAGACAGATATACTTTTGTTTTCTAGCATTACATTAGCCAGGGCTAAAACCCTGTGCATGAAAGTAAGAATTGATCTTTTGTCCGTTTTAAGTGATCTCCCCAAGGTCCCAGTGCTCACTTTGCTGCCATGCAGAGGGCACTCTCTGCATCATGGATGCTCTCTTTCAGTCGACGCTTGTCCTGCTCCAGCTGGGTAAGAAGTCTATTGAGCTGACGCAGAGATTGATCTTTTCTTCTCAGCTCCATCTTTGCCTCAGAGAGACTCTGCAAGCAGACAGAAAGCAGAGTTACTTGTCAGCCCAAATAATTAACTTCAATTTATGCCATAGGCTATTAAACAAAGTGGAAAACAGACTGACTGTGAAGTAGTAGATTTGGACCATTATGTACTAAGGTTTTATGAATTCTCTAGCAAAAACATTACTAACTCAGAACCTCCCAGGTTTTAGTATATTGCCTATGTACAAATATGTTTTATATAAACAAAGTGATTTGTTGATCAAACAGGTACGTATACTATGCTGAATACTGTATTTACAAATACTAGATCTAAACACAGTGGAAACAATCAAGAGTACAGCATTAAAGAGAACAAAGTATTCTCAAAACTTAATTTAAAATGAGCATTAAAGAAAAGAATTCACAAAGAAAGGGATTAAACAAAAGTAGCATTTATTTAAACATTCTGCACTATTCAGAAATTTCAGGATAAAAAAATAAAGAACGTAATATTCTCTGCTAGTGCCTTAAGTACAGTTTTGCTGCAATTCTTGCTAAGAATAAATCACTATTTTATGGTGCTTGCTTTCACTATTTTAACATTGGTTTTCCAATATGCAAAATAGTATGCATACTTTTTTAATGTTTCTCTCTGTCTTAGAATTAACACAACATGCTTTAAATCAATTCAGATTAATCCAATTGATGACAAATAGCACACAGAACTAATTAATACAGAACCTGGCTAGTTGCTACTCCTTTCTGCTGGGATAAATCAATACTTTTATAGACTGGAGTATTAATAATGTGATTTCATTGTTTGCTAAAGTTAAATTTTACTTACAGCTGTTAATTGCTTTTTTAGAAAGAAATTATAATAAGTGATAATAAACATTCTTTTACAAAATGCAAATTTCCTGACAGATTCTAAACCAATATAGAAGAATACAGAAGGCTGCACAGCTGAAAGACTGAGCTCTTGCACCATTGTTTTCAAAATCTATGGATGTGTTTTCTGCTTAAGTCCTAAGAATGCTCTGCACCATTTGTAGTCAGAAGTACTTGACCGGGACTGTGGAACACAGAGAATATGTATTATGCTGTGGATATGCATTAAGAATAGTACATACAAAAAGCTGATAAAAATTTGGAGGGCACTGAAAACTCAACCAATCTGAAAAAGCTTCAGACCTACGCAAGAGTCAAAGGCACTTAAAAAAACAATATGCTAGAGAAATCTCTATAAAATAACACAATACAGCATAAAACTGCATAATCCTGCAAAATAAACTGAAATCTGTAGATTGGCATAATTTTTCTTCAAACATTTCTCAAGACAAAAAAGCAATCAGTTATTCCAACAGTGTATTTGGAAGGTACAGCACCACTACCTGAACTCTCTGTTCAGCAATTTACAAAATCCAGGCTAATATTAATCACCGCTGTCAGAAAAGAAAAAAAAAAAAAAGAATCAGGAGTTTATTTAAGATACTCTAAACCCCAGAAATGTTAATATTAGTCTTGCTTAAATTACTGCAGGCTGAGTATTCTGCCTCTTATGTCATTATTTCGATGAAGAATACTATTTTTCACCTAAGAAAAAACACACAGATCTCATTTGTCCACTGCATTATTAGCATAAAGATATCAAAAACCAGAAGTGCTGCTTTCAGAAATTCTACCCTAATGCCACCAGCAACTATCAAATCCTTGTCTGAACAGCTGAATTTGTGAATTGTCAGATTTTCAGAAAAGTTATTTCCAAGAAACCAGATGTGGATTAGCAAGTATGAAAGGAGCTGTCTTTAATTTAAAAACAAAGACCATCATCTTCTTCCATTTATTGTGTTTACTGTATCTTTGTTTTAGGCTAAGTCAGCACTGAGGGAATAACTATGAAATGAGAGCTGACCCGTGCCCATATTCCCATCTTTGACAAACAAAATTTATTGAACAGAGAAGAATGCCTTTGGTGCCAGTGCTTTGTCAATCCCTCTTTCCAATCTGACTGAAAAACCTGTTTTTAAGATGCAGTCACAGGACTGATCTATGTCTGATGTATACTAGGTAATTCTGCTTATATTTTGATGCAAGCAACTTTTGATGTAGAAGCTGCTGGAACAGAGTCTGACTCCAAGACTCTAGTGGTCTAAATGAATGGAGAAAGACAAGATAATAGGAACATTTTGCATATTTATTTCATTTTTATTAGATAGCTGTCCTTCTAAAGGGGTTGAAAAGTTGTCTGCTCCTGCATAAAGTTTTCATCACAGACCACAAATGGTGAAGATACCTACTACGTATCAAAACCTTCTAGGAGCTGCTAACTAAACTTGCTTACCAACTGGAAGTGCAGGCCTATTAATGAGGCACTAACAGGGATAAAAGCGTGAAGCCTAACTCCGAGAGGCATGACCAGCAATCCACATTGCTGGTGACAAAACAATACAGAAACTATTAAATCAGATATGTCACTGAACAGCTGCTTTATTGTATTCAAAACTTCCACCATTATATACAGAAATCTCCAGAGGAATGAGACTTTACCTATCAATAATATTGCAGTATCTAAGCAAAATATAAACTGATTTTAGTGCTCTCAAAGCAGTTGCAGTATTCTCTTGAAGCTCCTTGCTACTGTGAGTTAAAGTCAAGCCTTGGAAATTGCTCAAATACAGTGTGGAGTATTCTAAAGTAATGGCTGCTAAGCCTCTCTTTTTTTCCTTCTTCAGATTGATCTAATTAAAACCCTTGATAAACTTTATGGACTCTAATATTTCCAGCTGAGTGACTGAAACCAAGAGGGTGTGCCTCAAGGCAGCAAGGCAACAATGATAAGCAGCAGGTTAGCCACTAATTTCTCAGCCAGGGTAGATTGTGAAACTGTGATGTTCTGATATCCAAGAAAGTGTTCAGGAGAGAATAGGATAAATCAAGTTTAATAACTCTGCTCCTAATTGTTCCCTCAATGCTCCACTCTAATTACTTGGAGAACTCTCCTGACTGTCACCTGATATTAAGTTGTTGGAGGCTGAGTGTGGAGCAGTGAGATAATCAATAAACATTTAGTGGGGAGAAGAATGAAGATCCCGTTAAGCAGTGGGAACCTGCAGCACCCAAAGCCCTTCTGCTCATGAGAAAACCTATGGGAGAGCCATAGTGATTGCAAAGCAATAATCCAAAGCACTGTTTTTAGGCCTTGAGGCCTTTAGGCAACAGTACATTTGAGAAAAAAAGGTTAACACGGTCACCCTAATTACAGCCCATTTTCGCATTCTTCATATATAAGCGAAGACAAGCCAATTAGGTAGAAAGGAAGATAAGGGAAGTTTTATTTGTATACTAATTAAACCCCTGATGAAATTAAAGGAAAAACATACAGCTCTGTAATTGTGTCTGAGAAAGGTCACTTCAGGTTCAGTTATCAGAAAAGCACAGCCTTGAGATATTTCACTTAATCCACAATATAGCCCTTATTTTGCTTCCCAGGTCTTAGTATTTACAAAAATAAGAAAATTTCAAAAACTGATAATGCATTTATCTTGAAATGTTTTCTGTGGACAATTACAATTGTTAGAAAGTTGAGGCTAAACATGATAAGAAGAATGAAGGCTTTAAAAACCTACTATGTCTGCACATAGTTGCTGAGCTTTCACTTTCAAGCACAAGCAATTCTGAACCAACTTAGAAGCCAAACTCCAATTTATTGACATTCCATAAAATGCCAGTTATCTGTTTAGTTAAGATATTTAGGTATTCAGGTGCTAATTCAGACATTGCTGCACTCCTTCCTCAAAAGTCCACAAAAATCTCATAGATCAGTTCAGTTTTCATCAGAATCCTTAGGAGGAGTTCTCTTTAGAGATATATGAGATTAGGCTCTTTTTCCCCATAAGCTGAGCATGAAAAAGCATTTGCTGCAGAGAACAAGTAACTGATAGCACTGAAGAAAAATCTCCTTGGATGTCTGTTGGCTGGGTCCTTCCACAGATAATTTTAACAAGCTTAGGCTTATGCAGTGAGGAATCTCTTTCATCAAAACCAGTTACAGTAACAAAAATAAATCAAAGTTTAACATTGTCATTCTTTACATACAAAAAAGGACTCCATTCAAAAGATGACAGATGGACATCATTCTAGACGAATGATGACAGTCATCCAATTTAAATTCATGCAAAGCATGTGTGACAGATTTATACTGAGAACGTAGTTTTCAAAACCAAACTGCTTACTAAATTACATTTAAATTACGCAGACACAACACAGCACTACAAGATATGCAAATATACTGTAGCATGTGTATTACGAACTGATTTTTGAAATTTAAGATTTTGTCTTCAGTATGAAGTTTTATATGTATATTTTCCATTTAGATGCAAAATATCACTTTTTAAAAGATCTGTACACTGAATACATCCTGAAAACTGTCCTACACACGTAACTAATAACATTCCACAATGAAAAAAGAATACAAAGTTTAGTTAGTATCTGTTCCTCCACCAGCTGAAACACACTTCCCATTATCCCTGTTGGCAAATATAATCTTCAGGATGATCTCTGAGTGCCCCTCAAAAGACAGTCTACAGGTAACTTAAGAGTGGTCAGAATGTCCAAATCCAAAAGGTACAAGAAGTTATATCAATATTAAATGTCAACTGTATTTTTAGTGTGCATGACTGCAATGCAAACCAAATTACATTGGCTCAAATTATACAGCTGAATTTCCACAGGATGTTTTCTGAAAAGAATGCTTACTGATCATGAGTAACTCAGAATGAAACTTCTATCAAAACAGGAGATTAAAAAATCCCAGGGAAACAAGTTCTATGGCAAAAAAAAATTTCATAACTCAGACTTCTCATCGATACATTAAAAAAAAAAGAGCATACATACGTTTAGACCTATGTCAACAAATTGCAATATCAACATACTATATCTGGATTCACTGTGTGTTTCCTCGTGGCTGCAGCAGTGTCTTAAAACAGTCTGAAATGAACTCCATGTGGCTGTTCTGCTCTTGCAAAGCAGAGTTAACTTGAGGCTGACCACCCATGACATCCCTTCAATAACAAATGCTTTCACATGCCCTTTAAACTTCTCTAGCAAAAGAAATATGAGTACTGAAAAGGAGATCTGAATGAGCTGTATCTGCTTTGTAGAAAAAGCAGTGATTTTTTTAACCTCTTTACTACTGGACCCTCATCCTGACAGCAGCAGCCTTCTCATATGCGTGCATTCTGAGAAAGGACATACCTGATGACTCTTCTCTGAAGTATGTGATGTAGCATATAAGCAGTTAAACAAGGCTTACAGACGACAGCGTATCTCACAAGGTGCAAAATGTCTTTAATGTCTTTGAAAGGGCCCTGTATAATGAGGTCGCAGAGCACCAGTGGGTCTATGAAGCAAAACAGTAATGCCAGAAAGCACAATGATTTTAATAAATAACCAGCCAAATACTCGTGAATGAAGGGATACTTGCAGACATATTTTCACATTTCTGAGACAATGTCAAATATAGTTGTTTGTGATCATTTTATATAAGAAACCCTCATAACACTGGAGTACAAACTATGCTAATAGCAGAAACCTTTAGCCAAATCAGTACCATAAAGTCAAGCAATCATCTAAAAACATCTGTAATTTAAATGATGGTAGCTTAAAAAGCAGGTAAGCTTTTTAAGGTAGTTTAAAAAGCAGCTGTGATATACAGTTACTCCACAAGATTTAGAACCTAAGTATTAAGAAACATTTCAACAAAAAGGTATTCAAGAGTCACTCAATGACTGGATGGGGAAGATGCAGACATTTTCATCTTGCAAGAGGTTTTTTTTTTTTTTTTAACTACAGTCATTTGAAATTGTAGGCACTACCACTGTGAAAGCAAATGGCATTACCTATGTACGTCTAGACAGCAGTCCATTTATTGACGGAAGCATAGCCCTCAGACATCCAAGAAAGTTTAGATACCACAAGCACTTTACCTGCAGTGGTTCAGGATAGATTACAGTGCCTCAACGACTTAAAGCTAGGTTTAATATCTCTGTGCTACAATGCAGAATTATTTCTCAAGAGAAAAAAAGAAAGGAATGCTAATTGCATTAGCTCAAAATGTTTAGCAAAGGATGACTGAAAATGCTTTATGAAGTCACTGAGCTGTGTATCCTTAAAGTTTACTGTGAATTAAAAGAGCTTATTAAACACAGTAGCTATTCCTGAATAAATCCACATAATAACACTTCTTCCAAAACAGACGTCCTATGTTCAAATGTCACTCAGCTTCAACGTAAATAAAAGTAACCAAAACTTTGAAAGTTTTTAGATGAAGTAATCACAAAATATAAAGTGCCCACGCATAGGCTAGATCCTCATGGGCTGTTAGCATTAGCAAACAAAAGCATCAGTCAGTGTTAAAATGTGTTAGCTAGGTACACTGCTGCATTTGAAGAGAAACAGAAGTTGGAAAAGTTGAGGGACACACTTCTGAATACCAAGATGCACTGGGCCTTCCAGACATTCACTAATCCAGTCAGAGATAATAATTAAGCCTTACTTTTAAACACTGCTTTGGAAAATGTTGAAGTAGATAATAAAATCTAGGCACATGATAATCTAGAAATTTTTATCACCTTCTGAGCTAAGTGAATTACGTTAGTATTACTGGAAAGCTGCAGAAAAGGATTATACCACCTTAGTGGAACAAAGACAATTTTAGAAAAACTCGGGCTTTATCAATGTGGGTTTTAAGTGTATTAGAAAAGCCCTTGATGTTAAGTATAACTAAATTTTTGGAATCACATGCATGGTGGCATGAGTACATGATCATTCATTCCTCATTCATTTCTGACATGCTACCTCAGGACTGATGTTTCTTTTTTCTCTCCCTAGAAAAGTAAATTCTTCTCCCACCACTGTACCTAACCCTATGCAACTGCAGACTAGACAAGATCCAGCCCTGCAGGAGCAGCAGCCTTCCTGTACTTTGGCAGCATCATGCCTTTAAATCAGTTGCTTAAGTGCCACAGAAAAGAAATAATCCTTTTTTTTTCTTTGTTACATTTTTTACCCTGATAGACCCCCAGTCTTACAGTTGTTAACAGTTCCAAGATTTCAAAAAAGATGGTTTATACCTTGTACTGCAAAAGAGGACTTCTCATAACTCTCATGTACCTGTATGTAAGTCAGGCACCTAACTTTACAGGGAAACTCTGATGCTGCTCTGTAACACTGCTCTCTACTATACACAAGCATCTGCAATATTGTTGCTTAATTTGACTATACATTATCTAATTGTGCACATTAGCACACACTGTACAAGACAAAGATACAAACAGCACTTAGACTTTACCTTTACTATGGTTTACAAGTGCTACTACATCAAATGTACATACACAGAAATATTTAGCTGGGTATCTATGATGATATATTGCACCAGTTTCTTGCATTTCATTACATCTGTCTCTGATCATATCCTACTGGTCTTAATGATCTTGCATTAACAGTGACATTTCCAAGCCCAGGAACAGACTATTTGAAGTTCTCAAAAAATATTCTTCCATTGGATCTGCATCACTCATCTATTTAGAGTATTTCTAAATCATAATAGTTAAGATAACTCAGGAAGAAGGAGAAACAACAGCAATAAAATTATTAACAATGACAATGAACTGTTACCTACAAATTTAATAACCACAAATTCATTCCCATTGTTTATTTAAAAAGGCATGCAATCTGAACTCAGGGGTAATTTGGACAGACTAAAAAGTCATCAGGGACAGGTTAAATCACACAGCATTCTGTTCTGCTCCAGAACTAAATTTAAGAAACAAGTATTATGGTACACTGGCTGTGTATCTTCACTTCATACACTCGTTCAAAAAAGTGGGAATCCTAAGAGTCTTTAGAGTAGTTCCAAGAAATTTTCTAAATAGAACTTAAGGTTCAGTTCTGAGTAAGAAAAAGTACTGTCCATGACCTCAATATACTGGTTGTGCCAGTTAAGTTGTTTTAGTGTTGCAGGTCATTCTGCAGCAGTTTCTTGGAAGAGGCTGCTGCACAATTCCACCAGACACCAGCACATTAGTGTGAGGCACTAACATTAACGTGGCCTTCAGCAGATTTATCACTTTATACAGTTTACATTCAAACACTGTGTCCTCCTTCAGAAGAGTTCTGACTGAACCGTAGATTTGTTTTCAGGTATATGTGTTTCCACAGACAGCCCCAAATGCTGTTTAGAGTATGCATATTTTGTTCTAATATTATGACAGCCACATCATGCTGCATGAAATATATGCAGGGGGAAACCATGCGTACATGATTCTCTTTATCCTTTTTACTCTTTCAACCTCAATAAAATAAGACTGAATCGATAAATATGTGATTTCATACTAAAAGGTTTATTCCTTTATGCAGGTCACCCCTATTTATTAAATATCCCTTTAAATATAATAAATAAAAATAAATAAAAATAAATTTATTAAATTTATTAAATTATCCCCTTCATTAAAAAATGGAGAGTAGTCCATTCTGTTGAAAAAGCATCAAAGATATATTATAACCCAATATTCAGCAAGGAGATCAAAGTGCTACAAGAGCATATTGCTGGGTGTCTCCCTTCTGGATGTGCTTTGTGTCATACCAAGTGCCAATTGAGAGCACAAACCTTAAACAAGGAATACGTTTTTCTGAGCATGGCACACACATGTCCTGAAGTAGACATGGTAAACACTGACAGGGATAAATCACTGCAACTGTTGAACTGAATTATTATTCATATTTTTTACTTTTAGTATGTTTCCTAAGTATAAGATAAAACGGCCCCAAGACGGTAAAAAACCTGGACAGTTACCTGCTTCACTCACTTAAAGAAGCAACAGTAATAAATATGCCTTATCAAACACATTTGGTGATAATACCACACAACCAATTACTTCAGTAAATTATCATTAACTTTTTTTTTTTTAAGAACATCTATTTCTTCATTCTCATACCTGAGAAATTTTCTTGTACAACAGCGAAGTACTATTTATAAATAAAATCTTGGGACTGCTACTTAGAATTGAGAACTTTTAAAAGTCCTTTTAACTAAGACAGTAAAAAGATTCATATAGCATCAAGAACTTCAGTGGGTTTTTCATAAATATATGCTGTAAAAGGTAACACAAAAGTTTAGGCAACATAAAAAAAAAAATTCTGTTTTGAGTTTGTTACCCTGCTACAATCTCAAAAGAGTGTCCATGCTTTTCATGATTAAAAGAAGATAGCATAGGTATAGATTTTGGAAGCTGAAAGTGGTATAAATTTTGGAAAAAAACTTGCCCTCGAAAAATCACTGAATACCTAATGAAAATAGAGTGCCTAATGAAATTCAAAAACCAAATTAACATGAAAGATGGGCATGGCTGCTGTCATTGTATGTAGCCAAGAAAGGGAACTTGAGTGCAAAGGAATGCATGTCTTGCTTTAGCCTTATGCTAGTTAGATACATACTCAATGTATGTTATCACCTAACTCAATAGCTTAATTATATTCCAATAGGTATTTGAGAGTCAGTTACTTATGGTTTCACAAGAAGGTATAAAGATCTTTACAAAGTTAGTTTCAGACAAACAGAAAGGGAGATCATGGGAAAACCTGACCAAGGTGAAAAAATGATGGGGCCCTAGAGATATCCTAGATAAACAGCAGCAAGAAGTAAATCTATGTATAAAGGACTTGTGTATCAAGAACCTGTATAGCAGAAAGTCCTGCATATTGATACCTAAACTACTACGAAAAATAGGGTTTAGAACATTTCTTTAAAACATCACATGCTGTTTCAAAGATCTATTGATCCCCTCTGCACATCTCAAGGTAACAAAGTAACTTTGTAGTTGACCCAGTAATATAACAAAGATCTCTCAGGCACTGGATTTACCAAGAAGCCTTCCTGTATTTTTTGAGTGAAAACTGAAACATAGTTGAAGGTCTTGAAATAACAGGGATAAACAGTATGTATGTACATATGCTTAGCAACCACACACTGTAATTACACAATAATCCCATTTTTCTTCCAAATTACATGTCAGTAAGTCTTTCTCACTGCACTATAAATTCCAAGGTCATGGGCAGAGGTGTTTATTAGTATAATTACAATGCAGCAATAAAACCATTAAGCTTTTAGATCCCAATATAGTTCCATTTATTCTCCCCTCCCCCCAAGGGAGGCAAACAGTTCCTACAAATGGAATACCCAGAAAGTATTGGAAGTTACTTTTAAAAGACTATAAAAATGCTCTGGTTCATGCAATTACTTTCCTTTTTGTTTATTTAATCTTTGAGAGAATGTCAGAATTTCTTCTTTTTTTAATAGCACAGTGCTACAAACAGACTCAAGATAAAAAGTATTCTCTGAAATAGGCAATGTGACTACACTGTAAAGATATAACTAAAGCATTCTAGATTGCACTGTGTGCCAGTCAATATATTAGACAAAAACCCCCAAAGTCTTAGCCATCTGTTGAGAAGTAACTTGCAGTCCCAATTATTGACTCTTGTTTTCCCATTAGTTTCATTATTCCTGGGCACAGTTCTACCTGTCTTGGTTACTTGCCTTCCTCTGCAAACTATCAGAAGGGCACTTAAGTGTGTGATTAGTAAAATGGCTGCTGAAATCAGACCACTGCATCAGACTAGTATGATCAAACATATTCTGTAATTTTCTATAGAAGGGAAAACCTGTTATTACTTGGAAGTTAACTTCTGGTCATAATTAGGTTTCAAAGATTAACTAAAGTGATGTTACGTAACCATGACTTAATCTGTTGTTCTCTCTCAGTGTCTAAATTACACCTAAACCATTATAATGGTGAGAGCATCTTCCACAGCTATCTTGAACTATTTGACATGTTAAAAATAAATATTAATTATTCTAACATAGGGATGTCATTTCTTATTAGATAAGTAATGTTTACACCTGACTAGGTTGAATATAAATGTAATAAACTGACAATGCCTTTCACTCTTCTCTCAATGTAAAATAGAAGCAATTCTGCAGACTATTTTATTATTTTCTTACTATACAAACGTAGTAAAGAATTTGCCTAACAAAAACAGCCTGAATAATATTCTTACAACTAACCAATAAAATATTTTGTAGCAGCATAATTTAAAAAATAACAAAAAAAAATTTCACCTTATATGAATACCTGTTCAAATTGCACTGTAAAACCTTAACATTGATCTTATTATAATGAACTATTACTGACATTCAACTTGCAAGACTGGACAACAGAGGAACTGCAGAGGAATGAAACAGTAACAGAGTGGTAATAGATCCACATCCTATATGCCAATATCCTTTCAAAATAAGAAGTTCTAAATTACGTTTGCGTGACTCACACTGCAAAATTTTGAATTGTTATATTGAACTTCATGTTAATGCAAACACCTAACTAGTTCACAACCACAAATTTTGACTTTATTCTTTCTCCTAGTCTGCTCATTACTCTCATATTTTCCAGAAAGCCTGACTCAGAAAAGTTAAGGCAGACCTTCAACAGCTTGGTTGCTAGTTGTTTCACTCATGAGTATGGAGCAAATACAATACTTTACTAAAGGCCACATACTGACCTCAATCCCTCCAGACTACTCATGCTGATACTGATGAATGTTCTAGGCACAGAACAAAGGAAATACACAGACCTAACAACCTGGCTGGAAATAAGTTAGTTCAGCAAGGAAACACAGGGATCAATATTCCTGATGAGGTGATCTCTAAAGTGGAAAACGAACAGGGCAACCCTTGGATCCTGAATCTTAAGAGGCTAAACAGAGAAGCAAAGCAAGGAGAGCTGGGCAGCACAACATGAAGAGCTGCTTTCAAATTGCTAAACAGAATAGAGTACCATTATTTATCTCCAAGAGAACATTTAATGCACAAGTTGGTGATTTTAAAAAAATAATAAAGTAGACAGTGAGACAATAAAACAAACAAACTTCATGGACAAACCCCAAAAGAGAGAAATTTAAGGTGAAGATTAAGCTTAGTTTTCTGAAGTGCAGATTGAGTAATAGAATGCAGACTTTGTCACACTCGTCTTCTCTTTACTTCTGTGAAGAGAAGCTCTCATGACCAGTCCACAACAGGATGCCCTCTATGTGTTTCTACCACTCTGTAAACATATCAGCAGTTCAAAGGAAGCCTGAGAAGACTATCTGTTCCCACATACCTAAATTCCATGTACAATGCATTGCAATCTTTAAACAAGAAAGCACAAAGGACCAGGTCCAGGGCAAGTCTTTAGCTGACCTAATTCTTTGAAGACTATCTATCTAAGAAGTTATCAGTGGTGGAATTTATGCAACAGAGCAGGAGAACCAACAGGCTTACTTATTTTACAAATAACTTTAATGCAGACTGAAATACATGACAAAATTGTTTAACCTGTAATTTATTGTAATAAGAAAACATATGACCTCTTTTGACTAAGAATAGGGCAGATGTCAATGCCAATCCACTCTTACCTACTTTATAAATTATTTAGGTGTTCAGAACATAGTATGGAAACTAAAAAAACACAATTAATGAATTATGAATTTTAGTTTCTAACATATTCAGAGGGGAGCTTGCTTCTCTTTAACATGCTAAACTTGATTAATACAAATTCTCTAGTAAGTTATATGCTAATGGCAATCAGCTATGCTGCTTTCTTTAAAGAACAGCTTTTAATTTAACTGGCCAATGCACAGAAATGCTGCTTCTTGGCAAAGTGACAAACAAGTTTTTGGGAATCAACAGCACCCTTCAGAGGACCTATACCCTAACAGTCTTTCCAACTTAAGATGTCAGAGTTTAGAGGGGGGAAAAAAAAAATCCAAATTATAGTGACTGTAATCTTTGCTGTTCTAATTGAGAAGCATGAAAATCACTTGGTCTTCCTCATATAAGTGAGGCCTTTTAATGTTTATGTAAGTTAGAATACTGCATCACGTGCAGAAATAGCCAAATATAAAACTGACTTGCAAAGCGTGTGCAATGGTATTAATAGAAGAAATTGTATAAATAATTAAAATGATTTTTCAGGGAAAATATGTGGCTATAAATGTATGAAGAGGCAAAGCAACAAAAAGCAGCAAATTGCATACCACCTTCATCTGAAATCCACATGAAGAACAGGGAGCCTGCTCCGGGAAAACATCCACTTCCAGCAAACCTAGAAATCCCAATCTCCATCAGAATCTAATTAATTTGGATGTGTCTGTTTAGCAAAGGATACTACACTTTCTGAATACAGAATGTGCATATAATGATTTAAATGAAATAGCCAGCAAAAATAAACACTCCAAACTAACATACCTAAAAGAAAGTAAATATACATTCAGGGCCTGTCAATAGGAAGAATTAGTATTTTACTGGAATTAAGATGTGCTTGTATAAGTAATAAAAAATATATCTGCTATAGATGCTATGTCTGTGTTGCATTTGTGTAAAAGTTTCTCTTCAAAGACAGGGGAATCAGAGCTACTGTTTTACCTCATCTAATAAAAAAAAAGTGGTATAAAATGAGTTGCTTAGTTCCAGCTGACCTTGAATGTAATTGGCTACCTTGGATGTCTCTATGGTATATGCCATTAAGAAGATAAAAATATACAGGATTAAAATCTGAACCGATAAAGCTAAGAAATTAAGTATTACTCCTTTAATAAGCCTACCTTACGAAAGTACATGAATACCAAAATATCTCCTGATTGCTGTTGAAGTGTGAATAAGTTTAAAAACAGTATCAAAAGTAAAAGTATCTAATATTTTATTCTTCCCCTTCTTACCTGTTTAAAAATTATGAACAAAGAATTCAAAGCAAGTCTTTTTACTCCATGACACTCTACTCCATCTGAAATCTCTTGTACACCACCACATTCTCCAACTTTTTATATATACTTAGTCTAGATCGACAGATTATTTTGTATCTTAAGATGAAGACAGAGGTATATTTCTCTATTATATTTTTTCAGTGCAACAGTTCTTTTTTTCCATACTTCCGTACTATTTTTTAAGAGTTTAAAAGCTTATACAATTCTAAGAGAACTGTTTTAAAAGGTCAGGGTTGATTATTACAGAGATGAGACTGATCCACTGTACTGCAAACAAGAGCTACAAAAAACACCCCCATTTTAAGTTAAAAAAACTGATTAGTCAAGAGAAGAAGGTCTGTCAGTTAAAACACCAGGGCAAAGGCAGAGATCATTTCTGCCCATCATGAATAAAGCCATGAATAAAGTGGGAATGAATAAGGGGGCCTTATAAGAAAGATGAGGACAGACTGTTTAGCAGGGCCTGTTGCAATAGGACAAGGGGTAATGGTTTTAAACTAAAAAAGGATAGGTTTAGACCTGATATAAGGAACAAATTTTTCACAGTGAGGGTGGTGAAACACTGGCACAGGTTGCCCGGAGAGGTGGCAGATGCCCCATCCCTGAAAACATTCCAGGTCAGGTTAGACAGGACTCTGAGCAACCTGATCTAGTTGAAGATGTCCCTGCTCATTGCAGGGGGGTTGGGCTAGATGACCTTAAAAGGTCCCTTCCAACCCAAACTATTCTATGATTCTATGATTGTGGTAAACTGTGGGAGAAAAAAAGCTTATGAAAGACTTTTTTTAAAATTTTAAAAACCCAAACATGTACAGCTCAAAATAAATTAAAAAAAAAAATCCTTTTACCCCTTGGTATCAAAGTAGTTTGTGTTAGACTGCTACTTGAATTTAGGAAGTACTTATTCAGCACAGATTTGGAACTGTAGAAAAACAATGATAAAAATTGCAGGCAAGACAATGATACATTATAAAGTCATATATGCACAATTAAAAAAAACAAAAACAAGAAGCACTAGACCATGAACATGTGTTGCGATGTTACCACAACTGATTTTGTTTCCTTCCTTGATACAGTCACAGACACAGGCCATTACAACACAATGCAATTTTGTACTAACTATTGTAATAAACATCATGAAGGAATTAAGAGACATCAATCAACAAGGAATTAAAAGACATCAATCAACCTTCTGATATTGAAATAGAAGTTTAGGGACAGTACACAGCAACAAGTCTACAACTTAAATTGGGTTCAAAACTCTTCCATGGAGAGGATTGAGAATTATGGAGTAATACATTTAGAAAACCAAATCAGTGTAACTTAAGTGGTAAATTTCAGCTCTAAGTTTATTTTGTCAACTTTTTTGCCTCCATCCTCTCACAACAGCTATAGTATTACATTGTATTGTATCTTTACAGCTTTCAGCAACAATCAAGCATTTTTACGCTAAATCAAGTTGTTCCAGTACCAAACAACTGCTAGGAGGTTGCAGAATTAGGATGCATTTTAGAATCACTGCTGTCTCAAAAAATTTGTATCTAGACTTTACTTAATAAAAACAGAAGCTGTGAAATCTAATTCAGTATCCAATAATCCATGTAATAAGATCTGTTTAAAACTCCATCCTATATTTTAAATGCCTGCAATTGATTTTTTGTTTCATTTCCTCTGAACAAATGTAAAGATGTTTTAACGTATAAAGTAAAACATGGTAAAATACCATGCATTTATGTATGAAGAGTAGATCCTAAAGAAGATTTCAAATAACATCTGCCTTTTAATTCCTTCCCTTCTTTATGATCTTAATATCCATTTAAAAATCTTGAATCAAGTATTTCCCAAAGAAATCAAATACAAGTCTAATGACTTATATATACTGCAGTTATAGCTGAAATAAAAAAGCAGTAGTATTAACAAGCAACCTGACTTAAAAATTAGACAAGTTTATTTTTACATTGAAATGAAACACCCAAGGTTAGGGGGCTAGGAGGAAGAAAAAATGTAAAACCTAACATATAAATTAGAAAAGTCATTGTCCTTCACCCTTAGTGAGATAAGGCGTTTTTAGTAAATAATGCTGCTAATTGAAAATCCTTCTTAATAAATTTAACAACATTCTTCAGCATCCTCCACTATACATCACTTCAAACTTCAACTCTGCTGCAAGTCATCCTCCTTGACATCCATTTTCACTGTTATATTTTCAGCAATGGTTTCTGATACTTCTACTAGTTTTGTAGCTTGCACCTTTTTGGTTCTCCTCTTGACATTTCTTATCACTTTGTCCCTAAATCCTCCTTTGAATCACAAGTGCTTCTGTTTCTCAAAGTACCAGTGAAGCAGTCTCTTTCGCTTAACTGTCAATTCACAGGGGAATACTGGGAGGTGGTAAGACAGTAGTAGGGCTGAAGAGCAGACAAAAGCAGCAAAGCTCGCTTTAAATAAAAAAATAAATAAAAGCTGCAGAGCTCAGGTCACCACACATTACTGCCCTGCCATCACAAGATTTCTTCCCTTCCTTCATTTGCTATCAGAGATTCTGATAAGAACTTTTCCCTCATTACTTATTATGTCTGGGGAGAATTCTAAACCCTGATGAAAAAGGATCTTTCTCCACTCTCACCTAGCATACTCCAAACTGCCAAATGCATTCTCTATCCTAAGATTATATTCATGAAACAGCTAATACAGGTTTTAAAATATTTGTATGATCTCTATCAAAAGTCAAAGTATTCCTGTATTTCTTCCTTTACTTTTCCTAGTCTGCAAACAGCTCATGATAGCTAGAGCTGCTGTCTCTTATGTGTCATGTAAAATCCAGAAACTTCACAGATTACAGATATTGGTATATACCACCCAGTCCCAAAAGCAAAAAAGGGGAGTTACACCTTGAAGTTTCAGTTTGAAAGTGTTTTCAAAATACCCTAAAATTCCAATGGACTGAGTAGTGTGTGTGCATCTACTCTTATAATTTTATTTGCACAAGAACTCCAAGATTTGGCTTTTTCACCAAAAGGTAAATTTCTGGTTCTTATTTCAGAAGGATAATCATCTTACCTTTACAGTTTCACTTAAGACTTGGTTTTTATCTGCTTCTTCACTGGAGTGTAATTCTAGTTTATTATTTAACTCCTGTAGCTGTTGCGCCTGTTCATTCAAAAGCACTTGTGCCTGATGCTCCCGATGTAATGCATTATTTAATTCTTCACATGCACTTTCAAACCTCTCATGTGTGATCAATTTCTGATAAGAGAAATAAATTGTGTTTGATAGCATAACTGTATTCACTTGTTTACAGGCTTGTCTTTCAGCATTCCACTTGCAAACAAACCAAATTCTAAAACAAAAGCATGTTAAAGATAAATATGTAGGTTTTTTAACATGAAGACAGATCACCGAACAATAAAATGGCAGACAAATTTATTCACTGCTTTTTTTCAAATAGGCATTCAGGGTTTAAAACTCCATCCTATATTTTATGCATCCTGTAAACAGTATGCATTCACTACTCTATTGAAATTAGCACCACAGGTTGTAGAGAATCAATATTTAGAAAGAAATATGCAGATCAATGTCCAACATTTCAGTGCATATCTTATTAACCCTTGTAAATGTCTTCCTGAACTCCTTCTCCCCTCCCCATAATGTTCCAGAAAGAAGAAATAATTCTTCAAGGAAAATCATCATCTACATTGAATGACAGTCCGAAATGTGACAATTTCATCTAAGTGTCCCAGAACTGCCAGGGAATAAAGCCCATTAAGAACAAAAAGATTATATCTAGAAAGATATATCTAATAATCTAAGGATTATTAGATATAACCTTGTTACCATTTGAATTAAAACATGCATTTTACCAGCTAGGATCAGGAAGGAGAATGGATGTGAAATCATCTATTAAATATTCTCTGCTTGGAAGTGTTTTGACTGGGACATGCTGACAGGTCTACCAATTAGGCCTCAGGGTCAACACTGGGTACAGCTACAGAAGTTGCTGCTCATTTCTGGGACACAGCTTTTTCAGTAATACTGTGCACCTGTAAAGCATGTATAAGAATCCTTATCCATTCACCTTCTCACATAGCTCAAATGTGAGCTCAGTTCTGAATGCAACCTATAGAAAATAAGCAGAGCAGGAAAGATGCCCAGTGAACTCCAGCATGCTAAAGCAAGGCAAGTTTCTTCCCTCCAATAAGGACTGAAGGCACAGTTCCACAAGTATGACAGGGAACAAACCGACAATCCACAAAATGGCATCAATCCCTCAAACGCTGTGTCCATGACTCGCTATACTGTGGCTTCAAGTGGTTAAGGAACCTTTCTGTTGTCTCTTCTCGTTCCTGCCAGACAGTGCTATTTACAGGTTAGTGAACCCATACTGTTTAAGTAAATCAATCAGCCACAGCAAAGGGTCAGAGGAATTTGGTTGCATATGTGCTCCTGAGAATGTAGAAGATGGCTTTTTTTTTCCTTGCCATAAACGTACTCCTTCAAGTAAACAGCCACACTAAAATTTGCACTTACTAGCTCAGAATGTAATCCATACTCAAAGATACAATAAAATGTCTATCATAATATTAATCAATATCCATGCAGAATTTAATATACTACATTTATGCCTTATGAACTTCTCATGAACAGACTTACTGGACACCCTCATTCCAGCTGACTTCACTCTGATGAAGTGAAACCTATGAATCCTCTTAGGGTATATAAATCATACCAACATTTTCCAGATATGGAAGAAAACCTGAGTTGCTGAAGACCAAACATATAATTTATACAGAATACCTCACTCTACAAATCAAAGAGCAACTCCTGTGGAGATACTTCTAAATACATCTGACTTACAGTTTAGTGACATTTACAAGGCAAGTTTTCTTGAAAATTCTGTTAATAGTAGATGGACTTTACACTTGTTTTTCAAAAGAACAGACATCAAAAAATATGTAAAAAGGAGGATCTCTTGTAAGCTCTCTCCCCTAAACCAAAGATACTTACAGATTCCTTAAAGATATTTAATTGTTGTTGTAGGCTCTGGGCTTTGTCAGCTTCTTTTTTCACCTCACTGAAATTCCATTTCAATTCTGCAAGTTTTAGGCGCAGTGAGCGGCGTTCCACCTCTGCTGTATGAAGTCTTTGTGTAAATTCAAATATTTGCTTCTGCAAGGATGCTATGCTTTTCTGTTAGTAAACAGAAACAAATTCATGTCCCATTATGAAGTGCTGTTTTAGCAACAAAATCAATCACATTTAATACCCAAGCAAATTAGATAAAGCTGTCATCTTGTCCTCCATCTCTAAAAGACATACATGAGTGCAAAAATGTGAACCTGTTTCACCTGCTGTTGGGGGTTACTGAAAATTCAGTTTATAAGGCAGTACCCATTTTCAGAACAGGCCCACAATAAAAGACAGTTTATGTGAAAAAGAGCTTATGCTTTCATTTTGGTTAAAGGGAAGGTTATCTTTATTGAAAGACAGAACAGTTAGCAGGAGAAAAAAGAAAGAAAAAAAGGAAGAACCTTAACATTTAGTTAAAGCCAAAAGCAAGTTTGTTCTTATAAAGCAAACACAACATTGACAGAACCTTAAAAGATCTTTTTCTAGTATACATCAAATCTCTTCTTAAAATTCTTTGACAATAAAAAAACATCTACTCACGCTCTAAGGCTTTTGGGTGTTGCAAGTCAACTTCTTATTCTCAGTATAGCAGACTTCAATGTAACGGACTCAAACAATTTGAAACAAAATTAATGGTACCATGAAGAGAGCTTCACCGTAACACGCTGTGAACCTACTGCTTACATGAAACAGCACTATAAATATCCATACCATTATGGGTAGTCTGTCAGACAATCCAGCTTCGAGGGCCTTGGTATTTATTTTATTAAGTCCATGAGCCAGCATCTCTACCAAGGAGCCTTTCTCCAGATAAGTAATGCTCCTGCTGCTGTCTAGTGGAACAGCCTCCATTATTACATTCAGCTTGTCCATAAGTTTTGAAAAGGAATTCCTGGCTGCGCTTACAAGTAAATGTCCAGAAAGCCAGGGCTTTGGATCTTTAAGACACAACAAAAAAGAAAGATCAAGTAGGTTATTAGTTTCAAGGTTTTTTTCAGTGGAAAAAAACAAAACCAACAAATAACATCTTTAAAATACTCGGTAGGAAATTTCCATTAAAGAGTGGAACACTGAGCTCACAGGAACATCTCAGACTTCGAGACAAATTCTCTGTTTAGCAATGAACACTCTACTTCTATCAGTCGTTGGATGGAAGGATAGGATAGGATTCTAAAGAATAGGATTTGTTTGTCAAAGAATAATTTTCCAGAAGTTTTTATGTTCTCGTCCAGTACTATACTTTCTTAAGTCTTTCTTGGGTATCCTAATTTTGTAATTCAGAAAACGTGTAAGACCAATGCAAGCAAATGCAAGCCAGGTCAAGTATGTCAGACGTGACAGCACATGGTAAATAACTTTATTGCAATATTTGCAATGCAAATTTCTGAGGATTTCCTGACTCCTCCTCCTTCCCTTCTATAGATGTCTAAATCATTTGCTGTACAAAATTAGTGAGGCTTGGTACCTTAATGCCATACTATTTATATTCTGAGACAAGAGAATATAATTTACCTTATTCCAAGGCAATTAAAATTTTACAGCTACAATTACTTATTTCCCCACAGGATTTTGGTAATCATCCTTCTCATATAATGGACTTAAGGCCCCAGCACACTCAACATGTCCTGCTTACTGCTAGATTCGTCAGTTCTGTAATTAATAATTGTGTTTAATGTTGATAAATAAAATTGTCAGTGCTCCTTCCACTAATTGGTATTCCAGATAACAGTTAATAGGTTTATTTATGCCTTAATAAAAGTCTTGTAATTTAGTTTTCCCTCTGCTAGGCAGGTCTTAATCTGTCATTACTTGTCTTATGATACTATCAGTGTAAGACGACAAGCATGGAAGACCTTATTTACATTCAGTAGTACAGCAGATCTCCTGTTGCTGCAGCAAATTAAAATATTTACTTAAGAATATAATCAGAAAAAAATAACCATAGCTTTTTTAAGTTGAAAAATTTCTTTTTACACTTTGTGAGGATAAAGCCAAAGGTTCAAAACAAACAAAACACAATTGTTGGTATTTTTAGATTATGAATCTCATCATAACGAATTTATCATTTACACATTCCAGATGAAATTTATCTGTAAGTAAAAAAAAACCATACCAAAAAACCAATACATGATAAAGTAAAATATTATTTTTTCAGAGCCATTCTCCTGCTTGGTTTCAAAATACCACCATTCCAATGATCCCAGTGCTTAACTGGAGTACCACTTTTGAGTACGTGCTCTCCATAACCCCAGCTAGTAGTAAATCTTTTCTTCATTTCTAAGATAACACTCTTTCTATTTCTTTAAAGCTAAAAATCTTATCCAGCATTTTTATCTTGCACTTCAACTAACAAAACATCATTTGAAATAAAAAAAACCACATTATTCCTCTCACACCCAGGACAAACTGCTATTGTAATGCTCTGTCTACTTTGGCCAAGGCTCCT
The DNA here is from genome assembly GCF_964289735.1 of Phaethon aethereus. NCBI lineage: Eukaryota > Metazoa > Chordata > Aves > Phaethontiformes > Phaethontidae > Phaethon > Phaethon aethereus. The sequence goes on along the minus strand of NC_138577.1, from coordinate 37,590,717 downwards.
CTCTGTTCCTTCTGTTGGTTCTCTATTACTGATCACATGAAAGATAAGTTACCTTGATCATTTTAACTCTTATCACAGATTATCCAATCCTACCTGTCTTTCTGTTTCAAAGACTCTCTCTTTTCTCCAGTCATGATGCATTCACTAGCTTAAACATTTAGTTAAATTAACCTAAAATTAAAACTAGAACATTTGTACTGCCTTTCATGTAAGGTGACACCAAAACGTCCTAAAAAAACCTCTCCTTTGCCCTGAATTTTGGTGAATATCAAAACAAGGATACTGTCAATGAGCTACTGTTCCTTCATTTTTCTTAGTATTTCCACCTGGTATCTCATTTTACACAAGGCTGTTTGCCTGCCAGAAAACACAATATTTCTCCAGATGTGCAGTATCTAGGATGGCAGCCCCTTTCCCTATGTCTAGAACCTCCAGTTTAAACTATAGGAAAAATATATTAATAATAATAGTTCAGGCAATTGTGTTGTAGCATTTTGAAATGATCATTCCACTTCATAACCAGGATTCCTGTTATTCAGTACACTTCAGCATCCACAACTTAAGGCACTTTCTTAGGACAGGGAATAGAAAAGCAAATCATGATGTTTGTTTATTTTTATGAAGAGCAGTTTGGAGTAAATACACAGAAATACATTGATGCAAGTTACTGACTGCTTTGAAAGACAAAATGAAGATATAATGCAATTCCACTAGGAACTGTACCTATAATCATTGGAAGAGAATATATGGTTTAAGTATACACTTTTTAAGTACCTGCCCACAAAAGATCAAGGAATTCCAATAAACGCATAAAATTACGAACATTGTGATATGTATAAGGAATTATTAACACAAATACAGCTATATCACAAAGGGCAATTAAACTTAAACAAATGAAGAAAAAGACAATGAGAAGTTCTAAATCTTACTGTGCTGGCAGATGCAGAAGTAGCTCTTGTTTACTCTGTTTTGTTGAAATACAACAGTTAGCAGGATGAACTCGGTAGTGCTATACAAGACTAAAATTTTCAGGCTAAGCTTCAAAAGCTTTGTGTATGTAACAGCTCATGGTATTTGTATTCAAAAAGTTTGACCTTTACTTTCTCTGGTTTAACTCAGTACAGATTCTGTTCAAACCAATCTGCAAAACTAACCTTACAAAAAACCAAACCAAAACAAACCAAAACACCACCCAAAACTTTAATGAAATGTACTGAAATTGAAGCTAAGACATCATTCCAACACATGCTGGAATGAGAACCAAACTAATGAACAGTGTGAAGGGACACGGTTATGAAAGTCAAACCAAAACCACCTTTTTAAAAGTTAAAAGCTCAAGAAACATGCCTCCAATCATCAGAGTGCACAAGCCCAGAAGTTCCAGTGTTATCCGAGTGATCTGGATTTTCTTTCAACTCCCTTACAAACTTCCCCATAACCTAGCCATATTTACAAGTAATTTTTAAGACACTGAACCATTCCATATTGTAGATCCAGACAGCACGTTCTTGTGCCTACTCTCTCCTGTGGTGTGCAGTCTAATCTGGAACAGCCATTATTTCAAGATCAGAAGAGAGTAGATACCTCTCAGATTGCATATTTACATTTAAAAAAAAAATTCAAAATCGTTTAATCATAGAATCATAGAATCTTTGGGTTGGAAGGGACCTTTTAAGGTCATCTAGCCCAACCCCCCTGCAATGAGCAGGGACATCTTCAACTAGATCAGGTTGCTCAGAGTCCCGTCTAACCTGACCTGGAATGTTTTCAGGGATGGGGCATCTGCCACCTCTCCGGGCAACCTGTGCCAGTGTTTCACCACCCTCACTGTGAAAAATTTGTTCTTTATATCAGGTCTAAATCTATCTTCTTTTAGTTTAAAACCATTACCCTTTGTCCTATTGCAACAGGCCCTGCTAAAAAAGTCTATCCCCATCTTTCTTAGAAGCTTTAAGTCGTGGAAGGCTGCAATAAGGTCTCCCCAGAGCCTTCTCTTCTCTAGGTTGAACAACTCCAACTCTCTCAGCCTTTCTTCACAGAAGAGGTGTTCCATTCCTCTGATCATCTTCATGGACCTCCTCTGGACTTGCTCCAATAGGTCCATGTTTGGGGGCCCCGGAGCTGATGCAGGTCTCCAGGTGGGGTCTCACCAGAGCAGAGCAGAGGGGCAACATCACCTCCCTCTTCCTGCTTGGCAACACTTCTTGTGATAGAGCTCAGGGTACAGCTGGCCACCTGGGCTGCTAGTGCAGCTAGTGTGAAGGTTTAAAACCTATTTGAGATATCACTTAGAGAACATAAAATAATTTCCTAAGTATGCAAGCTTTCTTTCAAATACATTCCTTCAGACACCTATCACTTCAATAGTTCCAGAAATTTCATGCCAAAGTTTAAGTTACTTATTTTTTGAACCAAAGGTTCTTAGGAGACTCTTAATCTCATGAGCTATGGAATTCCAATTAATTCACAAGCAGTTAGACCCTGAGGTTCTGTGAAAATTACTTAAAATAGGTGTAAGTTATGAAAGAGTCACCAAACTGACTGTGGCCATAATATTCTCAGCATGGCTTTTCCTAATTCTCAAAATGAAAATGAGTTGAGGGCACAGATATCAGGTAAATAGAGTTCACCAGAATTCTTATATACTTAAATACCAGCAAAATATCATGAGATTTAGGGTATTCTAACTAGTCACTTCAGCACATTGATGTTGTTGTAAAGGTTCTCTTGATTCTTTTTCAATTTGCTGTTCTTTCTCAACACTCTATACACAGGAACACTTGCAGTATAAACCCTGTGAATATTCTGAAATATAGTTCAAACTTTGTTTTGTAAGGATATAAATTTAAGTTACTGAAAAGAGGATGATCAAAGAAGAGAGCACCGAAAACTGAAATGAAACACTTCTGATTCAATGGCTGACTTCTGGTACCAGTTTACTGTTCAGGCTTCTGGGAAATGTACCACCTTCTCTCTGTCCTGCTATTTCTCTTTATTCATATAAAATATCCTCCCATTCATGTTCTTTCTTCTTTAAGAGAATTGTTGGGACTTTGAAACTACCAGGTATTAAAGAACTAAGGATGAGAGTTTGGATGAGAGCGATACAGAGGAACCAAGTGAGATCTTGTATTAGGACTCACTGCAAAAAGACTGAGGAATAGATTTAACAGCTGCAAATCAAGAAGTGACATATCCAGAGACTGGCACTAAAATTTGCCATAGGCATACTAGAATTCTATGAGGGGAGACTAAGAAAATTAGGGAATCTAGACAAAAATCTAATTAAGCATATACTCAGAGAGGGAACACAGTAGACTCATAAAATAAAGACTGCTATACATTTTGTAAGTTGAGAGCATTTTATTTCTCTCTCAAAAACCACAAGGTAGCAAGCAAACCAGATGAAATTAGTATCCATTAAACTCAAGTGTTTTCCAGATTTGGAAATTCTAGACTCGTATCATATAAAACCCAGCAGAATATTATTTCCTTTCAGTCAGCAGCGGTAATGTCACCGGCTGACTATGTGCCAGTTTTAGGGCCTCCACTTAAGAAATACACTGATCAAATAGAAATGACATAGGTATTCTTTATGGAAAAAGATTAGGTTGAGCTTCAGTAAAATAATTCTCAAATATTAGAACAGTGGAACAAGTAACTAGGAAGCTTGTACATATTACTTCACTGGAAGCTTTTAAGAATAGGTTAGCGAAATATCTGTTGGCGTGGTGTAGATGTTTTTTTCTATCTCACAACAAAGCAGGCAACTGTTTATATGCTTTCTAGAAGCACTCTCCAGCCTTCTGATCCCATGCTTCTATATACCAAAATGATAAAGTATCATATCACCAATTAAAAAAAATTATTCTGTTCCAACAATACAGCTCTCCAGAGATTTGATCCAGACAGCTTAGATGAAATCCTAAAAATGGAAATGATGCAACAACGCTGATTTTTTTTTTTTACTCTTCTGCTACAAGAATATACTTTTTAAAATTACCTGTTTTGTTAACAACATCCTGTAATTCAGTGACAGAACTGATTATTGCAGAAAGGAGGTTGGAACTAGTAAACCAGCTGAGTGCTTCACCACAGTGAATTTGTTCCTCTTCACCACCTGTGAAATAGAATTGTAGCTTAGATAAGGTACACTACTGTCTCCAGGTCTTTCAGAAATTGACCAAAAGTATATAAGCCACAAACTAATTCGTCTTTCAGGACAATTCAGTCTGTATTAAATATGCTTCCAGAACTACACAAACAGAATTGTAGATGGATCTAGTCTGGGAAACATTTTTGACACCATTTATTCTTGTAGGAGGAAGCACAAGCTGGTCTGGTAACAGAAAGGGATAGGAAGACTACAATAATCTCTAAAGAAAAATTTTAAATCCTATACTAGTATTTTACCTGAATCAGAAAGCAATTTTTTGCATTTTTAGTAAGAAATAAATACTGGAAGTGATTAATAAAAGAAGAGGAAATATCTTTTAAAAAAGTATGTTGATGTTCAATCATTTAGGAACACCACAGAGAAGATGCGGTAGCACCTAATTCTGAAATCCATGACATAAATGCCAAGGATATCAACAGCATGAGTTCATATGTGTAGTTTTAACTTTTCTTTCAATGCTTAACAGACTAAGCATTTCCTTTTACATTTGTCAAGAAATACAGAAATCACAAATCCAGAAATTACATTTGTCAAAATGTCATTAGCTTTGTCTGTACACTCTATTAATAACAACATTACTATTTGTTATTCACTAACCGTGTAATTTGACATAACACTTATCAAAGAAAAAAAACAATTAGCTTACTTGACAGATTACGCTTGCCTTTGGAGTCTCCTACACAAACTAGAATACTAATGCCTTCCTTGAAGCCATTTACCCAGAAGAGGGAACTAGAAGTCTGGGCTAAAACTTTAAGTCTGTTAGCTGCCAAAACTGCAATCACAGCTCTTCGGAATACACGAATTAGGCCTTTGAATTTTCGTTTCTTCAGTTTTGCTTCATCTTCATTGTCTTCCTCTACATCAGAGAGAGCATGAACTAGGGTCCTAATCTCCTGGTTCACCGATTCATAAATGTTGACCTGATCTTGGAGAAGGTCTCTTTGTGAAGACATAGCACACAATCGGCCATAGAGAGGATACAGGGCACCTGCCAACAGTGCACAGGCTGCCAGGAGAGATGAATGCTCCTTCTGAATCTGCCTTAACGTATTTTTCACAGAAACATTTTCAAGAGCCAATTTCTCCTGTCTTTTTTCAAGCACATAAATTTCTTCCTTGTTTTTCTCTGCTGTTGCTTGGTATTGCTGGGATAAGATGAGAAAACAAGCAAAACCAGAAGAAATAATAAATAGAATATATATTTTTTTAAATAAAATCAATTTCACCTAGACAAAAGATAAAAGAATTTTTATTTTTCAGATTCAAATAACACATTAAAGGAACAAAAATTATTAATAATTACTTTTGAAGTATCTCTCCTAGCAAACAGTTACAGAACCAGATATATGAAAACAAATCAATAGTAGGAGGAAAATTTGCACAATCTTCAACTACAAATGGACTCCAGATTTCTGACAACAATCCACTAGTACTGCAACACCTCACAGAGAGTGCAACTACCTGGTGGTCCACAATACAGTTTTATTAGTTGACTTAACAATAAGCAATTACATGATCCAATTTCAGAAAGAGCATTGCTCTCCAAAGCAGAAGAGAAAGTTAGTGTAAGAGAGAGAAAAAAAAGAAGGAAGTGTCTGGAAGATAAACCTAGACAGATTGGCAGCAGCTGGGAAAGGGGAAGTAAAGGTGATCTCTTAATTACTTTGTAATCAACCCCCTACTTATATATTCACAGATTAATTAGGTCTCATACAGAATTGAGTTTTCAAAATAACAGTGTAATACAGATATTTTTATTTTGACTAATACCATTACAGATTTTTTTTTTCAACTTGCAGAACATTCTTCCTTTTCCTCTATAGGCCCTGAAATAGGCTAAGAGGGAGATTTGAAACAGTAAACCAGTGTAGCAAAATTAAGACTAAGGTTAGACCACACAGACCGGTTGCTTTTGGTAACATGCAGTTTTGGTACAGGAATCAAGACACTACACTGGGACCTCAGAAACTTAAGATTGGCTTCTGGATGCATGACAGTCCTCTGTGATTGGAATAACCTCAATATCCTCAAGGGATATATTTAAACAGGATCTAGTGGTATAAGGAGATAATAAATTTCAGGCACTGTTCACAAAGGACCCACAAGCTCAAGTTAGAATCATAGAATCATTGACGTTGGAAAAGACCTCTAAGATCACCAAGTCCAACCATTAACCTAGCACTTCCAAGTCCACCACTAAATCACATCCCTAAGCACCACATCTACACATTTTTTAAATATCTCCATGGACAGTGACTCCACCACCTACCTGGGCAGCCTGCTCCAATGCTAAGCAACCCTTTCAGTGAAGAAATTTTTCCTAATATCCAATCTAAACCTCCCATGGCACAACTTGAGGCCATTTCCTCTCGTCCTATTGCCTGTTACTTGGGAGAAGAGACCAACACCCACCTCACTACAACCCCCTTTCAGGTAGTCGTACAGAGCGATGAGGTCTCCCCTCAGCCTCCTCTTCTCCAGACTGAACAACCCCAGTTCCCTCAGCTGCTCTTCATAAAACTTGTGCTCTAGACTAAGTTAAATGCTTACACTCCAGTTACCATACATGGACACAAAAAGGCAAACATAAATGCAATGACAAATGCGTATGATGAAGAAAGGAGGATTATGCTAAGCTTCAGCTACCTCTCTTAGAGCTATAAGCAATTTTCTTAAAAATGGGGAGAGGTTATTCCTGTTAGCAGTGTCCAAAAGAGAAGTAAAATGGTGTCATCCAGCCACATTCCCATATGTGCTATTTGGTACAGGTCCCAAGCACGTGGTGAGGTAATTTCTTCTCCCTCCTCCACTGTGCAAGCACAACACAGTGAAAAAAATACATAGCTATCCCTAGAATGGAAATAAAAGATTCCATGCTTCTAAAGAGATGCACCCTAGTCAGTGAAGAATGTCTTCGACCAAATAAGTTTGGGGGTTTTTTTTGGAAGAGGAATAATTTGTAACGTTATTAAAATACTTCCAATAATACAAAAATAGAGTAGGTAACTAAAAGATTTAATTACAAAACACAATTTACAGGCTTCATATATCACTTTACTACTATAAAATTAAGTATGAGCATGTACAATACTTTCAATGCTACTGCATTATTTACAGTGTTTGATTTTTATAAAAAAAGACCCTGATAGCATGACTGGAAGGAACTGAAAAGGTAAGCTGAATTTAGAAAACAACTTATGGTTTCTGGCCATCACAGGTGAAAGGCCAATATCTGAGTAAACAAAGTGTGATCCCCACAAGGCTGCTGGGCAGCAATACTAAATATTCAGTGCTCTGGCTAATTACAGCTTATTTTTCAAAAAAGCTTAGTGGTTTTATGCGTATGGTTGTATGGTAATATGCAAAAGTGAACAACACAATCTCTGACTACAGAAATGTAAAAGTTTTCTAAGAAAATACACGTTCTTGGTTTTAGTGGCTATAATTGCTTTTGTCTTATCCTACACTGTTTTTAGTGTTTTCTTCAAAGCTTAGAAGCACCGTTTTTGAAAGGGACATAGAATTCTCTTCCTAAACATTGACAAGCTGGCTTCCTTCAGTTTGAGCTTTGAGGGACACCTCACTGAGTTGCAGAGCTTAGTGGATTCCAAGAATGCTGAACAAAAAATTAGGTGCTACTAGCAATATTATTTTATCCTACTTCTTATTGGGTCCTTACCCTTTATTCTGGCATGAAAACAGAAGTGGAAACTAGAAATATAATGACACTATGACTTCAAAAGGTTTTCCTGTATTTCAGCTGTTCTGTTTTTCTAAATACATACACCTATACATCTAAATAAACAGCATTAACATTGCTGTCTTGTATTTCTTTCCTATGTTTTAAGGTATATGAGCCAGACACATCTATCAAAGAGACCCAGTGGGTCAGGAACAGTATAGTTACGCATACGTCTCTTCCTTTTGCATTGATTGCACTGACTTTTGATACAACTGCAAGATACCACAGCCTTCAGCTAATTCACCTGCCTTGCTGCAAAAGCAAAGCTTCCAAACAACAAAAAAAGCCAATGAAAGAAAAGACATTTTTTTCTCCCTAGAGGACTTTTTCCCTTTCCTATTTAGCAAACCTTTTATTTTTCTGTTGAAATTAACATTTTTAAAGTATTTACAGGATTTTTCTCTTACAACATGTTTTTGCATATCAGAACAAAACCCTTCTATTTTAAGCAGTCACCACAAAAAATGAGGACAGATTAATACATGTCTACATAATAAACAAACAACAACTGATAGTTAAAATTCAGAGGACATTTCCTATGAGACTGTGCACAATCTGAATAAATAATTCGTGTGAGGGTACAGAACAGACATAGTAGCATTTTCAAAATGGCACACTATCAAATCAAGAGGACTGCACTCTTGCTACAAAAGACAAGGAAAAAGGATATGCATTTTAAGCTCCATTGACTCTCAACATAGAGACCACAGACAAAGAAGAGTGTTATCTATAGAGTGCCTTGTTTATTGCTGATCTGTGATAAGGCCACTCTGGGAATTTCTGCACTACAGAAAAACAGTGAAACTGCTTTCTGATTACACCATCCATCTGACCTACAGTAACAGCTGTGAAGTAGTGCCTATTAACATCCATAGATCCTATCTTGGAGTCAGGGATCCTGAACAGTACTGTCTGGGGACAAAAGCAGTGGCAGGTGTCATTGCTACTAAAGCCTCCAGATTTTGCGGTGTTACATTCTAATCATAAGGAGACCATTCCTGAAAAGCCCTAACCCTCTACTGCAGTTCTAAGAAACCAAAATAACAATTTCCAAGATACATTAGTCATATTGCTGTGCAGTCAGAGCTCTCAGTTAACTCCTGAGAGTCTGAATTGACAGGCTTCAGCTCGCTTTCACACACGTACCAACAACTGGAAAAATGAAAGAAGTCTCAACCCAGGAGCTCTGAGGCAAAGTGTCTAGAAGGCAGCATGGACCACTGGTTAAAGGCAAAGTTACAAACAAAAGGATGTACCATTAGCTTGGTGCAGGACAGCAAAAATCACTCATCTTTGCTTTCCAGAAAGGAACTGACATCTACAAGGGATTAGTTCATTAAACTGCTTGTAATTAACACTCAGATCTTCAGACAGAAAATACAGCAAATTGCTACAGTTTCCTTGTAGTGACAGAATAAACGTCCTAGAGTGATGAGACCCACAGTTCTACAATAAAATACAGAATACTGGCAAATTATATTCCACTTACATCGAATATATGTTTTCTCTAAAATTTAATTAATAAAGCCTGTTAAAATAATTAAAGTATTGCATTATGTATCTGTATGTAAACACTGACACTCAGTAATATCTGAAAGATCCTTTGAACACATTCCATAACTTGTGGCACATTTTTCCTTGTTCCCTATGGAAATAAGGCTACAACATTAGTTTGTCTGCACACCTCTGATCCAACAGAGCAGTGATCTTGCAGACACATATGGCTAACAGTCTCAAAATGCAGTATGTAGATGACAGTTAAGTCTTAGAAAAAACAAGCAATCAGAATTAGGACAGACCTAACAGCAGACATCCACAGACCCTGTGGATCCCATTAAGGGAAAGGTTTAATGTGGTATTTGCAGGTCCAAAGTCAGTCACAATTAGAAATCCAGAAAAAATTAAGACTGTCTTCTTCCTAGATTGACACTGAATGGCAAGAAAGGCAAACATAAGATGGAAAAAGGTAAAATAAAGTTTTGCTGAATTATCTAAACATATACAGACATTGCACCGCTTAGATTGCAACACTACCAGCTTGTACTCCAACAGTACATAACCTGTGTTAGAAAACATGTCCAGATGCTTCTAATAGAAAGTATTTCCCTTTTAGAAAGCCAGTAGTCCTGTACAGCAAGTTGACAGATAAAAGTCTTTTCCATAAGAAATACCTAATGCACCCTCCACAGAAGAAAGCCGTGTTATGCTCTACTTGCTGTCTAAACAGTTCAGCTGAGAAGACTGACAGGTTCAGCCCTATCCCAAAGAACGGTGCAGTACTGCACAGCACCAATTCTCCACAATACACCAGCGTTCTGAAAGAGGTGACTGACATTTTTTGTGTGTAGCATCCATGGAGGTAGAAATCCAAATTGCATAACTCTTTCCTTCTTTAGGAAGGAAAAATTAAAATTAAACTTCCTCATTTCATCACTCTCTTTGTTGGCAATGATTTCATAAGATGAAATTGCAGAATGTTCAGGGAACTTAATATAAGTCTGGAGGCCACTTACTCCACTCATAGGGATGTTTTAGCATTGCCAATACCCAATGTGAAACGTAAATATCAAGCAAAAAACATACAAAAGATTTTAACTCATTCCCAAGAAATTACCATAAATTTCTCTGTCTAAAGAGTACTCCATAAATACATTTTTCAGAGTGTAAAGACTTCCAAGCCCAAAATCTGAGTCAAATACAGCATTCTTCTGATGAAGTAAGTTTCAGATGGCAGTCACAAATATCAAGGCATATCTTATTTCCTGTATTTCATAACACTTAACTGAAACATGTAAAGGAATATGGCTGTGAAGACAATGAAATGTGGCTGTAGAATTAACAGTGAAAATTTTCGATTGCAAATAACTGTTATAACAATCAGTGATGACAGTTTTACACTCTTGAACCACTGCTCCCTGTAGTAGCTGTATAACCAAGTCCTTTAATATTGTTGAAATCTACCACTGTAACTGTTAGTTGATTCTTACGGGCAGAATGTATATACCTAAATTTATCCCCAGATGACACCACATTACTGTTACTCTGCAGAGTCTTTGCAAAGCATGACACTGAAAAAGTAACTGCTACCCTACATAATTCTTAAAATAAGCCATTTCAATCTTAGAGCTTTAGCATTCTCAAAAAAAAAAAAAAAAAATCACTAGCAACTGCTAGACCAAATTAAACGATTCATTTCTGGAATGTTTTAACAAAATAATTTATTTCTTATTATCAGTAAAGTTAATACTAGTACATTGTTGGGGTTTTTTTCATTTTAAAGATATTCTACAATTGCCAAACAACCTTAAATTGGTTAGGAGCTTAAACCACTGAAATAATGAATTAAACATTTACAAGAAAAAAAAATATAATTGGAAGTTCACAGCACCATACCTGTGCCCTTGCATGAACTTCCCCAAGGAGACCCAAGTACTGCTGTTCCAGATACTTTTTTTGTTTCTGCCAGCAGCTTTCCTGGGCTTTCATTTGTTCAGCCATTTTGCTAAAAGCATCTTCCTGGCTCTGTTGAAGCTCCTTCATAGTATCGGATTTGTTCTTACAAACATATTCTAGGTGATATATCTGTGTGACAAGCATTTAAAAAACACCTTTTTACTTTAATTGTACATATTAATATAAGCACAGACTATTCCAGCATAAAATCTAAATTGTAATTTCTTCAATATATTTGTTAAAACTAAGTAAAAGCCTTTCAAAACAGATTACTTCCTTGAATCTTGAAACAAAACTGAGACATATTTTGGAATAATGAATTTCCCTTGGGTTCAGGTTCACCATCCTTATACCACCTTGCAGATATCTGTTACCTTTTTTGTTGGAAACCTGAACTGGACACTTCCTGTATTTTTTTGAAACAAGTGCATTAAATCTTGTGCCACTACATTAGTAATCCGAGTATACCAGTCCTTTAGCAGTTTGCAAGGACTGCAAGTAATAATGAAAAAACAGCCCTTAATTTTATTTTTTGTTTTATTGGAAAGCCAAGACATTCCATATATTATTAAGTATTAAAATAATTTCAGGAAATGTTAGTGTACAGAATGGTTTTCTCGCAAGCAGCTCATTAGCTTATGATGTGTTTTCAACAAGCATGAAAAGATTTACTCTGTCATTTAACTTTGCAGCTCTTGTGTAAACTAAATGGAGGACTGAATCAAGCTAACGATGACCGCTAAATACACATGCCTACACTTTGTTACTAGAGAATATCAGAAAGATACCTGCCAAATAGATCACACCAAACTGCAGAAGAAAAATTTTGTTCTCAGAAAGCAGGTACAACACAGGTAACAACACTGCCCCAAACACCTGAAAAGCTGGTAAGTACATGAAAAGTGCCCTAGAGAGATGACAATCAATCTCAATAACCATACTAAATTAAAAAGCAAGAAACAGTAAGACACAACACTCCCAAACACTGCCAACAATGTTCACTCCCTTCCCTTCCATGCCCTTTCCTCCTCTACTTCAAAAGGAAAACAGAAATGTACATCCAATCTGCATAATCCAGAATTTATTTCATACTATCCATCTTTAGTAATTTCCATTGACTGCTAGGGTATTTACTAAATGATGGGCAGAGTGAAAACAATCCACTGTAACCAGCCCTGTCCCTTACTCAGGCCAGAGGAGTGGTCACAATTCCAGCAGATGAGAAACATCTGAAAGAGCTTTTCCCTCCCTGTGCCTCAAGAACATAATGTCAGGGCAGCCAAGATCCAGAGTCTCTCTATTGGACTGCAGGATTGGCCTGATTAATGCAGCCAGAACATGAACTGAGATCCTGAAGAGTGAGAAATATTAGTCTGTGGAGCCAGTTTAAGTTATTTCAAAAGAGATCTTTTCTTTCCCAAAAATGAAGGGATTTCTGGGGAGAAAGGCCATGTAAACTTATTCACATTAAAATAATTCAGAAAAGAACAGCTTCTCCCTTAAAATATTAACATGTTTTATAAAAATAAGTATTTTCTATTATATTTCTCAATCCAAATTTCATAATCCAAAAGATAAACAAAAAAACCCTCACATTTTTGTTTTCAAATAGTACCTCTGATTCATAAACAAATAATTTAAAGATGATGTTCCTGGTGTAAATGCATTTTGTTTCTGTTTTATGCTAAAATAAAGACTTGCTTTATTAGTGTAAATGACTAAGTTCTTTGAATTGCTTCATCAGTAAGATTAATTTATTTTCTTTTAATTAGGTCCCTGTGGCTAATATTGGCTAGTACTATTAGCATGTCCTGCACAGAAAGTGGAGCTTAGAGACTTCATACAGACTTCAGTCACATTTACATGCCCACAGCAATGGCATCAAACTGAGTTGTAGACAAGCCATAATTAATGGTATTGAATTATTAACGTCCAAATTCTTTTTGAAATAAGATGAATGTCAGTCCTTTTTAATGATACTGTGATGTGGACAAATGTCACTGAATTTAATAGAGGTATTTGGTGCCTAAGGACACTTACCTTCTCATTAGCCCTGTTGAGGTCTAAGATCAGGACATCAACATTCTCCTGCAAGACTGCACAAAGCTCAGACCAAGAGAATCTGTCTAGGATGCCTTCTGGTTGTTTTATAAGCACACAGCCTGCTACCAAACGCTGGTATAAGCTATGGAGGAAGGTTAGCTTCTCCTGAGACAAAAAGAAAAATTTACTGTTGTATCTGAACAGTGTTAGAATCCGAAGAGATGCATCATATGTGTAGTAATGTGAGCTGCACACATCTGAAAAAAAACCCGCAAAACTCATTCTCAAACCTTTTCAAAAGCAGTATTGTTAATATTTTCAGTCATACATAATAAAGCCAGAGTAAGACAACACTTTTTAGAAAATTTGTGTAATATATAGTATATAAATAAAGAAAACCCAGTCCTGCAGTGGTCACAACCATGACCTGATACAGATAAAAATTTCCATGCTATTAATAGATGCAATTTAATAATTCATGTTAACATTTTTAGGTACATTCAAACTACATCCACTTCCAATATCTGCATAGTACACAGAAAATTATCTTGATTGGTTTGGCAGCACAACAGACTGCTTATACAACTATCACTCTAAAGTCTTTTAAAAATTGGTTTGTGTGGATTATGTATGATTAAACAGGTAGACAAAATAGTCTTAAAGCTTCATCAGTTAAATTCCACAAGCTGTGCCTCAACCCTTTACACTGATTTTAGTCAGCAGTATAATAGTTGATGCAAGTTATAAACTGTAGCAACAATAGCATGCAACAGAAATTCCAGCCTTTGTCCTTGTCAGTACATATATGCAACTTAGCAACTTCCATTAAGACAACAATAGAAAGCTCTATCTCAAAAGCCACAAGAAACAAAGCCTTTATTCAAAGTCCGTAAACCATTGTAAACGTTCTCATTAGGAGAACCAAGACCCCAGGGGTCTTCCATAAGGCTTCACATCAAGAAAATGTGGATGACTGAGATGGGTCTACTTTTTTTCTGAGCCTTTTCCATTATACTTAGGTGTATTTTCTCACAATTATTTCATGGTATTTTAGGCAATAAAAAATTGTAGTTTAGTTTAACTTTGTTTCTAGCAGATCTCCTAATTCTGCAAGGAAAACCCGGTGTGCCACCATCATTACATTGTTGCTGGAGCTGGGATAAGCCAAGGATGATAATTATCCATTTGGCATGAAAAAAAGGATCCCAAGACCCAAAATCAATTCACACATGTCGAATGCAACCACAGTGTTACAGACATGCTGACTTTACAATATAGCCAGGCTTCTAGTTTCCTTCACTTTAATCATTATCTGATGTGTATAGCAACTCCAGCTGCTTCATGTGGACACTATTTAAATACCAGACTGCAAAGGAGGTGGAAAGAATGTTTCCTTTTTACTCAGTTGGCATCCATGTTCAAATTTGTGGAAGTAATGAGCTCAATATGCACAACGACTGTCACAAGAACATCATTGCTATTGCTAGTACAGAATTACTTTATTGGGGGTGGAAAAACTAACAAAATTAACATCTGTAAACAAATACAAGGAGATAATCATTCCGAAATAAGACTTTGTTAAGCAATTCGACATATAACACACCACAATGACCTAACAGGTCACAAATAAGAATTCCTAGGTTTTGTGGCACGCAGGCAAAACTACCTCAATTTTTCATCTATCAATTGCCATGTCAATCAGTAATTAACAACACATTACGATGATACTATTGTATGTTCCAACTGTAAAACGAGTTTTATTAACTTCCAATTTGAAAGAAAGAAATAATTGTTTGTGAGGCATAGCTCTTTAAATAAACTCAGTTGTTCAAAAATTCAAAATACTGGAAGAGTTAAGCTATTAGTTCTTATATAGAAGAAAGAGAACCAATTTGTCCTGAGATCTTGTAGATATTAAATACATATTTCAAAATATGTATCTTAAAATCATATTTTGGGGATAAATCTGTTAAGACTGAAAGTAAAAATCTGATGTATGTAAATTTATAAAGTTGAGATTAAATAAAGACTTTTTGACAGTCATCTTTTCTCTGGTAATACCTCCACATCCTTCTGGTAAGCCCTGGTAAGCTTCTGGATTTCATTTTCAAATTCTGTGGCACGTACTTTCTCCTTCTCCCAGCATTGCCGCATATTCTGTAGTTCCACTTTTAAATTTCCTATTAAAGTCTCTCTCTCTGCACACTTAGTGTGCAGATGATTTAACTCTTTATTGGCATCAGCCAGGTTATCCTGAGCTTGCTGCAGAACAGAGACATGGAACAGAAAGGCTGGTAAGAATTTTACTCTATAAAATGTTACCTTAGTCCAGTGCTCAGCATTTGAAAAAGTAAACAGTCATATAGCCACGTGTTCAGAATACTCCAGGCTAAGTTGACTGTATCTTGTCAATAACAGAATTTCAAAATCGACAATAGTTCTTCTCCACAGTTTGTAACTAAATGGCATCAGAAATTCATCTTTGAGAGTTAAAAGCTTCATGATGCAGTGACCTTGGGAATCCCCTTTACCCCCACAACTGGGGTAAAGAGCAGAATGCATGTATGCAAGTTATCCTCTGCAGAGGGGAGAGCTCTCAAAGCTAGTGAAAAGATGTCTTATTTTCATAAGTATATCTCTGATCCATGACTGCTGAGTTGGTAGGCAACACAGACAGCTGTTGTTACCCACTGTATTCTTCATCTGCATAATAAAAAAAAGTGAGAACTCTCTTTGGAGGCTTGACCATGGGAAGCAACTAATAATCAGAAATGGTCATAAATACAATCATTATGTTTCAAGTATCAAATCTCACAAGATAAACAAAGAACTTAATACACTACCCCTTCAACCAAAAGATTGCTGAGATGGAGTGGACAGATACACATGCTTTTCTCTCTTACAAGCACTGGACTTCCAGCACTGCTAAAGTTTGCTAAAAGTCAAACTGAAAGCATTGTTTGTTTTTATAGAATCATAGCGGCTTATATAGGAAATATAATAGGAAAGATACTCCAAAATTCATCAGACAATGACAATTTTTATTCTTCTTAATGAAAATATTAAAAGATTAAAGCAATGTTATATTTATAACACAAATGTTTTCAGACTGGGTCTAGTTTTCACTCATATATACAATTTTATTAGCAAAAATTTAAAGAGATCAGAAACTGGTGTACTGAATAAAAACCAGCACCATCCATGTGTAGCAAACACAGTTTTTGCATGAAGAATACCAGTATCTGTTGCAATGGGTTGCAGAATTTTTAGGTGCCTTACAAAGGTGCTGCAACAGAAGCACAAGTCTTAAGTCTTCTGAACATAAATTAGTAAAGACAGTTCAGATCAGATGACAGGAGACCGTGCACTAGTATCAACTAATATGAAGATTCAATGACTTGCAGAAGCTATCTGTGACTAAACTCAAACGATAAAGCAGCATATCCCCAGAAAAACAATCTAAGAAACACTGGGAGTAGAGACAACCTATTTTGGCAGTAATATAATACACTGCCAGTTGGGAGATTAAGTTTAACCATGACCTCAGGACTTCCTCACTCCTTTGGCCACTGATGTAACCAGACAGGACATTACAAAAGTGGTACGTCAGCCAAAAACAGACCAAAAAAAATTGCTTTTCAGAAACAAAAGAAAAGAGTTCTCAAGTGTTTTTATCAGTTCCCAGGTAGATTTTACTCTAAGAAATTTTGGGCTGCACATTGTACAACTGTGAAAGATAACCTGATGTTTCATACATGCATTAACTTGTCTGATAAACACAAACAAACAAACAAAAAATTAACACAGGAAAGACTTCTTTAGTAACATATAATTTCATATGAACAGAGGTAATTAAATTATCTTCTCCTTTTCTTGAGTAAAAAAGTTAAAAGACAAAAAATTACTGATACTGATTTCAATATAAAACAATACTTTGCAAATTGATCAACCGGTTTCAAATTATTTCAGAAGTGCAATCATTGAAAAGATCAGTTATGTAGTCTAAGGTGGTAACCAGAAGAAAGCAGCATGGCTTCACACAAGCTTGCAAGGTAAACTAGCATCCTCAGAAGAATACAATGACACAGATATTTATGTGGATAAAAAAAAAAAGATACCTTAAATCCAGAAAGATATTTTTTTCAGAACTTTCAAATTTTATGTTAAGTTCATGAAACCATACCTTAAAATCTTGACTTAAAGCACACATTTTCTCTTTGGATATCTCAAGTTCTTTTGTCATCTTTTCACACAAAGCCTTCATTTTCCCAAGCTGTGAAAAATATGAGGTCAAACAGGCTTTTTACAGAAAGGCTACATAATCACTTGAATATAAAGGAAGAATTTTGTATATAAATGAAAAAAAAAATGTTTTTTTGATTCCTTTGACAATATTTATACTCCACACAATCTAAATATGCTATTACAAAAACACTAAATAACTCTTTTATAATGATTTAAGATAAGTAGCAGTGCTAGAATCCTGAACCGAGTCCAGTATTAACTTTCCCATTAACTCTCAAAATATCTGACAAAAACACAGACTTTGAAAAGTATTTGAAAATGTAATATACTCAGATTACAATCTGGGGAGTGGTTTGAGAAAACAAGTTTTCGAAGTCAGTGGCCATTTGCAGAAATCGTCCAGCTATAAGCGTGGTCTCTACGTTTTACTGAGTGCTGGATAATACTCACATACCTGTAAGAAGCAGCAATGTTCCCCAGAGGCATGACGACTACTGAACTGTTTATAGTGCTACAAGCAACCATCTTAGAGGTAGCTCATGACCATAATATGTACTAGCTTCACCTTCCACTTCAAAAAAAGTTAACAACACATCACTATAATCTGTATCTATAACCTGATGATAAGGTTAGCAATACAAATGTCTGAAAGAAAGCACTGAACAGAGATATATTATAGTGCAGGTTACTGATGGCACTTGAGCATTAAAGAGCAACGCAGAAGTAAATCCCACTTACAAAATTTACAAATTACTTTGGAAATTGTATTTTTGTTTGATCTCAAATCAGGAGACCTGGCAGAACCCTTAGAAATAACTACAGTAAATTAAAAAATCCTACTGGAATATTTCCAGTCTTTTTGTTGGTTTACTAGCCTTCTCTCTCTCTCACCAAACATATTCTAGCCTCTGCACTATACGGAAAGTCAAAAGCTTGTTATCTGTCAAAAAAAATATACTTATACACCTTTCAGTCACACAGATGAACTAGATCATTTAATCTAATGTTTAACACAGTAAGTTAAAGGTGACACATGACAAGTTTACCAGCATATTTCACATATACCTACAGGTGTACAGAGATATGAATAACTCCATTGATATGTGGGATCTTGTTGAAAATCTTTCTATAAAAAGAACCACTACATAATTACTCAAAACTAAACACTTACTGCTGTGTATTAAAACATCCTGTTTTTATTGCACAGTGTCCTTCATACTCCCTTTGTGCATTATTGTATTATTAAAAAGTTTTATTACTAATCATATCTAATATATAAAAAGCCAAAAGCAGCATTATCTAGGGGGTGGGTGTAATCAAGAAGGACAGAGCACTGCCCTTTCTGTGCACCATGAAGGTGCTCAGTGATCTCCGGCTCCATATGACAACTTCAGGGTCAGTCACATGCAGTCCTACTGGGAAGTCTTGTGGCAGGTCATCAGTTGGTCCTGCTCTGCTTGCGATTTATTTTCCTTGACAGTTCATTCTTCTTTCTGTCAGAATACTCTCTTTGCTTTCTTAGCAGCCACCCCCTTGGTCTCCCCACTGCTGTCTCTGGCACAGTTTCACAACAAAGCACATCACTAAGCCAAAGCCTGCTGAGTCGACTTTTCAACTGTGCTGCCTATCACGTGACATTCCTCCTCCCAAATAACAATTCGCTGTGGGTAATATGTTCCTAGTTACTCTGCAGCTTCCAGACTTAGGTCTCAGAAGAGTTTCATAATGACTATACACATCGGTTCTCTTATCTCACCGGGAGAGACCTAACAGTGCTTGCTGTTTACAAAAGTATAATTGTTTCCATGGTCACTTGTTTTTGCGCCTGTTGAACAAACTCAAAGGTCTTGCGGGAGACCATTCTTTTCCCAATAAAAGGGGCAAAGCCGATGGACTTTTCTTCTGGTTTTTGTCTTTTTTTTTTTTTTTTTAAAACGTTATGACTGACTAGCTAGACTATGCATTTGTCAAAACAAAAGACAAAAGCTAGAAATGAAAAAACAGGATTGGCATTTTTACGATCTTATCACATCTTGCCTTTCTGTATTTGCCAGTTTTATCCAAAGATAAGCTAATTATAAGTTTGTACAGAAAGCTTTAACAGTGCAGTTAACTTCTCTCTACAGCCTTTATAGACGCAAATTCATAAAACATTTACACCCAAGAGAATTAATTTGATCACATCAGCAATGAAAATGAGAAAATAAATGCAAGACTGTGACTCTTCAGTCAGTGAACTAAAAGGCCAGTACAAATGGAATGGAAAAAAATTTTTTTTTCAAGTGTAAGACTTCCAAAATTGAAATATTTCCATTACTGTCTTAGATAACTTAAAGAAAGTATTGTCACAGTCCGATTTTACTGGAAAAGACCTCAAAATAGCACCACAAGACTTAATCATAAAAACACTTATCTCAGAAAATTATGTCTCTTTTTAAACATACAAGGGCATGCACATTTACATAACTGATATCAATGACTGTCAAGGCTCAAGTGTTGCATATTTTAGGAATATTGCAGTATACACTCCCCAATTCTTAAATCATCATCTCTTAACTGAAATCCTAGATACAAATGGTTCATTTTCTTGAATGTTTATTGAAAATAATAACCCTAATAGGTTTAATAAAAAAAAACAAAACCAAAATAAACAAACAAACAAAAAAAAACTCTTCTCCCTGTCCCCTGAAATGTAAATGAAACTTCACTGTAGGGCAAGCTTAGAGAAATAGTAGTGACAGAGGTTGTTTCTTTGGGTATAGGTGAAGCTGTCAACTCAACATTCCCAGTCTTCTGACCTTTTTACAAGCAAAGCGTATGTACTGCTGCAGGCTGAAGGCGATACATATGGAGCCAAACAGTGCAAGCGTTACCTCATTAGACATATCTTCCAGCTTGTTCTGGTAAGCTGTCAAGGTACACCTCAAAGTCTCAAGGACAGAAAGGCTTGGAGGTTTATCTTTGTCCTTACAAGTGCCTGAAGAAAAATACAGAATGAAAATTATGCATTAAAGCCACACAGAAAAAACTACTCACCCTGGATGAGAGGTATTGAAATTAGTTAGGGCTTCAGTGACAATACAAAACACAGAACAGCAGCCTTATTTGCCACAAGAGATGCAGCTGAATAGCCATACTTTCAAAGCAAATACAGCTGAAAGACATTTGTATAAAAGCTTTAATACAAGATACAGAACTGTAAATTCTGGATTACAGTTCTACCTAATGTATTTGGTATGCAGTCTTGCATATAATTTCTACTGTGGTCAAGTCTGTGTCACTCAGTCAGAGAGCCAACTTTAAAACCGCACAATAACACACTTTGAAAAACATGTTGCCTGAAAGTTAAGTATGTTACACTTTTCCTGACATTATTTTGCTGTTGTGACTAAGCATGCATATTATAATGGAGTACTTAATTTACTCAAAGCTTTACCGAGCCAAAGATCACATGACTATGTTATGCTTGGAGAGGTCTTAAAAACCTTTTAAATGATCTTGAATTTCATTCCAAAGGAAATAATAAAAAAAATTTATTATCTGTCTGCAGAGTCCTACATAACGTTTCAATTATAAAACTTAAAGCTGATATATCCATTATATACACACTACACTTATTTATTAAACCTTTAGACGGAGACCTCTGATCTAGTTGCCTTAATTAGGGACATATGAACAAGTTTGAGCATTCCAAAGCCCATAGTACAATGTGCTAAGAAAGCAAAACAACCCTGTATTGATCAAGAGGTCACAAGATGTCAGCTGATATTAAATTTCTGAGAAGAAACTATTAATTTTTTTCTGGTGTTACAGCCAAATACCAGGTTATTGACAGATTCTTCTTCTCAGCATTATTTATATTAGTATACAGCATTTATAAACTTATTTTTTAACAAATGATAGTATCATCTTTTTCATGAGTCTTAACATGTTCTATAAGCAAAACTAATTTTACCAATGCTGACAGCATCTTATTTTGCAAAAGAAGTGAAAATATCTGTGGCATTTGAACTTCAGAGAGGCTAAACAATCATACTCCCAGCAGAAAACTGAACGATGATACAGGTGTTTGTAACTTCTGAAAGGTCAATGTCACCGAGCAACTTACATAGAGTGGCTCATAAAGTCAAATAACATACTAAATTCTAAGACTTTTCTTTGGCTCTCTATAAAACTTTGTCAACTAGAGGAGGAGCACTTACAGACTTTCAGGTTGGGTTTTTTTTGAGAATCTTATGGTTAGTGTTATCTAATAAGCATGATATTCTACTCAAAGCATTATACAGAAATGGTAATTTGTCCTGTAGGGTATACCTAATGCACCAATGGTAGTGAAAAACTTAACACATATGCACAAGTCAGAAAGTATGGCCAACAGCTGCTCTGAAAATTTTTTCAGTTAATTAGCCTCTTCTCTCCCAACCCTTTGATAACACCAGAAAGCACAGAGTACTATTGAAAGTGGACACTAACTTTTCACTTTGACTTGCCAGTCAACTGTTACTTTTAAAGTCACACCCAGTCAAACCAATGCTGGTTTGTAAGACCACTTTCAGTAATAGGAGCAAGATGTGCTCTACAGCATGCAAGTGAATTTAGAAAGAACACACTTCCCAGTGACAGACTTCTGCTCAGTCCTATCAGTCACTCCAGTGGATATGTATTTACCAGTTTCTAAAGGTGTACAGAGTCAGGGAAAAGGCAAAATCTTCTTAATGACACTACAGTGCTCTTAACCAAACCTCCGAGTCCTACAGATGTCCCAAATAGCAACATTACACTTAGAATCAACTTAAGAAGAATTTATAAAAGCTGACCTTTTGTGAGAAGCTTAGACTTCACATTTAAGAAAGAGTCTAGTGACACCTTACTACCATTTTTATCACTTAACCACAGCTATGTTTAAGAATACACAGAGCTCCAGTCCTGCCTTCTCAATTACAAGAGTGACTTCTCACTACTAGCCGTTGTAGGAACATTTTGCAGTGATCTTGTTGCACAGAAAAAAGAAAGTACTATTATTCTATACTTCTAGCTCTAGAGAAGTTGTAACTCACAATTTTCATTCAGTTTAAAATAATACCTATTAAGTCAATCTAGGGGTTCTCTACCATCCCATATTTTTTTTATCAAGCTGTCTAAATAATGTATCTTCATTTATAAAGTCCCAACCTGCAATGCTGTCACTGAAATATGCCTCTGAACTATCTTAATTTACATCATGTTTGCCAAAACCAGACTTTTGCCAGTAAACTTTCCATGCTGGCACTCCTTTCCTTTGCTGCAACCCTATTTTCTAGGCAGCCCAGTCTGCCAACAGAAATACCAGATTCCACCTTCCTGCACTAGCTGAAAACAAGCCTATGGCTTTAATACCGGCCAAATGTTGTCTGTCTTCATAGAAATATGCAGGAGACATGCAACATAATCCAAACGGCACTCCCTTGCTGGAGAGGCCCTACTTCAGCAATGAGGGGGAAAAAAAAAAAAAAAAATACTTGAAGCATTTGCCCAGTATCACCTAAGAGTTTTGTGGAAGAACTTTGGGAAAATGCCAGGCTCAACAGAAGTCTGACAGGAGGTATACAAGTGAGTAAACTCTCAAACCTGCTGCTTCAGAATTTCTACTATGAGTACTGGGCCTGGCTAAGATAGAGTTAATTTTCTTCCTAGCAGCTCATACAGTGCAGTGTTTTAGATTTTTGAGCAAAATGGTACTGGTAGCCAGCGTTAAATGGTGACACTAACTTAAAGCAGCTTAGCTTAAAGTCTTACCACTTTATATGCAGTTCACTTTTTTTCAGATTAATACAACATAATTTTTTTTCCTGAAATGAAGACAAACTTTCCTGAGCATAAACTTTCCTGCTGAATTAACTGCAAAATATGATAAACTGAACAGGGACAAACTGAAATGATGCAAATTGCCCAATAAGAGTAACAAAGCTGTGGAAAATTTATGAAGGTCACTTGAAAAGGAGAAGATGTGGCATTATGGTTGTTATTTTGGATGTATAAAGAAAAAAAAAAAATTTAAAAATACTTCAGTTCTTAATCTTAAAAATAGAAAGTCTTTTCTTCTTTTTCCTGTATAGCCCAATAATCATAGCTCAAACAGCACTTATGTGAGGAGGCTGTGACTTTACTCTTGACAGATATTTAAGTGGATCTCTCAATCACTTGAGTTGAAAGTTAAAAACAAAAACAAGAGAGAAAGACTACCCAGCTGGCTGTGGCTCATGTAGCCCCACATCTGCTAATTAAACTACAAAGATTTATTTAAGATTCTTACTTTTATTGGCACCTAGGCATTCCCATTTAAAGTATGATTACATTAAACATTTTTTTGAAAGTTGAAAGAAATGTTACCTAATCAATTCCTAAGTACAACACAGTAAGGCAATATTATTAAAAATTTAAGTTTCACACTTAGAAGCATAGTAAACATGTAGAACAAATGTCTTAGTCAATGTCCATTTTAATATTAGCCACAAAGACTCAATCCACAGCAGAGCTAAATTTAACTTTGATTCAACTGAACCTCTTCAGAGATGCTGAAGCTTAAAAAAGAAAAGAAAATCTCTTTAAGTAAGATCTTTCAAAGTTTACCTTAAACAAATAAAATTAATGCTGAAATTACTGTTACTGAATCCCTAATAATATAAAAACAGGTCAAAGCTGTTTTCTGCAAGGTTTACCACTAGGGAGAACAGAAAACCTACCCAAAAGACAATTACTGCTTTGGAAACTGCACTTTGGCAGCAGCATCCAACTCCCTCCAGAACTGCTGAGGACCCTCTGGGCATATAGAACTTTGCAAGACCAAGGAAAACATAGTTTTGAAGAGCTTTCCAGTCTAACGTATCTACAGTAAACCTACAGGTACTACCCACAGGAATTACATTTATAATTACAGAATAAAACTGATACCAGTTCCACCCCCCACCCCCCCCAATCATATCGCCCACGTGAGGAAATCAATGCATCACAGATTCAAGGTTAGGCTTTTAAAGACAACAGAAATCTCACGAAGTTCCTTTAGTGAATTTTAACAGTACCAGGTCCTAAAAAAACAATCTTTTTGTGGAGATACAAAAAAAAATATGCATCTTCATTTAAAGGTGTTATATGACCCATTTATGTCTACTGTAAATAGTGCAGAAACATATCGTCACAGTTTACATAAAATAAACCCATTTGCTCTTTAAGCAACATTTTGCCTGTTTTCTTCCAGTTTACTTGCATTGTAAGTTGGAAGCATTTTGTATCTAGTACGTGGTTTTCTAACAGAAACCACACAGAGAAAACTTTATAGATACTTTTAGATCAAGATTTTAAAGAGTATACTATTTTCACCTTTAAAAAAATAACTAGCTTTGATGTAACAGTTCAGCTTGTTTATGTTAGCCACTATTTTAAATGTTTAAGCAGGCAGCAGTTTCTTGAGTTTGATACAGTAATTTCATATAAAGTTAGGCAGCAGAGTGACCACCACTGACTTACAATTAATTTTAATGAAAACAGAGAAATATTTGTTCTGTGTTAGACCAAATGAATGCAATGAAGTACAAGTCCACAATCAACAGTAAGAAGTATTGTGTTATACCTTGTGTCCTACACAACCTTTTTGAATATATGACCTTTAAGTTGCTGAAGGTT
This sequence comes from Phaethon aethereus, assembly GCF_964289735.1. Lineage (NCBI taxonomy): Eukaryota > Metazoa > Chordata > Aves > Phaethontiformes > Phaethontidae > Phaethon > Phaethon aethereus. The sequence goes on along the minus strand of NC_138577.1, from coordinate 37,565,395 downwards.
GCCTCAGAATTTGGCTCAGTTCAGGCAAAACATCTGCTCCCGTTGCAGGTATACTGTAAGGACTTTTTTCTCAGTTGGATTTAGAGCACAGCAAGTGAGCCCTTTTCTGACCGATCATATACACCCCAGCATTTGTAAATCAAGCTCTGGGCTGACAACAGCAGGTCCACATTCCGTCACCCTTTCTCAGCTAGCAAGGCCATTTGACTGCTGTGAGAACTGCTCTTATCATGTCATCAAATCAAAGCATGTTGAGAAGAGGGAATGCAAGAGGCATCTGCAGAATTCCCATAATGTAGTGACTTTGGAACATTGACAGATGCATCTGTCATTTTATACCTTCAACTAACCTGCTGTCCGCTGGCCTGACATAGCAAAGCTGTCCAAGAGTAACTCCAGCTCTCTCATGTTGTTTTCATACGTCTCTGTTAGAAAGACCTGGTGTTTCTTGGCCTTTATTTGACAGGAGATACAGACAAGACAGGAGAGGAAAAAACAAACCCATTAAAATAGTAAACAAAGACAGACAACAATGCTATTTTTGTTTCTCTTTAAATTTAAATTCCTACTATATTTCTTATTACTCCTTTCCTTGAGCTGAGAGACATAACATGACATTACAAATATGTAACATAGAACCCTGAAACACACTTAAAATAGAACTAAAGGCTTCAGGTAATCAAAACAAAGAGAAAAAAAGGTTGTACTAAAACCTAGTCTTCATCTTCTTCTGCTTTAAAAATATGTTAATGAACATTAACTGCTGCCCATCTATGCAAGCAATGAAATCTATTGTTACACCCTACAAGGGCATCCAGAAAGACACCAAACTACTGGCAGACAGGCTAGAAATTCATGATTTGGCACTCAGTCAAATCCCACACCTATTCTCATTGCAAACCTGCCTACTTTGATTGTTAGTATCTTCCATGCTTGATTGTGATTTCTTCAACATCAAAAACTTCTCTTTATGCATGGAATATAAAGCAGCAGAGTCCTTCAGCTCCTGTCATTGAATTTTCTTAAAGAAAGCTGTTCACTAAATTCTGCCTATTGTTCAAATCAAGACACTGGCTTTATTCTGAAGGCAGAAAGGTATTACAGCACATTTTTTTTAATCACTGTAATAGAAATATAATAACAAATCATCCCTTCAATTTCAATCTGATGTTAAAACTTGCAATTTTCAAAGACATGCACCCGTAACTCCAGACAACACTAAGGTCCTCTTGGACATACGTAGTTCTGAATTCTGAAAGAAATGTATAATTTTAGCAGCTGACTGACAAAAGGTAATACATGTCAGCAGTTTAGAAAATTTAAAAAAAACGAAACCCCGACTCCCACAACCCCCCTCCAAGTAAGAGGAAACTAGATTTGAATAACTTCACAATTTTTTTATAACAAAGGTTATGCTCAAAGATGTCTCATTACTTGTAATTACTCAATTTATTTTTATTCTAAATTCTAACACCTATTTGAGTAATTTCCTTTTCTACTTGGTTATGGAAGGTTATCCTTCTTTATATCGAGAAAAATCCTACTGTCTTCTATCATATCTATAAACTATTGCTTTAGTTATGCTCCGCCGCATGTGTAAGGATCCAGACAATTTCTCAAGTGTGGGAAACATCCTCCCCAGGAAAATTGCTACATACTGGTAGCACATAAATGTCAGGCTAAAAAAACAAGAAATGCATTTAATTCTCTGCAGCGTTCTTTACTATTCAGTTTAAATATTTTATAAATTTGCTTTACTCCTTCGATTTTAATTATATGTACTGTATATCAACTAATATATTATTCATATGTGTATTTCAATGTTAGGTCCCCTGTAGCACTTACACGCCTTTCCTTGTGTGAGAGTTTGTACTACACTTCATAAAGAATTTCCAAATCACTTCTATATATTCAAAAATAACTAAGCTTTAAATTTTACTCTATAAAATTATCCATATAAATAGAGCTTATGTAATTGCTGAGCTCCAGTACAAATATTTTATGCGATGCAAACACATTAAAATAATTTACTCTCATGTACTGATATAATCTCAAAGACCTCACATATTACAAATAAAAAAAAATATAACAATATGATCAGCATCACAATAAAATAAATACTCTTTTTATATAAACCACTCCAGCACGGACAAGGTCACACTAATCTTCCCAGAAAAACCTTCTCCCATGGAAAAGTCAAATGTGAGAATTTTTTTCAATCTCCTCATCCAAGTTTTTCATTTGGTTTAGTTAATTTACCACAATTTAGTCAGTATATTACAGTCTATTCAACCTTCACCACTCCTCTGTGCTTTGTTTGCTAACTGCATCTACACTCCCTAATATAATTTCAGTCTCTTTTTCAGCAGCTATAAACATCAAAAGGAAATTCCTTAGACTAGTGAGTTTCTCTACACTTCAGCTGCAAAGTATTTAGTATCTTTCCTTTCTAACGCCCATTTTCAATCACAGTCCCCATTATCAGAATTGAAGAGAAATACTGTAAACTACAGTGTTGGAAATCCAGGCACAGGTTAAGAGTCCAAAAGGGCCTGAACATATCGATCTAATTTCTTATTTCTCACTGACAGGTATCTAATAAGAATGTGTAGAGCCATAAAATCATGGAATAATTTAAACTGACGGGCTCTCTGGAGGTCATCCGGTCCCACTCCCCACTCAAAGCAGGGCCATGCTTGAAGTCAGGTTAGGTTGCTTAGTCTTGTCCAGTCAAATTTTGAGTATCCTCAAGGATGCAGTTTTGACAACCCCTCCAGGCAACCTGCTCCAATACCTCACAATCCTCACTGTGAATTTTTTTTTCCCCTTACAGGTAATTAGGATTTCCCGTTCTAAAACTTCTGTTTTCTCTCATACTTTCACTGCACACTTCTAAGGAGAGGGTAGCGTTGTCTTCTCCATAGGCACTCATTTGATAGCTCATGGCAGTAGCTATGCTCTCTTAAGTTTTCTTTTCTTCAGTCTGAACAAACACAGCAAGTATACATAACTCTTTACTTTGAAAAGGGAGTCCACAAGTGCAGAAGTCAAACATAATCAATTGCAGCTGCTGAAAGATATCTTCTGCCACATCCACCTATTCCAGGAGATGAGATTACTTCCCTCTCAGCAACTCCATCCATCATGATAGTTGTGTTAGGGGATGCCATTCCTGTAGAACTACTGGAAAGGTATTGGTGTAAGTGTTCCTCAGATTACTTCAAAGGGAAAGTCAGATGACAGAGACTTAAAACCTTTATTTAAAGAGTTTGCTTCCCAGACCACATTAGTAGAAGCAGGTGAAAGAACACTTCTGAAGTAAGCCTTCTGCTGACTTTGCTTGATTTCCTGCACATCGGGATAGACCATTCTTGACCTGGGAGGTAATCCTTGAAAAATCAAAGGCAGCAGGAGGCCCTGCATGGATGTACAAGGAGCTCCTGGCTAAATTCAAATATTAATAGGAAACATAAAGGACATGGAAGCAGGCATAGGTGACCTGGAAGAAATACAGTGACGCTGTCCAACCATGGACACATGTGCTTAGGAAAGCCAAAATTCACCTAAAGTTGAATTTGGCAAGGGATATGAAGGGCAACAGGAAAGGCTTCCTGAAGTGCATCACCAGCAGAAGAAAGACTAGGCAAAATGTGGGCCTGTTGCTGAATGGGGCAAGGAATCTGGTGACTAGGACACAGAAAAGGCCTTCACAATGGCTTTTTCACCTCAGTATTCCTGCCTTCAGGAATCCCAGGTACCTGACCAGTGGTAAAGTCTTCTCGTGCAGTTTGCATTAACACTTGAGAATTTAAAATTCTTGAAATATATTAGGAGTATTTCCTATACCCCCCAAACACAACTCCCTCCCTCACAAAATTTTCAGAATAGGAGGCTAGAAACAACAATATGGGAGCAAAGTCATACCTTCTGAACACAGAACATATGCAGAACTGTAGCATTTACAAGGTTTCCCCAAGTCGAACTTCATATCCTTAAGAAGGCTTCTATTATCACAAAACATCCCTTAAGGACAACAGAATTTTTGGTAGAAAAATGTGTTTCGCAACGTATTTACTTAACTATCAATTTGAAAACACAACTGCACTTTTAAAGAAATTAAATAGAAGCCAAGTATTTTTCATTACGAGTACTGTAGGCTCCAACCAGGGGAAAAAAAATCTTTTTTTCCAAATGCTTTGTATCCTTATCCGTAAGGATAACAAGAATAATCAGGAAAACTTATTACTTATAAAAATTACTCCACCCACTGTCAGAATTATGTTAATCTTCCAGAAATAGGATATTTGCATTTATCTGGGCAATTCCCTACTACCTTGGTTGCAGAGATACTTTCCTTAACTACCAGTATTTACTATCGTTCCATCACCTGTTCCAGGACATAAATGAAGTCTGATTCATTTTCACCATTTTCCAAAGGCCATTGTTGAATAAAATAAACGCAAACTCAAGGCACACTTCCAGAATAGCCCACATGCTGCAAACACGCATCTGAATCTCAAGTTCAATACCATTTAAAAAATAAACATGTAAGCAGGAGTTTGAGGCCTTTTCAAAATTAATTTCTCAAAACCCTGGTAGTATTATGCAGAAAACTGGGGTCCAGTCCTGCAACTAACTGCCATTATTCCAAGAGGATTTTTCTCTGTTTACAGTTACAGTGTTTTTCCTGCGTGGCTCTCTTGCACATGGACTGATTCACTCACTCGGTCTGCAGCACAAATCCCTTCTGGGGATGGCACAGCAAGTGCCAAAGCCAGAACTATCTACACAGCACCAAAAAGCAGTATGTTCAGCTACTCCTTGAAAAGCATTTGGGCAAATTCTTTACAAGAGCATCAGAATTTTTACTAGGCGTGACCTTGGGGAAACCAAATCAAAGCATTTATAGAAATAGGCCCCAAATGTCTGCTCCACAATTAACAAAAAAATGCGTTTTACTTGAGTGATGTTCTGCATAGCAGAACAGTGGCACAAATTTTAAGCAACCCAGCATAAACTGCAGTATAAAAAACAAAACAAAACCCTCACTGGCAATCTCTCTCCTTAGGCTACTATTTATTTTTGCTCAAGTTATCTAACTATTGAAGACTTTAATAGAGTTTCTTTATTTTCTTATATTAGTTAGAATTTTCCAAGGTCTACAGAGGTGTCTTTAAAATGTGTTTAGCCATATGTAAATTAAATACAATTTCTCAAGAAATGTAGTGTCTCTGTTTTAATCACCTGAAATAAAATTAATCAAAAATGCTCAAGTTTTGATATGGATACTATATGGAACTATTCTAGTCCCCTAAAGAGAAATTTGTACCTTTGGTGGGAGAGAATATTATGAAGCATCTCTTTGGGTTTTTTGGGTTTGGATTTTTTTTTTTTAGTCAGAGAAAATTTTTTTTGAGAACTGGCAACTTTTGTCTTCAAACACTGGGACATCACAGCTTGAGTGACCTCTCTACTTCCAGAATAAATTACAAAATTGGTTTCTTTGTAGAAGATCATTGAAGCATATTTTTCAGACTGATTGGTCTTAAAGCAGGACAATAACAGAAGTAGCATCTGGGCAGGAACACTCCATCCTTGAATTAAGGCAAGCAAAACGAGAACCAAGGTAACACAAGATTTAACAATCATTAGCATAAAATTCTTGAAGACTGTCTCAGGTTTTTTTAAATTGAAATAAAACTCTCCATTCACAATACATCGTCTAGATGAGAGTTACAACTTTACCATTGAGTACCAGATTCTACTCCACGGGATTTGTAGAACAGAATCATAATCTTCAGGGTGTTTCATTGTCTGTTCAGTCAATACTTAAGACACTTCTTTTAAAGAACAATGGTTAATGCCTATGCCTAGGAACTAGATTCTCAAACACTTCTGTTCTGACTTTCAGCTTACGGTAAGCTAGAACACTATTACAGACAGCTAAGGTGTATACAGTGCATGACTGTATGCATGGCTGGAAGAGAAAGATTCATATGCCACACGGAAAAAGACAGGCTCTGGGTGTAACTAATATACTACTTATACACTAATTATGCTGCTTTTGATACTATCCATACAAAGGTGATGAAATGAATACACAGTTCTTCCAAATTAAAGGAATTTATACTGAAATACACTATTTTTAATTACTTCAATTTCCTAATATGCATTTTAGTGACTTGGGAAGTTCCCCAAATTTCAATATACATTTCTCATAAAATAAAGGTTCAATGTCTCCCGCTTGTCTGGTACTAAGAATTAAAGATCATCCGCTACTAGCTTCCAGAAATGTAAATATCCTGAGTAACTTTTAAAACTATTAAAGACACCTCTTATTCTTTCCATGGGGCAGGAATACAGCTGGAGCTGTTTCAATTTAAAACAAGTTCTGAATCACAATAGCCATTCTTCCAAATTCCTGTTCTTCAAGATAAAAATTTCTAAAAACCCTAGCTGGAAATAATGACAAGCTTGAGACCAATTTCCTCAGAAAAACATAATGGAACTCTTGAGAGCCTGCTCATGCTGAACATTCACAAGCAGTTTTGTTTGATACCAACAGATCCTATCACATTTGATCCCTGCAAATTTCTGGCAAACTTGTGCCACATGCTGTTATTTAAAATTAAAAGCAGCGTAACTACTTTACTAGATATTCAACTGAGCCAAAAAAAAAAAGTTCTTTTTCATATAAAGTTTCCAAAGAATTTATTTTGTCCCTGCATAATCTGCTTCTCTAAAAAATAAAAGCCTTCACTGGTTTGGTTATATCTCCCAAATATTTCACAAACAAAAACATTAACTTGTATTATAGCAGTATGGTGAGAAACTAAAATAAGATTATTAGACTGGAATAGAAAGGACATATTCCAGATGTCTAACAATAGTATAAAAATCTAAGAGAGTAATGAATAGATCAAGAAAGTGGGAGTGCGAAATGAAGGGAAGTGAACACACTGACATTTTCACACAATTTTAATGTGGGTATATAGAAGCCTAATGACAGTATATGAAAAGTTATCTACACTTAGTTTCTGCTAGAGCCTTCTGCTTTTTCATTTTGGGAATAACTAAAAACTGTCCAGACTGCGTAAACAAGACCACACACAGGCACTCCTGCTTCCCAAACAAATACAAAAGTCTTCAGGAAAAATACAAAGCCATCCAAGCTGATAAAAATCTAATCCCATAGGGGACCACTAATACAAGTCCTCAGAAAATGAGTATTTTTATTACCTGTTCAAGACAATCTTGTGGTTTGAAATTGTTCCAGTAAAACAATTAAAACAACCAGCTATATGAATAAGACAGTCCTTTCAACTGAGACAATCTATTCTGCTTTTTAACTTTCCGTAATGTAATGTTCATTTTGAGTACACCATTTAATACTACTGCCATTACCGGAAACCTTGATCATGAACAGAATTTTGTCCTGAATTCTTATCAAGTATAACACACATTTTACTAAGGAATAGAAAATGAAAACTCATATCACAGTGATAGCTAGCAGGCATCCAAGGTTCCTAGTAGAAATTTTTCAGCTTGGAATTGTATTTTATGTTAATAAATAGCAATCATTACTGACTGCAGTTAGGGGAGACAGTTGCTTTTGTCTCTTTGTATTCCTTTCGTGACTAATAACATGACTTTTTTTGGTTAACTAGACCAGCAAATACCTTTTAATACATGGAAATAACTGTGATTCTCCCAGAAGGAAGAAGGGGTTTTGATTTAATTTTTCTTCAATTTGTTAGTTACCAATCTGACTGGGAAGTGGATAACATTAAGACAATGTATGGAATTACTCCATCAACTGAACAGAAGACACTAACAAGCCTGAAGATCCTCTGATGCAGTCTCTGCTCCTGCTCACTGGTTAGCATGCCTGTCAGCAGCAGGGAACAGACCACATTTATCTTCCATACTCACAGCTCCAAGAAAGAGAAAGAGGATAAATTTGCAAGCCAGTAAGAAAAAAAGTTGACATTGTCTAAGTATAGAAATACTGCAAATGCTACTACACAATGAAAGGAGAGAAGGGTTTTTTAGACATCCTAAGATTTTTGCTTTGTCCCCGCTGCTATGCAACAGGATGGCAAAATTGGTATTCAAAGTTGAGGTGGGTAGAGACAGCAGAAAGGCCCCAGTTAGTCATAAAAAAGGAGAAAGATTCCAGAAAATAACACAGTAAAATACATCCAACTTGCCAAATCCACATTAAAACAACAAAAACAAAAATTTTTCTCCACTTTGTCACCTTCAAACAAGCAATTTTCAAACCATTTTTACAGTCAAATACTTGCACTAAAAACAAAGGTTATGTGCAATAGAAATAAACAAGCCTACAATGATAGATAATAAAGCTTGGAGAAGAAAAAAGCTTGGGTAGAAAGCTAGAACATTTTTCACAAGGAATCATAATCCACATTTACAAACTGCCTTGTTCACTAGAAATGCAAACACAAGTTACTCTTTACTTACAGCCATACTTTTAAAATAATTATTTTCTGCAAATAACTCTTCAGTTAAATACGTCGTATATCACTTAAAACACATTTTCAAATTAGCTTCTCCAGTTCATTAGCTATATTTATTCACGTTTTACCAAAAAAAGTAACGTAAGTAAAATCAGAGTAACACATTTGGGAGAGTTCTCCCACAGCTCAACACAGCAAATGCAGATTATGTTCACAGTACATTATAAAAACCCTAAACAGTGAGTGCCACAGGCCTTTTTTCTTACCATTGCAAGTTCCTCCTGTAATTCTCCGCAGGTCTTTTCATTATTCCCTAGTCTCTCAGAGAGGTCTTTAATTACGTTCTTCTTTTCCTCAATCTTGTCATTCATTTGCTTGTTCGTAGCAAAACACTCTCTTTCTAATCTGGAAAGTTTCAGCATTAGAACATTTTTATCAAAAATACTTTTGTCAAGTATAGTAAATAGTTCTAAAGATAATCAATGGATATGGCACATATCATGTTAGCACATCATATGGCTTCTGAAGTTGCTTTTTTTTTTTAAACTGAAGGAATATATTCCTCCTAAGAAAGGCTTTTCAAGAAGTGGTTATGTTCTTTTCAGTTATCAATGCTTGTGTTAGGTTTTGTCATAACTTCATTTGGTCATTTGGATATAGCCTCTAAATTACATGTAATAAACATAATTCACCATATTTTAATTAATACAGTAACTCTTTTCAGAAAGACCATGCCACATCTTGCATAATCAATCGTGATTTCAAGTACAAAGCTTGCTCCTAAAGTTTCCACATACCTGACTATATTCTACTCAGAATGACATGACTTCAAATTTTTCCACCAGCAGTGTTCCCAAAATTTGACACAGTTCTTGTACTATATCAGTCCCCCTGGTACTGAGGAGAACAGATGTGTAACAGCCTGGCGTGTCTAAACAGGCAACTTATGAGAAAGCTACAAGGCCAAACAACAGCATAGAGGAAACAGAAGCAGAGACAGGAATCCAAGGAAGAATTTAGAAAGACTGCCTGAATATGTAGGCATGGTGAAATGAAAGCCAAAAGCTCACCTAGAATTGATGTTTGCAAAGCGTGACAAAGACAAGAGATTTTACCGCTACATTACGGTAGGAAAGAAAACATGGACCTGCTTCTACACAGACCACGTAATTTATCAACGGTGGACACCCAGAAGGTCACCACATTCAATGTCTTTTTTACATCAGCCTTCCCTGTCTCCTAAGCCTCCATGATGAGTAAAAAGGCTCAAAGAGGAGAACAATTGCTAGCAGTAGTTGAGGACTGAGTCTGGGATTACTTGTAAGAACTCAACCCATAGAAACTGAAGAGGCTAGCTCACCTACAGGTTCTGACAAAGCTGGCCAATGCCACAGCTAAGCTGCTCACTATCATCTTTGAAAGGTCACAGAGACTGGGGGGAGGTCCCTGGCAAACAGAGAAAGGCAAGTATCACACCTATATTTGGAAAAGGGCAAAAGGACAGGCCAAGAAACTATAGACCAGTTAGCTTCATTTTGGTCCCAGGAAGGTCATGAAGCAAGTCCTCTTGGAACAAATTGCTGGGGTTATGAAAGAGAAAAAGGTGATTGGAAACAGTCAGTAAGAATTTACCAAGGCTACATCATGTCTGGACAACCCAGTTATAACCCATGATAAAATGACCAGATCAATGGACAAAAGCAGAGCAAGCAGATTACATGTAACTCAGCTGTAGCAAGGCTTTTGGCACTGTCTCACACAGTATTTTTATAGCCGATTTAGGACTTCAGTCTAGATATGTGAACTAGAACATTGATAAAAATAGTTTGATGGTAAACCTCAAATGGTAGTGGCTAGTTACAAGTAGAATACTGTAGGAGTCTCTATTAGAATCTGTTTAACATCTTTATCCATCACCTGGATTAGGTGAAGAGTGCAATCTCACCAAGTTTGCAGATAAAAAGGGAACTGGGTGGGGGTAGGTCACAAAACAATACAATTGATACACTCAAGAGAAGGGTGGCCGTTCCCTAGAACCTAGACAGGGAGGAGGAACAGGCCAGCATGAACCTTCTGATGCTGAACAGTGACACATGCAAAGATCTGAATTCAGGAAGAAAGAGCCCCCTGAAGCAATATAGCTGGTAACTGGCTGGGGAACAGCTAAGCTTAAAAAGGACCTGGTAATAGTGATAGGGAGCAAGCTGGCTACAAAGCAGCAGCATGGCATACAAGTAGAGAAAGCTAACATCATCTTAGGCTGTATTAGTAGTAGCATAGACACAAGCTGAAGTGAAGTGATTAACTGCCTAAGTATGTAGGCACCTTTTATTTGGCGCTCATTACAACACATCTGGGATAATGACCAGTTTTTAGCACACATCTTCCCCCTAATACAGGAATAAAGTTGGAGCGAGCTCAGAGGAGGGTCACCAACATGGCTGGGGGCTGATATACCTGTAAGAACTGAGGGAACTTGGTATATTCAGGCTGGAGAAGAGATAACTTCAGGTTATATAACAGGCCCCCCATTATCTAAAAGGAGGTTATCAAGAAGATGCAGCCAGTCACTTCACAGCAATGTATGGCTAGAGGACAAGAGACAACAGTTACAGATCAAATCCAAAGAGGTTCAGACAAGGAGAAACTTTTCCCACCTTAATGACAGTCAGACAGCAGAAAAGGTTCCCAGATAGGCTGTGCCATCTCCATGCTTGGAGGTTTTCAAGACCCAACTGGTTTTCAAGCCCTGAGCAACTTGATGTCATAGATAGCTGATCCTGGTTTGAGCAGAAGGCTAGACTACCTGCAATCCCTTTCAACCTGAGCTGGTTTTTAATGTAATTCTTAGCAGTGGGACATCCAGGCGTCTCTCATTTCTTTGTCTCTTCTCCCTATCACTTCTGTCTCATTAGAACTGAAAGTAACGCGAAGGGATCAAAGTTCTTGCAACTTTGAAACTTTTGAATCAATATTGTCACTTCCTGACTTTGACTTATTTCTTATAGATCAACATACTTTTTTAGCTGAAGGACTACTTTTTATCAGCCCTACAAACACCTATATGCTTCTGCTTCAGCCTGGCTGATTTTTTTTTTCTTTTAGCTGTAGATGGTTACTTCTTATTCTTAAGAGAAAGAACTTTCCTGTTTCAGTCCCCCAAAGTAGCGTCTACTCCCACAGCTTTCAGAAACATAGCAAAAGCAGTTCCAATTTATTCTGTGTCATGCTCTCACTCTTCAACTACATTCACAGTGAGACGCAAATCCCATGTTGCTTCCAATTTACACAGTGCTACTGGTTCAGTGCTAATTAATAAATTATGCAACCCAGAAAAGCCTGTTTGCTTGGTTTCAGTTATTACGACCATCTTTTTCCAAGAAAATAAATTCTTACAGCTTTGTATAGCTTCTAACTTTGGTATCATTTAACCCACATCAAGTCCAGTTAAAGAGACATATATACAAGCATTTTAGCACAGCAAATGAAAGTCTCCAACACTTTCCAAAGACTGAACCTTAAAGACAAGCTCATGGGATTCCTCCAGAAAAAGTGGAAGTATGTCAGGATGCCAAATCATGGCTTAAAAGAAAAAGCCAAGCTCTTGACATTGTCTGGAGTCCAAGGACCACAACCTTCAAAGGTAGAGTAGATCAAAGGTTCTTGTATTCTCTCTGAAAAGATCTTGTGAAAGCAATCACTGATATTCACCAATGTTACCAATACTTGCATGCTTCAAAGAATAAAAAAGGCACAGGAAACAGACAAGGCAGTACATGGCCACCCCATGTAATTATCTCATGGTAATTGAGTATATTGATGCCCATTTGAGATAAAGCTTGACTTTCACTACCTGTCTTTATGGAGCTCTGGAAATTTAGGTGTCTGGACTAACAAAATTGTAAGGATAGGCTGCTTCTGTTTCTTCAAGCTCTATTAATAAACCCACCAACTGTTTAACTGTGTTATCTTTCATGGAATGGTTTGCATTCTCTGAAATCACAGAAGATAATTTGTTTTAAAAAGAACCTCAGTTGGCAGAAGCTGCTAGGCGTAATTGCTTGAATCAACAGATGATTGCAAGTAGTGAAAAGTACTGTTTGGATATTAGACAAAGTTTATTCTGATATCCAATTAACACACTGAACAGATGGTTTAAGCAGGCACAAATTCTTTTTTGTACCCGAAAAAGCCCCAAAATAGAAAATCTGTCTTCCTGGGAAAGAAGCGTCAAACAGAATTATCCAGTTTAGAGGAAAATGGGAAGATTGTTTAAGGTTCTTGTCGCGTTTCAGTAACCCAAGTACTTGCTTCTCTGTAAGTGCTAATATCCTAATGCAGCTGGTACCGTTAACTCTTAAGAAATGTATTTCTGAATCTTAGTCACAACAAATACAAATATTCAGGTATTTCCTACAGCAATTGCAGACAAAGAAATATAGTCCCTAAAAAAAAAACTCTTTTTTTTTTTGAGGATAAGGTTTTTGTTTAAGAGTTCTTCCCATTTTTCCAAAATGTAATTTTCATGGGCCATAACTTCCCTGAACACAAAAACCTTAACTTCTCAAAGAAATAGCTTCATACGTCTAGATAAAAGACTCTCAAAAGGAACAAAACATTATTGAATGCAGCAATGTAATTCAATATTTAACCATTATCCTTATGCTGGTAACTGAACACAGAAAAGTATCTTTAAGTGTCTCTCAAAGACTTAGTTGGAAAATTACTACTTACAGATTTTCACATTTTTTAACTAACATTAGTAATTTAAAATTTAAAAAGCAGATCTTATGATAAAACTTGTGAAGTTCTAATGGTTTGGAAAATTCCTAAACAGATATTTAAGCTACTATCAAAAATGCTTCTAATTAGCTTGTACTTTATCATCCCTCAATTCTAAGAACATATTCACACTAATAATAGTATAATTCAGGCCTTAAAGACTCAAATCTCTGTCACTAACTCAGTGGAGTGTAATTTGCAATTTCTAGGTGTTTAGAAAAAGTACAGAGTTGTTGAAAGACCGCTCACATCCAACACCTAAAAGGATAGTGGAGCACCACCTGGTAACAACTAGACAGCATTATGCCATGTGCAGGCAGTACTCCACTTAAGACTAGTTCCTGAGATAAAATGCCTTTGCTCATCTGAGAAACTAATATACAGAATAAAATGTTCTGACACACTCTTGTTTAAGGAAACTTAAGTGCACATGCATGACACTTTAGGGGAATGAGGTCTAGTATGATGAAATCAACCAACCCAAATTGTTCTAAAAATGTAGGTGAACTCCTATTTTATGAAATTTCTGTGGGGCCAAAAAGAATCTGCATGAAATGATCTTGTACTAAAAATTACCGCTAAGCACAGCCATCTAAGATCTTGTAGCAACATGAAAACAACAATTTGCTAAAATAGAGGGGAGTACCTGAGAGAACAGTTGTGACAGAAGTTAAAAAGAACTGAAGACTGACAAATAAAAGCACTAAAATGCCAAACATACTAGAAACTTCGGGAATCAAATTGTTTTACCTATATGTAACTCCCAGTGTAAAGCATTAACACTCTTTTCAGGACCTAGTATGTTTGCATAATGTGTGGTTTACATTTTTGGTGCATGTGTAACACTTGAATTTTAAAAATACAGTAACATGTTTATGCAGAATTCATGACTCCACATTTTTTTCACATCAAATAATAAAATCAGAACAGGCAATCTTCTATAATTTTAACCCTTTATTTGTGACTACATCAAAGCTGAACATGACCCATGTGTTCAGACTCACATTCATCTTGTAAAGAGCTATAAAGATAAAAAAACAGTGCAGTTCTGCATTTCAAAAGTTAAGTATTTTCAGAAGTCATACACGTAATTTCTACAGGTCTATTAATTCCCCAGACAGCCTGATTGCACCCTTACATTTGACAGTATCTGTGGTTCATTAATCTCATTATCTTGAACTCCAGAAGCAAAAGCTACAGGTCAGACACACTTGTTTTCTCTAAGAATGCAAGAGACATAATAACAGACAGGAGGACAGAAATGAGCTGCTTGTACAATTCAACGGCTAGTTTTTGAGCTTGAACAGAAACAACAGGAGAAAAATTCCCAAAATTTTCAGAAGGAAGGAGTAAACAGTATCTGGAGATTCTGGGAAGGTTAACAGCTCCCTAACTAATTACAAAAAGCCATGCTATGGTAGCCATGTTGACAAGACAGGGGAAATTTTTCTGGACTGAAAACTACTTCAGCTTAACTTGCATTAGGCAAAAACCCCCAAAACGCTCTCTGTTTCACTTGAGGATGCTGAATTTGCCTGGTCGAACCTCAAATACAAAGATGGTCGTTGGAATATTAGAGCTTGGAAGGATTGAAGAAACAGTCCAAAGAACAAGCCCTGGAAGAACACTAGTTCCAGAAAACTTTTAATTCTGATGGGAGAGAAATATTTTATCTATAACATTAATTTTCTTTATTTTCTGGACCATTCTAATATGGAAACTTACCAAAAAGGAAAACAAAGCAAAAAACCTAACAACAAACCACAACAAACGAACAAAAAAACTCCAAACCAAACATATTCTCTGGAAGAGTAAGAAGTTACGTACACAATTCATATAGCATGAAGTAGCTTGTTATGTAGAACTACTGATCCAACAGCCATTTTTCTAAACGAGGCTGTTTTGAACACAAAAGGAGTTTTTTTTGAAACAAAACAACAAAAAAACCAACATGTCAAATCAATGTTGCAGGCTTTCTCTGGTTCAAGGAAAGGCAAAGAACTTGGTATTAGTGCATGTTGCTGCCATAGGACTCACGCTCAAAGCAAAAACAACCAGGCAGGTTCAGATTACAGTTTAATTAACTGATGTTATTTTGAATAATTGTGGAAAGTTTTAACTTGGTAACAAGAAGTGGAAAAAGGGGTGAAGTTTGTGAGAGCAGATGAAGTTACCTGGGATCCCTTTCCCGCTCAGCACAATTTCCTGTGTCTGTGGTAACAGATGGTTTTCCTACACTCCTCCCAAACACTACTGGAGGCAGGACCCTATTGTAACTAGCATTTTCAACATTCTTGCTTTGGCAATTAATCTGTAACAGATCAGTTATTTTCCCCACCTACCCATAATATATATGGTTACTGTTATTAATGGAATGTCAGGTTCTGAACCTTGGCTTGGTTTGGCAAATTGCATCAGAAGGTGTTGTTTTCTAGTGACAGTAAATAGAGAATCTAAATTGTAAGTGGTACTCAACCTGTCTACTGCAATTTTACACTGAATTTAAAAGGTAACTTACATACTGAGCTTTTCCAAGTTCTCTTGGGCATTGCGTTTTTCTCTTTCATATGCATTTTCTACCTCTTTGAACTCTTTCTTGATCATTTCTAAATCCGAAAGAGCTTCTGCTTGGCTGGCTTTTTCCACCTGCAAAGCTCCTTCAAGGTCTCGAATTCGTAACTACCAAGTGATAAGAAAGCAATTAAAGCAAGTTAGGAAAAACTATCATGATCTTTAATGCTGTTCTGTTATGTTCTGCTTTACAGGTAAAGATGTACAAATACATATAGTTCAAAATGGAGACAGATAGATATGCTGACCAAAAGCACTTTTTATTCTCCTTTGGTGGTGTCTGGATTTTTCCTTTTTCAATTATTACTAAAGTTTTCCAGGGGAATTCTGTTTTTTACATAGGCTCATGAAAGTGTGGGATTAGCAGTGAAGGCTATACTTCCACTCAGCACTTGAAGCTTGCTCATGTATATGAACAGGACGAAAGCCTTACCAGTCATTCACCCATAAAAGATAAGTCTCTAACTTTAAGGAATGTTACCCTCCCAGTTCCTTTGTATGTTGTAAAAGTAGAGAGAGGAAATTAGAAAACTTAATCTTTCCTTTCTACTAGTTTAATCGTTGCTTTAAAAAATTTAAGTGCCTGTACATAGAGAAGATCATGAGAATAAAAAAATAATTGACGGAAGAATGGCAGTACTTATTTTTGTCACTCAGAAAATAGAAAAAAAAAACAACCCCAAAATTCTTTTTTTTTACTTAGTTTTTCAAACACCCAGTGTGACCGGCTTGTTAGTTAATATGAGATTACTAGGCAGTCATCATTTAGCCTTTTCTCACTTGCTGTTTAAAATAAACCATAATTGCCTTACTGGGTCAAACCCCATGTGATACAGTTTAATAATACAAAGATTTAATATTCAAGTATATACTACATTTTTTCTTATAATTAATCTTTACTGGTAACTGCAGGTGTCATAACTTTGTTTGAAGCTGAAATGTACTCTGAATAATTACATTTGGAACTGCAGTTTCAGGATGCATTAAGCTCTCACTCCTAGAGAAGCTGGATGTATGCATTTATCTCCAAATAGCTCTAAATGTCCATTCAAAAGATACAGGGCAGGATATTTAAAGAGTTGTATAGTGTTTAACTATTGTGAAACATTTCCTTTCCCCTCACTATTTAAATGCTAGTGGGAATTCTTAAACATACAAATGTGACACTTCATTTTATTATTTGTTCTAATAACTTCAATGTTCCCTAAATTCTCTCCTTTTATATATTAGCTATTATCAATTTTGACACTTGTTGCAGAAAAACTATTCAGTGTTTTCACTGAAGCAAGCAAGTGGTCTTAACATTTTTGGAAGACTGTATCTTTACAACTTTATCAACTGGTTTACTATAACCTTCTATAAAACATTTAGCAAAAAGTTTACCTGGATGATTTCTGAATTGAATTTGGATTCCAAATGCGCCGCTCTCTCTGTTTCAATGTTTTCTTCCAGTTTCTTTATTCTCACTGTAGCTGCCTAAAGGTACATTTTGAAGAAATTTAAGTCCAGAGAACGGTAAACGATGCAAAGACTATTCTATTCATTCAGTCTACCACCCTTATGTATCTGAACTACTTGTACTTTGGAACTGTGAGAACTCATACCAGGAAACACATAAAAAAATAACTTTTACATATATAGAATATTACATTATTCTCTTCTATTTAAAGAAATTCATGTAGCAAAATGTTTTTTCTGTATTTTTTACAATAAAGAAAACTGCAGCTGGAGTCAGAAAGCAAAAAGACAAAAGTTAAATACTCTACCTGTTCCCTTACTATTTGCTTTTTCATCAAGGTTGTCACCTGAGGCAACAAAACCACACCCTGTATGTTCCAAAATACCATCACAATCTACAATTGTATCTACAATTTCAGTGATGAGACAGATGAAGCACAGAGAAGATACAGTATTCCTCAAAAATATGTTGGCTTTGTCACCTATTTCCAATTAAGGTGCCCAGAACAGATCACTTTGCAGCCCTAGACTACTCCTGGTTTCCCTACAACAAAAGTCTCTAAACTGTGTAATGTTTAAAAGCTCTTACCTAGT
Source organism: Phaethon aethereus (assembly GCF_964289735.1). NCBI lineage: Eukaryota > Metazoa > Chordata > Aves > Phaethontiformes > Phaethontidae > Phaethon > Phaethon aethereus. The sequence continues at coordinate 37,547,510 of NC_138577.1, read as the reverse complement.
ATTTTTTTTACTGCTGTGTTGCTTGATCTGTTATTATTCTGCTTTGGTTTCGTCTAACAATTATCAGGATGTTCATGACCTCTTTTAACAAATATCCCGACTTCTTTCCTAGAATCATAGAATAGTTTTGGTTGGAAGGGACCTTTTAAGGTCACATAGTCCGACCCCACTGCAATGAGCAGGACATCTTCAACTAGACCAGGTTGCTCAGAGCCCCATCCAACCTGACCTGGCATGTCTCCAGGGATGGGACATCTACCACCTCTCTGGGCAACCTATGCCAGTGTTTCACAATCCTCATCGTAAAAAATTTCTTTCTTCTATCTAGTCTAAATCTACCCTTTTTCAGTTTAAAACCATTACCCCTTGTCCTACCACAATTTAGTCACTTACTACATCTCATTACAGAGAAGAACACCTGTACGCGCATGCATTTTTTAAGCAAAAGGGGATTCTCTGAATTAAACTGTTGCATCTGTTATCCATTCTTACAATATTTAGAAAGGCAGAAAAATGTTAAGAATCTACTTGGAAATTTGGATTGCTTACATAAAGTTCAAGAAATAGTCTATATTTTCACTAAACTTTTTTTCTTGTTTCAAGTGATCCAAGCTTAAAATAATTTCTTTCAAGTTACCACAAACACAAAAGCAATCACCAGATACATTAAGTCTAGATAAAGGCCTGGATACAGAACTTAATCTGGAAAAATACTTTTACCAAAAGCAGTAACTAAAGATCTGGTATAATGGAAATCCACATGCAATTTTCACTACACTCTTTTCTATCAAGAAAATCTTTTCACTTTGACTGATAACTGAATTGAAAAGAAAAATTCATCCCCAAACGCCTCCTGGCTTCAAGTTAAATCCAGTAGGTCAAGAAAAATGATTTAATATTAAAAAGTCATCTAACATAAGCACATTTAAGGTTACATAAATACAATCAAAGTTATTGATTTTGGAAACGTAAAACAAAGTAGCAAGTATATAAGACTGCATCTTGGTTTTGAACATTTAAAAAAAAAAAGAGAGAAACAGATGTTAAAATAAATGCTCTTGGCAATAAACTTAAACTTTGTATAATCCCACATACATACAAAAGGAAAATCTTTTGAAACTGATATCTATGGAAGGCCTACTAAAGAGAAAAGAAGCAACAGCACAGAGCTTACCAAACATACTCCACAGCAAGGTCTGTCAAAAGGCTTAAACTTTGCCTCTTCCCAGAAGTTCTATATACTTAACATAGGTAATTAACAAAATTTCACAAATCCTGCACAAACATTCCCACTGTATTCTCAAAAATTTAGATTGATTTAGACTCTTAGACTTTAGAATCTTAGACTTGATTTAGACTCTTAACGGTATTATTCCTTCCAAACATCAGCTCCCTTTGCCCTTAATGGAGATTTAGCAAAGTACCTCCTGCTTCAGTTTGGAAGGACTCCTTAGCATCCTCCAACAGATCAACATCTGTCATCAGGATGGTTTTACATAACAATACTGCCAGCCTAGTAAGTAGCCAGTGAACAATAAATACAAGTGATGTGGATTTCATTTATTTTTGAGTAACATCTTAAAAAGTCAGCCTGAAAATAATACTACTTTAAGTTTGAGGAGAAGAATGAAGGAAACAGTGAGGAAGGTACCTATCACAACATTTAGAGTGGGAAACATGATTTTTAAAAATAAAATTAAGAAATAGAAACTTCACTGAGAGTATTTCATTGCATACCCTGAAAAGCAAACATGCTTTTCTGTCTATGGCTGGTTTGCTCAAGTGTCTAGTCTCATAGAAAATGCTGAAATGGAAAAAGAAAAAAAAGTGATTCTGCACGTAAAGTTCTTAGGCATAACTTAGGAACTCACAAGCTCAGTACTGCATTTGACTTCTAGGTCTTATTTTATTTCCTGAGCACCAGTCCAAAGTAGAACTGTGCCTTCACCTCAGCGTCCCTTCAGCTGAAACAGGAGATGCAAGACACTATCAAAAAACATGGTTAACTTATCCTCTCAAATGGAGCCCCCCTAGAATTGTTATGAGTGAGGGCAACTGCAAGAATGAAAAACTGGAGCAATCACATGCTCCCAAACAGAGCATATAGGTATCAGTCCTTGGTATAGTTCTTTAAAAGTAGAGTCTATCTACTTGAGCCAACATGACGGATATTGACTGCAAGGACAAGAGACATGGTCCAAAGGAAACAGAAACTCACAGAAATATAGAAATTTCAGTCCTAAGAACATCCTGGGACAGTGAGGGAAAGGAGGCAAGAGCAGACAGACACCTGTAAGAAGTGCCAACGTATCACTCTTTTGCTGTCTGAAATAAGAGCAGTTCTATTTAAAAACAAGCATATTTGCAGGTGGTTCATTTGCTTGAGTTGTCACAAGTCACTGAAGAATTAACTTGTAGAATTAGCATGCCTATAAAAAGAAAAGCACTGGGAAAACTAGTGTTTCAGCTGCAGAGATTCCTGATGATCTCCGGAACGTGAGAAACAGGTTCCTAATTGCAAGCGGGACAGTGTGCCTAGCCTACTGTAAAAAAGGTATGAACCCTAGGCACTAACCAAAGAAGAGCTAGATGTACCTGACAGATATCCCATGGAAAGTATTCAAAGAGATTCAAGACAGTACACACAAGGAAATTAAATTAGAAACTAGAAATCAAAATATCTGTTTAATGTGTAAGTATCATCTTACAGACCAATAACCCCATATGAATGTGTGGAAAAATTGACTTGTTCAAAACTGGTTTTCTTCCACAAGGGTGGGAATCTCAATGTCCTATTCTTGCTTTTAAAGCTCATAATCTTCTAGAGTTTGATTCTTTAAAGCTTTGCCTCATACCAGTAGTTTGTTAGAATTTTGATTTTTAAAATCTTGTTTAAATTAGTTCACTGGGCCTTCAGAAAACAAAGATCTAGGGAGAGAAATAAATTGTATTTTCATTCATGACAAGTCACTCTCGGGGACCTGACAGGAACTGCCACTAATTTCTTGTATTGCTAGAAGCCAACGATGAAGCGTGAACTATGTTCTCCTTGAAAGTCTCAGAAGATTACTCAGGTAAACCTTAATCTTAGCTTACCATTTTAAGCAGCTGTCTCACCCAAAAGAGATTCAGATGCTTAAAACGGCTTGCAGAAAAATTACGTATGTAAATTGAGAAAGTCATGCAGATGCTGTCTGTGTCTGGTGGAGCAATGAATGTTCTTTTTCCTGTGTTCTATGATTTGATTGCTTAAGTTTATGGTTCACCATACATCTACTAAATTTAAACAAAGTCAGATGCCAGCAGATCAGTGGCAAATTAATGGGAAAATGAAAACTTCATGAGAGATATCAAACCAGCCATTAGCACATAAGCCTTGCTAAGCAATACAGAGTTATTAAATACAAAGAAACTCAGATTTGCTTAGACTGCTCATAGGAAAAGAATCTTGGAATTCATGTTTATCTAGGTGCATATCAGCCATAAAAGTTGCACCCGGATTCCAAGCTGAGCTTGAGGTTTTATTTGGGAAGAACACAGATGAAAAAAACCACCATGTAGAAAATCTTGTCTATTTTGCTAGGAAAGGTTCAAACAGGCTCTACTGATACTTATATGCACTTCACAGTGAGAAGCTGCACACTCTACCAATGAGAATGATCCATTATGCGCTCTGTGAGGAAAAGAAAGAAATGTCAGGCCTGAGTCTAACTTGTAATACCATACTAACAATTCTAAAAAGACAAACAGGATGAGGAGTTCTGTGTTCCTGCCTGACGAACAGAAAGACACTAGTACCAGCATGTTAGCCAGGCAAATGTCTTCGAATCAGACAAAAGGTGAGAATCAGTACCATTACTGAACCATATGTGTATGAAAACTTTACACAATGCCCGTCTAAAAGAAGCAGCTGTGTGAAAACAAGTTACAGAGGCAGGTTGCAGACCACAGACATCCAAACCACAGTCTCTCAACTAGGAGTCAAATGAGACTACTTTCTGGTTTAGCTTGGAAGTCTCTTGTCAGGTCCAAGTCACAGAGACAGATCTCAAGGATGGATCCAAAAGTGGGTTCCCCACTGGTTCCAAAGTGTTTGCGTATCCAACACGAAAAACATTGGTTATTCAACAAGATTCAGTCACTCGTTACTTCCATGTGCACCGAACAGGATATATGAAGGCAGACATCTTAAGTAAGATGCGACACACAAACTCATGGAATCTCTGAAGCTTCCTTAGATATTCAAGCCAAGACAATTTCAGTCTTAAAGAACAAAGATAGCTGGGATCTGTTTCCATGACAGCACAAACAGAATCCTGACTTTTGAGAAACAGCAAATAAAAACGACTAAGAAAACTTCAATGCCAACCTTAGTGCTTGTGGGCAACCATGCTGTATGTGTACTCTAATCCCTTAAGGTTCAGTCACTTTTTCCAGTGTCCTGTTGCACATCAATGCTAACCTGGTTTCTAGGAGACATTTTCTTCATGCTAACAGTTTGCAATACCGTTTTCCAAACTGGTCTTTGTGGCATCCACTTTTGCCAGCCCCTCACACTTGCTCTAAGTACTGCAATATTTTTTAATACCAGGGCACTCAGTACTGAAAGAGTAATTCAGTATGCTACATTTGTGCAGTACCACAGCCACGAAAATGTAATCATTTGACATTTGCATTTACATCAAAATACCCTTTATCAGATAAGCAACAAAGAAAACAATAGAAAAAAGAGAAAAGTACATTTACAACAGTTGCTAAGTTTAGATACAGTAATAGAAGTAGTCTTTCCCTTTTCTGCTTCTATTTAGACAACTTCTGCAAGATTTTTCAGTTTCATTTTACTAACAAGTTGTCAGGATACTTACACTTCCCAATGGCTGAGGTCCAATACCTGCATGAAATGCTCAGACAAAATAAAGTTTTAAGTGAAGAGGACACACATGTACCTCATACCTGGATCATCATTCACCGACTCTGTCTGTGTACTTCCATATTCAGATTAAGATCTTACTTCTTCCTACTTAAAAGTATTTCCCTATGACTCATAACTCAAATCAGGAGGTCAGATCTAAACACATCCTTGGAAGATGTGCTGACCACTTCCACCTAGTGTTAGAAATGCTGATGACTCTTGATCATGGTAAGGTGGAGCCATCTCCTGTCTGGATAATAAACAGCCTTTTCATAACTATAAAGTTACTTAACTACAAATAATTCTTAACCACTGAAGCAAATGTTCTTTCAGCCTGACAGAGTACGGTCAACTGTCACTTACAAACATTTCCAGTATATGAAGTCTAGGATAACACGTCTCATTGACAGAGGAGCGTACTTGACCTGCACAATACCAGATAAAAACCTACTCTCGCATGGGGGTTACAAGATAAGCTATATGCTTGGCTTTAGGTTAAAAAAAAAAAAAAAAGTAAAACAACTAGGACTGCTAAACTGATATCACTTGGATGCCTTTGGATAAAGTCCAAGTCCATTCCAGTCTGCAACTGAGTTGCAGTTGGTGAACCCATCTGAATTGCTCTCCCCTTCTACAGTACCTTGAAAGGAAAAACATGTCCGTTTTGGTTCTCATGCTCAGCAGCTGGTAAACCCCTTAACTGTACACGAACTGACACTGTTACTTTATACATGCACGGAATTAATATGCGACTTCTTACTAACTTCCTAACTGTGAGGGCTACATAAGACAGTATTCAAACAACTTCAGTCTGATGGTAAGGTAAGAGTGAACAGCCTTCAAACAGGACTGGAATAATGACATAGCAGATGATAAAGAGGAAGCTCCTCTCAGAGATAAAGTCCATTATGTCAGTGAGCATGTCACCGGAGAAACGTGAATTTTGGAGTCACCACAGAGACACCATTACAAAAACTGCAGTGCTTAGAGGATATACAAGACCGTGACAGTAGCTAGAATTCCAAGATGCCAGTTGTGCATTGTAGACACGCTAGAAAGCAGAGCATTAAGTAGGGGTAAGCCATCAAGAAGTGTGTAGTCACCGAAGACAAACAGTAGTTAAAAGTTTAACCAGCAGCACTGTTAACTGGCTGAGGAATGTGTCCTCTCTCACACTACTTGGAGCTTTTTCAAGTCTTTCTTATGAGCAGTATAACTTACCTAACACTGCAGTTCATAGTGAAATTAGGAACAAGGAATAAAAGACAGCCAGTCTCCAGGTTTGTGGCATTTTGTTTTGTTTTTAGCTGGGACCTAAATTTCATGTTTCAGTGACTTGGATACACTAAGAAATTTAATACACCCACAGCCTTAAACTATTGCATGTACATATACCTTCTGCAAATACAGAGCTGGACCATCACTAAAGTATCCTGTGCAGTGACCTCCCCACCACAGTAGCATTACCAAGCTAATACAAGATGACACATTTAGCAGGACATAAAAAGGTCAATATACTTACAGGCAGGCAACTGGGAAAGGCAACATGAAAGCTAAGGGAATGGTCTTCAAATGTCTCAAAGTCTCAGAAATACGGCAACACAGTCAGTCTCAGAAATAATAGGGACCCAGTTATGGGACATTTTTCAGGCCTCATGAGAAAGGCTTAAATACTTTGAGAGACCTTGAGCTCCAGCTTACTAAGAGTTGGCAGCCTCAAACACATAAACAATAGAAAATCACTACATTTCTGTGAACAAGACAAAGATTTTCAATTTATGAACTAATAATTCTGTTTCTCATGGTAAAATCCACATTCCCTTTTCCTCCAGTGTTTGTCAAACAGCTTTCCCACACAGCTTTTTGGCAGCTAGACACATCACAAGAAACAGTATTTTTATATACAAATTGCCCTATATTTCCCAAGAAACGATCTTTCCAAAGCAATGAGCTAAAGGCTAAAAGAAAACACACTGGTTCTAGGAAACTGATTACCATAAACAGTAGTATCTTGATGAGTTCAAAATGAACACATCAAGAATTTGATTGACTACTGAATCACAGGCGAAAGAGGCATAATGATAATAGGGTTTCCAATCAACATTTTTCTGGTACAGTATGTGTTCCACTTCAGGAGGACTCCATGCCCCTGCAGTGGTACACCACGTCGGTATCACTGCAAACCAGAAAGCTAGTAGGTTAGACACTGTACCAACAGCTAGCTTTCAACTGAAGAGTCCACAAAAACTTGCTGTTACTCTTTCTCTTCATTTCTGATTCCAGAAACTAGAAGCATCCTCTTTTAGGCCATGTTCAGAATAATACTGAAGGACAAAACCACACTAATATTTTTAAAGGGGGAGGAGGGCAGACTTTTTTCGCCTTCCTTTATAATATTGTCTATTAGCTATAACTCTTCATAAGGGTGCTATCATACAAAAAGATTCTAAATTTACCATTTCCTATCATTACTGAAACACAAATATTTTCCCATGGACTTCTCCTTTATGTCCAGTAGAGGGTAGTAAAGGAACAGCTTTGTGAACTCCAAAAAAAGTTCATTCTCATTGCATATCAAGTAGTGTATGACAGAAGGTTATAAGATTGCCTTTTAATTAGACTTACACTACTCTTCACACAAATCACCTTAAGATGTTCAGTGCTATTATCAAGAACTTAAGTACACATTTTCTAACCAAATGCCCACTAACACAAGGTACTCTGCATGAAAATTGAAATAAGACGTCTCCTGTGTCCATCTTCCCACAAAAAACAAATTTCAAGCTATAAGCTAAAAATTCCATGAAGACAGATAAAGAAATATAGGGCTATTTTATGAATACCATCCTGTCGCAGTTTACTACTTTAAGGCTACCATATCTGAATGGAAATCCATCTCAAATACTGACATCTTAGGCAAAATAAGAGTTGTATTTAACCACAGCTGGAAATACAGAACTGGTTATCAGAACATACTTCTAACATGGGTAATGCTTATTCCCATACATTGGGAATTAAAAGCTAGAACACCACAGAACTATGCGAGAGCAATACCAGATGGGAAGAAACACAAGGAGACTTTGGCATATTGGCACATAGCGAAAACTACTGCCTAGGCTTTACTGCCCTTCGTGAATGACTCTTCCACAACGTATGGGAAGAATTTGGCAGCTAAGAATGTGATCCACAGAAGCCAGCATGCTAGTGAGGCAGCTCTTATGGCAGAGAGGAGGAAATTCTACAGACAGCAATGTGTTTAAATCCTAACAACCTCCCAGCTTCGCAGAAGCACTTCTTTCTACTTGTGAATGCAGCATGCCCTTTTAAATGGGCATAGTCCTTTCTTCCAAACACAATTAGAAAGGAATATTGTGCTTATTTCCTCTCCTTTATGCAACAAGTCTGTCCTTGAACACTTCCCTATTTCCTTCCCTCACAGCCTTCAAGACCAAAGTTCCAATAACTGAGCTATAGAGGCAAAGAACAGCTTATCTGGTCCCTTTGCTTGAGGTCTTTCCACTCTGTTTCAGCATGAAGGACAGATAGTACCTCTGCCTAATTGAGCTCCAGAAGGTAAGACAGGGAGAGGAATGACAAATGTATAAATAAAAGAAAGGTTGAAATTAGATTTCAAACTCTGTTAATACTAAACTGTTCCTGAGCATATAATTTTCTGGGGAGTGGATTATGGGTTAGTGAGCAACTTAAAATAGATTTTATTAACCTGAATTTTGAACTTTAGAACCCCTGCAGCCTTTCAGGACTGTAAAAAAGGCAGAACAAATTTTGCTCCACAAACAGCGATGCAGAGTACTGGTACCTTATAGGATGCAGATGATGCTGTCGTCACAAACTCTGGAGTTTTAAGTCCACTCTCCAGTATGAAGCCTACAGTAATCAATATTGACAGCTTAAAATGTCTAGTGCTAGAATAAAGGTATTTTCAGAAATGTTCATCAGTCATCTCTCTTTGACCTTAAGAATAGAATGGGTAAGTTATTACGGTAGGCCCTTTCAGACATTTACACACATACAATTTACTTTTGAGATGATAAAGCGAGCTGCAAGCTGACTAAAGCATATGCATTGCAGGCCATCGTGGACCTTTTTTTTTAAATTCACAGGGACTTGTGCTAATTTGCTTAAACTTTCAAATGCAAGAGGTCTCATCACATCTTTCCTTAATTACTGCTTAAATAGCTATACTTAGAACTTCTGTAATCTATGTTGTTTTCTCACGACATTATTAAGAAATTCAGTAAGTTAAAAGAATTTAATAAAAATTAAGCAGCAATTAAAGTATCTTTGAGGATTGTGGTTAATAGACAGCATTCCCTGATAAAACCATCTCCAGGGCATAGCAGTTACACTTTTTCAAGGAACTAAATGCTTCCTTTTCAAATTTACAGATGGTGATCCCAACCAAAATATTTAGAAAGATAAATAATTTCCTGCTTGCTCCTCTTCCTTTTAGCTCATGATTCCTATGTTAATATATCAAGAGCCATGAAGTCACAAAAAAAGCCCTTGTTCAAGTACTTGGAAGAAAAAATCTTTGTTTTTAAAAGGTCTGTTGGAACTTCACTGTACACAGCACTTTCCAACTGAAGATAATTCTGCCTAGGCCAGTATGTGCAGCTCACAGTACCTGACAATAGATTTCCTGTAGATCTCTTTGAGGGCACAAAGTCTACGTTGTTGGTCAATAAGTCAGTGTTTTTAGTTGATGAGCTTTGATCTTCCCTGTAGGAATTTTCTTTTGTACTTCATTTTTAATGCAGCACTCTACCTACCTAGCAATCAATGCTTTAAACAATTCTTTTGCCTTTAAGGGAAAAATAACAGAGAACAAACACAGCTGAAAACTGTATGTCACTTATTCCTTTAAGTGCTCGCAGTATCCTGCAAGTGCCAGTTCTTTAAAATTTGTTGCAGAAAATATTTAACATGTCTTCGGTAGAAAACTTACATGAGGCTAAAGAATCATCTGGTCACTATGCTTTTCTGCAGTAACAAATACTCTACCAAGAAAGTCTTGGTCCAGACTGGCACAGTACGTACAGTTAACATAGTTACTACAAAGTCTATCAGTGGACAAACAACATGTTGAAACTCAGGAGAGAACTAGCAGTTCAGTAAAAGGAACACATTTGCAAGATATTAGTCTTAAAAACTTGAGACTTCTCAGCAATGGGCATCGCACAACAGACAGGCAATCTAAAACTACCTGTAGCTTTTAAGTCTAAGTAGGAAGAAGTTGCTGTAACACCACTGGGATCTTCCAGTATGCTATTCTCTCTACCTAGCACAACATCTGGTGACTTACTTAGGTTCTCCATCGCAAATTCACTAATTCTCAAAATCGGTTCTTAAGCCAAAAACATAGGAAAATAGACAAATTAAGAGATTATGGAAAATGTACAGAATTCCTAAAGTGAAGTTAACCTGGTTTTCAGGCTTACATAAACCTTTCCCCATCTGCTGTTCAAACACCAGTCTAAAGTCAGGCACACAGTGTAAGTGGCACTCAGCTGTTCAGCCTTTTCTGAGAAACAGATGTTCAACATTTTGTTAATCCAGTACATAGAATTCACAGTGTAAGTGGGAGGTTCCATCCCTCAAGAATGAAATTGCTTAGCGTGTCAGCACTTGTTCAGACTAATAGCAACAGTCAAAAAGCCTTACTTCAAGTTCTTTTTTAAGTCGTTCCTCTCGTTCAGCGCTGTATTCAAGCTCATTGGCCTGGCGCCTCAGCTGCTCAGTACAGCCGTTGTGTTCCACTTCCACATCTCTCATTTTCTTGCGTATATTTTGCAGTGCATTATTCTGCTCCTAGAAAAAATAAAGCATTAAGAGATACTTTTACTAAGATAAAGTATTATAGTAAAGAGTTCAAAAGATGAATACTTTGTGAATGGAGACTGCATTGGAACAGGTTATTAAAATCTAACATGTTAGAACATGTCAACAGAACCATTTGCCCAATGGCAGACATGCTCTTCACTGACCACTAAGTAAAATGCATTGCTTCAAAAATCACTATGAACATGACCTTCTGCAGTAATACCAAAATCAGAGCCAGCTTACCACAGAAAATCTTACTCTCTAAGGAGTACAAGGCTGCCCTTCCAATCTCTTCTCTCTCCCAGATCAATGGCAATGATGGAGAGAGAAATGGTTAAGTGCATTTGACGAAATGATACATAGGGACAAAAATTCTATTTTGTTCTGGTTATAACTGTTAGAACTTGAAATCAAACCAGTCATTTTTTAGAAATAATTACTCCCGTAGACTAAATAATCTTCATTTCTGCTATTCTGAGAAAGACTGTCTTCTGTCTAGAAACTGAATTACTTTAGAAAATTACCTACATGAACTACAAAATCCTCAGTAGAATAAAATAACCCAGCTGTTCCCCACTTCAATTTCTGTGTTCAGAAGTTGAACGAAAGCTACAGGCTGGGATAATTACTAACACTACTGGGCTCAGCAGCTCTGCAGGGTCACTGTTACAAAATCCACATTCACACCGCATCAGACTCAGAGGAAAGTAGCCAAATAATGAACCCCCAGTAGTCTAGCGTAATACTTAAGCATGAGATCCCAGAAGTCTCAAAAAGAACAGCTTTGGTCTAGTGGACAGGAATAAGCTTTTCCGTAACTAGCATCAGAAACAAGCTATAAATCCAGTGATTTAGTTGGAGGACCTTTGGAGACCCAATTTGTTAAAATTACTTTCTGTGCAAAACACAGAAAGATTACAGTAAGTCCTCCTGTTCATTTACTCCTTTCAATATCATGGCAAGAGAGTTTTTGCGAAAATAAACCAGTTGGCCTCCAAAATCTGGTATTACCCTTACATCACATAATTTTGTTCCTAGAAATCACTAATCATAAGACAACTGCAGAGCAGGGAGGAGGAGGAGGAGAAAATGAATTATTCATATAGAATGATTCTTGGGAAGACTGCAGTCTGACAGAACCATGTTTATACATGAAGATCAAAGAAATACAAGGCTTTTCCAAAGTTTGGAAAAGATTTTTATGATTTCCTCCAGACTGAAGGTAGAAAGTTTTGGCCACTCAAACATGACAATAAGGGAATCATCAGTCTTCTGCAGTGCTAAGTGCTACTAAATAGTAACCGAAAAAATTAAGTTTATTCTCCCCTCTTTTTTCATGCACAGGCACTACGGTATAATTTTTTGGCATCTTCTAAAAAGGTAAGAAGGAGCATGCATGTGAAACATACATGAAAGAAAAAAAATGGAACCTCAGTAAATCAAAATATTGCAAATATTTTTACAAATAAATGCAAAATATTGCAAAAATAGTATACCTGGGTATGGAATAAATTTAAGCCAACCCCCTAACTTCGCCTTTAATGTCAAGCCAATGCACAGGTTTCTTCCCATCAGCATGCTAAAAAAACCTTTTAATCATTTTTATAGAAATATACAACTACTCCCATTCTCTCCCCACTGGAAAGATACAGAGATATTTATCTCTTCAGGTATATCTTCCAGACATTAACAAAAGTGAGCGGGAAAAATGCACATGAAATACGTCATACATAGTTTGCTGCAAAATACTACATCAAGACGTAAAAACATTTTATACCGAAAATGTAGTTAACATTAATCATTGACAAATGATTGACATGAATATATCAAGCTTCTTATACAAGTCCATATGAGTTGTAGGATTTCCGAATCTTAAAGAAGCCTCTGACTTGGTATGAAACTGTGCAAGACTAGCCCAGCAGTCACCTGCACTTAGAAGGATCAACAAGAAACATACTTCACCATATTAAAAAAAAATATATATATATACATACATACCTGCATGTCATATACACACTTAGTGTGTATATATATCTGCTTTTTCATTAAAAACATGGACGATTTTTTTTAAACAAGTGTGTATAAACAACACAATTTCACAAGTAGTCTAAGGAAAAACAGAGTGCTTCTGTGAAGGAATATCATATTCTGAGTAACCACAAGGTGATGCTATTGCACTTACTATTGAACTCTAACATCTTTTATTATGAAGTGGATGGCACGCTAAGCACACCCAACAGAGCACACTACAAACCTGTTAGAAAGCAGAGAGGATTACTTTCCCTCTGTATCTTACACACACATTTCAATAGGTTAAGCTGACTTCATTTCCGTGCCTACCTCAGCACTTTTATAGCCAAATTCAGTGAAGTGCAGCTTTTGCAACCAGGATTTGCATACATGCTTAGAATCTCATTTCTTGTGCATGTATTAAGACCAAAATTAAATCCACTTTATCTAGCTTTCATTTCATAACTCAGAATAACTATAAAAGTAATTAAAACAGGCCTGTAAATACACAATGCAAAAGACTGGAACACTTGTGAAGTTGTAATTTGTAAACCCAGATCCTTCTGACATTTATCTGCCAAGTTAAAATCAATTAAGCTTTCAAGCAACAACTAAGGCTGTCGAGTCCATATTTAACATTTATTTATGTATTTTTAATTTGCTGGTATTATATAACTATACATAAAACCTGTAACTAGGGCATTGGGCAGGGGAACAGCTGCAAAAGCGAAGTGGGAAAATAGAATATTTTTACTACTGAAAGCAGGTTAGGAGTTGACAGGAGGTTAGGAGTTGACAGGTGGTGGTGAATCACGTTTACCTTAGCAGTGAACCATTTTCTAGCTTTAATACATCTACCAAGCAAACACCTGCCTCTGCAGATCACCTTTACTTTTGAATATACATCCACTGACAAAGACACTGCTCCTTTTGATCTGAGGCCAAACATCACTTGAGAGAGTGTACCTCCCCAACATTGCTCTTTTTATACGGTATTAAATAAACTCACTGAATGTGGCTTCTACAAAACACTGCATAGAAGACAAGTACATTCCAAAGCCTCCTCAACCTAACTCAGCCTATTGTTAGCCAGAACTCAGAGCCTACATGGCAACTTAAAAAAAGTACAGTGTATCTATGTAACTGGTTTCTTCATAGCCTGTACCTAATGGTACTTTTTTTAAGCATCAACTTTGAATGAAAACAGAATCATGTTTCTGTTGGTTTGAGAAGGACCTTAGGTTATCACCTGTCAATCAACTCATCAGTTTTTCTCTGAAATGTTCTCTTCCCATGGCTTTCTCTTTTTTTTAACCATTTATGGTTCTCCTAACTGTTCCTTCAAAACACCATTCAACATATCCACAAAATTACTAGGGTGAGGGGAGAGGCAGGAACTTCCTTTTTGTCCTTCATTCGGAGAAAAGCCAGTTCAGTGGGATCCTTCTCCACCATCAGAGCTCCTGGTCATTAAGATAACAAGACAACAAACTCCTTTTGCCACCCATACACAGAAACACTACATATCTGCATACTACTCGATTTCTATGTCAGGCCTCATTATTGCACCTTTCTTTCCAGATCTTACCTTCAAATAAACAGCTGAAGTCAGCAGACAGTACTTTTGGAATACACATAATGAAGGGATTCTCTCTGCCCTGATTTTTTAAGAGCTGCTCCTGCAGGTTCTGTGTAGAATGGGACCAACAGCACCACAACATAGTACAACAGGTAGGTTTGCTGTCAGAACTTGGCTATCAAACTGCCAAGGATTGTTTTGTGTCATTTGGGAACACTGTCTGGCAATGTCCCAGGCTTGGAGCTGACCAAGCGGGAAGAAAGCAGGCTTAATTTTCTACTGCTTAACTTAGGCCCAGACCAACTGGGATAAGTCTGCCACATGTTAAAGGGAGCTATAAAAGAAGAAAATAGGAATATTAAAAAAGTCTCACCTAACAAAAGAAAGTGAATCGCTTAGTAGCAATCTGTTCTTTGCATATGTCATGCATATGAGTAAAGGACTACCAGCCTTAACAGAGCCACTGCACTATACTTCTTTAAAAGCATCAAGGATAACTATAGTTGAATACCTTCTTGATTTTCCTCAGATGCTGTTATTACAGTGGTAAGATATAACGTAATTCAATTAGAGAGAGTGAAATTATAGTTGTGTAATTAGTTGTGTCCCTGTGGAGCAGATAAAAGTTGACTATGTTAACTCAGCACTTCCACACCATACTACTACTAGATTTCTTTGAAACATAATTCAGTTTTGAATAGCTTGACTGTATTAAAAAGTGTAAAAAAGAGTTCTTTTTTTTTTTTTTACACATTTAACATCTAAGGCATTTATGCACACTAGTGCAACTCAACTTTGAAAAGCACTTTTTTCATGAAATACAATGAAATTAACATCTGAACAATAAAACCACACAGTCTAAACCAGATTATAAGGTCATCTCTTAGGATTAAACAATTCTTTTTCAAACCAAACAGCAGAATTTCCACCAATTTTTCATATGTAGTATGGAGTGAGTAATGTACAAATGCAGATCTGGAAATCCTACCATCATTGTTTGGGTTCCCTGACAATACATAGTGTCCATATTATAGAAATGATTTTGAAGTTCACAGGCTATTAGATGTCAGACTGAGGGAGGTAAGAGGGAAATGGAGTCAGAAGCTAGGTGTTGGGTGTCACCGATTTCACTAACTCAGCTTTGCATGACACTGCAAATGGGCCTCACTACCACTGTGCACTGGTAACTTGATTTAGGTGTTTACCATGAATATCAGCCACAACACATTCCATCAAAGCAAAAAAGTCTGTGACACATTACATGTAACTTTATAAAGCTATATTCTTCGGAAATATTCTGCAGCATTTAACCATTTAACAGATTTTTCCCTAAACCAGAAAAAAAACAACCTACCACACACTGCACCACAGAAAAAGTTCCAGCCATCATCTCATACAACTTGCCAAGTATTAATATGTCATACCTGCAAAACACTTTCTAGTTTGGTTCTTTCCTTAAGAAGCAATTCATATTCACCACTGCAAGTTCTGCGGACATCATCCTTCTCACTTGCAAGCCTTTGCTGTTGTTCTTTCCACTTCTGCTGAGCAATATGAAACGTTTTCTCAGTCTCTGCCACTTTCTGCTGAAGTTTTTCATTCAACACTATTGTTTACAGAAAAAGAGAAAGAAAGATGACAAGTTGCACTGCAAAGCATGTTCAGAAAAAATGTGTAATGATCATAGAATCATAGATTGTGATATTCTGTGGAACATTGGAACATTAACAATTCCAGCACAGGAGAGCATCACCTTCACTACAAAGAAACAATCAAATTTGTGATCCTATAGCATCTTTCACCCAAGGACACAGTAATGCTTTAGAGACTTAAACACTTCTCTTCTTGGAAAAGAATAAAAACTCGAGATAAGTGAGGTATCTATAGCATGGAGGACTTTATTTCAGATTTCTACAACATTTGGCCTGCTTATTTCCAAATGTCTATTTGATATATAGATACTAGCTTGTATCTATTATTTTTGAGCTCATTTTAAGTGACAGTAACAGCAGGCACCTGCCCCATGAAAGTGACTATAGGAAAACCTAAGGCAGGTTGGGTTAGAGAACAAAGGCTTAGCTTTTCCAAGAAAACTTACTGCAGCTCAAGAGATGTAAATCTTGAACACATCAAATGCCCTGAGATAGGAGAATGTTGTACATACTCTTCTGTGAAAGCTTAAACACCATGGAAGCCTTCGTTATCTATGCTTATTTAAGTAGATTGACCAGGAACTTTATTTTACAAACTGATTTTCAGATGAAAGTAGTTTGAATCAGCTTTTCATTTTGTTGAATACAGGTAGATACACTGGCATTTAAGTGATCACCATTTTCTAAGATTTTTATTTCAAATTCACCAGTTCTCTGAAATTTCTTCCCAGTCAGAGAAGGACAACATGAACAGAAGCAGCACATGAAGACAATATAAAGAATCAGTGGACACAATGATGGGAAAGGATTGTCAGACAGCAGGAAGCCAAGCCTCACTGAGAACAGCATAAAAACAATTTGGAGGAAATACTGAAGAGGACAAGCCACAAATGAGGCCTTCTGTCCAAGGACCTAAGATGGGGTCACACCCAAGCACCATATGAGGCGAGTAAGACTCCAGGTGTCCAGGGAAAACAACCGGTAAGTTATAAACTGCAAAAGAATTGAGTTGCAAATGCAACACCACGATGATTGTACTTCTTTGGAACCTGTCACAGAAAAAAAAAACAGCTTGAGGAATTTCAACTACTGTAATTTACTGTCAGTTAACAGACTTCCAATTACTGATTCTGGTACTGAAAGAAACTAATACACACACACACATTTAGGAAAACATCCCTTGCCTCTGCAAAACCTCTCCTACTCCCTTCTTGTTCTCCAGTCTCCTCACCACGTTAGCCTAGTCCCTTCAGGGAGGTGACAGGCAGCACAGCAGGCTGGGGTCACTGTGCTGTGGTTCCTCCATCAGCAACAGTGCCTTTTGAGTCCTGCCTCTTGGTGTCTGCATGGGAGATCACTACTTTGTCCCCAGCCCCTGCTCAGGCTGCCGCTCTGCTCCTGTCTCTCCTGCTGTTTCTCCTCTTTTTTATATCTTCCTCTCAGCATTTAACCACCCTTTCTGAAACACATTTTGGCAGAGGCACCATGCATTCTCTGGTGGGGATTTTGGCATGCGGTGGTGCGGGGGTTTGCACATTGTGGAGCTAGCCAGAACCAGCACCGGGCAGACCCAGATGGCTTTTCTCCGCCACAAGTTGCCCTGCAGACCTGCACCCACCACCACCACCTGCCAGCTGTGCCCCATGCAGCAACCAATAAGTTTTCTAAATCATAAAGTGAATCACAAGATGAGATGTAAAGTATTTTAAAATACACACACACACACTACCCACTTCTAAACTGGAAAGCAAACTAGAAGTATAACAACCATGCACATAAAGAAGCACAGCTTTTCTCTAAGTGAGAGACTGGCAGGTCAAATCTTCAGCTTGCAATCACAGGGGAATTTCCAAAGGGTAAAAAATGCCCCTTCCAGTTTGCAATCCGTAAGATTTTTTTTTTTTGGTGTGTCCTCCAAAGGAGTGAAAAGTTCAGCTTTCTAATTATCTTAAAAACACCTGGTACTTTAAGTATTTGCAAGTTTCCAAGTCTCCTTCCATTCTTGGAAGGATAAAATCTCTATGAGGAGTGCTCTAAACTCTTCAAGGAATATCAAAGGTTCAGCAAACTCACAAATGCATCTCCTTTACTAGATTAAAAAGGTATTATACTTACATAGGTAATTTAAAATGCACCTCACTTACTCGTAAGAATGAGAAATATCTCTCTCTGTGGAGGAGGATCAAGGAAATCTGAGTTTCTGAATACAAAACTAGTAGGAAAAAATTGTCTAGGTAAAAACCTTCCCTTCCACATACTACCGTCATAACATACATGTTCCATTACCTATAAAAAGAGAAACAAGGCTGATGAGAATAAAAAAAAACTGACACAAGCAATGAAAAGCTTGAAACCTTTGAAAGGGAAGGAGAAAAAGTGGGGGGGCAGGCAAGACAGAGAAAGAGGGGAGCGAGAGAGAGAAGCAAGCAATATGATGAGAACATCTGGAAAAAAGTTGTTGGAAGTAGTGCAAACAAATGAACAGGAACGAACTTTTTCTTTTCTTTTTTTGCCCCTGAAATGGAAAAGGAAGAACTGCTGGACATAGTGACAACCAGGATGTGGAGACAGCCACCATGATTACAATTCAGTACAAGGACAGCAGTGAAAGAGGGAACAACGGAAGGTAAGGGGCAAGAGGAAAAGGGGGCAATAGGTTTAGCAGGTTAGTTTTAATTCACACATGAAAGAGCAAGAGTTTTGTATTCGTATGAATTTACAAAAGCAGATGGATGAGAGATGGGAAAGATAAAAGAGATCCAAAAATCCAGCAATAATGACAAAACGTAATTAAGTCACTGCTTCTCATTTGTCTTCCTGACTTGAAACTGACTTAGCCTTTGTTCCGTGTTTGCTTTTTTGAAACGTACCTTGCAGTTCCACAAGTTTGCTTTTTGCATCACTTAACTCCTCTTCTGCAGCATACTTTTTCAGACGAGCATCTTTTCTGGCAATTGCCAATTCATACTCCAGGCTTTGTCGAACAACCTCTCCTTTCTCAATTTCTGACCGTAATTTCACTATCTGGCTTTCATAGCTGGACAGCTAGAAAATAAATTTGTTTCAAAAAACTGGCAACAATGCTCTTTTGAAAAAATGCAACATGTTACAGAAACACACCTACAGAGTATTTTTAAAGACATTTTGTATTGCATTTACGGCTGCCTTCTTATTCCACTTGAATTTGAAATATAGTCTTACAAGTGCACATCTATGCAGATTTTAAGTACTTCGACTGTTTTTTATGCAAACTGTTCCTATTCCTAGATGAATGTCATGTACCTTAAACATACCCCTCCATTTTTCAAAAAATAAACTACCTTAAGAAAATAAAAGTCATAATACTGTCATCGTCCTGCACCTCAAAGGAAAAAATGCAGCAACAGAAACATTATAGTCCTTAGGCAATTTTCTGGTAACTTTCTCTAAATTTAACACTTAGAAAAACAGCCATGTTGGAATGCTATGCTATCAGTCATCTAGTAACCCACATGTACACATTTGAACAAAAAATTCAGTCCAATAATGTTCAGTAGTCAAACAGAATACTGCTAAATTTAACAGACAAAAAAAAACTACGAATGGAAAATGCTTCAAAAAGTGATTTTATCCAGATTAAGAAGCACAGTCCAGTCATTTCTGCCTGGGTCCAGAAAATCAGGTTCAAGCTATTTCAACACAAGAAGGTGGAAAGTAAATATGTATGTATTCAAAACATCTACAGAGTAGCCACTTCACTTCAATTACATTGCATGTAGGTAACTTGAACATTTCCATATATGTAACTATACAGTAAATTAATAGGGCAGAAAAAAAAAAAAAACAAACCACAATCTCTCAAGTAGTTTATCTACTTAAAATGCAACCTGACTTTGTGGTGCTAACCACAACAGCAAAATGGTGCAGAAGACCCTCGTGCACCCCCAGCTTTCAAAGTGTCAATTAACACGGGGTTTGGTTTTGGTTGGGTTTGTTTTTTTTTTTTTTAAATCGAGGTAATTCCAGGGATCCATTTTATAGAACCACCTCACAGTTGATGGGACAATGGGAACATAACAAATTAACTGCAGCACAAGGGCAAGACCTTGGAATCTCTCAATTTGGGTACACAGCCCAATAACATATGAAACAGCAAACTTGGTTTATTGGTGGGATTTAGCCCAAAACAGATGAATAAGCAGCCACATCAACTGCTTCTAGCAAACCACTAAGAGCAGAATTGTTACCCATAGTAGTAATAATACTTCTGCACCAGCACAGTTTAAACCAGGACATCAGCTGTCAGATCACTGGCATTAGCGAGTGCAGGAAGTGTTCCTAGCAGCAACAAATCCAAAGGTGATTACGACTTGCTGTACTCAGTGCCCGCCTCTCCTTATGTGGGAGTGCAAAAGCTGATACTCAAGCTAAAGAAAAGATTAAGGTTGGGGGTTTTTTTTAATCCTACTTCATTTCAATAGTAGTTTGCTACAACAGCATCAGGGAAATCTTTGTAATGCAGGTAAATTATTTCCCTGATGAATAAATAAAGTTCTCATTAACACGTATGAAGTTATTGACGAATGCATCACCACATTCGATATTATACATTTTTACAGTTCTTGAAAACTACAAATTTGCACAAAGCTGAGACACTGCAAGACCGCTAAAGGATATCCTAGCTCGATTTGGTGAAAACACGCACACAGAAGAATACTGTACTAGGTTTATGAGTTGCAAATTATTTCTGCAGAATTAAAATGATACCGTAATACCGGGGGGGGGGGGGGGGGGGGGGGGCGGTGCGGGGAAGGACTAAATAACTTTTATGAGGACAGATTCAGGCTGTGGCTTTTTTTATTTGTGTCACTGGGCAATTTTATCTAACAAACTATTGGTAGTGGCGGTGGCTCCTTTCCCTGCAGAAAATTTGCACTCTGCTTGATGCAACTTTAACTATTAACAATGCCCACCGAGGTGCTAAGAGTTCTTAAGAGCTTGTATGACAGGTCTGCACAGAGTTATCTTCCCAGTTATTTTTCAGCTAATGACTGTGCTTTTGATACACCACACCAAAGCAGCATTTTAATGAAACAAGATTACATTTATTCCAAGAGTAAAGTAAAGCAAACGAAAAAGTCCTTACTTCTTGATTGTGTTTAATGATTAAGTCTAATTTTTCTTTTTTAGCTTGACAGAGTTTTCTTCTCAGATCTTCAGCAGTGTCCAATTCCGATTCATTGCTATTTTGTAGTAACTGTGACTCATATTTGGCATTATGTAAGCTGCAAAATATGAATGTTTTCAAAAAACCTGAGTATTCATTTTAAGTTTTAATGCTCCCTTATTTCAATGATCAGATTGTGAGCCCAAAGTTCTAAACATTCACTTCAGTAACATTATGCCACACAGTTGTCATCTTACCACTGCTCTTTGAAAAAAAGGGTTGTATAGAATAGCTTATTGTGCAAGATACAAGAGATGTAGCAGCAGGAACTTAGAACAGATACGCACTTTGGATTTCCCAAAGTTGATTTAAGCATAACATGTTTTTTATTATTTTTCATTATCTTTATTATTGATTCAATAAACTTTCAGGATGCTCAAAAAACATCATTCCAGTCACTTACGTTAAAATGACTAGCAAGTTTTTCTTTGTCTGCTGCAGTAAGGCTCTTTTTTAACAGGGATTACCATCTCAAAACCACCTTTGTCATGAAACAAATGCACATATGTGGAACAAAAATCACTTTTCCACGTTTTTTCTTCAAAGACATATACATTTAAACTACATACAAGCAATTGATCACAAACACAATATAAATTAAAGGTCTAGACCTCTACACGATCCAGTATCCTCATTCCCACTACTATTTCAGTTAAAAGAAAATCTACTCCACAGTTAGCAGGATCAATCCTTGAGCACCACAAGCAGTATTAAAATAATCAAAACAAGCTTCTATACTTAAGAGTGAAAAATTAGTATAAAAATACATACTTAATTAAAATAAACTAGTTCAATAATCTTATGCGCAATTACTGTAACTTCAAACCAGACAACTTTTAAATTATTTCAGGAATTAAAATTCACATTATTTTAGATAGGCCAGTTATCACATTATTTTATATATCTAAGACTGGCTGCAATAATTACTTGCTCCACACAAAAGCACAAGTTGTCAGGACCACTAAGTAAGAAATATACTGTAAAGAGAAACATGATTAATTAACCACAAAGTTGGCATCATTTCATACAGAACTGTAAATACTAAAATAGCTTACCTTTGTTTACATGAAGTCTTCAGTATTAATTACAGAAATGACAGTCTACCAGGATTTAATTATTTGGTTTTTTCTAAATAAAATATGACCACCTTACCCCTAAGTTTGTGCACAGGCACCATTAACATTTTCCACGACTGAGAACTCTACCTGATGATATGGTTTTCTCACATAAGCTGACTAACAAAAAACACACAAATGTCATCAACAAGGGGAACAGTAATTTAGGTTAAGTGTTGCCTTTAAAGACATTGCTAATAACATAGGATGTAATTTCAGGTTTTTAGCTGCAGCCTATAAATGTTATCATTTACTAAATACTAAGTCTATTTCCACTTAAACACATGATGGACTTAATCTGAGATCAAAATAATTGCATGTCATCACTAATTGTTCCACAGGATGCCATGTACTTAACACATTTTATGTGTTTAGTAAATGTAGGAGATCATTAAAAATCATTAAAATCTGCATGTACTGCAAGAAAACCACAGGCACTTTATTAGCTTTCAATTTACCGTGGGAGCCATACCCAAGGAACCAACATGACTCGAAGGACAACAGATGAGCAACAAGGTAAGTAAAATCACATATAGTTATTTTATGCAACTCTTAGCTACTTCAAGCAGAAGATATGCTGGTAAGTCACGCAGGAAATAAGGATATGAATAGCCAGATCATCTGGCATATAAATGCTTGTTTGTGGACATCATATAATAGGTCTGGGAGACCTTCCTTTTTCGGTGTGTGGGGAAAACAGATGAAAGAAAGACAAGTCATCTTATTCAGAGATGATGCAAGAAGTATCAATCTCAGCTAAAGACAGCTAAAGGTCAGATAGTACCAAAGGTAGCAAATCACAGGTTAGAGAGAAAAACAGAACACAAACTGAAAACTGGGGAGGACTAGGGCAAAGAAACAAGGATTATGAAAAGTGTGACCATTTTGTTAGTTTGTGGGCAGTGGGAAGGTCGTTTTGGTTTTTTAAACATGGTGATATTTAATACTTCTTGCATGGAAAGCACACTGAATGCAAGCAAGGGAATGAGTACTCTTTATAAAGTAAAAAAAACACCTTTAAATTTTTAAGTAAATTATATTGGTTTGTATGGCAATCAGCTTTCAAGAAAACTGTTCCTTCCAACTCCTCTATTAATTATCCAGGAAAAAAAGAGCACAATGGAGATATCTGCACAATAAAACTTACTCAGTGGAAAATGTAACTATCTGATTAACTGTTCTGCTTAACTGGACCAGTGGGGGGTAAAAAAAAGAAAAAAGAAAACACCACAAACGAGTTATAAAACTTCACAAATAATAGTAAATTAGGGATGTTACCAGAATTAAAAATGTGCATAAGAGCATTAAGACACAACAGCACAACAGTAACTACTGGGGGCAAAAAGCATTAAACACCTTCTTAAAATAGCATTTTCTGCACAGCTTCACACACAATGCTACTACTGAAAAGTTAAACATATAGAGCAGAAACCCCTATTTTTGTTCTTAGTTGTTTTGGTTTTTTTTAATTGCGGATTCAGTTTGTTTCTATACTAACACAAAAAACGAAACAAAACAAAACTAAGAAAAACCCTGAGGGAATATTGCTATGTTAACCATTATTTTATTTGTCTACTTAAACATTTTCAAATAAAAGAGATTGGCCTTGAGGATTCTCATTTATCTCATATTTTCTTTAATCATCACAGTGTTGCCAGCATTTGCAGTACTTTATGAGAACTTCATACAACCTATTATAGGAGATTCGTCCTTTCATACTCGTATTACAAGTAGAATTGTTACTGGCATAAAGGTCTCGGAAGCTTAAATCAAAGACAAAACAACCCCACAAAATCCCTGGAAAGTTTCACAGCATATGACTTGCACTCTAACAGGAATTCAAAGTATGCTTTGTACCTCCTTTTTCATATATTAATAGTTCATCGATCATTGGTTTTGAACTCAAATATGTATTTTACCAACTACAGCTTTTATCTAAGACCCCATTTTTAGTAGTCCTTTAAGATCCTTCAAGAAAGCATTTAAGAGGTGAAACAGCTTTTGAGTTCTACATTGCAGAGTGACTTTTTGTAACTCAAAAACTTTAAATTCACATTCACAAGTGAGCTCGTTACAGTGAACATAGAACATTGCATGAAAACAGTTTTTCACTAGCTTTTCTTCCAGATTTGGCAGAAAATGTAATTTTGTAACAGAGAGACATTTTCTCTCATTTATTACCTTGCAGTGGAAGCTTGCTACACTTCTCCAGCTGAAGGAGTAGTCTGCAATCCGATTTCCTAACAAAAGTTCATCTTTGTGGAATTTTGCTTTTCCTATACATAACTGGCAGTTTTGTACAATCACACTTTAAATAGTGACAAATAGCTCTCACAGCTAAGATCAACAGAATCAATTAAAGCTTACTTTAATTTTGCCAAAGATCAATCACATATCAGTTTATAAAAAATAAGAGCCATGTGCAACACTTAAAGCGGACCTGTACCACCTCAGCTAATGCAGAAAACCATTCTGTAACTCTAGGTCAGCATTGCTAACTGAAGACAGGAACTCCCTCTATCTCTAAGTCACGTCTCCTACGGTCGTGTGAGAATTCTTGCATATTGAATGGCCATCAGGCACACCTTCACGTAAATCTTCTCATCTAATGACTGTATTGACATGGCACAGCTTACATGTATCACGCTGTATCTGGTTCTTCTTCAGTGTAAATGGTGTAATTTTAGAGATCTAGAAAATAAACCTCAAAAACTTGAACCATATTGCTAGACTTAAAAATACACAAGTGGAGCTCACCATTTAGCTCCCGTAACAGTGCAGCTGACTGGAGAGGACAAACTCATGACGTCCAATATGCAGCCTTTTTAAGTCTATAAACTCTGGAGAACTTACATCATCTTCTCTTTTTCGTATCATAAAAACATTAAAACCTGCAACAGAGACATGCTTTAGTTTATTTGGGAACATAGTAACACAGAATGGTTTGTTAACACTCACAGACAGTTACCAAACAGTGTTACTATGTCATGTGACCAATTGCCACCAATCGTAATTTGAGACCAGTTTTAGTCAGAGAGAACTGTGCTGCTAGTCCTCTAAGCTTGAATATTGTAGACAAAAAAAAAAAAAAAAAAAAAAAGTAGTAGAATATACGCTGCCAGGGTTTTCAGAAGGACGTCAACACAAAATGATACGTTTGTGTAGATTGTTCCCCTACAATCTCAATTCTCCTAAGAGGATCACAAACTCCATTCCTCTTCAAAATATTTCTAAGGGAGATAAATGGATGTGCTTTTTTTTTTTTTTTAAAGTAGGTCAATATCCAAGCTTTGCTGTCTAATAGCCTTTAACATAGCAAGTCTTCTAATTGTTTCATTAACCTGGAATTTTCTAGTTGAACTTTTTTTTATTGCATTGACAGATCAGAAATATTATGGGTATACAGGAGAAATATTAAATTGAACTATAACTCAGCTCACCTTTAGAAGAAACTCACTAATTCAGTATTACTGATAAAAAGAAATCAATACCAATAACATATTTATAACATAGACCTTAAAAAACCTCCAAGATTTACTTCAAGTTGAATAGCAAATCCATTTATGAGTTCTTTCAATTAAAGAAAGGTAACATGAAGAATAAGCTGTATTCATCCATCAAGATGAATAAGCCAAGAAGACTTGCTTTTGAACTCCACAGCAGATGGACATCCATACTAAATTCCAAAACAAGAAACTAGCCTGGAGTCCATCTTTGCCATCTCTGGCTTGCAGCCACAGGTTTGCCACAATCTATTTCTGTCGGACCGAACACAGAAGTACTTGGTGCAATATATTAAATATAAACTGATTTTGTTCATTCCAGTAGCTAATAATCTGCACTAGAAGTATGGAGAAGAAAAAATGCATATCTGCTTCGAACTACAATTTTAACAGAACGTGCAGCAAGAATAAACCTGTTCTCTCCAAAACGGTCTTTTTTTTTTTAACAGAAAAGCTTAACAGCTGCTGCTCAGGCTTATCATATTGCTTTATATTCAAACACGCAGTTATTCCGCAGTATCTTCAAAATCAAGTGGAGTAATTATGTGACGCACAATGAAGGTTAAGTTTGCTTCAGTTTCTTAATAGAGAATCTTTCATGTGTCATTTGTGATTTTTAAGATCTACCCATCAGAATTCAGCTTGGTACGTGTTCATGTCTCAAAACATAATCAAAATGTACTCTGTCACATCCACAACATTCTGATGTTTTAAAACTTCCTGAAATTACTCTGAAGTTACATAGAGGGGAAGAAAAAAAATCTAAAGAATGTTTTCTGGGAATGCTAATGGTTTTAAATATGCAACCTTCCTCTGTTGAAATATGTACCAACAGCTAGATTATTAGCACACAAATGGATACACTCCGAAAGCATGCTATTTCACTTACAAAAGTAGTATGCAAGTGGCATGGAACGGCTTGTAGGAGCCCCGTAATTAAACAAAACTGTATAAGAAGCGTTCATTTGAGGAGTTAATACATTTGATGGGTGTTACCTACAATACTTGTGTCATACTCTCTTCATGAACTGCTGTTTAACTAACATTAGCAAGGCCATTGATTTAGACTGGATATAAGCAAGAAATTCTTTACTGTGAGCGTGGTGAGGCACTGGAACAGGTTGCCCACTGAAGTTGTGGGTGCCCCATACTGGAAACATTCAAGGTCAGGTTGGATGGGGCTCTGAGCAACCTTGCCTAGTTGAAACTGTGACTTCATAGCAGGGGGACTGGACTCGACAAACTTCAAAGGTCCTTCCAACTCGAACCATTCTACCTCTAAGACTACTCAAAATAAGTTTAACCATGATCTGAAGATGTACTACTTTAAAACATACAAAGTCAGGCGTAACTAACATATCTGCACTGGAACCTATAAAAACTCACCAGCAGTTGTTTCAGCTGAAAGAATCACTAGTTTTTCATTACCGTAGACCAAAATTTTTATGCAAGCCAAAAATCAAAGCAACACCATCACTTCACTACGCTTACACGCAAGACGTCACTTGTGTAAGCTGTACTAGCGGCTGAGGCGGCGTCTCCGGCAGGCCGAAGTGAAGCGCGGCGTGCTGGCGGCTGAAGGGAGAGCGCCGGCGGGAGCGGCAGCAGGGCGGCAGCTCAGGACAGGCCTCCGGCAACACCCCAGCGCAGCTGCAAGGAGCCACCTGAAAACCGCCGCCAGCGAGAAACAAGCACGAAGCTCCGTCCGCCACAGCCGGGCGCTACGTCCACCGAGGCCGCCAGCCCGCTGGTGCCGGGCAGCACGGCCTCTCGCCGGCAGCGGGCGGCCACAGGGACTAACGGTGCCGCCCCGCCGCGGCAGGCGATCCCCGGAAGCGGCCGAAGCACCCTCGAGCCGTGCGTCAGGCGGCCGTCCCACGAGCACCCGCCCACCTCGTCCCCGTCCCCGTCCCACCTCTCCGCAGCCGCCGGCGGAGCGGCGCGGTCGTTAGGGCCCGGAAAGAAGGACGCGGCCACGCCCCAGCCCTCCCCGCCGCGGGCGGGGCCTTCCCAACGGCGACTTCCGGCGGCAGCAGGATTGCGGCTCCGCCCACTCCCGGAAGGCGGCGCGCGCGGTTGAGCGCGCTGGGGAGCCCTGGCTAGCTGACGCTCGGCGCGGGCGGGCGGAGAGCTGCGCATGCGGGAGGTGGGCGTGGGCGTCTGCGGCCGCAGGGCTTCGCTTGGAGCTACCGCCTCGGGGTCCTGCTTCGCCTGCGTTCCGGCGGGCCGGGCCCCGCCAGCCGGCGACTGTTCCAGCCCTCTGGGGAGCGCAGGCGCAATACCCGCTCTATCGCGCCGACAGCGGGCGGTGCCGGCTGGGGAGGCAGAGCGGAGGGGCCCGGCCTCCCCCGCGCTTTCTGCCGCCCTCTCTCCCTCCCCACGAGGACTTGCGCCTCCTCCAATTTAGGAGTTGGTTCGGGAGCACCCGGGACTTGGGGCTGCGCGCAAGACTCCGCAGCCGCTGCCGGTTGCCGCCAGCTAGGTCGCGCCGCCCCCGGGAGCGTGGTTGTACCTTCCTCCACAGAGCTCGTGGCACATGGGCATGTCTGCAGCTGGGCAATTAAAGCCATGTTTTAGGGATACTGAATCCCTAAAATAGGTAATAGGGAGTATGTGTGTATGTCGTGGTTTAATGTGCTTAGCCGGCAACTAAGCACCACACAGCCGTGCACTCCCCCCACGGATGGGGGAGAGAATTGGGAGAGTAAAAGTGAGAAGTGGGTCGAGATGAAGACAGTTTAATAGGTAAAGCAAAAGCTGCGTATGCAAGCAGAGCAAAACAAGTAATTCATTCACGACTTCCCATCAGCGGGCAGGTGCTCAGCCATCTCCAGGAAAGCAGGGCTCCATCACGCGTAACAGTTATACAAACTGCAAAACTCCAAACGACCGCCCCTTCCTTCATCTTCCCCTAGCTTCATACACAGTGCATGATGTCATACGGTATGGAATAGCCCTTTGGTCAGTTGGGGTCACTTGTCCCGGCTGTGTCCCCTCCTAACTTCTTGTGCACCCCCAGCCAACTTGCTGGTGGGCTGGTGCAAGAAGCAGAAAAAGCCTTGGCTCTGTGCAAGCACTGCTCAGCAGTAATGAAAACACCCCTGTATTACCAATGCTGTTTTCAGCTCAAATCCAAAACATAGCCTTATACTAGCTACTATGAAGAAAGTAAACTCTACCCCAGCCAAAACCAGCACCGTATAGGAAATGAAAATGACCAATTCACATGAAAGCCAGATTGGGACTTGGATGTCCTCAAATACGGGGTAGCACATTCTTCACCCAGATTATCAAGAAAAACAAACAGGTAATGATTTTGAAAGACCATGGGACAAAATCACAGCAGGGGGAGTGATGGGGGAGATGGGTAACAAGGTTATCACTCCCTTTCTGTTTGCCTCACTACACAAATGGAAAGGTTCTTGTGAAAGGTTCATCTCCGCTCAACTGAGAGGTTTCAGGCCCAATATGTAAGCATATATGGTGTCAAACAACAGCAGCACAAGAGGATGAATGAAATCCATCCTACAATACCCGAGAAAAGTAGACAAGGTATTCTGGAAAGTGTGTCCCAGGCTGAAGGGAATTAAAAAAAGATTAAGTTACATGTTCAGTAACTATCATTGACTAATGTCAGACTAATGACAGAAGTAGATACACATTAAGATGTTAGTAACAAGTAATTTGCAAGGTACTTTTCATACATACTCTCTTACTGTTGATACGTGACCTGAATTTCCACAGGCCATGAGAAATCTGGGCCCTTTCGCATGAGCAAGATTGTATTAAAGCTATCATGAACCACGCTTGGAAAAGGATCAGTAATATAGTCTCTTGAAAGAATATTGGTTTGCATCTGAGGAAAAACAGTGTATCACGATGACCATAGATGACCAGGTTATCTATGAAAATATATAATCCACAAATGACCAGGTTAATCTTAGAAAATACAGTCCAAAAATGACCAGGTTATTTGAGAACACACAGCCAGAAGATGAACAAGTCACTTAAGAGACAATAATACACTGATGGACAGTGCACAGAATGGGTACATATGGAAACACAGAAAAAAAAACTTTCTGTGGGAAACTCCGTTATCCTTGTCTGTAGAAGAGATTACATAATTCAACTGTAATCAAAGCTGACCCCAAGTAATAGCGTAGGTGGAGACACATGAAGATTGGATATGAGACTCCAGTGAGATCACACAACTCTCGAGTTGTGTAAGGTGCCATGTTTCTTCAGCCCTGGATGTGCAGCACCGATCAGTCTGACAGGCTGCATGTATTGTACTGCTGCTTATTTAACTACTGTTTTCTTATCACTACGGGGAGCTGCGTTCTCAGGTTTTCTAGGTCTGGTAAGCCCCTCTCTAGCTTTGCTGTGACTGTTTAATCTGGATGCAACAACTGGAAAGGAGGAGAATGAAGTCTTAGCATTTTTTTATTTTGGACTTTTGAATCTAAAGGTCTCAGATACTATAATGTCAAAAAATCTAGAGAGAAATACTATTAGCAGTTTAAATTAAAACACAGTTTACAGTTATTTATAGATATTTACATTTACAAAAACACACTTTTTTTTCTTCTAGTTGGAATTCCCCAATAGGAGCAAAAGTACACTGAAGATAGTTATTTACAAAGTTAAAATCAGCTTATATTAACCACAGAGCTGCAGTTGGTCCTCACTCAGGAAAACACTCATACTGAATTCAAAAGTACAGCCAATTGCTTGGGCTTACAGGGCTGCATGACAGACTTTGTGATTGCCATAGTGCTTAAGGTGCCCTATCACTTTTTATTCCAAAGTTGTTTCCTGTTGCTTATTACTGCAAAAATACCACTTTGGGCTAAGATTTTCTAAGATGTGAGCTTAAGAATAGCCTGAGACTGATATCCTTCAAGGTACAAATTGAAGTTTTAGTTGCAAGAGACCAAAAGCTCCATAATATTTTAGACCCTCTGAGCATTAAGCCTCAAAATCGCATTTCCAGTTTGTGACCTGATCTGTATAATTGGCTTTTAGTTCTGGTATTGCTACTTCTGCATCATGCAGTTATTTTAAATGTCTTGTGCCAAAGCAAAGAAGTTCTTTGCTCAGGTGCACAAATTGGAAGATTTCGTTATGTTGCAGTTCTTTTAATAACGGCATGGCAATTTTTTGCTGATCAAAAACACAATAGTGAACAGGGCTTCCTCTCTGCTGTTGTCTGATGAGTAGTCAAAAATTGAGCATGATGAAAAATGGCATTGGCTGATAAAGAAATACAAATTATGGGATGATATGGAAGGAATCATAGAGACTTACCACGATGTCTGTAAGTTCCTAAAGGTTTTGGCACCATAATAGCTTACCAGATACTGAACCAGCAAGGGTTCAGTTTTTATGTTTATCTACTTTTTATTCATACTATTTACTATACTTTACTACTATTTACTATTACTATTTACTATTTATTTATACTATTTACTTTTTACCTTGATTCACAAAAATTACTATAGACACAGTACTGCTGCTGCATGCATGTAGCTAACAATCACCTTTCCTTCTTCCCACACTGAAAAATACATCTTGTATATACCCTGAGTCATTTCATCACAGTTCAAGGAATATTTTGGTCTAAAACCTACATATATTGAGGTTATATGGGGATTTTTTTTGAAAGGTGGAAACAAGTTAGGGTTCTATCACACAGAGAATTCAACATTAACTTATTTCTTACTCTTCAGAGAGACCCGTTCATGTTGTCTTTAGAAAGAGTGCTTGATGTTCAGGAAAAAGGAGAGGAGAACACGGTGCTTCAGTGTCGGTCTGGCCTTGGCAGAGCAACTGCTTCACTTGCAGACCGGACACCAGCATACCTCTTTGCAGTGTGACCTAATCCACACCTGCAGGAAGTCAGTTGGAATGGCTGTTTCAAATAGGCAAGCTCAAGACATACAACTGGTCACAGGAAGAACTCTTTTTCACTTCCACAGTTCATTCACAGCTTGTAACAATTTAATGCATATCAGTGTACTAACCTCTTACTCAAGCATCAGGTGGCAGGTCTGGATGAAGCTCTGCTGATTCTGTCATTCAAAATGAAACTGTTTGCTAAAAAATGCTGATACGGTCCTTGAAGTTTAATAGCATTGGTATGGCATGTTGCTCTCTTTCAAGTACAATGTCTGTATTGCAAAATACACATTTTTTTTCCAAAATATAACTTTTTCAAACAATTTTATTTTTCATGCTTTAAATCAAATTTCATTTTGTTTCCTTTACCTTTAAAAACACTTTAGTCAGACTCTTTTGAAGAATACCCTGCTTTTGTATGAAACCAAGTCATCTTTGAGTTGCTTCCCTAACTAGGGAAAAAAGTATTTTCAGCTGCTTTTCACTGATTTTAATACATGGTGCAAAGCTTCTGATTCTTGAGAAATGTCAGATTCAAAACACCGTTTCCAAAGGCTGAGGAAATTAAAATGTCTTCAAGAGACTCTAAAAGCGTCAAAACTAAAATATGAACTTATTTAATCTGAGATGGAAGACAAATGTAACTATATGATTAAACAGAGTAGTGACTTAGCTAAGTCCCTACTTAGCTAGTTGGACACCTTGCAGATTGTCAGTTCCTGCATAGCAAAATGTTAATAGACACAGTTTTTCCAGTATTCAATGGTTTTGCATTTAGAAAATATATGAAACTTTTTATATTGCTGAAATAGGAATTATTCAATGCAGCAAAATAAAGACTTGCATTTTCTGCCAATGCAGATAAAATTTCTACCACTGTCAAACTTTTATCTTCCTCTAAACAATTCTACATGTACAGTCTACTTTAGTCTTAATTTTTTTAAAGAACTTTTGCCCCAAGTGGTCATCCATTTGTGCACAGGAAGAAATTTTTATCCCCTCTAATATGTTGATGATCTTCTATTTTCTGATGAGCTCTTGTCTAACCCTGTAGAAACTTGATGTTTATGTCAGGGATATGAGCTTCATCACCTCCAAGATAATGAACCAAATTTGACTGGTTTAAGCCATTGGAAAACTGCAGTTTGTTCCTGTTCAACACAGATGGAGTAAAGTTCTGCAGTTAACATTTATAAATGACCTTTTTGCACTGGAGGAGAAGAGAGCCTAGAACAAAGCACAACTTGCTCTGTGGCAACAGCAGTTGGTGTTTCGGGCCTGACTTGAGTTTCACTATCAAAACTGAAAGCAGTTAAGATGATTCTTCTCACAAGTACTTATCTTTGTGTGCAAGTAGCATGGAGGGCAGCTGGCAGAAAACTGGCCTGTAGAACTTGTGCATCAGGCCACATGCCGAAGAGGAGTGCACAAGCACAAAATGGCTAGGTCTGCCCCTGTGAGACAATGTAATTGTCTAAGAAGTAGCTTTTTGTGCCACTAGTCTTACAGCTTTTTGCTGCTTTTGGCACCTGTGTTAGCACAAACATACGGTACAGTGACTTGCAGGTGGTGCTGTGTGGGACCATGAAATAAGGCCAAAGCTGCAGAGAGCTGACAGGCTGGCTAATTTTTGACACGGAGAAGAACTTGAGCTAGACCCAAGGGGATGGGCAGGCACGGGGAAAGAAACTGTCGAGTTAAAATCTGGATCTGAGGTCTTCTGCTGGAAGAAGAGTATTTGTGGGAGAAAGTGTGGAGAGGCAGGAGGTGCCAGATGCCAGGAGACACTCAGCAAGACCATCGGACTGGCAGAAACAGGAGAGGAGGGCACAGTGGCTGAAATGCAGGGAGATGAGCGAACTTAATACTGACAGGTAAACAAGCCAGGAGAGAGTAGATATGGAGAGGACAAGGGGAGTAACACAAAGTCCGAATTTATAGTAATCTTAGTAAAAAAAACCCAACCAAATAAAAGACCAACTGGAGTTACAGCAACGAAGTTGTGGGTAAGACCTCTACAGACTTAGGAGACTGAAACCGCAGGTTGCCGGATGCTGGGGGAAGTCGACACCGAGAAAAATCAGTAGGTGAGGAGTGCCCGGGGAACATGAGCGGCTTTGGGGCCGGCAGCAGTCTGAGATGGAAGTCCGTGAAAGGGAGGGCTCTGTCACAGGGCTTGTAGGGCGGGAGAAACACAAAGGGGCAAGCAGGGACAAACACACCCGTCCATTTTACGGGTTAGAGTGGCGACAATTAGCCACTTGCAGTCTCTGAATGGGGCGACACCGAAGACTGGGAAGGGCGGGAAGGGCCCCACCGCAAGGCCAGAGACTCAGGGCTTGGCGACAACCACTCCCAACGAGCAGCGGTGACCGAAGAGGCGTACGGCCCCGGGCCAGGCCTGTCCCGGGCTGGCCGCGGCGGGTGAGCGAGGGAGCGCCGGGCCGCGCCGGTCACCCGCGCCGCCACCTCACTCTTCGGGGAGCGCGGGGTGCAGCGTGGTTCCGACGGGCGCGGCCGGCCGCAGCCCGGGAGGCGAGAGGAAACGCGGCGGCACTCAGCGGGGCGACTGCCACGCCTCGCCTTACCTCACGCTCCCGCTGCTATCGACGGCGGCCCGCGACGCCGCGCCGGCGGCTCCTCCTCCTCCTCTCACCCTCCCCCGTCCGCGCGCCGCGGCTGCTCCGCCCCCGCGGGCGGAGGAATGAGCCACTTCCACAGCGGAGGGGAGAGGGGGTGAACGAGGTTCGCCTGCTTCCTTCCTCCCTCCCTCCTTCCCTGTCTCGAGGCGGGCAGGCGGGCGACCGCTTTTCCTGGCTGCCCCCGTTCACGCTGAGACGTGGAAGCGAGAGAAGCCGAGCCGTCTGTTTTCGGCAGGACCGGCGCTGATCACCGCCCGCCCCCCCACAGCCTCCGCCTCCCCCGCCGCCTGGTCGCGGCGTGCCGGTTGGTACCGCCCCACCTGGCGGGAGGGGGGAGCGCGGCCGTGTCTCCCGCGGCGGCGGCGGCGGCTGGTAGGCGGAGGTGAGCTGCGGGCCGGGAGTCAGCGCAGTGGGTAGCGAGGCGCCAGACCGCCGTGGCTGAGGCGGCGGGAGGGAGGGCGGGAAGGAAGAAAGGCGGGAGGAAGGGCAGGCAGTAGGGCGGAGTTTCGCTTCCGCGCCCGCCACCCCGCTTCCGCGCCATCGCGCCTTATATGTGGGGGGCGGGCGGCGTGTCCGTGTGGCGGGAGCTGTGTCGGCTGGGGAAAGGAGCTTCGGCCGAGCCGTGTGTGCGCGAGGGCGGGCGAGCGAGCGGCGGCCAGGCGCTCCTGGAAGCGCGCGGCCCGGCCGGGCCCGCGTGGGTATGTTTGTGGTGTCGGTGCCGCGAACGCGCCGCGGGTGGGGTCTTCGGGCGCGACCGTTGGGCTCTCCTGGGGGGGCTTTCGGCGGGGGTGAGGGGCGGGCGCGGCGCGGTGCCCCCCGGGGGCTGCCCGCCCTTGCGGAGCGCGGTGCTGATGTCCCTCCCTCCTGTCTTGCCCTTGTCTCCGCTCCCCCGCCCCGGTGTGTTTATCCCGGCAGCGGGACCTCGGGCGGCTGGCAGCGCCTCGGGGGCTGGAGGTGCAGGCCCCCCCCCCCCGGCCCGGTTCGCCTGGCGGCAACAGGCGTCACGTCGGTGAGAAAACATGAGCCGAGATTTCAAACCCGGAGACTTGATCTTTGCCAAGATGAAAGGTTATCCCCATTGGCCGGCCAGGGTAAGGCACCCCCCCTCCCCTGCAGGCCGCAACGCCCTCCTGCTCCGTACCGGCCCTCCGCCCTCCCCTGCACCCGCCTCTCCCGGCCTCCCCTCCCGCGCTTCCAGCTCTGTTGCCAGAAGCGTGCCCAAACGCCGGTGGGGAGCAAGGCGGTTAAGCCGCCGTGCGCCTTCGGGCTCCTCTCCTGTGGGGGAGGCCACGGTCGTGCTCCCGCGGTTGGCAGCGACTTCTGAACCCCACTGCAGATCTAGTGCTCTGCCTTGCCGTTGCCTTATGCTTGCCTGTAAGTCCCTTCTCCTGTAACAAATAGCCCTCTCTCGTAGTCGTTAGTTGTCCTAATTTGCATAACTTCGCTTTTAGGAGTGAAGGCTGCTGTGTGGTAGCATGATGCAGGAGCTGTGCAACCACCTAACCGTGCAGAAATGCTGTTCCCCATTACCTGCTCTTTCTTGACAAAAAAGGAACACGAAGTTATGGCGGAGTTAATCTTTACTTTTAAAGTCAGCTATCCCTTGTGGTGCTTCCTGTAGAATAAGCTAAGTGTATGTGAGAAGTTGTCCAGTCCTTTTTCGCATGCTCCCTTGGAAGAGGCATGGCAGGTTCTGTGACTGCAGTAGGTCATTTGATGGTTGTGGGAATGTAGATAAAAGACCAATTATGACATACTTAGCTAAGATGCTGTCTTAAGCATTGGGTTTTTTTAAAAGGTTTATTGACCTTTCGTTTTTGTAGCACTTGACATTTGGGCCTGGGCAAGTTACAAGCTCAGCGCAAGGGCAGGAAGTCCTGCTATTTCTTATGCTGAAGGAGGGGCGGTATTTGGATGGAATTGAATTGTGCTTTTTACCTGTAGCACATCGTGTCTCTCCTTCTAAAGCAAGTGGTCATGTGAAAAGTGTTGCTGTAGCACAAGAAGTGTTGTCACTTCCTATTGTTGTGAATACTGTTTTGGATTCTGCTGTATTTTTTAACATACAGTTAAAAAGAGATCTTGAGACCTGCTTTGCTTCTCTGTAGCTTTTTTTAATGCCTCTTTTAATGCTTAACACTTTTACTTATTTCTCCCTAGGCTGTTCTTAACTGTTACTTGACTTTAATTACAGTCTGTCTTTTCCTTAGGTGGATGAAGTTCCTGATGGAGCCGTAAAGCCTCCTACGAATAAAATGCCCATTTTCTTTTTTGGCACCCATGAGACGTAAGTCCTTCATATTTAAGGGTCATATTTTTTTCCGTGTAGA
The DNA here is from genome assembly GCF_964289735.1 of Phaethon aethereus. Lineage (NCBI taxonomy): Eukaryota > Metazoa > Chordata > Aves > Phaethontiformes > Phaethontidae > Phaethon > Phaethon aethereus. The sequence continues at coordinate 37,510,819 of NC_138577.1, read as the reverse complement.
ATGCCATGACAAGAAGTTAACAGCTTGTCTGAATGTAGTGTATTTTAAACTATAGTATTCAGTAGCAGACCTACTCTTCCTAAATTAGTCTCTTTTGACAAGACATGCTTCTCTAACATTTGCTTAAAATATTCAATGATAGACCTTAACCATACCATGTACACTTCCCTTGTCAGAAGAAAAAAAAAAATCCTATCCACAGTGGTATGACTGATAGGGTTTTCTTTCTTTAGTAATGGACTTTTAATTAAAAGTCCTGTATATCCTCAGAATTCTCAACAATATATTCTCAAAGAAAGAGAAATACAGCTAAGAACAGCAAGATAGGAAAAATTTGAGAAACTGATAAGTAATCATGTATTTTTTTGTTTTTTTTTTTTCTGGAGAGGTTTGGGGTTGTGGGTGTTGGAATCTTATAAGATCTGGAGAGAAAAATGAGGAAGTGCCGTTAGCTTTATACCTGTCAACCTGCATAATATTTATCTTTGGGTACTTTCATCAATGCTAGCATTTTGCAATCATAGAAGATTTGCTTTGAGGGACTGTATTTCTTTCCCTGCTAAAGTTGATTGTAAATATGCTGGGTTTTATGCAGTTCTGTCTCTTTGAAAATTATCACGTTACTTTTTAGCATCACTGATGATCTTGGTGTAGATTACTAGGACTTCAAATTCAGTTGTCTGATTTATTGGCTGTTTTGTTTTGGGTTTTTTTTTTTAAAAAGGTCAGCAAAAACTGTAATGATGTGTTTTAATTCTGCCGTTTTATTTAACAAAACGGCAAGTGGTACATAAGCAGGTCACCAATAGAAGTTGCATATACAAGTACTCTGTTTCTTGCATTTTGCGGAAAGGCTTTCTTGGGTTTTTTCCTTCAGCTTATTAATTACCTATTGAAATCTCTTTAATCTGGTACTTCACATCTATCTTTTAGTAAGCCATGCTAAGATAAGATACATTGCCCGGTTGAATTAAAGAGTGAGCATCCTCTACTTTCTCTGATGGTATTTGTTACTTGGTTGCTTCTTTAAGAGGCAACTTCTCTGTGAAAGACAATTCTATATGCTTGGCTCATACACCTATGCATTTCTTTAATTGTTCTCATCTTTCAATGGTTCCTTTTTTGTAGTTTGTCTGTTTTTTTATGCAGGTGTAGTTTTGTGGATAAAGAGGTGTTCGTGGAATTTGATTGAAGGTTGAAAGGTTTGAATTTTGTCCCTTTTTTTAATCGCAATTTTCAACAATGCAGCAGGTTACCTTTTTTCTTAATTTTTTTTTTCCCCCAGCTGGTTGTGGGGGTTGGTTTGTTTGTTTAGGGTTTTTTGGCAGATGAAAACACAATATTGCTTTGGTCCTGCCCTTTCTAATGTGTGTCATTCTGGATTGTATTGGTGATTTGTGTGGTTCTAAATGACTACAGGGACGCAGACTGAGTATAAGGGAGACAGAAATAACTCCTTATCTAAAGCTTTAAAAATACCATTGCAAATTTTGAGAAGCATTATGGCCAATTTTAAATTTAGCTTAGACTCTTAAGACATGCATGGGTTTGGAAGTTTTCTTTTCTCTTTTTTTGTAGTTTACATGAGTAAATTTGAAATGCCTGCTCCTCGCTCTGATATTCTTGCAAAATACAGTTTTACTGCAATTGATCTGGTTTTTGTTAGGCAGTAAGTCCAGGGTTACTACATTTCAGAGATACATACAATATGAGAGAAACTCCTTATCTGTTTCATACACATTGCAAAGTTTAGAACATTCCATGACCCAGCTGTCTTCTGACATGCTTGAGGAATGTTGTGCTCCTTAGAGTAGTAATAGGTGAAACTCCCATGTGTCCTGATTGTCCTTAATATTGCTTACAGCAGATACCTGTAAGTAACAATAGGAAGGAGCAGCTCAGGTAAAAAAGGAGAATGCATGTAATTTTGTTTAGGTTTGTAGCTCTAAGTAGTGACTTAATGATCCATCAGGAATTAGGTATAGTTAGCAATTTTGTGTACTTTTTCATGGGAATTAAAATTTCGTAAACTTGATCTCTGTGGTGCTTCTCCCAGTTTCAATTACACACCTGTGTGAAGTTAGACACTACGTACCTTCAGCATGTTAGTAGTCTGTACATAGACAGCCTATCTTACTGTAAGTAGTGGCAACTCTAAAAATCCAGATAACTAGTTCAATCATGCTGAAAAGCGCTTCTGTATAAGATAGTATCTTCTAGCTGTGTGGACAGTCACAGTAGGAAAGGAGGAGCTATGGGGAAAAACAAAAACGAGACTGGCTTGGGAATAATTCTTACTTGATTTTTAGGAGTAATATTAACTCAGTTTTGCAGATTACTATAAACAAATATAAACTTGTACTTGGATTGCTATTGTTGATTTTCCTCTAAGTTTTGTCAAAACACAACTAAAGGTGTTGTTCTCTGTCTGCAGTGAACCGATACATGCTTCTTAAAACGCTTTGGGAATTTGGTTGAGGTTTGTTCTGTTTAGTTCCATACTGTGTTAATGCAGCAACAGTACCCTATCCTAAAGACTGTAATAAAATAGATACTATTTTAATAAAAATTTTATTTGGATGTGTTGTACCAGTAAATCACATCAGTGCAGATTTTGGTTGGACATAAACAGGTCACACTGAACTCTAGTTTCTGGACCCTATATATAAGGGTAGTCTCTCTTAATTTGATTTTCTTGTTCCTTTTTCTTTTTGGTGCATGGGGATTTAACTACAGCAACCCAATAAGCTACATGACCTTTTCGCAGTAGCCAATTCCAAAGCCTGAGCAATATGGGTAGAGGCTTACAGATCTTGCAAAAATGGTTCCCTCTAGGAGATAGGAAACATTGCCTTCTTTCCTATTTCTGTATCTAGCAATTTCTGTTTGTCTCCCTCTCCAACTTTTGATCTGCCCAAGGAAGCTTTGCAGGTGCATGTTTCCCACACTGTCTGAACCATCTAACCATGTCTTGCTAAGAGGTAGGTGATTTGCACTTTAATCTGTCACATTGGCTTACTTAATACTTCATACACAGAGGTGAGTGTTTTCCTGCTGGAAGAGGAAATGCTTAAGCTTTTAGGTGATACATTTTGGTGGTTTTGGTTTGTTTTTTTTCTTTAGTAATGTTTAAGTCTCAAGTAATCTTTTTAAAGATGATGAAGAATATAGAATGATAGAATCTTTGGATTGGAAGGGACCTTTAAAGGTCATCTGGTCCAACCCCCCTGGAATGAGCAGGCACATCTTCAACTAGATCAGGTTGCTTAGAGCCCCGTCCAACCTGACTTGGAATATTTCCAGAGATGGGGCGTCTATCACCTCTCTGGGCAACCTGTGCCAGTGTTTCACCACTCTCATTGTGAAAAATTTGTTCCTTCTGTCTAGTCTGAATCTACCCTCTTTTAGTTTAAAACCATTACCCCTTGTCCTATCGCAGCAGACCCTGCTAAAAAGTCTGTCCCTGTCTTTCTTAGAAGCCCCTTTTAAGTCCTGGAAGGCTTCAGTAAGGTCTCCCTGGAGCCTTCTCTTCTCCAGGCTCAACAACCCCAACTCCCTTAGCCTCTCCTCGTAGGAGAGGTGTTCTATCCCTCCGATCATTTTGGTGGCCCTTGTCTGGCCCCGCTCCAACAGGTCCATGTCTTTCCTGTGCTGAGGGCTCCAGAGCTGGATGCAGTGCAGAGTGGAGTAGAGGGGCAGAATCACCTCCCTCGACCTGCTGGCCACGCTGCTTTGTACGCAGCCCAGGACACAGTTGGCCTCAGGGCTGTGAGCGCACATTGCCAGCTCATGTCCAGCTTTTCATCCACCAGTACCCCCAAGTCCTTCTCAGCAGGGCTGCTCTCAATCCCTTCATCCCCCAGCCTGTATTGATACCACGGGTTGTCCCGACCTAGGTGCAGGACCCTGCAGTTGGCCTTGTTGAACCTCATGAGGTTCACAGAAGCCCATTCCTCGAGCTTGTCCAGGTCCCTCTGGATGGCATCCTGTCCCTCAGGTGTGTCAACTGCACCGCTCAGCTTGGTGTCATCTGCAAACTTGCTGAGGGTGCACTTGATCCCGCTGTCTGTGTCATTGATGAAGACATTAAACAGTAAATAGGAAAATGGAGCTTACAAGTGTCTCTTTAACTTTTCCATGAGCTGATGCATTAGAAAACAAGTATCTGCAACTTTTCAAATATTTGGATCTAACATATATACCATCAAACAAAGCTGTGTCTAGGTGCAGAATGAAGGTAAGAAGGTACCACCAAAGTGTTGTCTTTTTCTGTTAGCAGCGTATGGATTGGCATAGTGAAATTAAAGGTTATGAAAGTAGGGCACGAACTAAACTTTGCTATTCTTCAGGCTAAACCTGAATACTGGTTTTCAGTAATATGTTACCTTGTTTTCCCAAGTCTAGCTTAGAGAAGCTAGTGGTGTGGATACTGTGACTTTGACATATGAGGAAAGCTACTAGGCTAAAAGCTTTAGTTACACAGCTTACAGTAGGGATAGTGCTATGCAGCAGTGTTGTTTGTCTGACAAAGATATGCAGGCACTGTTAAGACGTCTACTACAAGAGTAGCTTAAATAAAAATCAAATATTTCTAACGTTTACTTCATCAAGGAAAGGATTGGGTGAGAAACTTAAAATAAGGAACAGTTTAAAGTTTATATTGGTTAAGTTCAGTAAATCAAGTGAGAGGTCCTATTGTCACACACTGAAAAACTACTGAATTAGTGCTGAATTACGTAGCATACTTACAGAGATGTGAGCAGTCAGTGTATTCAACTGTTGCTTTTTGGTACCTGATACACTAAAAATTATTCTTAAATTTTCAATTTTAACTGGATTACTTTTAATTTAATAACTCTGAAAGATTTTCTTTGTTAGCTTGGTGCCATTCCTTCTCCTTTAAATTGTTCTCTTGCCTTACGTTGTCCAGATTCAAGGAGTCTTTATTCTTAACATTTAATCCTGATTTTTTCCTAAGGGAGCAATTTCTCTTCCTGTTTATTTGCAGGCTACTCAGTTTTTAATTGTTCTGGTTCACAGTAGTTGGTTCTCCTACCAGCTGCAATCTTAAGATTCAGCATTGGTTGTTTCTTGCTTAGACACTCAACACGCTTGGAAGGAGGAGGTCCATCTGTTTGGTGGCAGTAATGGAAAACTTGGGCTGTTGAAGGCAAAAGTTGAGAAAACTAAAGACACTTATGTAGCAGAATTAGTTGTTGAAGTAGTAATGAATTTCACATCTTAACATTTGGAGCTTACTTCTCCTTTGAAAAGACTAACCATTTAAAATGTGAAATTTTGTTCTTTCTCTCCTTAAGGGCATTTTTGGGACCAAAGGACATATTCCCTTATTCTGAAAATAAAGATAAATATGGTAAACCGAATAAAAGAAAGGGTTTTAATGAAGGGTTGTGGGAAATCGACAACAATCCCAAAGTGAAGTTCTCTCATCAGCAGGTAAGTTATTTAAGTAGGGAGTCTGCAAATCTTTGTTGCTATACTGTTGGGGGAAAAAAAAACAGGCAATGAGTGTTTCCCTGCTGTAGGGTAATGAACTATTGCTGTCCTTCAGCTGTGGGTTAGATGGATTTTTAAAATTTTTTTTATTATGTTTTATTTCTTTCTAAATTGATCTCTAGTATTAATAGCATAAAAGAGATGGGGGGCATGTTGTTTAACTGGGGATATCTGTTTATTATAGTAAGCTTATGAGGGATCTTGTTGACAGTTTCAGAGCACAATACTAAAAGTTTAACACTTTTTACAGTACACATCAAGTTTTACTTATAACTATATATATATTTTTTTTATACTTATAACTGTATATATTCCTAAAATACTTCTCTTTGGAACTGTATGACTCCTTGAAAAGTGGTAGGCTTTTGTAATCTCAGTCAGTCTACTGTCTACTTCTTTCTGTCTTCTAAACCCAAGTGCTTTTCTCCACAAGTATCCCTATAAGATTTCAGTATGTGCTTTCGTAGGGCACAGTATTTTCCCTTCTAGTGGTTGGAAGCAATGTGATGCTTGCCCCCAAACTGTCACATGACTTGCTTGATTCAGTTTTTGTCCATCAGTAGTTCCTTGTTTCTTGCCCTTTTGGTAAATTTTCTAAGCTTAAACTGGAGCTATGCAGTGCTATCCATGAAAAGACCTAAATTTAATTTGAAGACAAAGTAATTGTCTTGCTCATTTGGTCTTTGCTTATCTGCTCTGAACATTCTGTAACCTCTTGTTTTGCTGTGTACACTGGGCCTTGATCACATACAGGGGCCTCTAGGCAATGTTGCAGTAATAATAGAAAGAATTGGTATCTCTTGGTATCACTTGTTACTCTTGCATGCTGTGCCAGATTGCCATTTCAGCACCAGTTAATCCCTACTTTATAAGATATCCCAAGTGGCAGCGTTTCTAGTTTGAAGGAGAATGTGGATAAAGAGTTAAGACGTTTCTGAAGTAGAGTCAAGATAAGATGATGTACTCCAGTTGTGCAATTTTTCTGTTTTGGGATGTGGAAAGATCCTAATCCCTGCATCACAGTGGGAAGGACTGTATTAATAAGGGACAGATTATTTCTGCTACCCTAAAATATGAGTCAGTATACCTTCTTGCTGTTTTCTTTGTGACAGCTTAGTGGATGGCTGAGGCACTTGTGAACTGTAACTGAATTGTATGTTAGTAGTCATTCTAACAAGGTGAAAATCTGGGTGTAAGCAATCAACAGTAACAAGCTTGCCAAAAATTTTTTGCCAAAAATTGACAAATATTGTTTCACAGCAGGAATCAGTAACTTTGCTTAAGCAGCGCTCTGCGTTCCTTCATAACATCTCAGACATTCCTAAATAGATTTCCAATTGGAAATACATAAAACATGCTGCCAAGAGATGCATAGAATGTTTTCTTAGTCTTATCAGCTTTTCTGTGGGGTAGTCCTTTCCACCTTTTGAGTTCCATTCAGCTACTTTGCTTCGGCTTTCATAGCTCTTTCTCTGACAGCTTTCATAGCTCTCTTGTCAGGTTCTCTCTAGAGCCATTGGGTTGTTCTTTGCCATTTTTTCACCACTATTTATTTATTTTTTTGAAAAAGTGTTTCTTTCCACAAGTCATATGTAAAACCTCTTCCTTTAAGTAAGCCTTAAAATTACTGGAAGCAGAAATTTTTCTTAGTAGGGATGTTTTAGTTGGAGTACTGTGTCTAGTTCCAGGATACTTAGTACAAGAGGGACATTCACATACTGGAGCCTTCCCATGAAGGGCCGTGTAGATGATAGACTGGAGCATCTCTGCTGTGAGGAAAGGCTGAGAGCTGTGACTGTTCAGCTCTGGGCGGCTCAGGACTGGTGTCATCAATGTGTGCAAATACCTAAAGCAAGGATGCAAAGTCATGAAGTCCAGCTCTTTTGGCAGTGGCAGGACCAAAGGCATTGGGCATGAACACAGGAGCTGAAATGTAGGACGTTCCCTCTGAACATCAGGATGTGCTTTTTCACTGTGAATGTCACCAAGCACTGGCACAGGTTACACAGGGAGATTGTGGAGTCTCCAGCCTTGGAGATACTGAAAAGGTGTCTGGACATGGTCCTGGTCAGCTGGCTTGGGGTGCCCCTGCTTGAGCAAGAGGGTTGGACCAGACTGAATTACAGAATGAATGAAGTCATGCAGTAGACATGCACAAATTTTCTTCTGAATTTTCACCTTAACTTCAGAAAACCTTGATTTTGATAGCCTTCTCTTTCTATTCTGTGCTATGCATTGTTAGAGCAAGTTTTATTTGGAGTGAATCAAGCCCACAGGATTTAGCCATCTCTTGTTTCTATTTGCAGGCAGTTCTTGTTGGTGCTAAGGGAGTACATCTGAAAATGTCTGACTAGGTTTGATATTCTATAAAATAAATCTGGATGTCTGGATGTACAACCAGGCAGAGTAAGTGTTACTTGATCTGAAACAAAACTGCCAGTAAGGGTCTGCTTCAGAGATAGTTTCTTTGAGCATCTTTGATGTCAAGTTAATCAGTCATAGATCTTCCATGTTTTTTCACAAAGCACTACCTTTTGGGTTTAATTCTTAGAATTGAAATACTATGTCACTGTTCTGCCAAACATTATAGATAAGTTGGAGGAACATCCCACTTTTCCAAGACTAAGAAAATTGTGTGGTATTTTGTTTTTGTTTTGGTTTTACTTGTTTCAGCTTATGTGCTGAAATGAGCATTACTCCTTGAGTGCTTGGCAGGATAACCTACAGCTAACAGTGATGAGACTTTAGAGGTACCTTATTTCATGTTCCTGTTAGTTCCCTCTGGGTTTGGCAATGTTGCAGCTTTCCTATTAGTGAGGGTGTTGCCTTAGCATCCTATTCTCAAAGCTGGAGAAATGAGTGTCTGCAGTTTCAGCCCCCTCGTTAACAAGGGAAGGTTGCTTATCTACTTTCCAACAGTCTCTGTGGCTGTCTTAATTGGTTTTTTTGAGGGGTAGGGCTTCTGAATATTTCACTTGGGAATGGAAAGGAAGTTTAAAGAGTGCTTGATGTAGATATTCAGACAGTTTTGTTGGGAGTTTAAGGGGAAGCTTGTACCTGTTTTAAGGGTAGCAGAGTGGTTGAAATCAGCTTCTGAAGCCGCACCTTCCCGTCTTTGCTAAAGAGGGCTATGGCACAGGCAACAAAACACTCATGTCGGGGAATTAGGCACAATTTAGCCAATTCACATAAGCTTTTTGTTACTGATTCTGGTAGTGAGAAACAAAGACAAATGCTTAAGAGAAACACACCTCTGCTTCTCCCCTCACTGGTCTCCAGTCCCCTCACCGCACATCACAGTCAGACCCTTGGGTGAGGCGATGACAGCGCAGGAGACCAAGGCCAGCATGTAGTAGTTACCTAGCTTTTGCTGTTCCTTGTTTCTTACTCAGCGTCTTGAGCGAGGGCTCCTACACAGCCTGCAGTCCCCTCAGAGCTGTCCCTTCTGTCCCCTCCGAGCTCCTGCTCAGACAACTCCTCTGGGCTGGAGCCTGGCTGGGGTGACTCCTCCTGTGCCTCCTCTTTCCAGGGCCCCTCCTGCCCTGGCATCTCGTTTGCTTTGGTGTCCCTCAATGCCCTACGCTGGCCTTTTGCCTGTGCGTCGGCATCCCGCTTCTCCAGCCCTTCTTGGGCACCTGCTCTTCTCTTCAGCAACGCTTTCCCATAGCTGTGTTGGCCGCGGCGCCATGCGCTCTCGGGTGAGCACAGTTTGGGGTGTGGTGATGGGTCAGTTTGCCTGTTGCAGAGCCAGCTGGGACCGGTTGTGACCGGCTTGCAGCAGTCCCAGGGTGGGTTCTGCACGGGTCGGTGGCTGGCAGCCGATGCCTGCCAGCTGCTTTCCCTGGTGCAGTGTGTGAGAAAAGATCAGCGCAGGCTGTGAGTGATCTCCAAAGGGAAGACAAGTAGTATGAAGTGTGAAGGCTGAGAGGAAAGGTAACTTAAGTATACTGATCTGCGAAGATGCTGTTTTTCCAACAATATTTTAAAGTAGAGTAGTGTATTATAGCCTACTAATATGTTGCTGTATTCAGTACATATTAGTGAATGAAAGTATCTTACAATATTCCTTGATCTCTATATTTGATCTACATACAATTCTTATATTTAAATAAGTGTCTTAGAGTTAATTGAAACACAGTTACTGGACACCATCAGGGAATACAGTTTAGTTGTTGGAGCCTAAAAATTCAAGGCAAATAGATAATTGTGTGTTTGACTATCGAGCAGGTAAGGTCAGAGGGGACGGGTAATCACATGGGGATGTTGGCAAAATTGAGCTTTTATTCTGGATACAGGACAATATTAGTGACAGACTTGTCAGCTCTTCATATAAAGGGATTCACTTGCAATCTCTTTTCTGGGTTTTTTCCCTGTCCTTTTACTGTGCATATTTTGCCTTGGTAAGTCTTTGAGAGCCATGTTTTCTGTTGAACTGCCAGAACTGGCTGGAATGTTCCAAAAGCAGTATTTATACTTTGCAGATGTTGCTTGTAACTGCTAGTAAAGGAGGTGGAGGGCAGAAGGGATCTCGTGGCTTGGGCTTAAATCCAAACCCACTTCCTCAGTGGGGGAAAAATTAAAAAGTCAGGGGAGTTCTGCCAGCTTTGTTTGAAGAAGCTAATATTTGAGAGTAAGAATGCTATCCACAATGCAGTGGAATAAAAAAAGTAATTTTGGCTTTGCCTTCTTTATTTCTGTGTCTTTAATTTTTTAGCCTTTTTTTTTTTTTCTGCTCATGTTTTCAGGAACAGGTAATTGGCTCATTTAGGATTGATAGTTTATTTGAAAAAGCACTTCTTGGCAGTAGCATCACAAGTTGTATTTGACCAAAAAACAGCTGCTTCTTTTTTTTTTTTTTAATTATACATAAGAAAATCCTTACATTGCAGTATTTTTAGTGTGAAAATAAGTTGTTATAGCACTAGAGATTGAAAGCTTGAAAATGCAATTTAAACTGAAAAGTATAGAAATTAATGAAATATTTTTTAATATTCTTGTTCTAATAAGGCGTTCCTTAGGATGATGCTTTCTTCAGTAACATACAGGTGGCAGAACACCCCTTAGTGTCATCATTCTGTAGTTCAGGAGGGGATTTAGATCTCCTTTTTTATGTTTTTATATTGAAGTCCCATCCAGCTGTTAACACTTCTATCAAAGAAACTGTTCAAGAAAGCAGTCAGGAGTCTGTGGAGGGGAGTGAAGAAAAAGCAGGAGCCAAAAGAAGGAAGTCTTCTGTCCCAAAAGTAAGTGATTGAATTCATGTTTTGTTCTCTCCAAAATGTTTTTAAGTCAAAGCTGTATTGCAACGTTTTTACTTAAGTGCTTTAAACTAACAGTGTTTTACTGCTGTAACTGCCTTGCCCTTGCTTCTTTTCAGATGTACATATAATAATATTCTTGTCCTTCTGTATTCCTTTTAAGGTGCTGTACATGGTTTTTGAAAATTAATTTCTTTACCGGACTATATTTCTAAATCCTAATACTGTGTGAATTTAGTTTAAGTGTACTTTCCAGGCAGAATAAAGTGGAAAAGATCACGAAGATTCAGCTTCAAGCTTCTCTTTCTGTTTTTGAAGACTTATTAATATCTTAGGCAGGCATTACTGTCTATTTCAATTATGTCAGTTTTTGCTGAAAAGTCTAACAGGGCGTTAGGTTCTGGTCTGGGCTGAAAGGATTCTTCAGTGTATTTGCTTGAACAGATTATAAGAATCAGTTTGCATTAGGCCATACTCCTAATGGAGTGGTTAGGACATAAATGGATCTAAAGGATTTCATAGCTGTATTAATTGAACTCTTGAGTCAGGGAAGTACCTGCGAGTTAATGATATACAGTAGTTTATATAGACATAGTTTAGCTTCTTTGCTTTGTAAATGTGTGCATACCTTAGAATCCTTCTGAAACAAGATTGTGTTCTCTGTAAATATTTTCTATTCATACTAAGGTAATGCATTTCTGTCTGAAACGTCAGAATCCGAAAATGACAAAAACTGTGATACTTCTATGCTATCTCGTTTATTTTTAGCTCATTTCTGGAAATTACTACTTTACAGGATGAGCAGTGCTCTTAAATTAAGTGTCAAACTATTTGGAATAGACTTGCCTTAATGCTGACTGTTCTCTTTTTCATTATTTGCCAAGATTTAATGTAGTTTTTCTGTAGGTGTAGCTGTCTGTCCTTTAGTATTGATTCACAGCTGAAGAAACTGAAGAATTTTCAGTATGTCAGATACATAGTGGGTATTCCTCATGAAGGATTAGTGTTTACTAGCTGTAATACCTTGTTTTTTCAAGAGGAAAAAGACAGTTTATTAAAAAAAAAAAAAATTGGTGTACTGGTAGTACTGTGATAGAGGATGTAGAGACTTGTTCTGATGAGTTGAAGACTGCAGGGTTATTGATGGGTTATTTCTCCCAACTTTTTACTGCTTAAGTGTCCCTTAATTTTGTCCTTCCACATGTGGAAGGTCAGTGTGATTTGGGTTCTATCAGCTGTACTTCAGGAGCACTCTTCAATATGTAATTTCCTGGTAGTATTAGTAAACCAGGGCTGTTCCACCTTCTTGCCTATGCACACTGCTGGTAAAAGCATTTGTTACCCAGCATTTGCTACTGCAAGGGGAAAACTTCTTTTAAACTGGACTGATTCATCAGTTTGCTTTACTGTGAATTTATGCAGCTAGCAGCATATGCTAGTGGGGTTGGCAATGATTTCATCTTCATGTTTGTCCTGAAAGTGCTTTCAGGGTGTCCTGAGCTTTTACTGTGAGAGAGAAATGGGAGACATAAGAGCCATTAAAACAGAAAGATGGAATGGAAGATCCTGAACAGGTCCTTTTATATAGATTTCTGTAATTAGTCACAGTCAGTTACAGTTCAAGGCAAAATACAGAGCAAACTTACTCTTTTTCTTTTGATACTGAGATAGCTATAGCATTGTTTTAACCCATCATTGTACTCTGTTTTCCCGTGGTTTTAGTGTATCAGTGATTCTTCTGTCTTAAGGTTGTAATCTGTAAAAAGACTCAGTGATATTACATGTCAAGAAATTGACATGTAATTATAAATATTGCATGATAGCCTTGTGTCTGAGTTGCTTTATTCAATGTTGAAGTTTTAACAACTGTAGCTACTTTAAAAGGGAGTTTCACAAAAGATGCTTGCAAGTGGAACAAGGCAATAGTATTAAAGTTGAGAGAATGAACTGCAGATATAGAAAACATGCACATGCATAGGCCTCAAGGAAATGTTGATTATTTTCAAGTAAATTGTTATAAAGTCCTTATTTCTCAAGTCTTAACTGCTTACCTAAAACAAAAACTAGTATTTTAAGGTTTAAAAAAAATCCCAACAAAACGGGGAAAAAAGGCATAGATTAGATGATACCAATTATCACTAATTATTATCTGACATGAGAAAACAACTTGTTTGTGGTCTGTTTACTACATCAAGTCTTTGTTTAGTAGAGTGATCCTCTTTGCTAAATGTGGTCTGTGACTCAGACATCCCACCTGTATGTATAGATGAACAGTGATCCAAATGAGATCTTGAATGTTGACATGAACACTTAAAAGTACTCATCTAATGGTGTTATGGTGAATAAGTGTAGTTATGTTATCATGAGCACAAAGTGGAATTGAAGTTCTGTCATAGCACATTGCTGTGTCTTGACCTGTTCTGACAACCATCTGCAATTGTGTCCTGGAAAAAGTGGTCCTCCCTGAGGTTTTTAACATGTACCTAAGAAAGGAGTGTATCTACAGACTTAAACTATTCAAAGTGAAAAGCAGCCTGATGGTTATTAGCGTGTTCTCTTTTCGCTATGAAATACTTTGTAATGCAGGTTTTTTTCACTTCGTTGACTTCCTTTGCAGTTGTCCCCTAAAGGGGAGAATAACTTACCTATAGAAGCTGAAATAGAAGAAAAGGAGATGGATACTTCAAAGGAAGATGATCTACCTCCTGAAAAAAACAGTAAAGAAGTATGTGAGAGCTTTTTCTATATAATAGAGAACATTCTAATACTAAGTCGATTGATGTAAATCTATTACTCAGTATTAAGAAGCTACAGTTACTACTACTGTGACAGTCTCAGGAGCTATTTATAAATATAGGGATGTTTTATATAATTAAACTCATGTTTGTATTAAAGCTTTCATCAGAGAGGAAACTTTTAGTCTGGCTTGTGTGTAAGTTCAGTTAAAACAGGTAGAACTGTGTTTTTTATCACTTACTCTGAATTTGTTATCTAGTCCCTTAAGTAAGTACATTTGCAATACAAACAGGCTAAAACATGACTACATATGTTCATTTAAAACACCATATTATTTAATACTTATTTTATTTGTTATCTTTCAGAAAAAAAATTCTGATTACCAGATAATAGGGATTTTAATAATTTAAAAATTTAATTTAAAGACAGGAGATGTCTTCATATATATTATGGGATTCTTGTCTATATTATGTGCCAGAGGCTTCAGTTGTGGAAAAAACTTAGAATAATTTAGAATAAATCTTTATTTTGTTAAGACTCTTATCACCATTTTTAATCTTCACAGGATGTGGTGAAAACAAATGATGCCTCTATTCCTAAAGTTGCTAGAAGAGGAAGAAAAAGAAAGGTAACAATTAATTTAATTACTTCACCTTACTGGAAGTTTTGAATGTGATGATGACACTGGATATTTTTTTTTTTTAATGACAGGTTATGCATAAGTTGATGTGCATAACACCCTCCTCCCCCTTTGAAATGGCTGAAAGATTTGTAGGAACGGAAGTTTTCCCAGAGTGTGTTTTACAAGTCTTAATTCTGTTTGAAATTAATGTGGAGTAGGGAGCTCCTATATTTCCCAAACAGTCCATTGCAAAGAACTAAAACTAACATATAAACTGTTGCTAGACTGCTAATAAAATAGTCTGTTTTGAAGCTTTGAACAAGTTCTTTTAACATTTTCATCACACTGAACTAACACCTGAAATACCCCAACTTTTCATGAGGTGGCAATTTTGTAGTCTCTTCAACCTGGGAGAAGCTTGAGTTCCTTTCAAAGAGGCAGTTCCAGCTGCTTGCTCAGTATGCTCCAGCCTTAATGTTCATGTGGTCACACAGCAAACCAGATCAGGGCACTGATGCAACTGAAAACTAGATTCAAGTGGGGCGAAGTTTAATTTAATTTTAAACCAATTAACTTGTAATGTTAGTGCTGACAGCAGGGATGGGATGCATGTGAAGTAACTGTGACCTTAGTATGCTTGTCACAGATAAGTAGCATGCTGAGTATCATTTTCTTCACAAAAAGGAAAGATACATGTTTGGATCCTCTTACAAGAAAGACTTGAATATTTAAAAAAATATAACTTAAAGAACACCTTATTTAAAAAAAAAAAGGTAAGTTTTATGAAAATAAACCTAAAAAATTAAAAGAAAGCTTCTAGTCCGAAACAGCAAGAAGTTGAAAGAATGTCTGTGACTATGCATACATGTGATTTCAACTTGTAAATGGGAGAGAAGCTTCACAGATGACACACACAAAAAAAGATTTTACTCTACTTTTTCAAAAAAGCACTCGAATCCTATGGTTTGGTGTTTTTTCTTTAGTTTTGTTTGAGGTGGAGTTTTTTTGGCATCACAAGGCACTGCAGGCTAAGAAGATTTCCTCTGTCACATTTGCTGACAGATTTGTGTTTTGGCATGTGCTCTCGTGGCAAAGGGGTTTAACCAGAAATTTGCATTACTGCAGGCCATTGCTGAACAGAAAAACATCATATTTCAAGGGATGTGGTGTGTACTTGTGGGTCAGAAGAGAGGTTTGGCTGTGTAATTACATGGTTTCGAATGCCTTTCTTATTTACCTTAAACATGGTTTTTTCTTTTCCTAGGGTTGCAAAAAAACATTCTAACGGGTATTTTTCTGTCTTCATTTAAACAGTCTTTTCTGTAGACTGATGGAAACCACAGTTAATATTAGACATATACCTCTACTCTGGTCTAAATTTAAGGCATCCGCTGTTCTTTAAAATCTTTTATTATAGGTGCCCACAAAGAATATTAAGATGACTATGTATTTCTCCATAACTTTTCTGTTACTGCTAGCTGATGCTCCTGCATCCAGGACAGTAAACTCTGTGAATATTTTCTTCAGTTGAGATTTTTCTCAATTCTTTTTATCTGTATGTATGGATGTGGAATGTTTCTGCAGGTAGATATGTGTCCTTTCATCAAGATCATCTTTTGCCAATAAGTTTTCTCTGTCTTTACAACCCGAGCCCCCTAAAATGACTATGTAGATGAAGGTCATTGTGTCCAGTTAGTGCAGGTCAACATACAATTATTAATTGTGAACAATATGTTATAGAGCTAGAAGCAGCTTTTTTTCTGAATAGCTCCATCTACTGGCTCGATACTTCGATGCAGCTAGGGGAAGTGACAGCATCTAAAAGAATGTTTGTATAAGGGGAGGGGGAACTTACCTGCTTAAAACTGGGTTTTGGCATGCTGTTACGGTGATCTTAAAAATACTTACAATCTTTTTTCCTTGTCATACCAAGACAGTTTATTGTTCTGAAGATGAATGGGCTGGTTGAAATGGTAGAAAACATTACTATACCAGGTCGTGATGGTATGGAGAGGGTGAAATTAGTGATTTTTAAATATAATCTGTTACTAAATTTGGAAACTTTTATGTGTCAAAGCAATAGTGTAACAATGCATTCCTTCTTTAAAATAGGCTGAGAAACAAGCTGAAGCCGAGGAAGCAGTGGCAGCGGCAGCAGCAGCTCCTGTGCCAGTGTCTCCAAAAGTAAGCCCCAAAAGAGGAAGACCAGCAGGTAACTTTAAAGGAAAGATATAATTTTTTTCAGCACAAATACCTTTATAGAATTAGTCAGGGAGCTGTCTCTTTCCCCTGAAGTAGTACAGAGTATTTTCTCATGCTAAAGGTGGTCCTTGCTAATAGATAGTAATGAGAAAACATCTCAACTCGGACTGAATAATTTAGGACATAAATTGATTTAAATTGTTCGCATTAATGCTCATAAATAAGATTAGTTGATTTTTGGGTAAGGGTATCACCATTAGAAAAGCCTTATTCAGAGAATGCTGCTAAACTATAAATACACAATAAGAGTTCCTCCTGCATTCTTGCTTCATAAAGGTTTATATTCATTGAAGGTCTACAAAATACTTTAATTGGGTTTAGAATATCCATAAAGCACAAGGAAGAGAACTGGGGACACACAGAGCCTGTAGGTGGAGCTCAGAGGACAGTAAAATCTATAACAGAGCTGAGAGACATGTTTAAAAAGATGTTTAAGGCAGTCTGTCAATTGATAGACAAATGAAAATAAGATTAACCTTTTTTAAATGTGTAATTAGAACCATTTTATGATAATTCTGCAGTACCTGTTTCAAAGTAGCGATGATGTAATTAATTGGGATTTTTGTGGTAAGCTTGCAGATATTCTTGAATTAATCATTACTACATAAGAAAACAGTTCTTGCAGCAGTTAAGTACATTGTATGAGCATCTAGTCTAGGAAACATAATTTATGTTCATCTGTATCTGTTGACAATGTGAAAATAACTCTTAGAAAGTGTTACCTAGACATAACTACTTTTGCCTTGGAAGCTGTGAGGAAATTACATATTCTTTCAGCTCCCTTCCACCCCCTTTCATTATGTGTACTAAGTATACATTTTTAATATTTGTATGTGTTTTTATCTTTACAATTGTTTGTTTGTGTGTTTTTACTAACTACTGTCTGTAAGAGCAGGAAGGGATTTGTAAGAGGTGCTTCCACCCCCTGTATAAAATGCCTTTTTATAAGATGTGCTATACAGCCCTTTCTGCTGTTGATACAATGCATGCATTCTTGCTTAACAGTGCTCCATGCTAACACCAATAGGAGTTTAAACACTGAGTATTAGGTTTCCTAAGCACGTTCACTGTGGTATCAGACCAGCATTTGAAGGATATAAGTGCCAGGAGGGCAGAGACACTATTTGACTTATTCCTAACAATGTGGTGAATCTGAGGTAATGCAAAGTTTTGCTCTGTACTGTAGTGTGGTGGTAGAACTTGACAGTGGTTTGTTATCAAGAAAAGTGATGAAAGCCCCATGATACCTCTAAAAATACTGGCAAACAGGCTGCATAAATGTGGACACTAAATGACTTCTTTTCATTCTCTAATTTCAAACTGTCTCATTGTCAAATTTCAGACTTGTTCATATTAGTTTTGCAACATGTGAAACAAATCCGAACTGCACAGAGTGCAAAAAACACAAGAATTGGTAGTTGGAGCCTGTGGCTAGAAAAACACCAAAGTTAATTATCAATGGGCTAAAAAAAACCAAAACAAAAACAACTCTACCAACACTTCAATTTTTCAAAGAAATCTTGCTCAACTTTGGTACTCACCTAACACTTGAATTTTTTATAATAATAAAGTTAGGGTATATATATTGATTTGAGTGTAGCTTCTGTCTGTTGAGTAAGAATCTTTTCTCATAGACAAGGAGCAGATGGTGTCTGTGGACTAACCTCCTATTTCTGTGTAAATACTAGCTTCTGAAGTGAAGGTTCCAAAACCAAGAGGGAGACCCAAGTTGGTGAAACCACCTTGTCTTTCAGAGAGTGACTCGTGAGTTGTTCTTTTAATACAAAGTGTCTTCATTGTAAACTGTGTTGTTCCTTATGTTGTTAAGATTTCATAGTTAGTACTGAGTTCCTGATGAGCTTTTGCCCCTTTAGTATTCAGTATGAGTTACTGTTTGCTTTGATGCTGTTATTTCCAGCTCAGGTAATTATTAAGTAGTAACTCAAGGCAGTACATTTCTGGAACAACGGGCAGAAGTTCTTAACCTTCCTAACTTTTAAAATGTGTGCAGAATTCCTTATATAATTGTATGCTGCATGAAAACGGAAATTTATGAAGAGGAATATTTATTGAGAGAAGACATGATCATGCAAAACTAAAATACTGTGGTGGTGGTTTTTTTTTTTTTCTTACACTCGTGTTTCAGAAGTATCTTCTGATGGAATTCCAACACTGTTTGTTACCTAAATCTTGTTTTTTACCTACTTTGGTTCTTGTGTCAAGTGCTTAGTAGTTCCAGTAACGGAAGGAAAAGTTGAGCATTAGTGTATTTTTCTATAGATTAGCAGATGCACAGTTTCAGTACATGTACACCTTAAGTATACTTCATAAAACTAGTTTACAGTGTATGCCTTCTTGGTCCTGCAGACACACGTGTGTGGAGAACATGTACTTTTCTGGTTTTGGATCTATGCACGTGTGTTAACATTAGCTTCATTAGGGCCTCCATACTACTATTTATTGTTTTTTTGCATAGGTAGCTGGCAATAATTCTAGAAAAAGACTGAGTATTTTTTCAAGAGTGATTAAATGAACTGAGAGTGAACTAACTTTATAATTTTTCATATTCTGTGGTTTAAAAATAAAATCAACTTCCTGGGTTAGAAGAAAGTGATGTTTTAAACTCATTGTAGATAATGGATATGATGCCTAAATATGTTCATGTTTTAGTGTTAATGAGGAGGAGAAGGCAAAGAAAAAAGGACCAGAAGAAAAGCCCAAAAAGCAAGGGAAAAAAGATGAGGAAAGTCAGAAGGAAGAGGAGAAATCAAAGAAGGAATTTGACAAAAAGGAAGGAAAGAAAGAGGCTGAACCAAAAAGGAAAAATACTGCAAAAGTGAGTTCTGCATCAGCTTCTGATTCTGAAGATGATGAAGAACAAGAAGGTGACAAGGTATAAAAGTTGGAGCTCTGTGACTGGCTAATACAGATCTATAGAATAAAAGTTGCAGAACTTAATTTTGTCAGATAATTCTTTCAGGAACTTCCTTGGTATTTTCTAAGAAAAGCATCTTTTCTAAGACACTTCCCTTTTTAAAAAAGGATTTAAATGTAGCAGTTGTTTATTTTTTGAAAAGGCTTTTTCCATCTCCTCAGAACACAGATTTTTTTTTTTTTCCCCTTCCCTTGGGTGTGTCTAAGAGAACATGTAGCTTGAAATCAACTTTTTGAAAGGTCTAAAACCGTCCCTAGCTAATAATTTGGAATGTCTTCATTTTTCTGGTGCTTTGGGTATTTGCCTCCTATTAGAAAAGGAAAAAGAGAGAGGAGACTAAAGAAATACAGAAAGTTACAACATGTGGGGGCCTTGTATTTCGTTGTGGGGAAAGCCAGCTCTTGTCAGGTTGTTTCATGGAGTAGAGTTGCTTCATGGAGTAGAGTGTAGGTAGGTTTACATATTTACAGACACATTGATTTAATAATCTCGCTTTTTAGTAATTTAAAGACTGCTTTTCTCTTTCCAATACTAAAATACCAAATAAAACAGAAGAAAAAAGGGGGAAGAAGCTTTCAGGCAGCGCATAGAAGGAACATTGTAAGAGGCCAACATGAGAGAGAAGTAACAGAAAGAAAGCGTAAGCAAGAGGAACAGACAGAATCTGAATCGTGAGTATGTTTTAACATGTGATGTCTGCAAGTTGTAGGAGAAAACTAAGAGGAGGAGACAATACCTTAAAAAAATTCCAAACTGGTTTGCTCTGTGTTCTGTTGTTCTCTCCCCCCACCCTTTTTTGTCTATTTTAACTTCTTTAAATGGAGAGTAAAAAGCTCCTCTAAACCAATAGTTCTATTGTGAGAGAATGGGAAGAGTTGAACCTAGAAATTACGCAACGTCAGTCTTTCAGTGACTTAAAATTTCTAGCAGAAGACAGCTGGTGGGTTCTGTTTAGAAGTAACCTGAGAATGTCCATGTGAAAAGGGATCAGTGTGAAAAACTGTTCAGGACAGACATATATTTATCTTTAAGTTTTGGATACATTAGACTGAGAGCCTAGGATTAATAGGACCTATTAATCCACAGTTACAGATTTTTAATCAGCTTGTGGAATGCGTAGGGTTATCTGGAAAACATTTCCTTCTCTGTCTGGCAGCTGGACCACACACCGTCAGACAGAACAAGGAATAAATTAAGAATTATTCTACCCTAGCACTGCAAAGCCAGTTGAGTGATACCAAGAGCAGTCTGCATTCAGAAGATAAATTATCACAAATGAATCAAGCATAAGAATGGAAAGAAGATCCTGCCAGAAACTGGGGGGGGTGGGACAATAGGAAGAAATCTGACTCGTTCTCAAGAGCTATTCTGCAAATGGGTGAAGAAGCCGCCACCACGAGAGCATGATGTTCACATCCCCACAGTTGGTGGGAGGGCAGAAGAAAGGGAGAACAAGGTAAAAATTTGAGAAAAAGGAGGAGGATAATGGTCACCTTCACCCGTAACAACAAAATTCTACCTTTTTTCACATTCATTAACAAGAACCTAGTTTGTTTGGGGTTTTTTATCCTCTAGCCCTTTCTTCTCCTCTTATTCCTGTCATTCCTTCTCTGGAAACCTAACAGAATTACTCTACTTGCCTGTAGCAAATCCTAGAATTTCCAACTCCAGAGATACTAAATGGTCCTTAGCATCTTCACAGCTCTTAATACATCACTATTTAAATCTGACATACGATGATTGATTTCTGCAATCAAACTTGTCATATATTGATTTGGTTACAATAATCAAATCTTGGCTACTTTTAAGTAGCTGTCATTTTATGCATTGGAGGGTAGAGAGCTTTGTTTCAGTAAGATAAAGGGGTAGTAGTTAGCGAATGCATAATGAATTTAATTATAGCTGATGACTAATATCACAGAACTAAATATTGATAAAAGAGAAAAGACTTCTTTTGTGCTGTCTTCAAGTCTCTACTAATACACTGAATATAGGCTGATATTTGGTCACTTTTCTCATCAGTGTAGTTACCGTTTTCTGGTCTTTGTAGCTACTTCGTTAATATTTAAGTCTAATAATGGTGCTTTGTACACAGTTCTGTACATAGGCAAAGTTTACATGTAGTCTTTAAACAGCATGAGCTTGTGCTGCCAGTTGAAGTAAAATAGTCTTACGTACTTGGAAAGCTGTTGATTCTGTAATGGGATAGAGTACGCAAGGAACATGGAAGGTGGTAGACATGCAGGCCTGGATATTTTGTGGATGCATATTACTATGACAGGAAGAAAATGAGTCATAGAACATTTAGTTATGATGTGCTGAAGTATGCAAATGCTAAAATGAGGCTTTGAAATCCCTCAGTAAGACAAGACTGAAGAATTGCTAAACAGAAGTTCATAATCTCTCAATGAAGAGTTAAAAAGCTTGTTTGAAAGACTTCTGCATGTCTTCATCTGCCTCAGTTCATCCTGTAACTGAGGCAGACACAAGGTTTTGTTTTGTTTTTCTTGAGTCACGGCTTTATTTTTAGTGATACAATTAGAGAAAGAGCCAGGAGATTTCAATGAATTTGTAATAAATCTTTTTCCTTTATTACTATTTGCTTTAAGAATATTTAGATTATCACTGATATATTTATGGTCAGTTACAGGATACTTAGACTGTTAATAATTAATCATATGAGAAAAAAAGTCAAATAGGAACTGATTATGACTAATTGAACTTTCCATAATTCCCTGTGCTGTATTGTTAAATAGTTTTACTGTCTTTGTCATGATATTAAAAATACTTGATTTCTCCGCCAGTTAGTTCTATCTGTACAATGCCATTTTTATCAATTTGTACATGCAACCAAAACAAAATACAGTTTAGAAATGTGATTTGTTTTTTAAAAGCCTTTATTTTGGTGCTTCTAGGGAAAACCATCTGTCTGTATGGAGGATATATCAGCAGTATCTCAGCTAACTAATTTTGTTAATTTATTTCAGTGTCTGAAAACCAGGGTTTGGCTCTTCGTGGTTTTTGCGTGCTAATATTTTACTGAGATAATATCTCAAAATATTGCATCTTATCTAAAAACTGGAGGGAGGGGGAGGAAAAAAAGACTGAAAACCAGACTTAACAATGTTGTAAAAACACGTCAACATTTTTGTTAGGCAGAGTAAAGAAGAAGGCAAGAAAACAGAAGTTAAGAAGATGGAGAAGAAGAGAGGTTAGTTTAAAGAAGCTAAACAGTATTTTTGGTCATCTTAAGTTTTGAACTGAATTATCTGCCTGGATAATGTAATTTACTGCTAAGGATGGCTTTGGGGTCATAGTCCAAGATGTTTGATCCATGACTGCTTCTTTCAGATCTGTGAAACAGTGCATTCTTGTTCATCTATGTTCTTTCTTTCTTCGGTGCATTAGAACAGGTCTCTGCTATTCCCATTTTACTGTCATTCAACCTTTTAAACCTTGACGATCTTGTTTGTGGACAAGAAACAAAAGGTCTTATTCTTTGAACCAAATCGCATTTTTTCCTTTCAGTCTTCTCGTAACAATAATCTGAGGGACCTCTTGAAAGTACTTAGATACTACTTCTTATTAAGCAAGAGGCTTGCTAAGGAAGAGGCTTGGATTCACGTTACTGTGGTCTTGTCTACTAACCCAGACTTGCAAACTGACCTTCATAGGGATAAGTCATTCCTTTTTTTAGTACTCCTATCTTTAAGGGCAATCCAAACCACTGGCTGTAATTTGTAGCATAGTACAGATCCAGTGGCATGGACTCCAACCAACCCAGTGTTGGGCCAGGGAGGGGAAGTATCTAGACCTGAAGGGAACTCTGTTTGCTTGCAAGTATTGTTCAGAATATGTACCACTTGTGTATGGGGGAAAAAAAAAAACAGACATTCGAGTATGTGAATTAGAGGCAGACATGTTCATTCAACTTGCACACCTGCTGGAGCATGTGTACTGGGAACACTTTATTTGGATGGATTTGGACTGTAACTTGAATCACATCTAATTTACTGAAAACATCCAGGTGTCCTGACACTAAAGGTTTTCCAGCTTTGTAACTCTTAGTATTTATTGAAACTTCCTTTTAACCTGGCCCACAAGTAGAGGGTGACAGCTGTATACTGAAATAGAAAATTATTTTTGGTTTGTAACTCCTAAGGAGAAAACCGTAGGTTGCTAATAGTGTCCAGTTTTAAAAAGCTGTGTACTTTATTCCTGCTAGTAAGCCCTGTGGTGTGTTTACGTCTGCACCTGCATGGTTATCTGATGTAGAGTACCTGCCCATAGTTTTCTGCATTCTGCATGAAGTTCAAATTTTTAGAAAGCTTTCCACAAAAACAAATCTAATGTGATTATCAAATATTCATGAATACTATTTTTAATCTTCAGAAACATCAATGGATTCTAGGCTTCAAAGAATACATGCAGAAATTAAGAATTCCCTGAAAATTGATAATCTTGTAAGTATTTTTTTAAACTGATTTATGTGTATAATGCCAGTAGGAAATACTAGCATGTGTGTTTGTTTTTAATTAATATTCTGAGAATGAACAGAATTTTTTTCAGTTTGAAAGGTAACTGCTGCTTAAAAGATCAGTATCAGCAAGTGAAACCAGTTTTGTTTGGAAATACTTCATAATGAATTATTTACTGGAAAGACTGAGCCCAAATTCTGCCAAATAAAGCATCTGTGCCAGCTCAGCCTGAGCCATGCAGAAGCACCAGAAGGGCACAGTGAATGGAGTAGCAGTAGACTCCCTGATGCATGGGATGGAGACCCCCATCTGCTGACCCCATTCGTGGTTGAGGGAAGTCTGCTGCTTGCTGGGGGCTCGGATGTGGAATGCTGCTGACAGATGGTTGGGGCTTGCCTGACCTTAAGACTATTTATTAACTGCTGCTGGTTTTCTAAGTTGGGCACCAATGATATGGCCAGGGGAGAGCTGCAAAGTATCAAGCATGACTGCATGACTGAGGGTGATGGTCAGGGTATGGGTACCCAGGTGGTGGTCCCTTTCTTCATGAAAGGGCTTGTGAAGAAATGGATAGGACTACTAGAAGGTGTCTGGATCCACCCAGCTAACTGGGGCAAAAGTATTGCTGCCAAGAGGCTAGCCAACCTGGTTAAAGAGCTTTAGGAACAGTAGCAGATGGGAAATTGAGGAGGCGGTGAAGCAGGATGGCAATCAAGTGATGCAGGGTGATGTAAACAGAATTGACTTTGTAATCAACAGATTCCCTCAACAGAACAGGACTGAAGTAGCATCACCACAAGCATATGCACAGAAATGTGGAAGTGCTGGCAGCACAGCATTATGAGGAAAGCTCTTGTAAGCTTTCTGGAAAGTCAGCACAACGGGGTGCCTCTTTGAAGTGGCTGTACATTAATGTATACAGCATGGGGAATAAACCAGAGGAACTGAACATCTGTCTGCAGTTGGAGGGCTATGGTTCCCTTGTCCTCTCAGATACTTGGTGGGATAGTTCATGGGACTGGAGTGTTGCCATGTATATACAGGCTCTGTAAGAAAGATGGGTGCTGGAAAGACAAGATGCGGCATAACTATGTGAGAGGCCAGTGGGAATGTGTGGAGCTCTGCATTGGGGCAGAGCTCAGCCAACTGACAGCTTACAGGTCAGGATTAGTGGGCAGACCAATATGAGTGATGTCATGAGAATGTCTACTGCAGATCACTTAATCAGGCAGAAGTAAAACGTGAAGTAATCTTAGGGCAATTGGGAAACACCTCTGGTTCAAAGGCTTTGGTCCTCATTGGAGGCTTGAACCATCCTGGTATCTGCTGAAGGGACAACATGGAGATTATACAGCAATTTAGGAAGCTTCTGGAGTGTGATAACTTCCTAACACAGGTTATCAAGTGACTGACAAGAGAAGATACCCTGTCAGACCTGATTCTTAGAAACTGGGAAGGTCTGGTCAGGGATATGAAAGGTCGTGGGCAACCTTGGCTGCAGTGACTGAGGTGGTGGACTTCAGGATCCTGGGAGGAGGGAGCAGTGCAAAAAGGATCATTGCGCTGGGCTCAGGAGAGCAGACTTTGGCCTCTACAGGGATCTGGCTGGAAGAATCCCTTGAGAGACCGTGCTGGAGAGAGGGGACCAGGAGATCTGGCTCATTTTGGGGGATTAGCCCCTTCTTCATATTGATCTAAGTCGACAAGCAGGAGAATAACCAAATGTGGCAGGAGGGCTGCATGGATAACAAGAGCTCCTGACTACAGTCAAGACACAAAAAAAAGGAGCCATACAGGAAGTAGAAGCAGGGACAGGTGACCTGGGAGGAATATGCAGACACTATCTAAGCACAGAGGGATGTGCATAGGAAAGCCAACACCCAGCTGGAGTTAAATCTGGGGACAGAAATGAACAGCAAAGCTGCTTCAGGTACCTCACTAGCAACAGGAAGACTGGGAAAATCTGGCCCTGCTGCTGAATGGGCTGGGGGATCCAGTGAAAAAGGACAAGGAGAAGGCCAAGGTACTCAATGCTTTCTTGGCCTCAGTTTGCTCTTAGAATTCCTTTAAGGAATTCTGGGTCCCTGAAACCAATGGAAAGTCCGGAACAGGAAAGACTTGATGCTCAGTGGGCAAGGACCAAATCAGAGAACAGTTAAACAAAGTGGGACCTGATGTGGAATAAACTGAAGAGTGCTGAGGGAGCTGGATGATGTCATTGTGCATCCACTCCATTTTATTTTTGAGAAGTCATGGTGATCAGGGGGAGGTTTCTGAGGACCTGAGGAAAGCAAATGTCACCCTCATCTTCCAGGAGGAGGATGTGGGAAACTGCAGGCCAGTGATTGATTCCTTAGAATTGATTGCTTAGAAAGAATTGTATTGATTCCGTAGAAAGTGAGGAAGGAAATCCTTGTGGAAATTGTTTTCAATAATATGAAAGACAGTGAAATCTCCAGGACTTGTCAGCATGGGTTAATATAAGGAAACCATGCTTGACCAAACTGACATTCTTCTGTGAGATGACTGGCTTAGTGGGTGAGGGAGGGCAGTGGATGTTGTTTATATCAAGCTTAAAAAGGCTTTTGACACAGTCTCTCATAACAGCCGCACAGGCAGACTGATGAAGTCTGGACTAAATAAGTGGATAGCAAAGTGGGCTGAAAACTGGCTGAACTGCATGGCACAAAGACAGATGAGCAGTTGCAAGTCCAGCTAAAGGCCAGTCACTAGTAAATACTGTTAAAACATCTTCAGTAATAACTGGGATGTTGGACAGACCACACCTGTAGCAAGTTTGCAGCCAATACAAAACTGAAATATGTGATGGGTGTGCTGCTGTCCAGAGGGAGTTCGGCTGGAAAAAGGGGCCAGCAGGAACTTCATGAAGTTGAACAGAGGCTCAAGTTCTACCCCTGAGGAGAGCAGCTTATCAGAAAATGCGCTGGGGGTGCTGGGCGACACCAACTTTGCCATGAGCCAGCAACATGCTCTATGGCAAAGGTGGCCAACAGCATCCTGGGCTTCATTAGAAAAAGAGTTGCTAAAACATGGAAGGAGGTGATGACTGCCCTCTGCTTGGCACTGGTGAGACCCTTGATCCTGGTTTGGGCTTCCCAGTACAATAGAGATGTGAATGTACTGTAGGGAGCCCAGTAAAGGGCCACAAAGATGATTTGAGGGCTTGGAGCATCTGTTGTAGGAGGAGAGGCTGAGAAAGCTGGCAGTGTCCAGATTGGAGAAGAGAAGGCTGAGAGGCAGATGTGTGTAAATACTTGAATGGAGTGTGAAAGGACAACAGAGCCAGACTTTTCTCAGTGGCAGGACAAGAGGCAATGAACACTGACATCAAAACGGAAACACTGCTTAAACATAAGAGAAAGCTTTTTTACAGTGGGGGGTGTCAACCACTCACATATGTTCATCTAAACTGTTACACCGTGGAATCCACTGTTAAGGTTGGGCAGTGAAAACTGATGAGGAAGGACTAGAGCTGTATCTTTTTTAAAGCTTATTTAAATTTCTAACCCCTTGGTGCTTTATAACAGTACTAGTGGGTTTTCTGAATTCAAGGCAATTTGTGCTTTTGTTTGTTTTGGTTTGATTTTTTTCCTCTAACTGAAACCTTAACTCATGAGACCAGACCAAAAATATTTCACCCGTCTCTTTCTTACTTGAAGTCCTGGAGGCAATGCAAATCTTCAAAAGTCCATTTACATTACTCAACTGAAAAAAAACAAGTAAAAGGCTTCATTCCACCTTTGCCTTTATGCACTGCTGAAGAGAAGAAAATTCTCGCTGCCACTATTAACTGGCCGAGGCACTGTGAGAGTGACGTCAGTTTGAGGACTTGCCCGAACCAATTAAATGGTCTTTTCAGACTACTGTTGCACTGATCATGCTGAAGGGGATTGAGCCTTTGATTTAGTGTCATTTTTCAAGTGCCATTTGTACAGTGAGAAAATGTGTGTCAGTAAGAAGTACAGTAGCAAGAGAAGCAGCAAGCTGCTCCAACTCGGGAGCTCAGGGTTGCTTGGGTGAACCAGGCAAGGTTCTGATAGTGGGGGCAGGGGGCTGCCCTGTGCTGGACACAGCCAGCTCCAGTGGACCCACCGCGGGGCACAGCTGAGCCACTCAGCCATGGCGGTGGTGCCACTGGGAAAATGTATCTAAGAAAGGGCAAAACACACTGGGCAGAGAGAGGAGGAGGAGGGGAGGAAAGAGTGAGAAACAGCAGAGGGAACACCCAGGTCAGAGAAGGGAGAGGGTGCTCCATGTTGGTGGAGCAGGTATTCCCCTGCAGCCTGTGAAAGAGAGCATGAAGGAGCAGGTGTTCACACCCTGTGGAGCCCAGGCTGGAAATTGAAGGACTGGAAATCCAGAAGGACTGCAGCCTGTGGGGCGAGCCCAGGCTGGAGCAGAGGAGAACGTGAGAGGGAAGGAGTCCCAAGGAGGAACTGTGATGTACTGACCACCTGCTCACACTGCCCTGCTTGGGGGTGGGCTGTAGAGGGGAGACAGGAATGAAGTTGAGCAGAGGAGGGGGGAAGGAAAAGTGTTGTTTTAACATTTGTCTTTGTTTCTCATGACCCAGATCTATTTTACTTGGTAATAAATTAATTTTCCCTAAGTAGAGTCTGTTTTGTCCATGACAGTAACTGGTAAGCAATCTCCCTGTCTTTCATCTCAACCCATAAGCTTTCTTATACTATTTTCTCCCCCTGCACTGTTGAGGAGGGAGAGGTGACTGGCTGGCTGGGCATCTGGCTGCTGGCCAAGGCACATTCACTTCCATGTGCCCTATTCTTAAATTACTTTATTTAAGTCTATGCCAGTATTTTTGTCTCAAAAAAAATACTTCACTCTAAATAAGTTTAGAGAGCTTTTACTTCCCAACTTAATGGTTTGACTTAAATCATTCTGTCCTGAGCCAAATAGTAGATTCGCCTAAAATAGTAGGTAAAACAGAAAAAACAAAAACCCCACCAAACCTCTGATTGAGGTGTAATGGAGCAAATGCATTGCAGTACTGGGAGAAACATTGGTTGTAGAGGTACAGCAAGGATACTTAGTTTATCATAGTTCTATTTATCAAGTAAAGATGATATTAGGACTATGCTCAGCATAATTCTTAATAGGTTTGTTTGGCTTTTTTTAATACTAATTTCCCTTGTATAAAGTTGTAGCTCCTGTTCTCAAGATGCAGAATATTATGACCTGTGCTGGAAATGCATCTTGTTAGTTCTAAATAGGAAATAAAATAAGCAAGAGTAGCTGAAAATAAGGAAATCAAGTTCTTGTATTACAGGAAGAAGACTTTAGTACAGTGGTTCTTGGAAATGGATCAGAAGCTCCCATCGTTACTTCTGGGTGTCCCGCATAGCGTGTCATCCATCAAACTTTAACTGAAAGATCTACAAAGATACAGTTCTGTTTATTAACTGCAGACCAGTTAAGATGCTTTGCTACCTTCTCAGTGGCAAGTCACTTGGGAAAAATTGTGTATGGCTGACTATGGAGAACAGCTTCAAGCATGGAAGTACTAGAATTGTGAAAGTGGCATAAAGCTTGAGTTTGTATTTTGAAAGCGTACAATTTTTTTTTTTTTTAATTGCAAGTTATTCAAGTAGCATCTGCCTTTTGTTACGGAAGTAGCTGAAAGGCAACTGATAGTAATCTTTGCAAGTTTGACTGGATAAGTTGTTCTAAAATTAACTACATAGGCAAATTAAGGATATTATAGGAGGGTATCACTGAGCATGGAAATAAATGCAGTATGGCTAGTTAAGGATTATTAAAATGTAAGTTAAGTCTCCAAACTAATTTCTTGTTTATATACAGGATGTGAACAGGTGTATTGAGGCTCTTGATGAGCTTGCATCCCTTCAAGTCACAATGCAACAAGCTCAGAAACATACAGAGATGATCCTGACTCTAAAGAAGGTGAGATCTTCAGTGTTAATCAAAGTAACCTGTGTGTTTTCTTGAATTGATATCAGTGTTATTTACTGCTGGAGTACTGTGTCCACTTCTGGTCCCCATAATTCAAGAATGATGTGGACAGAATGGAGAGGGTCCAAAGGAGGACCGTGAAGATGATCAAAGGGCTTGAGAACCTGCCCTGTAAGTAAAAGCTGAAGGAATTAAGTCTCTTCTTCCTGGAGAAGTGTCAGGGGGGACCTTATCCCATTATTCCAGTACTTAAAGAGCAGCTACAATGAGGGTGGAGGATCTCCCTTCACATGGAGACAACAAGGGGCATTGGGTATGAGTTGCACTGGGAGAGGTTTCATCTCAATTTAAAAAAAAGCAACTTTTTTTACAGCGAGAACAAATGCCTCAGGAATGTGGCAGAGTCCCCATTGCTGGACGTTTTCAGATGCGATTGGACAGGGTGCTCGGTAATCTCATCCAGGCTCCCTTTCCCATGAAGGTTTGGACCAGATGATCTTTCAAGATCCCTTCCAGCCTGGGCTGTTCTATGATTCTGTGACATTTCAGAGAGTCCAAAAGTCTATGGTCTTATTTTAGGTTAAGTCAAGAATTTCATCTAGCATGTGATGAAATTACATAAGTATTTAAATACCGAAGTGGAGGTCATTGTTTTATTATTTCAATTTCAGATACGGAAATTCAAAGTTAGCCAAGTTATCATGGAGAAATCTACAATGCTTTATAACAAGTTCAAGACCATGTTTCTGGTTGGGGAAGGAGACTCTGTTCTTTCCCAAGTATTAAATAAATCACTTGCTGAGCAGAAGCAGCACGAGGAAGCCAACAAAACCAAAGAACAGTGGAAGAAAGGAACAAACAAAAAAATGGAAAAGGAAAAGGAACAAACAGGTAAGTAATTGCGGTTTTAGTTTCTTGTCATATAAAAGACCTAGTCTCCATCAATTTCTGAGACAGCTTCAAAAAATCCTTGATCTACGAATTCTACCCATCTATTAAAACCTTTGCATACCTGAAATAGTCAAGGATAATACTGCTATAACTTTTCAAGTTCAAGGATATAATGTTTTCCATGGTGATTTTACCTTTATTGCCTGAAGGGAAGGGCTTTTCCAAGAATTGAGTTTAGCATTTGTTACTTCAAATTTTCTAAAAAGTTAAATTGCTTAACTTTATTATCTTATGGAACAAAAAAAACCCCATTAAACGTGAGGTAATATAACATGCTACCTTCCATTCCTCAAGTAGCCTTTTGGTCCCTAGACTTCCTTCCACCTATGCCTTAACCACTTAATTTCATTCACTAGTTTCTTCCTATATCATGTGTGCTACTATGCATAGCAGTGGCTTTTAACTACTTCTGTGATGCAATTTTAGTAGTTCAGTCTAACAGTAAAGAAATAATCATCATTTAGGGGAGAAAAGGGCTTTATGCTCTTAGCAGTACTATTCTGGATTAATTGTGAGCGCTTGTACAAGTACAGCATGATAGTGAAAGCTTTTCATAGTAAGCATGCTCTACAGTTTAGGTTGTTGGTTTGTGGTTTTTTTAAAAAAAAAAAAAAGAAAATAGTTACTTGCATTTTTAAATAGAGGAACAAAATGAGAGACATTGGAAAGTTGTGTTGCAAATGAATGTAAATCCTTGAAGATGTAGGAGTTCTAGCCATCTGTTAACATTATTTAGATCTTCGGTCTCCACAACCACTGGAGAGAAGTTATATTTGCTTTGGACTTGAATCCTGGGAGTAAAATGGTTTCAGAAAACTCTTTGGAAATTGCACCACCTGGATCTGGAATAAACAAGTTACTGTAACTGAGGTGACTGAAGATGGCAAGGATCCAGAATAATTGTAGTTGAAATGCCACTGTACTTGTAACTGCTAAGAAAGCAAGGATGATGATAAAATCCAACCATTTTATGGTGAGAGAAGTATGACGTAGTAGAGGTTCCACACAGATCTTTTCCCGACCCAGTGATCAGCACAGCTAATACTTTAACAAAGAATCTAAACAGGAAGATTTCCTACAATAGTCTGACTAATGAAGCTACGCTAGATAAGGTAACAGAGACTTCAGCAGAACTGAAATATACCGTATTGTTGCCTAGTCAAATGGAGAATGGCAAAAACTTTTATCAGAGTAAGGGGATATTTCATGGAAGCAGATTTTTTGTTATTTGCTACAAAAAGAAATTCTGGTTCCTTGCGTTCATGCTTTTGCCCTTTTAAAAATTGAACTGCTGAACTCTTACTATCTTCACAAAGCACAACAATTACACCAGTGTGTACTTCAGCTTAAGTACAGCTTCAGACTATATACTTTGTGACAAGGGATTATAGCATTCATTGTTCCATTGAATTCTTCCCATGGCATTCAAGTTCAGAACTGATTCCGAGCAAGCCTAGTCTAGAGTGTCATCTTAAAATGATCTTGTCTGGTTTTTAGCATCTCTTAGCCTGTAAGTATTCTGATGAGTAATGTCTGTATTTTTTTTTTTCTTGCTGTAGCATAATAGTTTAATAGAGGGCCTTTTTTGGTAAACCTGTAACTTCAAATGAAATGGACTGTCAATTCTAACTTAGTGACATTTCCTCATCAATTCACTCAAAATTCAAAGGCTTGTAATATCAGAGCAAAACATGTTTTCATCACAGAAATTTTGTTAAATATTCCTGCTCTGACTTTACTAAATACAGCTCCTACATAGTGCTTTGTTCTCCTGCTTGCAATTGCATGCTATAACTAAACTTTTTTACTCTACTTTATATATACTGTTTGTCATAATTTTTATTATATACGTATTTCCTCGAGTTGATGGTAAATGAGAACCCATGGAACTAACAACCTCCAGTTAAAGTATCAGAAATCCCCTAAATTGTCTGACCAGGTTAGAGTGTTAACTAGAATTTACTGCTGAAGTATATTTTCTCACTGCTCAGAATATAAATAAGCATTAGTCCTATTATCTGTAGTCTAGCAAGCACAAGAAGAACTCGAAGTCTCATTATATATACAGACTGTTCATTTCCCATTGTTAAAATTACGGGATGAGGCTCATTGCATGGAAGTTTCAGAAGTTGAACCTGTATTGGTTACTGCTTTTTGTATTGTTTCAGCTGCTGGGTATCAAGGTGAGGGGAAAACTTCTGTAGTGTTTGAGTTGATGAAGGTAAAGAAATTATCTGGGGCTTTTTGTAGCACAGTTTTGCTGCCTGCAGTACTATTTTCTTTCCCTTCTTTTTCGTTTTAAAGGTTCAAAGGTTCTGAATGGAGGATCTGAAGCTCAAGACACCAACCAGTCACAACACAATGGAGAGAACACTGAGGAAAAGAAAGATAAGCATGAAGTTGGCAGTAAGAAAAAGTGAGTTAATAACCCTACTATTGCTCTAGCAAAATGATATAAATAGAACAGCAGCAGATTGAAGTTACTTAACCATGTTGACATGCTGTTTTCTTTACAGAGCTTTCTCTCAACTTTAGACAATGATAATAGCATACAAATCGTCTGTTACAGTTTCGAATTAACATTTCAAAAGTTACTTTACTCACTGCTATGGCGTAGACTTAAAAAAAATACAGGATGTGCCATTAGGAGAAAATCAGCATGCAGTGAGACAGGGCAAAGCATAAGCTTTCCTCTCTTCTAGACTACTCGATGCTATTAAGTTGGAAGCAAAGGAAGCCTGAACCAAGTCTTAGAGAAACTAATGTGGTTTATCAAGTTTTTTGTGAAATCAGGTATTCTAATCAATAGCTAAGGCACTTAGCTATTAGTGTTCTATAGCGTAGCTATAAAATTGCCTAAATGCAGGTAAACTGCAGGCTAGAACTTAGAATTTATAGAGGTCAATGCATTTACCTTTTGCAAACAAGAGGCCATAAGAATGCTTGAATTTGTCAGGAGGTAAGTAGTTAAACTTGTAGCCTTACTGAAGAACGCTGTTTTGTAAACAAGAACAAGCAGCAGTGAATCGCTGTAGAGTATAAAAAATACTTAAAAGAATTTATTAAACAGTGAGGAAAGGGCCTAGAATTATCCTTGAGCTGAATTGTTTGGTTGAAGCACCACTTTGTTTTTTCTGAGGGATTCTTTTTGTCCATCAGTGTGTATTGAAGCAAGCTTTCCTTTTGTCACTGTCTTCATGCAGTGGCCTGGCAGTCTTTTGACTGTCTGCCAAGTTAAAACGGTACAAATGAGTGAAATACTGACTGTTACTTACAATAAGGTAAACTTAAACAGAACAAAATGGAGAAACCCTTAAGATGAAAATTAATTTGGTAGCTTCCAAACTACTGGCTTCTGATTATACAGCTTTCAGAAGCAACATTTGGGAGTTTTCAACCAGCGATGCCAAATACTCATTTGGTCTGAACAAACAGCATGTGGTGGGAAAATAATGAAGGTACAAGTGTGGGTTCCTAAAACAGGTCATACAGCCTAGCATGCCACTTAAATAGGCGATTTGGGCAAATCAAAATATGATACTAACAAAGTGCCACACCCAAGTTACTTGAAATCAATAGCAAGGCAGCTCAGTACTAATAGAATACACCTGGCCAAGTATTTAAAAATAAATGACGACTAAACTGGCTCTCCAAGGTAGAATACTATCATGGCCTGCTCCTTTCCTTACTCCTGCAGAACCTGACAACACTTGGATTTTTCAGTGACAGAGAGACAGTCTCAGTCAGATTGCCCTTTATCTTTGTGATGAAAAGAATTAAGAATAATAATGTTTGGGTGCATGCATGACATGTCAGTGGACATTGGTCAAAAGAAACGTAAGGGAGATACTTCAGCTAGATATGCAACATAGCTGGAAAAGGCTGTTGAATATAAAAAGTGTCTCAAAAAAGCAACTTTGAGGCAAGACAACATATATGTTTAATACTTCAGTAACTGTGATGGTATCTGTAAAACTTGCAAATACATTTTCCATGAATGAGCTAGTGGGAATGTCATGTTCTGCTAATAAACCTTTGTCTCCTTAAGTGTGTGTGGTGTTTGCTATGGCTTTGAGCACTACACTCCCAACACAGTCTTTGACTTCCCTAAACAAAGAAACAGACCCACTTTACAGAAAAATTTGTACAGCTACTTGGGAGCAGTTTCTGTGGGCTTACACTCATTTGCTAACAGCTATAAATGGGATTTTGTAACGCCTCCTGCAAGTACCTTGCATGTTGAGAAATGCATCCACATACCTGTTCCAAACTAAAGCAAGCTACAGTATTGTGTCTCTCCATCATATAAACTTCCTTTCATTCAGTATTTTTCATACATTTGTATTAGCAATCTTCAGGTTTTTGGAAGTGAGAAACTGGTCAGCAAAATAACCATGAACAAATCATCAATGTTCAAAATGCTGCTGCAGTTCCCACTACTGCCTCAAAGCAAATAATCTGTAAACTTCTCAAATCACAAGGCTGGCTGCTTAGTTCTGAACTTTAGTCCCTCTGATAATTAGAGGCAAGACATGTCTGCACCTTTCTGAGGGTGTACTTCAAAACTTTTGGAAGATGGAAGTTGTGTAATTCACAAAATTTCGTCTCAAAAGTTACGTGTTTGGCACTTAACAATATCTTTCTGTTCTCACTTGGTAAACACATGTACTGCTGCCTGAGGGTACCTTAGTGTTTGGGACAGGTAGTGGATTATGCCTGGCTATTAAGAAGAGTTACAGTTGGTAAGGTATGTTAAGCCAGAGGGCTTTGCCATGAGCAGACATGTATTTGGCAGCAGATGAAGGAAGGCTGCCTGAAGGGAGCACAGACCCCTTCTGAGTGACTGCCATTCACAGCCGGTCACACACGAGAACCTGACGTGAATCACCACCAGCTCAGCTTAACGTCTGGGGGCAGTTGGCGTTAAGAGAGAAGACGGACAGCTGGCATCACTGCCTGCTTCAGTTCTCCAGACTTCATCCCCTGCGGGACGTGCATCGGCATCGCTCACTCTAGACTGTGCTAATTTACCTGGAGCCGGTCTTGCTCGCCATGTTTTTATATGGTCATTTAATGCTGCTTTATTTTGTTTCTAGGACATGTGGTGAAGAGAGAGAGCTTGAAAAGCAAGCAAAAGATTCTGCCTTTGAGAGCAAATGACATCGCTGGAGTCTTTTTTTTTTTTTAATACAAATCAAAGAGGATTGTTAAGTTTTGCATTTGAAATCTATAGACTGCTGAAAGTTTTAAATAATTTTATAAGCATAGTATTTTAAAGTTAAATTTTGTGGAATAAAAGCCCCTTTAATCTTGGTTTTAAAGTATTTAAACACTTTTGCCAATAGTTTTGTCCAGTATTAACAGGCAATACATTTCAAAAGATGGAAATTCAGTTAGAAAACAAATGCTTACATGTTACAGGACTTAGAGTTGTAGTATATTTTTATCTGACTGCTGTATGTTTCTCTAGCTAATAGCAGGAAGAAGTGTAAATACTTTTAACTGCCTAATTGCTTCATTTGTATAAAACCTACTCTTCCTCTGATGATAACTGACCTCTGTTTGTGCACAGTTTTTCAACTCTTGTTGGGATGTCTTTTCACTGTGTTTTGTAGGAGCTGGAAGCAGCATTTTTATAGCTGTTAAAATGTTAATGTATGAGTATACTTAATCACTTTTTTTAAACAAGTTTAGTTCTGTTCTTGCAAAACTCATTGTGCCAATTTACTGCAATGTGACTTTATGGTATGCTTTTGGTATAATAAGTATATAGGAAGAAATCTGGTGTTTTCACTGAACCTGTTGATGCACACTGGTTAGAAAACACTGTGTGAACAATTTATGAGATTAAAGAATTTAAACTGATAAAGACAGACTGGTTCTTAATACTAACCTGTATAGACTAAAACACTCACAGGAACAAAAACTATCTGGTTTATAGTTACTATTTTGGTTTACTGCCTTGGCCTTAACTTGGGGATTTCTAACTTGAGTTTTAACAGAAATACTGGTAAAGTGTTTTAAGAAAAAGTCCTAAAGGCATGAAAGGGAATGAAATGAGTACAAGCTCCTCTCAAAATTCTTTCTTGAAACACACCCTTTGCCTAACGGCAGAACTAGGAGCAACTCATGTGTGACTAGAAAATGCTGTTGGACAGAGGCCAGCCAGGTGAGAAATTTGAGTGCAGTAGTCCAAGAATGCATGTTATGGGGGACATGGGGAAGGTGTCAGCGTTCCAGGTGTATGTATCCCTGTGTATTGTGTTGCCTACAAGGCAGCAACAGAAAACTGACCTGCCAGCCTGGTGGGCACCAGGATGTCTGAAGCTTTAACTTGCACCGTACGACAAGGAAGCGTTTTCATTATTGCAGCATGACCAAAGCAGCACGGTATCAAATGCTGAAAAGTCAATTTATTTCTTGTTTTGGTGCCTTGTAAATTGCTGCTGTGAGTACTTCAGTGTCTTCTCCAGATTAGTACAGAGAAAAGGGATTTCTGCTCACACGTAAAAAAAGGTGTACAGCTTTTCCTCCATTTCAACAACTTGGTACACCTTCGTGTACCTGGCAGAAGATGAGACTGGCAGAAGTCTTGCATTTGCTGGCCCTTGTGGGGGACTTCAGTCTACCGGACATCTGCTGGAAGTGTAACACGGCAGAGAGGAAACAGTCTAGGAGGTTCCTGGAGTGTGTGGAGGATAACTTCCTGATGCAGCTGGTGAGTGAGCCCCCCAGGGGAGGTGCCCTGCTTGACCTGCTGTTTACAAACAGAGAAGGACTGATGTGAGATGTGGTGGTCGGAGGCTGTCTTGGGCTTAGCGACCACGACATGATAGATTTCTCAGTTGTGAGTGAAGTAAGGAGAGGGGTCAGCAAAACTGCTACCATGGACTTCCGGAGGGCAGACTTTGGCCTGTTCAGGTCACTGCTTGAGAGAGTCCCTTGGGAGACAGTCCTGAAGGACAAAGGGGTCCAGGAAGGCTGGACAGTCTTCAAGAAGGAAATCTTAAAGGCAGAGAAGCAGGCGGTCCCCATGTGCCGTAAGAAGAGCTGGCGGGGAAGGCAACCGGCCTGGCTGAACAGGGAGATTTTGCTGGAACTCAGGGAAAAGAGGAGAGTTTATCACCTCTGGAAGAAGGGGCAGGTCAACTCAGGAAGAGTACAAGGATCTTGTAGGTCAAGCAGAGACAAAATTAGAAAGGTAAAAGCCCAGCTAGAGCTCAGTCTGGCTACAGTCATAAAGGATAATAAAAATTGCTTCTACAAATATGTTAACAACAAAAAGAGAGGCAAGGAGAATCTCCATCCCTACCAGATAAGGCGGGGAACATTGTCGACAAGGACAAGGTTGAGGTACTTAATGCCGTCTTTGCCTCAGTCTTTAATAGCCAGTTCAGGTATCTGCAGGGTATTCAGCCACCTGAGCTGGAAGATGGAGAGCACAATAACCCACTCATAATCCCAGAGGAAACAGTTAAGGACCTGTTAAGCCACTTGGACACCCACAAGTGTATGGGGCCTGATGGGATCCACCTGAGAGTACTGAGAGCTGGCGGAGGAGGTTGCCAAGCCACTCTCCATCATTTATCAGCAGTCCTGGTTAACAGGGGAGGTCCCAGAAGACTGGAGGCTTGCCAATGTGACACCCATCTACAAGAAAGGCCGGAAGGAGGATCCTGGGAACTACAGGCCTGTCAGCCTGACCTCCGTACTGGGGAAGATCATGGAGCAGTTCATCTTGAGAGTGCTCACAGGGCACGTGCAAGACAACCAAGGGATCAGGCCCAGCCAGCATGGGTTCATGAAAGGCAGGTCCTGCTTGACCAACCTGATCTCCTTCTATGCCCAGGTGACCCACCTAGTGTATGAGGGAAAGGCTGTGGATGTTGTCTACCTGGACTTCAGTAAAGCCTTTGACAGCATCTCCCACAGATTCTCCTGGAGAAACTGGTGGCTTGTGGCTTAGACAGGTTTACTCTTCGCTGGGTAAAGAACTGGCTGGACGGCCAAGCTCAGAGAGTCGTGGTGAACAGTGTTAAATCCAGCTGGTGGCCAGTCACAAGCGGTGTTCCCCAGGGCTCGGTTCTGGGGCCGGTCTTGTTCAATATCTTTATTGATGATCTGGACGAGGGGATCGAGTGTTCCTTCAGTAAGTTTGCAGATGACACCAAGTTGGGTGGGAGTGTTGATCTGCTGGAGGGTAGGAGGGCTCTGCAGAGGGATCTGGACAGGCTGGATCGATGGGCAGAGGTCAACTGTATGAGGTTTAATAAGGCCAAGTGTAGGTCCTGCACCTTCGTCACAACAACCCCATGCAATGCTACAGACTTGGGGAAGAGTGGCTGGAGAGCTGCCTGGCGGAAAGGGACCTGGGGTTGCTGGTTGACAGCCGGCTGAATATGAGCCAGCAGTGTGCCCAGGTGGCCAAGAAGGCCAACAGCATCCTGGCCTGTATCAGAAATAGTGTGGCCAGCAGGAGTAGGGAAGTGATCATGTCCCTGTACTCGGCACTGGTGAGGCTGCAGCTTGAATCCTGTGTTCAGTTTTGGGCCCCTCACTACAAGAAGGATGTTGAGGTGCTGGACCATGTTCAGAGAAGGGCAGCGAAGCTGGTGAGGGGCCTGGAGCACAAGTCTTATGAGGAGCGGCTGAGGGAACTGGGGTTGTTCAGTCTGGAGAAGCAGAGGCTGAGGGGAGACCTTATCGCTCTCTATGGCTGTCTGAAAGGGGGTTGTGGCGACGTGGGTGTTGGTCTCTTCTCCCAGGTAACCAGCGATAGGACAAGAGAAAATGGCCTCAAGTTGCGCCAAGGGAGGTTTAGATTGGATATTAGGAAAAATTTCTTCACCAAGAGGGTGGTCAAGCATTGGAACAGGCTGCCCAGGGAGGTGGTGAAGTCACCATCTCTGGAAGGGTTCAAAAAACGTGTGGACATGGTGCTTCAGGACATGGTTTAGGGCACATGGTGGCGCTGGATTAATGGTTGGACTTGATGATCTTGAAGGTCCTTTCCAACCTAGTGATTCTGTGATTCTGTGTTTATTCACAGTTCTGCTCTTACATTAGATGCTCAGTAATGGGAGAAAGCAACTTCAGCGCTCAATTCATCACGAGCAGGTGAAGGTGTAGTAACTTCAGCACTGCTTCTGAACCTGCTGTTTTCCAGTATCTGAAAGTGACAGATTTCTCCTGACTAATGCGCTTTTTTTTCCTTCAGTGAAATCATGCACTACTCTGAAGTAACTCCTCCTTATTTTCCATCTCCTAATTCTGAAGAGATTAAAACATTTTTGCCTAGCACTACCTTTTTGATGAGGTTTGTTTTTCGTAACAGACTAGAATAGTAAACTGCATAATAATTTTAGGATCAGAGCCTTCATCTCCCCTTCTTTTCCCCTGCACATGGTCTAATGTAACAGGCAAAAAACCCCTCACTAGTGAGCAGAGGCACACAAAAAAGAATGGAAAGCCTGAAATCAGAACTCTCATATAAGAAACGCATTGCACAAGCAGTATTAACGTTCATTGTGTTCAAAACTGCCATTTAGTCATCTTTGCTACTTTGCATTATTTTTTTATGTAACTTTGCCAGAATCCACCACAGTGAATGTTTTTTTTTTCCCCTGTTAAATATACCACTCCTTCAGAGACCATGCATGCAACATGTCACTCACTACACACATGCTGCTGCTTGTTGGAAAGTCATCTGACCAACTTTTAGCGGTCCATTTACCCAGTGGCACACCTAGATTATGTTCTCTATCTGCTTCGACAGGTTGTCCTTAACTAGGACCCATTACCTTTATTTTTGGTCTCAATAACTTGTGAAACAGCTGTAACGTAATGAGGCAGGATTACCAGATTGTTAATGTGGAAAAGCCAAGGGAAGAGTATTTATTTCAATGTTCAAACAACAGTCACCAGCATCTGAATTTATGGAGCCTGTTTTGCTGCATTTGTACAGCAGACTTCTTGAGATTAGAACACAGTTTCTAAAGGTGTCTTCACTATACTGAGTACTTCTATAGATGCAAGAACGTTTTTTATCATTCCTTACTGCTCTGCTGCCATTGCTGTCAGTGGATGTACATGCACATGGATGCATCTGCACCAATCTTGGCAAAAAACACAATTTGTGCATATTTGCAAAATGATACTATTTCCACTCTACCTTCCTACCTGAAGTTGCAAGCAGCCCAGAACTCTCTAACAGAGCTGTGAAGAAAGAATAGAGGAGGAAAGAGATGTGAAGAGTGCCTGGGAGAAGGCCTCCGTATTCCTCTGCAAAGCAGCACACTCATAAAGGACGTTTCGAGCAAAACACAGTAGCACTGAGTTACAGTGGCACTTGCTGCCTTGGGAAATTAAAGTACTGAGCCACAGGCATTTGGAAAGGTTAATGATAAATACTGAAGCCTGTATTTACAATGCAGAACCCACTTACATGATTATGGGAAGCTAAAACTCAGCATGAAAGAAGTTTTAGTTCACAGCAACAGTTAGATTTTGAGTACAACAATCTCTTCCCACACAAAGGTAAAAAAATGCAAGAAGTTCCAAAACTAAATGCCAAAATTGCTTGCACAGCTTCTTCATCTGCGTCATGAGTATGTGGTTGTGTAATGAAACAAAAGGCATTTCACACCAAAACTTAATGGCTTTCAGATCTTGAAGACGCTACTTCAGGCTAAACCTGGAGGATCAGTAGCTTCCGCAGCTCCCAGTATGAAACTGTCCTCATCTGACGGTCCCGATGTTTGGCCTCTGCAGATCTCTGTTTCGGCAATCTCTAGTGTTTCACAACAGACTGCTGTTACGGGCAGAGACTAACAGGGCCATACAGCTAGATGGTGGGACAGCAGCATTCTCATTCAGCTTCCAAATACAGGTAGTTGCTGCACGCTATAATTTGCATATGCATACATACAGCTAGTCATGAGATATTATTTTATTGCCTGAGGAAACTAAAACAATTTCCACTGTCAACCTCAAACATGTTTCTGCAAAGATGTTAACTCAAAATAAAGAGGAATTCTCACATAGGTGCTTCCTGATTTTCACCATTCCTTTGTATCAAAACAAAGGGGTACTATGTATTCCACAAGTACGCCAAATCCACACTGTTTTCACACAAGGGTGACAAGCGAACACACATCTGTCTCTCATAGCTGTTTCAGAGAGAATGGGTCAACCATGCCACTACTTCAATGGGTTAATTGAGATGGATGCAGAGATGAAGCCCCTGATCATATGCTGGTCTATCCACTCAGCTGCTTGGGCTTTTACTTGCTTTTTAGATTCAACTGCAGTTCTTAATACTCTAGTCTCTTATTGCTTCCCCTGGAATGTACAGACACAAGTCTTCACATTTCAGCAGGCAGGGTCCTTAAATTTTCATTTAAATATGTCGCAACTAATCTTGAAGTTCCATATACTTATATCCAGCTTATTGTAAAAAGGGATTTATAAGAAAAAATTGCTGATTGTCTTGCTTAAAAAAAAAACCCACAACAAAACCCCCCAGATGTAAATACCAAACACACATACAAGGGATTATTAAAAAAAAAATTTCTCATTTTTCATCATGAAGTAATAAACCTACTTGGAAGTTTTGATCACTGAAACACTAACAGCATTTAACAAGTAGTCAAAACACAAATACCCATCTGGCATCATAGGAATGGGCAGCTGGGTGCAATGTGGATTTCACTTGGAGGACTCGTTCAGAAAGATGCATTAAATCACGACCACACCCAGCTGTCCTGTGACAGCTCCTGCAAAGTAAAGTATCTTTAAAAACTATGATTTGGGGTAATCTTTTTGTTCCATCAGTCATTTAAGTTGCATCATTCAATGTGAAAGAGGACCAGAACACACAAACAGCAGCTTCTAATACAAGGTTCTTCTCTGTTTTGTAGTTAAGCACAGGATGCACTCAACTTCCACACCCAGATTGTGGCCAGCTTCTCTGTGCTTTATTGGAAGTATGGGGCTGGCCCAGGCAAAATTTCTTCATCTGCAGGGTCAGCAATTTTGAAATATATTAGACCATAACTTTTTACTGGAAAGAAGGTAAATGGGTTCAGTGAAAGATAGCATACCGAGGCAGAATTAGTTTAAAGAAAGAATAAATTAACATTTTGGCCACTCCATTCTCCCTACTGCTACAGAAAGAAAGAAAGAAAAAAAACCCACTCCACACTCAAAAAACCTATGGATTGTTGCCCTCAAATTCAGCATTCAGCCATCAAACAAACAAACAATCCTTTAGAAATTATGCCAGCTGTCCAGCCCTAGTAGTTTAACTGGTGACAGTTGTGGTGGTGTTCTGGTTTCAGCCAGGATAGAGCTGGTTTTCTTCACAGAAGCTAGTGTGAGACTGTGTTTTGGATTTGGGATGAGAAAATGTTGATAATGTGCTGATGTTTTGGGTTGTTGCTAAGCAGTCAAGGACAGTCCAGCTGACCCAGACTGGCCAAAGAGGTACATATATGACGTCATGCCCAGTACATAAACTGGAGTTGGCCGGGGGGCAGAAATCGCTGCTCGGGGACGGGCTGTCGATCCCCGGGTGGTGAGCAATTGCTGTATTGGGCATCACTTGTTCTTGTACATTTCTTTGTTGGTATTATTACTGTTGTTTCTTTCTCTCTTTCTGTCCTATTAAACTGCATTTATCTCAACTCACGAAGTTTTTTTTCTAATTCTCTCCCCCATCCCACTGCGGGAGGGGGAGTGAGTGAGCAGCTGCGTAGTGCTTAGTTGCCGGCTGGGGCTAAACCACAACAGGTGGGCAGGGCACTCCCTCTTCTGCAGATTCCTGAAGGATAAGAGAACTACCACCACCTGCTGTGGTAAGTGCGTGGTTCACTACTCTATTTTCAAAATACACAGGCCAACAGCTGGCTGACTTAAAAGACAAAAAGCAGTGAGTGATGGTGTCCGGCAAATGTCCTGCAAATGACACTTTTGTTTCAAGACATCTAAGATGATCAAGTAAGCACTTGCAGGATCTGCAGCCACGGGACCTGAATAGAATTCAATCTGTCAAATACATTTCTGTATGCAGGTTATCAGAGTTGGCTGTCTTTTACACCAGCCAGAACAAGGCACATTTTGAGAATTAGCTGCAGCTATCAAAAGAAAAGCAGTTAGTGCTACTTAGGTTTCGTAAACAGCAAAGAGCTCCA
The DNA here is from genome assembly GCF_964289735.1 of Phaethon aethereus. Taxonomy (NCBI): domain Eukaryota; kingdom Metazoa; phylum Chordata; class Aves; order Phaethontiformes; family Phaethontidae; genus Phaethon; species Phaethon aethereus. The sequence continues at coordinate 37,466,918 of NC_138577.1, read as the reverse complement.
CTAAAATTCTCCGAATTCCAGATGACTTTAAAAATCAAGGCACTAGAAAAGTATATTCTGTCTTGGCAAGCAGAGTTTCAACGTAACATCAGACTAGCAAGTACAAATTGATCACGTTTTAATAAAAAACAACAATACTTACAGTAACAGAATGATACTAACAAAAGAAGTGCACAATGAACAGTACTTCATGAACTGTTAAAATTGCATGCACTGTAAACAGTTAACAAAGTTAGTTGAAAGGCAGGCTACAGTTCAGTAATCTGAACGCAAGGGCTGCAGCTGCTCACAAACGCAAGAACCCCTGTTTGCAGGAAAAGCCTTAAAACGTAACAAGCACTCTGAGCTCCTCTCTCAGAAAGCATTCTCCTCCCCACAAACTCAGTGCCATCCACCCTTGTTCAGAGATGACAACTGCCAGAGTTTTCAAGGTAAGATCCCCAAAGACCACGTTCTCTTTGCAGTTAACGGAGCCTTGGATGCACAGAACTTCTCAAAATCACAGCTGGTTTTGCAAGGTATTCTGTCTTTAAACATCTGTAGGTATAGAGTCCATAGTCTCCAAACTACTATATTGTTGTCAAATTGTATTAAAAATGTACCTGTTTCAAATGAAGTAGATGTCTGAGGTTATTTTTCCATGCTAACATATCTTTTAAAATCACACCATAAAAGCACACTAGAAAGACTTCAAGTGCAAAGCGCTCCTTCCACTTCAGGGGAGAGGATTAAAAGCCTAACACAAAACCCTGCAGTACACTCAAAACTCAGGCTGTTTTGTCAGGGCACCAGATTCACCAATGTAGTTCACTGAATTCATGATGGCTCATGTCAGTTTCAGTTGAAAATCCCAGGATCGACATAAGGATATGCAAGGAACTCCCCCAGTTTATTGCCTTCCGCATCGTAATGGAGCATGCGAAAACAAACATCACAGAAGAAACAAGGATCCTCTGGTGCCAGACTGTCTTCATTGGTTACCCACCTGCAGGTTACAAGACAAGTGTTTTCCATGCGAGTCCAAATGTCACAAATCCACATTTCTGACAAACTTCTCAACATTTTACTCAGAGTTCGGGATGGCAGCAGCAAACATCAGTAATAATGTTATACTGAGCAGGTACTACCATTATTTCGTATCTCCCACCCCAGGCATTTCCAAACTCCACACCCAATCAGTGCCAATCCCAGCTGCTATCTTACACTGCTAGAGCAGCTTTTGCTGAGCAACTCCTTGAACCTGTGTAGCTGACACAGGGCGTAACAAAAAAAAAACCAAACAGGAATCTTCTGTCTACTCTACGGACATTTAAGTCTTAAAAGATAAATCTGTTTTACCTTAAGGTAAGAAGCTGTGATACAGATCAGATGTGTAACTGACCCAAATTACCCTGAGTAATAACCAAATCCATTTACAGTCTAAAAGAAGGGCCCAGATGACACAGACAAGACAAGGAGAGGATTGCCACGCACTCCAGCAAGTACTGAAGTGAACATGAACACAGCCGCTAGAACAAGGGAGGGCCTGCCATGTCACCAAGCAATTAATTTTTGGTAGCACACAGATGCCATGACAGCTTAAGGCCTCTAGTGATTAAAGATGCTACCTGCACAGATTAGAATATGCAGAACAGCCAGCCAAAGCAGCCCTGCTATCCGTGGTTTAGCATCTCCACACTTAAACTTAGTGCTTAATTCTGGTTTTAATTCAATGCATTGAATTAAAATGCCCTCCCCATCCCATCTTTCCCCCGTATTGACCCTTTGGCTCCATCTCCCCTTATGGCCAAATGTCTCACAGATTATAGCCACTCGTGAAGGCATCCTAGAGGCTCTGATAGGAACACTAGGATGGGCTCCCACCAGGAGGGGAATTGGCTCTTTGCCTGATTCCAGGGAAGCCTAAGGCCAAACAAGCAAGATAACAGGGACACAGCTGCTGTGCCAAACTGCAGCTAAGTGTAAGCTGCCCTGGGGGAACAAAAGGGGAGCGGGTGCTTTTGTAAATAAACCTGTAAAATCAGGCAGCCTAGCCTAGTCTGTAGAACTCCTTTTGAGACATTTCCACCGTGTCTATTAAAAGGCTTTCTGATGTCTGCGTAAACAGCACTAAAGCGTATAGAGAGAACTGAATTTACATTCTGCTCTTTTAACTGCAGAAAATCTGTGCATCACAAAAAGTTCCTTCAAGTACACCTACACGCACAGAGTTTTCAGGCAGAGTCTAGGAGTTTACCTGTGGGAAAAGCTACATGCCTTTTAAAAAATCTCTATATTTTACTATATTAAGGTTGGACAGATCCACACTTCCCTTTACTTAGATGCTAGATATAATGAAAGCCCTGTATGACTTCTGGCAAATGAATTTGAATCACGTCTTGTCATAGGGGAAAAAATGCAGCATTTTCCCCCAAAAGTAAGATTTTCAGAAGTAATTGATTGAGAGCTGAGCTCTACATATGGAAAAGAAGCTGAGCCAAATAATTAACCTCTTCATTTCAGTTATTTTGATCATCCTGAATCATCATCTCCAACAAATGCTACATGCAGGAGGCCTTTTCCTGGTTAGGGAGAGGACAACAGCCTGAAGACTATGATCTCAGAACACTTGCATTATTCACACACCTTATGAAATACACGCAGAGCTTTGATTATTTTTTTTTAAAGTTAGTTGCAGCACCTACTTAAGAAGACAACTTAAAAGGATTGCAAAAGTAGCGTACCTGGCTGTATACATTTTGCACACAAAGCATTTTCTGGTACATAACCAGTGTTTCTTGATTAGCAAGGGATAGAGGTTCCTGTCCAGGCAGTCATCATGATGAATGAGCCTTAAGGGAAATAAATAAATACAAAAAATACAATAAAGACTCAGCCACATTGGAATTTATCTGAACATAAGCATGAACATTGAAGATAAGGCATGATTTAAATCCCTGTGTAAACTACGACTAGATTTCTGCTTAGCATTTCTTAACACAGATGAAGACCTGGAGACAGACTGCTAATTGCACCATAGGTGGATTTTATGGTCAGGAGTAAAAGTCTTCAGACCATCTCCTTCAGATGGTCTTTTCAAAGCTTTTATCTCCTACATAGACTAACAGGCAAAAACATGACCAGGTGAACATTTAGAGGCTCATAATCCTGAGATCATGTACTTGCAAAGTCTATGCTTTTCTTTGGGTTGTATTCCTCTTGGGAGGCACCATTTACTAACAACGCTTAGATACATCAGGCTTCTGGGAACTCAAAATGATCTGTCACCCACTACAGACAATCAGAGGAGTGCTCCCTCTACCCATTACTCACTGAGCAGAGTATACACAATAGTTCTACTGTCAATGTGGTTCCCACCTCACAACTACTATCATCTCCTCCTTCACTCCCTTGCCTGTCCACCTCAGCCCACTATTTTCACGCCTGTTCTCTTTCCAGTTCCTGCCCCTTAGCACCAAGTCTAAACTAACAAGTCCAGCTGACTTGAGCCAAAGCCATGAACAGCATTTTAATCCCTGGTGCTCCAGGATCAGTACGTAAATCTGCCACACATTGGCTCCATATAGAAATGGCTTTTCAATGTGGGTGCCGTTTACCTCATACCACAGTCATGCCATGCTAGTTAGAAAGCATTCTTTTTATGCAGACAAACTGTTTAAAAGAAAATGCAAGGGAGATTACTTTCTTCTCTGCAGAGGTAGTCACCTGTATATGGAATAAAATCTCAAATAGGTCCTCCAGAAGGAAGTAGAATAATCTCAAAGTTAGTCTAACAAATATTCAGCATTTAATGTCTCAAGTTTGTCCACAGAAAGCTTGCTTTCAACTGCCTAAGGACTCACAAAGACCAGTAGCTTACCTTATATCTGTGATGATAACTATGTGCTCACAGTCCCCTTGGTGGCAGAAAAGGTAGGGAAAGCCAACTTTGAGGGACAAATCATTAAATGTGTAGTCCTCCATTTTAGCAGACTGAAGATTTCCATAGCCTCTGTCATGAGATTCTGACCACTCAATAATTGTTCTGAGAACAGAAAGGTCATCAGCGTAGCAATGCTATAATGGTGAATGAACAGAAAAGGAAGGCCTGGGGGGACATGCAAAACTCTTCACTGGGACACAGTTAAAAAGACAGAAATCAAAAGAGTTCACAACATTTTGTAATAATTTCAGGTAATTTCACAGCAATACACATGCCCACAGAACTGTGAACTGTTTTTTGGAACATCTGCCTTTAAATGCCCAACAGGCAGCTTCCCGAGGAGTTCTAGTCAGAGTGTGTGCTCCTGATGGCACCCACCCAGCTCAGGTTGTTTGCAGCACAACACTTTTCTCAAGCATTCCAATAATTCAAGTTACCAGCAGGCAATTTTTGCTCCTTTGGTCAATAACTTAGTTCTAAGGTATTAAAAAGCTTTTTTTTTTTTTATTTTTGCCAAGGAGAACACAGAGCTGACAGTTGCACAGTTACATTTCCAAAATTTAGCACTGGAAGGGCACTGGCCACTGTCACAATTATTTCTTGACTTTTCAGCACACTCCTACATACAACACATTTCACTTCTACAACCAAGTATGTTAGCACAAGCACTTCCATGAAGATGATTGCTGCTCATGGACAGAAAGAAAAGGAGCAAAATAATTAATTTGTCTGATATCACACACCAAGTCTGGCATAACAAGAACAGAGTCCAAACTCACAGCTCTTCCATACCATCCATTTTAACATCTTGATCTCCTAAATCTCACTAGTATGCCAGCAAGCCCACACTTCCTTAAAATAAACTACTATATATAGTTTAAATGGATATGACTTGTGCTCAACCAGTGTGAGCTATAGTTCCAAACAAGAGATACCCGAGACTCTCGGCAATGTCATCTCAGAATTTCTTTTCCCAACAGTCACATAGTCCCCTTGTTGACTTTACCATGAAGGCATTCGGCATATTTTCAAGACTGAGCAGAACAACTGACTTTTCTACACAGCTGAGCTGCTTGTTTATCTGACCCATCCTCTACATCACAGGCAAATCTTTCAGTGGTCATCATAACCAGGGAAGGCACTTAAAAAGATCATGAAGTCAAAACCAGAAAACATGTTCCCGAAGTGCCACGTCTACATGTTTACACTTCCAGGGATGGTGACTTCACCACCTCCCTGGGCAGCCTGTTCCAATGTTTGACCACTCCCTCCATAAAGAAATTTTTCCTAATATCCAATCTAAACCTCCCCTGGCGCAACTTGAGGCCATTTTCTCTCATTCTGTCGCCACTTACTTGGGAGAAGAGACCAACACCCACGTTACCACAATCCCCTTTCAGATAGCTATAGAGCACGGTAAGGTCTCGCCTCAGCCTCCTCTTCTCCAGACTGAACAACCCCAGTTCCCTCAGCCGCTCCTCATAAGACTTGTGCTCCAGGCCCCTCACCAGCTTTGTTGCTCTTCTCTGGACACGATCCAGCATCTCAACATCCTTCTTGTAGTGAGGGGCCCAAAACTGAACACAAGATTCAAGGTTCAGACTCACCAGTGCCAAGTACAGGGACACGATCACTTCCCTGCTCCTGCTGGCCACACTATTCCTGATACAGGCCAGGACACTGTTGGCCTTCTTGGCCACCTGGGCACACTGCTGGCTCATGTTCAGCCAGCTGTCAACCAGCACCCCCAGGTCCTTTTCGGCCAGGCAGCTCTCCAGCCACTCTTCCCCAAGCCCATAGCCTTGCATGGGCTTGTTGTGACTGAAGTGCAGGACCCGGCACTTGGCCTTATTAAATCTCATACAGTTGACCTCTGCCCATCGATCCAGCCTGTCCAGATCCCTCTGCAGAGCCCTCCTACCCTCCAGCAGATCAGCACTCCCACCCAACTTGGTGTAGTCTGCAAACTTACTGAGGGAGCACTCGATCCCCTCATCCAGATCATCAATAAAGATATTGAACAAGACCGGCCCCAGAACTGAGCCCTGGGGAACACTGCTTGTGACCGGCCACCAGCCAGATTTAACGCCCTTCACCACAACTCTCTGGGCTCAGCCATCCAGCCAGTTCTTTATCCAGCAAAGATTAAACCTGTCTAAGCCACGACCTGCCAGTTTCTCCAGGAGAATGCTGTGGGAGACAGTGTCAAAGGCTTTCCTAAAGTCCAGGTAGACAACATCCACAAAATCGCAGGGAAAAAATGGTTTCATCCTTTTTTCAGCAGGGAAGTCAGTGGAAGGAATAAGTAGAGCAAGCAAAGTTAAACTTCTATGTAAAAATCAGTTCAACATGAAAAGATAACAAGGAAAAGCCTTCAAGCTTCATACTAGACATTCCAGTATTAAAAATACCACAAATCATAAATAAAATGAAATAAATTTCCTGCCCCTTAAGGTTCTCCTTAGCCAACGTCTACAAATACTGTACCTGCTCAGATCTCTGCACTCTGGGTATCTTTTATCATCATAAAAGATGCCTTCAAAATAAAAGAAAGCAGATTTGTAGATATCCTGAGGAAGAGAGAGAGAGAGAAGTAAGTCTGCATTTGTGTTATGACAGATTAAACACCTTAAACAAGAACATGTCAAAAAACATGCACTTTAGGTATTTAAATTATATTAAGAGACCTCATTCTACAGGTTCCTAAGAAAAGCTTTGCACTGGTTTTAGATGCTGATGTGACAACAAGGTTTATACGATTGCTGACTACGCAGTTGATCTGCTGATACTATTTTCAAGCCATTACAGGTTATTTTAGTGCTCTTCTCTTATTACTATCCCCATCATAGCAGTTATGGATTTCTACGAAAACACAGAACAAGAACACAAGCATCACTGCACAAATTAAGTAACTGCACAGCACTAACTTAAAAAAAAGGCTATTAATATTTTTAAAAAATTAGCAAGACGTAGTGGGTTGGCCTGGGCTGACTTCCCATCCAGTTGCTTTCTAACTCGCCCTCCTCAACAGGACAGGGGAAAGAAAGACAGGCAAGGTCATGGGTTGAGGTAAAGACAGTTTAATGACAAAACAAAGGCTGCACGCAGAAGCAAAGCAAAAAGAGGATCTCTACTCCCCATCAGCAGGCGATGTCCAACCACTTCCTTGGAAGCAGGGCCTCAGCACACATAGTGGTTGCTTTGGAAGACAAATGACTTCACCATGAATGCCCCCTCGCCTCCCCTTCCTCCAGCTCTTATTGCTGAGCACATCATACAGCACGGGACATCCCTTCAGTCAGTTGGGGTCAGCTGTCCCAGCTACATCCTCTCCCAGTTTCTTGGCCACCCCGGCCCACTGGCCTTGGGGAGACCTGGAGAGACAGCCGTGAAGCTGTGCAAGCACTGCTCAGCAGTAGCCAGAACACTGATGTGTTATCAACCCTGCCTTGCCAAAAATGCAAAGCACTGCACTATATAGGCTGCTATGAGGAAAGTTAACTCCATCCCAGCCAGACCCAGTACACCTCATCAAGACAGAACACATCACAAAATACCTTCTGCTGGAATGACAGAAAATTATTGCAGTTCTGTCCCCTGCACAGGCATGCGCACACATATACAACAGCCACTTCAGAGTGGAACATTTCTGTACCGGCTGCTGCTCAGGGAGCCATCCTGTATATGCTGCATATTCAGCTGTGCACAGCTATAACACATACAAGTGATGCCGAGATACACTGTATACACACACAGTTGACCTGTAAGTTACAACATACAATTTTTTCCACATTTTCAATTGCACTTGTAAGAAAAGCAGTGTTTTATGAATTGTCAACAAAATTTATCTGCAATTATACACTGGCATTCAGTTATTTCACAAAGCCTATTTAAATCCTGTATTTTCTTCAAGTATATAGAAAACTGCAAGGAATCCTTCATTCACAGGCCTTAAGAGCATTTTGATAACGGATCTCTCCACTATGCATCAACACACAATTTTATCACAGCAAAGTGGTCCCAGTGTTTACACCTCTAATTAGTCTCTGTGCCAGCCCTCAGATAAGTAAAGGTTGTATTTATTCATCAACAGATGCATGTGCAGGCAGGTCAGATAGGTAATGACTGGTGAAAATAACTTAAAAGGAGTTTGGTTCGTTTCCACATGGTGACCGGCTCACTCCAATTCCATAACTTGGGAGTTGCTCACTGCTCATAAAGTGATAGAATCCTGATGAACTTTTTACATGTCTGTCGGGAGGTGGCCTATGACCTGCAAGAGCTTACAGTGGAAAAATGAAAAGGCAGAGAAAGAGTGGAAGACAAGAAGTGAACATGAATTACTTTACAGACTGGGTACAGAGGCATAAGCAGACTGAAGAAGAATCAAAATGGAAAACCACAGACAATTAGGCACTCTGCATCCCCAAACCAGTGTTATGTGTCTTTATCAACAGAGAATGAATGCTCATTTGGGCCCAAAGGTCTTTTTGAGCTGTTAACTCTAAGGTGTCAAAAGACAAATGCAGACACTGGGGCAGAGATGGGACTCACGACTGGAGATGACCTGTGTCCTTGTTTCGTCTGGGACAGAGTTAGGTTTTTTCCTAGTAGCTCGTATAGTGCTGTTTTGGATTTAGTATGAGAATAATGTTGATAACACACCAGTGTTTTCAGTTGTTGCTAACTAGTTGTAGCACTTACACTCAGCCCCTCTGCCAGTGGGGAGCTGCACAAGCAGCCAGGAGGGGGCACAGCCAGGACAGCTGACCCAGCCTGGCCAAAGCGATATTCCCGACCCTATAACGTCATGCCCAGTGCATAAACTGGGGGAAAGTTGGCTGAGGGCGGGACACTGCAACTTGGGAACTGGCTAGGCATCAGTCAAGGGGCAGTGAGCAATTGTATAATACATCACTTACTCATTATTATTACAATTTTTTTTTCTGTCCTATTAAATTGTCTTTATCTCAACCCATTAGTTCTACCTTTTTTTTTTTTTTCCAAATTTCTCCATCCCACCAGGGAAAAAGGGTGAAGGAACGAGCAGGTGGCTGTGTGTTGATTAGTTGCCAGCTGGGGTTAAACCACAACCACCTGCACAAAGGCACAGCAATAAGAATGTGTTTAACATTCTGAAATATTGTTTTGGCTCTGTTATTGTCAGCATCCCTGGCTCTCCAACCACAAAGTGTACATTGTACTATGCTCTGGCAACTCCTTACCAACTTTTGCAGGTCACAGCAGTTCCAAGTTAGCCAGCCCTTTAAAGCTGCTCTAAACATCAGAAAACAGCTGTTTGCCATAGTGAACAACAGTCCAAGGGAGTCACTGTTACAAACTACCTGGGAATTGAGTCAGGTCTTTGCTGATTAATACTGGCCAGAGGTATGATTCAGACACTCCTTCCTCCCAGACTTTGCGTTACCCTTCAGTTTGCAAGGAGGGATGCCCTATTATGTTTCTCCAGGGAATCCCAACAGCAGCAGTAACCACATAAAAGATCCAGGACCCTCATTAAAAGTATCCATATCTGTGGAATAAAATACCTCAATATTGCCCACTTCTCTTAAACAACCCCCTGATGTTAGTTTGACTAAGGTGTTTGTTTACAAAAAAATACAAACCAAAAAGGCACAGAATAGAGCAGAGTATTTCAGTTGGAAAGGACCTACAACAATCATCTAGTCCAACCGCCTGACCAATCCAAATGCCTCTTAAACACTGATAAGCTTAGGGCATTGACCACCTCTCTAGGGAGCCTGTTCCAGCATTTGACCATCCCCTTGGTAAAGAAATGGTTCCTAATGCCCTGGAACATCCCCTGGTGCAGCTTTGGACCATCTGCACACGTCCTACCACTGGATCCCAGGGAGAAGAGACCAGCAGCTTCCTCTCTGCTTCCCCGCCTCAGGAACCTGTAGAGTGCAATGAGGTCGCCCCTCAGTCTCCTTTTCTGCAAACTAGACAAACCCAGAGTCCTCAGGCTCTCCTCACAGGACATGCCTTCCAGCCCTTCCACCTGCTTTGTTGCCCTCCGCTGGATGCATTCCAGTACCTTCATTCACATCCTTCTTAAATGGTGAGGCCCAGAGCTGCACGTGGTACTCATGGTGAGGCTGCACAACACTGAGGACAGCGGAATAACCACCTCTGTTGACCGGCTGGTTATGCTGTGTTTGATGCACCCCAAGATGCCTGTTGCCCTCGTGGCTGCCAGGGCACACCGCGGACTTGTGTTGAGCTTAATGTTAACCAGCACCCCCAGATCTTTCTGCTGCGCCGCTCTCCAGCCACTCCTCTCCTAGTCTATACTTGTGTCCAGAGTTACTCCATCCCAGGTGCAGCATCCAGCATTTCGACTTGTTAAATTTCATCCCAGTAATCATTGCCCAATGAAGAAAAAGCAAAGAATAAATCACAAAACCCAAAAGTAGCAGAAGTGAGAGAGAAGTTAAGTCTATTTATGCCAATAAAATCCAAAAGGTCTTTTATTCTCTCTGTATCAACTGACAAGCTACACTTGTTTACTTAACAACTGAGAGAAGCAACTTGATCCTTTCACTAAGCTTGTGTACTCAAACTGCATTTCAAGACAAGTGAAAGCTGACATCAAAAGCTAACTTACATGGCCTCCCTCTTGCAGACTTTCAGAGCACCATTTAATCTGATTTAAATCAGACTCTTGAATCAATCAAAAGCTATTTTCTCTACTTGGAAAAACTAACATACTCCTCAGAGGTTATAGTGCCACTTCCTTCCCAGACTGAAAGGAAGAAAATTCTACTCCATTGATGGCTGATTACTTGTCTGCTGAAGCAATATGCAAATTTTATTGCGAAGACTTACCAGACACTGAGCCTACACTTTAATGCAGTTGTAAATTCACAACCATGCTCGAGGAGAACAAACAAATGGAATGAATGCACATGACTCATTAACAGCTGCTGCTGGGAGGCTAAGCATAGTGGCATGCACTTACTTTGGGGAAATTATTGGTGTGAGGAAGCCTACTCTCAACCCTGTTGAGGACATGACAGCCTCACATGACTCCTCTGCGTGCCCAGAAGAGTCTTAGAACTCTCTGGTCTCAGAACTAATCAGCTAACGTTTTATTACATAGTGGTAGAAAGACTCTTCCATTTACTTTACATAAATGAAAGGACTACTATCTGTGATGTCTTTCAGTCTCCTCAAACAAGAATGTGCCATCTTTTCACTATTATGTATACAAATATATTACATCCTCTGTTTTCTCTCAGATTGTATATCATATATTATTTTATTTATATTATATTGGTAATATACTACACGATTAATGTATAATATTTGCAGAACAGCTGGGCCCCAAGGGTGATAATCAGTGAAACAAAGCCTAGTTGGAGGCCAGTAACTAGCAGAGTACCACAGAAGTCAATACAGGGTCCAGCCCTGTTCAACATCGTCATGGATGACCTAGATGATGAAGCAGAGTGTACCCTCAGCAAGTTTGCAGGTGACACAAAACTGGGAGGAGCAGCTGATATACCAAATGATCAAGCTGCCATCCAGAGGGACCTTGACAGGCTGGAGAAATAGGCTGACAGGAGCCTCATGAAGTTCAACAAGAAAAAGTGCAAGGGCCTGTACCTGGCGAGGAACAACCCCATGCACTGCTATATGGTGGGGGCCTCAGCTGGAAAGCAGCTTGGCAGAAAAGGACCTGGGGGTCCTAGTGGACACCAAGTTGACCATAAGCCAGCAATGTGCCCTTGTAGCAAAGAAAGAAAATAGGATCCTGTACTGCATTAGACAAAATACTGCCAGCAGGTTGAGGGAGATGATCCTTCCCCTCCGATCAGCATTAGTGAGGTGACCCCTGGATTCCTGTGTCTAGTTCTGGGCTTCTCAGTACAACAGAGACATGGACACACTGGAGAGAGAGAGTCCCACAAGGGCCCTGCAGATGAACGGACTGGGGCATCTTTCCTATGACGAGAGGCCGAGAGAGCTGGGACTGTTCAGCCTGGAGAAGAGACGGTTCAGAAATCCCCACCTGGAGTACTGCATCCAGCTCTGGAGCCCTCAGCACTGGAAAGACATGGATCTGCTGGAGCGGGTCCAGAGGAGGGCTACAGAAAAGATCAGAGGGATGGAACAACTCTCCTGTGAGGACAGTCTGAGAAATCTGGGGTTGTTCAGCCTGGAAAAGAGAAGGCTCCAGGGAGACCTTACTGAAGCCTTTCAGGACTTCAAGGGGGCTTAGAAGAAAGATGGGGACAGACTTTTTTGCAGGGTCTGTAGCAACAGGACAAGTGGTAATGGTTTTAAACTTAAAGATGGTAAATTCAGACTAGACAAAAGGAAGAAATTTTTCACAATGAGGATGATGAAACACTGGCACAGGTTGCCCAGAGAGGTGGTAGATGCCCCATCCCTGGAAACATTCCAGGTCAGGTTGGATGGGACTCTGAGCAACCCAATCTAGTTGAAGATGTCCCTGCTCATTGCAGGGGGCTGGACCAGATGACCTTTAAAGGTCCCTTCCAACACAAAAATTCTATGAGTCTATGATTGTTAACAAATACCTCTAGGGAGGGTGCAAAGAGGACAGAGCCAGGCTCTTCTCAGTGGTGCCCAGTGACAGGACAAAAGGCAATGGGCACAAACTGAAACACAGGAGGTTCCCTCTGAATATCAGGAAACACTTTTCATTGTGAGGGTGACCAAGCACTGGCTCAGGTTGCCCAGGGATGTTATAGAATCTCCATCCTTGGAGATATCCAAAAGCTATCTGGACATGGTCCTGGACAGCTGGCTGTAGGTGGCCTTGCTTGAGCAGGGGGGTTGGACAAAGATGACCTCCAGAGGCTCCTTCCAACCTCAACCATTCTGCAATATGATATATATGTGATGTATTATCAAAATGATGCAACTTCAGTATTTTCAATTAGACTACTTTTTCTTTATTGACTGCTTTTGCACATCGCCAGAGAACACCTGGCAACTGTGGGAGATGGGAATAGTCCCCATTCCTACTTCTGATCAGCACCCAGTTGCAAACAGCAAAGCACGTACATTCAGAATGGTGTGGTCTACATTTAGCTTTCTATTACCCCTGGTGTTTTAGAATATAGCCCAAAGTAAAGTCAGTCCACAGGGTCACACCTGTGCAACAACTCACTGACAGTGTTACTACTTCCCAGTGGCAGCATTAATGATGTTTCTCTTGACTTGCACAAAATAGGTGAGCTTGGTAATGCCACCAGAAAGTATTTACTTACAAGTGCAAACCCCAGGCAAAACCAAAGCAGCTCCATTTAGCGCTGAAGCAAAAACAACAAAACAGAAGTCTGCCTCCCTCCCTCTTGTATGTTTTTGAAACTTCTACACATGTAAAGGCTTCCACACAGAAGGTTTTACCTTGCTGATGTGCTCTGGTGCTTGATCTGGCTGACTGCTGAACTCACCACCTATTTGGAGGTCACTGACACAGGAAATAGAGTCCCTCAGCTCCGTGAGCTTCTGGCTGCCCAGTACAAGGACTGTCTGATAGGGTTTGTGATCTTTATGCTATGAAGAAAACAGCATACAAGCTTCAAATAAAAATCACTTGTCAGCATCAGTACTGCTCTTCGCTTGACAGCTTCAGGTCATTAATGGCAGCATATGGCACATCACCTCTCTGTACATGACTTTAAAGAGCATCTTGCCTCAGCCTCTCCTAAGGCCATTTATTAGTTTTATTCAGAAACTCAGAAGTCACATTCCCCACCAGAAAGTGCAGCAAAGATGGGAAGTCTGAGCACACTTCCCAAATCCAGAAAAAGTACTTTAGTTTTCATGTATTTAGTTTCAGATTTTGAGCTTTCTGTGAAATCAATTAACTGCTGAGTAATTATTGTAAAAAAACATTGCTTCAGTAAACCACAACAGAATGAAAGCCAGATTCTGAAAAAGCCTTAAGAAGTTACCACAGTTGAAGGGTTTACCATATTCCCTCAGTAGATTCACTCATTTTAACTGCTTGGAAAACCCAGATATTACCTATGTAGGGAAGAGACATCAGAATACAACCTGGAGGAATTTAGTACTAACCTTCTGAACTATGACAGGGTAGAAAATGTTCAGAGTTAAAAGTAGTTCTCCCTCCTCAATGAGATCTGTTGGATTGTCTGGCCTCTTTCCAACTGCATGTGACTCCTGGAAAAATAAAGATACATTTATATTACATTACATTATACCAGCAACCACTTATATAGCATAGCCCTTGGATAAAAGAATTAGAAATGCTGTTCTAACTGTAACTCATTTTTGACTGTGTAGCCTGAATTGATAACAGCCTACTTCCTCCAAGATGGAAAGGCAAGAAACTGCCATAATGCTGATTTCAAGCATTTTCCTTCATTCCTCAGTTTTGGAGAAGATTAGGTGCTTTCAGCAATTACAAGATATATGGCTACTCCTTGGCTGCTGAGAAGCCCTGCATAAAGGAATTAAAGCCTGCTGCCACTCTGCCCTCATGGAACCCAGCTGCTACTAATTTCCATCACTTAACACTTTGAAATGCTCTTTGAATTCTTTCACACCTAAAGGGGGATTGCAACCCTCGAGAAAGATTGACCTAGAAACTAGCCATAGAATGAAGTATATAAAAATAAAATTTAGTGCAACACTTCCTCTTTAGGGAAGCTTGACATAACTGGAGGTCTTAATTTCTCCAAAATCCCAACCCAAAATCCAGCATTGTCCTTGCCACACTACTATGTTTTAGAAAAGAAGTGAAAGCATTTCCACATTCCCATCCTATTTTGTGCTTAAGACATAGCCCTGCTGTAAGAATGAGGGATGGAACTTTTCTGTGGCAGTCAGTTTCCTCCTTTTTCAACAAATTAAGAGAGAATATTGACTGCACAAACACTTCCCACCAGCACAGAGTGTTCTTGAGATTTACTAATAGGAGTGCGTACTGCTGTGAAACTTCAGTTCAGAGATACTTGTGCTCTATCCCTTGCACCTCCCTTCTTCATGCAACACATGCCAAACTAACACTTCTTATTACTCTCATCCTGTTCTGGGACACTGTGGTCAAACCAGCTCAGACATACAAACCAGTTACCGAGGCTTGCTTGAAGGATGCAGTAACTGACCACATGCTTGATCTTCAGAAACTGAAATAAGATACTACTCATTGAAACCCTTTATGAAGATTTCTATTGCAAGTATTCTCTCATATATGCCCTAGGCTAAGAGCCCAACACAGTTGTTGCATTTCAGCTGATGCATGATGTTTACATCATGTGCTTGGGCCTCTAGACAGTTGAAACAAGGTCACCCATGACAGACCTCAAGGGGAAAAAATGTTTAGTCACAAGTGAGGCTCCTTCCTCACTACACCTCCCTCCCTAATTTTTGCAGTAGTTTATGGCTTGCTTGTTCAAACCATGGACTCTAGCACTGCAAAAGTTAACAACTTAAGTTTTCCTGTTCAGGATGTTAATGGTTGTGAAGAAATCTTAAAAAAAAAAAAAAAGAAGAGGTACTAAGCATAGTTAAAGGAATTCCAAGATGGCTTTTGAGGGGCTGATCACTACACTCCTGATTCCTGACAGCTCAGAATGGCTGAGAAACTTGGGTTACAAAGCTCAGAATTAGGAATTTACTGCCACCATGCTTCTACTGCCTTCCTCTTTCAGCCCTACAGAAACTAGCTCACAATCATTTACACACTAAATTTACACAAACAAGCTTAAGACTCCAGCACAGGACTCGAGGAGCAAAAACATTAAATATTTCGGCTAGCTCTACAATAAGTTCACGTGATGCTCAGTACACTTGATCCCCTACACAATGCTTCAGTAGCAACCAAATAAAAGCAGTCATACAGTGATAACGAGCTGGAGTTCCTCCTTACTACATTCAGTACTAACAGATTGTAACAGCAGAGTTCCTGTCTTATCTTTCTATAAAATGGCTTTAATCTTAATCATTACCTGCAAACTCCTATCTGCAAACACAGAGTACAGAGATTCATAGTGTTTAAAAAAAAAAAAGCAACCAGAAGTTGGATTTTGGCTGTGTGGAACTGTCTTGAGATCCTACGAGATGACAGGGAACTTACCATCTCATAAGCAAGAGTTTCTTGTCTGCAAGCCCGATCCACAATAATTGTTTCTTCTCTCCTCTCTAATGCCTTCTTTCTAATTCTGATGGACAGGAGCACAGGACAAAATTTCATTCAACAACTTCAACACAGAATCTCTAGGTATATTTTTAAACTACACAAGCTACTACAGTGTAGCTTTCAAAGACCAGAATTTCTGACTGTCTCAGTATGACAGACTAACTGACAATACTCTCATCTCCTGAATTCCATAAAGCCTGGTAGCACACAGGCCAGGTTATGAATTTTACCTTGTTTTTCTTTCCCCTTATGTGCAAATTACAGGTTGTTTGTGGGCAGTTTTACACTTACAAGAAAAAACAATAAAATGTTGTCCGAAGAGGCTCTCCTAGAAAGGACACTTTGCTACCTTTGAGGAAGCTGTTTCAACTATCCCTCCCACTTCAGAGAAATTCAATTCACATTCAAGCAAAAAACAAGAAAAAACCTCACAAATACTCTCCAACCCACGACATAAATACTTTTCTAAAAAACCCTCAGTATCGTTCGTAGAATAAAAGAGTATTGTACACAGAATATCTACTAAAATACATGTATTTAACCACTGCATAAAGACCAAATCCTTCTTAACTTCTGGAACAAGTCTGTTTACCCTCCAGACCTTCCTGAAGGACCTCAGTAACAATCACACTTAACACTGATCACAACCTTAACACTTACTCTTTATGTTAGTACTACACAAACTGAAATTCAAATACAGCAAAGGCCTAAACTGGCCAAGTAGGAGTTCAAAGTTCATTAACTGATAGAAACTTAACATACATTGCTCAGACTCTGAAATGCACCAGTAGTACCAATGAATTCTATAAAGAGTGGGTTCAGATAAGAGGTACCTGGCTACAACTTCAGCACTCACACTTCGGCTGTTACAATGTGGCTGTGGGCCACCAGAGGTAAGAGCTGCAGATTTATTTCACAAGGCTTTGGGGAAACATCCCACACATCATTATGAGAAGTCCCCTGCATCCTCTAAATTTAGGCATTAGTTCATAAGCACCTAGGTGCAGAAATCCTAAGTTCTTCCAATAAGATAGATAGCATATTCTCTATAACTTAATAAAAATTCCTAAGTAACATTTAAGCAAAAGGCTCATGCCAAGTATCCTATCATAAGCTGCCCTTAGGAGTATTTCTGGACCCTGCTTCAGAAAGTACACCTTTGCCTAGAAAGGGAACAAGCAGCCAGGCATGCTTTTGTGCTTGTTTTCCACCCCACCCCTTATCAGGGTGAGTGTACTGTAAGGACTTACTGAAGAGTTACCAGACTGCTGTCTTCAGGAATAACATCTGGGTCCTTTTCTTTAGCAGAAGACATTAACATATCAATGCTAGGACAATAAAGAAAATAAATATTATACTTTTTTTTATACTTCAGAATGAAAATCAGTTAAGCTACTCTTAAAAGGAACAAAGACAGCAAAATGTGGATAAACAAGATACAGTTTGTATAGCCTAAATCAGGGCAAAGGGGCAGTATGGTTGTTAAGATAAAGCACCAGAAGACAAAGAGTCCTGGAGTTTATATCTGGCTTTTACAGAGATTGAGTAAATTTTATCTTTCTTTTGCATTCTGCCTAATGAAGCATAGCTGCCTAGAGAGGTTTAACCAGCCCCATTCAAAATGTGTGTCCAATGCTCTCTATGAACTAAAAATGCCACTTGACTTTTTCAAATCGCATCCACCTACTCTGATTTTCCAATGATATATGTCAAAATAGACTCAATCAAAAGGAATCATCAACCTCAACCTGTATGATAAAGCTAATAACCCCTCTCAGGTACAAACACAGGCATGCCACCACATTTACACAAGCTGCATCATTGTTGTATTAAGGCATTAATTTATGCCACATTTCTTCCAGCAGGAATAAGACAACACCTCTGCTAGAATCGACAGGTCCACTCTTCCTTGTATCCTTTTTTCCATCCTCAGACCCTTTTCACCCTCATTCTTCTTGTGTTTGCACAGAATACGAAGTACTGATGTCCTGGTTTTGGCTGGGGTAGAGTTAATTATCTTCCTAGTACCTAGTATAGTGCTGTGTTTTTGATTTAGTATGAGATAATACTGGTAACACATTGATGCATGATAGTCATTGCTAACTAGTTGTAATGCTCACACTTCAGCCAAGGACTTTCCAGCTCCCCCTGCGCTGCCAGCAGGGAGCTGCACAAGAAGCCAGGAGGGGGCACAGCCAGGACAGCTGACCCAGCCTGGCCAAAGGGATGTTCCCGACCCTATAACATCATGCCAGCATGTAAACTGGAGTTGCCCGGCGGGGGAAATCACTGCTCAGGGACAGGCTATCGATCATCACGTGGTGAGCAATTGCTGCATTGTGCATCACTTGTTTTTGTACATTCCTTTATCAGTGATAGTATTATTACTATTGTTATTATTGTTACTTCCCCTTCCTTTGCTGTGCTATTGAACTGTTTTTATCTCAACCCACGAGTTTTTTTAATGATTCTCTCCCCTATCCCACCTGGGGGGGGCAGAGGTGAGCGAGTGGCTGTGTGGTCCTTAGCTGCCAGCTGGGGCTAAACCACAATAGCTAAACATAGTTTTTTGCTGTAATGCAAATCACTGCAGAATGTGGGAAGGAAAAGTGCAACTGCTTTTTGCTGCAGCAATGATTTAAGCTGATCGTACAAATGGCAGGTTTTCATAACATAAATGAGGATGTAATTTCCCATAAACATGACACAAAAAAAGTTAATTCTGTGCAATACCGTATCTGCTCCCCTGCCACAGTTTTATAACATAAGGTTCCCCCAGACCATTCCACAAAAGAGACCAAATGATCCATCTGAAGGTTTCAGATTAGACACTATAATAGTATCAATTACCTTTTTAGAAACACACAGAATAATGCTGTCTCAAAACCAGTAATAATTTTGTACTAATCACAAAATAATTTTACCCAACTTTAAAATAATCTGAGAAAATATTGTTTAAAACAGAGAAGTATCACCTGCTTTGAATCAGACTTGATCTCTTCTGCCTGTCTACTGTTTGCAGGCTATGTCAAGGCAGGGCTTATACCACTGCCTAAGTCCACGTGCAGTTTGAATCCCAGCAAACTCTTGGACAAATCCATCTCTTTATGGAACAAACAAACCATTGGTGAAGGCCAGGAAAAATTTTTGGAGTGTACCATTTATTCTAAATGTAATTCATTATTTGATTATATTCTTAATTATAATCTTATAACGTTGCCCATGAATTTATAACACTCCCCATAGTGTTATAAGTTCAATATAGTAACAATAGTAAGGTGGGTAATCTATCACTGCAGTAATGAATAAGCCTTTGGAGTGGAACTACACAGGAATATACAGGAATTGAGAAAGACAAGTCTGGAATCAAGTGGTATCAGCTAACAATAAGGAAGTCAGAGACAAAATTTTGGTTGTGGGTAAATGGCCTAGTTCTGACAACCCAGTATAGTCACACTGTATTGAAGATAATTTGAATTTACTATTGTTTAGTTAAGTTTCTTACAATCCAGCAATAACACAAGAGTTTTAACCTTCTTGTCTTACAGATTTCACACCAAACAGACAACAGTTCTTTTTAAGTTACTGAGAAAAGGGGATCCCTTCAGAAGCACCATTTTAAAAGAAACTATGAAGCAGTTAGTTACAACCTGTTGGAAACAGAATCAACGTTATCCTTAGATTCCCACTTGAGGAAGTCAGGGCAGAGGCAACTGAGTGAGTCCTGTACCAAGTGCAGATTGAACCACTGCTGAGGAACACTAATTTAACTAACACAGAGGAGAACAGCACTTTGCAGAACAGAGCAAGCACTAGCCTTTTAGAATGGGCTGTTCTCCATTCAACATAGATTAGCATTATGAATGGCCCACCTAATGAAGTAATGTATAGCCCCTGACAGGTAAAGCAACTCACAACTGACCCTTCTGTGGAATCAACATCCCATGAGCATGACAAGACTATTTATCTAAGACTTCCAGCACATGGATCAGTGACCCCATTCACCAAAAAGCCCTGAGTCACCACCATTTTGAAAAAATTACTGCGTAGTTTGTTCTTTACACACCACACGTTACTTGCAGGATCTGAAAACATTTATTACCTACCATCATGAAGTTTCACGTGCACCAAAGGTGACAGTTTCCCATTTCCCTTCTATGCATACATACCACATCAGAACTCACCAACAATACTTGCACTTCCCTTCCCTCCCATGGCTCGAGGCCAGGCATCTCTAGCTGTGGTATCCATACCATGCCCACTGATCACCTGCTGCAGGAAAAAAACCTAAGATTCTCCAAAAAGCAGCTCCAAGCAGATATCACATAAAATAGCTAGCGTATAAGCTGCTTCATCTTTTTCCTTGTAAGGATAGAAACGTAGTTAGTACAAAGAGAAACTGCCCCTGAATCACTGACAAGTTCCGTGGACCCTTGTGAGCCCAGGTACGGCCATTTCTCACTCCTGGAAAGTCAGAAACCCTCTATTTCTAAAGGAATGTTAAATGCAGAGCTCCTTTTTCAGTATTTTGAATCAGTCTAATAATTCATGACCTACATCATTGCATCACATGCACTGAAGCCTTGAAAGTCTTTGCTGTATGGCCTTTTACACAGGCCATGCTGGAGCTGCTCCTGGGTAATTTCACTGCAGCCAGTGGAACCACATCACTAATATTTGGTCCATGGTCCTGAGGAAACCAGGCTTTACAAATGGAAAGTATATGTTAATCCCTCCAGAAATTAAGGCTAAGTAGCCAGTGTCATACACCTAACAGACGAAAGTGCAGGCAATACACAGTTTACACCAGGCACACCTCACTCCTGACAGCCACAAGCACAGGATTCCACTGTGTCCCACACAGGATATTACCTGCAGGCAAGACAAATACACTCAGTGCACTCAGTTATGGTAGAGGAGAAAACACGGCTCGTACTGTCTCATGGACACTGAGGTGAATTGTAAGAGTGATGAGGAACAACAGTTCAGGGTTTCACTAGAAAAAAGCATGCAACATGTTATGTGAAATGTGTCCCCTAGAAAGATATTTTAAGGCAGCTAAAAATAAAAAGGCCAAAGGCAAGTCTGTGGAAATTCGGACATGGAAATATACTACCAGTGAAGTCTTTAATTTTTACTTTTCTCAGAATATTCAGGCAGCACAATGAGCTTTCTCAGTTTAGAAATTAGACGACACTTCAGTATTTCACTTCATATTTTTGTAGTAAGCAGAGACAGTGTTTATATTACTCTTTATATTGCATATATTAAGGGCAGTACTTTTATTTTAAGGCACTAATACTACAAGACGATAAATACTAATATGTTAAGACACTAATGCTAACTTAATGCAGCTTTATAACACATCCGTAGAGATATCTACAACTACACCTTCTAATAAAATGAGAAGGTGAATTAGGGCTGAAGGAGAACCAGTTACCTGTAAGCCTCACCTCCCCTGACCTACCTAAAATCCACATCAATCTGAGTCTTAGCCTGTCCTACATGCACACAACAAATCACTCGGAAGGCAAAACAGAATAACGTAACTTGGCATCTTCAGCATTCAAGCACTTCAATTGCTCAAACACCAATAATTAATCACAAGGTAAATCTCTTTGCTCACAGACCGCTAAGGCATTTCAGCAAAACTTTATGCTCATGACATCTTGGTTACTTAAGAGAACTACTGATGGAATCTCCTAGCTAAGGACACCATTTTACACCTGTTTAAAAACTGATGAAACCCCAAGGAATCTCTGTAACAACTGTCTGCATACTTCAGCAGTATGCAAAGCATTCTTACTGAGTCAAAATCAAGTGAGTGAAGATGGAATTTTTTTTTTCCTGAATTCTATTTGCAGGAACATATTACAGGAAGAAAATAGAAAAAAAAAAATCAACCACAACACACTGAGATGCACAAAGAGTTAAACAGTGTTTAAACATTATACCATTTTTCCTCACTAAAAGACTCCAAATTGTCAAGAACACTTAAGAGGTACACTATGCCACTGTATTCTAAAACAGATTTAACTATGGATATTGAAAAACTTCACCCTGAGTCCATGAAAGATTTTCTCAACCTATTGCTATTTTAAGAACAGATACAGGGGGAGTATCCACATCTTCCCATCTCTCTTCTACCCAAAGAAAACCACCTTAACTTGCCAGAAGTTCCCTTACAAGCAGTTCACAGACAGAAAAATCTGTGTTTATATCCAGGATGTGTCCACTTCAGTGCCTAAAAAAATCTATTTCTGTCAATAATAAATGTGACCCCAAGACACCATAAAACAGGTATTTGTGTAGTCCAGTGTTTCCAGCTCTTCTCATGGGAGGAATACAAACAGCTCAGAGCAGGCAAGTGAAAGTGATCAGAGGTAGTGATTTTGAGGTTGGCAAACATTAAGGAGAGACTCAAGAGGCTAGGACCATTTAATTTAAAAGCAAAAGCACATGGAGATTAGGGATTGGGATTTCCAGCCTGTACAGGGGAAAAGGTCACACTGGGATGTACAGTTTTATCTTTATTCTCCTGCAAAGCCAACAAACAGCTGCTACATGATCTGTTCTCTCCCCCTCACAGACTGCCTGTCCTTTTTTTCTTTCACAAACCTTTTCACTGCACAGCACAACTTTCCACAGTACACTCAGCAGCAAACAGAGAGCACTGCTCTGTGGTACCAGCAAATGCAGACAGATGAAATGTAGCAGTCATAGACTGAAGAAAGCAGACAGAAGAAAAAGCAGAAGGAATGAAGGGAAAAATAAACAGAGCATAGAAAATCTGCTTGGAATTCAAGGGAAACTAGCAATAGATAGGCTCAAGCAACAGGATCACTGCAGAGAATAAGCCACAGCACAGGAGCAATCAGAGACTACATCTACACTGGGAAAGCTTACAGAGTAATTCCCACAGTTGCTGCCACTTCAAAAACGTTTAGAATGACATGCTCATGACACAACACTTGCATTTTTTATATGCATCTTGCATGCAGAGCACTGAAGGAAAAGCCGTCAAGAAGAGCTCAATATATAGTGGGATTCTAGGTACATTTACCAAATTATGCCTTCTGCATCACTTCTGAGACTATGTTCACTCTATTCAGTGCATGAAAGTGAACAACCTCCATATTGCATTTGAAATACCTTGTAAATACTTGTGTGCCTTTGAGGCAACAATACCTGAAGGATAGAACTTGCACAAAGCTAAACAGATAGCAACAGAACTCTGGCATGTCTTTCTTACTGATGAGCTACAGACAAATCATCAACTGTGATGCTTTCCGCATGAACTACTGCCTGAAATCAGGCCTTTTCTACTGGTGAGAAATGATTCTCGCTATTCACGTAATCCAAAAGCCTTTCAGCTTTACCGTGTTAGATCCCACTCCTACAATCCCTAGATTCTTCTCCTTTCAACACTAGTTTGCAATTCACTGGCCCACAAATATAAGTGAAGTTACAAGCGCAAAACAAGGGAACACTATTTTCTTTCCCAGCCCCAGTGTCACCTGGGTTGCCTGGGCACACAGCACTATCTCCAAAGAAGTGCTTGCATACCTTCGACCTCACCACCAGCCCTGACAGAAAGTTAGTGGAGGCTAAGGACCCAGACAAGCTCAACAGTTAATGTATCTTGCCAGCTACCAGAACTCATCGAAATGATGTTAAGATTAACTTAACTAAGCCTGGCTCTTTTTCTTCATAAAAGCTATGCCTTTCATTTTGCAACTGGGGCCTCCTAAAACAATGTACATGTTCAAACAGCTTAAGTTTTACCTACCGTTGCTAAGTATTTACGTAGCAACGTTACTAAGCTGTTTTTTACTAATTTACTAAGTTGCCAAGTATTTACTTAAGTAACTTGCTAAGTGCGGAACGCCCTGTTCATGAGTTCAAAGCCGTAACACACAAGTTTCCGCCAGCGGAGCACTACCTTCTAGAAACACGACGTTTTCCTTCTCCGCTGCCTATCTACCCGGGAGACAGAAGCCCACATGGCTCTGACCCCGAAGAGGCTCTTCAGGAGCGGTTTCGCCCGGGCACCTCCCGCCTCTCCTCAGCAACCGCTGCGGCGTCTGAGCGACGTCACCTACCACCGCCGGCCCGGGGCGGCCTGCCCCACACCCGCACCCAGCCAGGCCGAAAGCTTCCCTCTAGGGCTGGGGCCGCGAGCATCCGCCCGGAGAAAGCCGCGGGTTTCAGCCCCTCCTTGGGCTGAGAGGCCTCAGGCGGGCCCCGGCCCCGCACGCGGCCGCGGCCCCGGCGGAGCCCCGCGGGCCATCCCCCCCCGCCCGCCGCCCGCCCCGCGGCCACCTGCACACGTCCCGCAGCTCGGCCGCCGTCTCCGCCGCGCAGCCCAGCTCCGCCGCTACGGCCGCGTCCGCCTCGGCCGCCGCCTCCGTCGCCAGCGAGAGGTCGGGCAGCCCCAGCTGCTGCCGCCAGAGGCGGCCGAAGGCGCCTACGCAGAAGACGCGGGTGTACAGCTCCGCCGCCTCGTAGTCGGGCACAGGCCCCGCCACGCTGAGCGCCTCCATGGCCGCCGGGCCCACGCGCAGCCTGCTGGGGCCTGTAGTCCGCCGCCACGACCGTTAAGAGCCGCCGCGACGAGGCGTCATGGCCGCCTCAGCCTCCGCGCCCCTGTGGGCGGGCCCGAGGAGCGGCGGGGCCCTCCCGCGGCGGGTCTCTGAGGGCAAGGCGTCCGGGCGGGAGGCGGGAGCTGGCTCTGAGGGGAGGAGCGGCAGGAAGGCTCGCCGGCTCAGGGGACGGTCGGGGGGACGGGCTGAGAGGCTGGTGGCTGCCGGGAGACCCAAGTGAGGGAGGGTGCGAGCGGGCGCCGGGCCTCCGCGCCCGCGGGGCGCCTTGCCGGGCAGCGGGGTAGGCACGGCCGGGGCGAGCGGCTCTTCCTAGGCGCGGCTTTCGTTAAAACACCCTGGGGGAAAAAAAAAAGACTCTGAAGTCATTAAAAATGCGCGGTGTCCGTGGTTTTACAGTGGTACCAAGTCTTTCATCACACTTTACTGAAAAATTGCGTTTTCTCCTACCAAAGTGAAAACTTAATGCTTTCCAACCCTTTCTACTATAGCATTAAGGTGTTTAGTAACACAATGAACAAGGTTCCTGAGACAGATAACAATTTACTTTACTAGCACCACTCCTGCCATTGCTTTAAAAAATATACCTGTTGGCCTCCACCTTTTTTCCCAGCCCTATGGGATTACTGAAGCACTCCAGGAGCGATTTTTCAGGGAACATACAAATGCCACCGTGGACAACTGCAGCATATGCTTGTGTTACAGCACCTGGGAATGCCCTTCTGGAACAGCGTGACGCAGCTGCCATGAGCACAACCTCTTAAGAAAGGCAGAAGTAATTCTGGATTGGGCTAACCTTGATACATTTATTGCATGTACCAGCTGAACCACAGCCTTCTCATTTGCTTCAAGCCAAAATATCCTATTACTTCTTTAAACATGAAAATAATACTTGAAAAGAAGGTGTGTTAGCAAGTGGTTTGTTGGAGCAGAGTGTGAAGACCAGAAAAAGTTCATGAAAGGAGACTGGGTCTTTGCAAGCTGCGTGGAAGTGGTAGGATGCCAAGAGTAGGTCACAACATTTGCATGCTGCTTTTGCAAAGCAAAGTAGTTAAGGGGTAAGAATGTAATAGCCCAGTCCTGTGTTATAAGAGTATATTTTTCTTAATTTAGCAATAACAGCATGGTCTAAAGCCCTTATACCTCCCCCAGTTATATTTAGATTTGCACTGCATTTCAATGCTGAATTCTTTTATTAGCTCTCACTCACCTCTGCCTCTTAATTGCAGTTATTATTCCTCATTATGGAAGTTTTGCAAAGCTTCAGCCCGTTTTTCCTGTCGTTACTGTCAGTCCTTGTTTCCTTCTTCAGCTACACCCTCTGCTTTCTTCATCTGTCACCTTTGTGCATCATGACACTCCCCAGCTCTGGAAGGAGCTCTTGATTAAGGGCTGTTGCCATCGCTTCATGTTGTATCCTCCCTGAAACCTACCAGTTGTTCCATGAGGGATTCTAATTCCAATTTCCAAAACCATGCCTGCCTTTTTGTGTGTTTGTTGTTATCTCCTATGGTCTGTTTATGTCATGAACATACCTTTCCTCTTTGTATACTTGCAACATTGCCTGAAATTTGAAAACACCCCATCACCTATCTGATGTAGCCACATCTAGGGTGGAAGTGACTGGGCTGTATTGATCTAAGTGCAGTGTTGACATAAACATGTAGGGAGCAATGTGAGCCAAGAACAGCAGGATTAAACCCTACTTTTCCAGCAAAATATCAGGGGTTTTTAGTGTTCATAGAAAAGATAAGATGCTGGTTTCAAACACCTTCTGTGGAAAACCAAACACGACAAACTGTGTGGAAACCAGTGGGCTGGATTTTTTTGTAGGACCACACAAAAACAACATCACAGAATTCCCCAGCAGAAGGGTGGTCACTGCCAACCACAGCACTATCACATAAGGCAGTGTGATTTGGAAGAGGCTAGAGACTGCTGTGCTGTAATTATTTATGCTTCTTGGAAACCCCTCCTTGGGCTGTTCAATTAGATGTATGAATTTCCCCTACTCCTTCTCCCCCAGACAGGTTTGATTTTGGAGTTCTTCCGTATTAGTTAAATGTAAAGTACATAAACCTCAAGCAGGAAGACTGGATTAAGTAGGAGCTCAAGAAACAGCTAAATTGAAAGTACCAAAGCTGATAATTTTTAACCCTGAGTGGATAATATGTTTTCTGCTTCATTTCCAAATTTCAATACTAAGAAGTCATATACTTATAAAGCAACTCCACTCAATCCAAATCCTCTTAAGAACAAAGAGAGCTATTTATTTTTACAGCTTGGAATTAATCTGCCCTTTATACACTAGGCACAAGGCACATGGGCATTTCAAAGTTTCCAGGAGGTACTTAGTTTTCTCTGCTGTAGAGACTTTAATAATTCAACAATAAAGCAATGAAGGATGTACAAAGAACTCAAGCAACTCAAGAAACCAGGCAGGTATCAAGCTGAACTCTTTAAGACAAGAAGAGCATTGAAAGACTATTGAAATTAGAGGAAAGGTAGAGCTAGTGCAAAAGATGACTGGAAAACAAGCTAATAAAGGCACCCTATGTACAAGTGGAATAAAGAAATGGTAGCTAATGTGCTACTGAAGTTATCAGGTAGCTTGTATTTTCTAGTACTGTGGTATCCTGCAAGCTTAAGAGACTGATGTTTCAGAGCTCACGTGTGCACAACCCCAGCTACAGTCAGTAAACACTGTGGATATATAACCATTTTGAAAAGCCGGTCCTAAATGGTCCAGGAAGTCCAAGGCAAAAACATTAATTAAACCCCTTAGTTCCAGGCTAGTCTTTCACCATAAGAAACACCCTTCATTCCTTTCCTGATTCACACAGCATCAGAAATACATAAACATTTGTCAAGCTAATTGCATTCCATGGCACTATTGAATAGTACTTGCTCTAACAGACATAGTCTTAATATAATGACATGGGTATGCTTATGAAACAGTGGGTTTGTGGCTTAATCATAAATCAGATTTTATACTATTCTCAGCCCTGGCACTAAATTTAGAATAGTCATTTAAAGTACCCTGGACTTTCCACTTCAACCCAGAAAAATCACTATGATCATCACTTATGCACCAACAGGAGTTTCATGACACTAACAAAATTAATGTTTGTGGGTAGTTTGAAAAAACTTTGGAGAATCGGTGTTGAGCATTGTTTTTATTCAATATTTTAGAATCAGCTCCGTCCTTGTTCATTACCTCAGTCTTGATCTCTGTGGTACGTTTGTACCTTGGCAGACAAGGAACGTTGTTACTGGTTTTTAAGCACAGACTGTCTCGGCACAGCAATTACAGAGATATGTAAAAGTTCCAGGGCTGTAATTTTAGGAGGTGGGACTTAACAGCTGTCAATTTTTTCTCTGCTATGCCCTGTACTGCAGGCCTTTGTTCCAAGGATGCAGCTGTCTTCTGGATGGCAGCGCCCAAAACTGATCAAACCCAGTTGGAAGTACTCCCCCAGTCCTTTGGGGGGAGCATTTTTTAACTTGGCCTAAGCTAAGCCATGGCGTTTATAGTATGCTCTCACACAGGGCTGCATCGATACAGACAGCCTGGTATTTACCAATAGTGGGAATGAACGGGAAGGCCTAGCAATGTCTTGCCTGTCACTGCTTCCAAAATTCCCATGCCAATGAACACAGGTCTGGGAGTGTGACAGTCTTTGCATCAAAGACTCTCAAAGGCAGCCACTAGCATCTTTCACTTCTACACCTGAACAGGAATGATCCATTCCTAAAATGTAGCTATAGGTGGGACAAAAAGTAGCTTACATTACTTTTACAATAAAGTAAAATATTAATACAGATGAATACATTCATAAAGGCTCTGCACGGATCTGTATCTAAACAAATCACATAAAAAACTGTGCTGGCAATTTGAAAGCCATGTAACTAAAGTATAATTCTGTCCAAAGACAGAAATTAAACTGATTTTTGTATCTCTTCCCCAAAAGTAAGAGTACTTCCCAAGCATGTTGTTTTGCCAGAGAACAGCATGTTGTGTTGCTATCATCCAGGGTATGCAGAAACATTTAAAAAAAAAGGAAGGAAGCATCCTGTGGTTGGTAATTTCTGAAATATTTCATGGGTGAATATTGTTTTTACATAACTTAAGTGAGAGGCAAATGAATGCAGAATGCTTTCATCCCATAAACGTTGAGCGGTCAGTATGATTTCCCTGAAGGGTTTCTGACTACCTTTAATGCTTGTTCTTGCTTGCCATTAGAACAGCTGAAAGTGGAATGGAAGAGGAAGACAAGCTTAAGAGAAGGATGATGACAGGGATGCCTACAATCCAAACCAGATCAAACAGAGGTCTAGTCTTTAGGCCTTAAATGTTGCTGACGCAAGTCATTCTGATGTTTATAGCTGAATTTGGGTATATTACTGGAATAAGGACCAAAGTCGGACACAAAGCAGTAGTAGTATCAAAGAGCGGACACCATCGACAGTTGAGGAATGTGTTACGTGGTATTTTCAGTCACGAGCAAGCACAGCCATCAGTAAAATTTTGGTCAGGAACTCAAGCTGCTGCAGTTGTACCAAACTTTTACTCCAGCAGTAACTTCCCAGCATTTTTATTTCAAAGCTGGTTTGTACAGTGAAACACTTCAACAATACAAAAATGCAAACCACAGATGCTGTTTTCACTTGCAGCTTCTTTGGAAATTCATCACAAATATTATTCTTGGATTTGGGCATGCACTAGGTCATGTTTGCTTTTTGTTACAAGTTAGAAAGGAATGCTTCAGGAAATCGCATTTGGATTTGAAACTCCATTGGTGAAATTCTCAGCTAGAAAACGTGACATATCTGTGATATTTGTAGGACAAGGAATTCTATTAATTGAAGATGCTTTTGCATATTACTTACACACCAGAGAAGCTTCTGGTTTTATTCCCTAGTGCCTAAGAGTCAAACCCTCTTCAGACACAATATTTATTTCCATTTTGTGAAAATTGAGTTTTTGTGAAGCTAACGGAGTTTTCAGATTTACTTCTGAAGGAATGTTGTCACCAGCAATGAATTAAAAGCATTTTACACATCAGAAGAGCATGTTACATAAATTGCTTCTTGCATCAGAGGAATAGTACAGCCTATGAGGACAATTACAATTTAAGAATTGTAACATAAAGATGTAGGATATATTAAATCCTTGATCCACCTTGAAGGTATCTCTTTTCAGGCTTCATGCTAGTTTTTGATTATAGACATTCTTTCAGAAAATTTTTGCCAAGGATTTTCCATCATCAAGATCCAAAAACTATTTATCCCAGGGAGAGCTGTTGACTAGGGACTATCGCAAAATGCTTTATACAGTCATATTAGCAATGATTCTGTGAAATTATGTAATGAAAATGTATCACATTACAACTTCAGCTGAGACTATTAACAAGCAGGAGTTTGATTCTTAACATTATAAACTACGTACCAGACCACCTGAAGCTTTTTTCTTAGATACAGCCATAAAAATAATTTCAAAAATACACAAGAAAATAGGAATTTAAGTCTTCTTTCCAGAAAATTTTACCTAAGCCTTAATGACAGTCAACAAGACTTCACTTTCCAAGGCCAAGCTACAGGTTTCCTCTGGCATGGGAACCTTTTGCCAGTCTAGCTATGTCACATATCTAACAAAAGACTAAGGAAATGTTTACTAGTACAGTTTTACATACCAGTTTATGTAAGAAGGTATAGTGTAGAAACAGTATAGAAAATGCTCAGATTTGCAGGGGTGGGTAGTGCTATAACAGAATTGCTTAGTGCTTTGCCAGTGTAAATTGCCAGTGTGATTGCAGTAAGACCTAAGAAACTATAAACATCTTCCAGGCACTTTTTTGCTCCTAGTAGAAGTATTTTCTAGTTAAAGCATGCAAAGATTTTATAAGATACCAAGCAGAACTACAGCTGAGCTTCTGCAAGATGTCTCATCTGATCCATCAGCTTCCTTTGGCTGAAGACTCAGTACGCAATCTTTCATTTGCACAATGTGTAACTGTCGCCTCCATTTCAGAATTTTCCTTTACAGAGTATGAAGGAAACCTTGTCATACAACATTATAATTCATTGCTCAAATTTTAAAATTCTGTTTTATAGGCTTGCAGGGGTGATCATAGGAGTACTCTCAACTTTTCTGGGTAAATTTCACTGGCTTGGAAATATGCAAGACTAAAAAACATTTTGAACAGTTGTAGCTTGGTTGTGAAATGTAAAGCAAAGGAGCCAGATTTCAACAAACTTTCGTTGAAATCTGAATTAGTAAATAAAGTCCTTATATCTGTGAAACATTTTGAATCCAGAAAGGTGTTTCAGTGTACTAATTGGGTAATTGCTATAAGTGGTCATTTTATGCTATAATTACCAGTTCTAAATTTGTACAGTTGGGCATCATTAAAAAAAAAAAAAAAAGAAAGAAAGAAAGAAAAGGAAAAGAAAGAAGTGGTCCTGAACAGAGACTGACAGACATGAGTGTTTCTCAGCTGCCTTTTTATGTGAGAAGATGAACTGAAGGACATATGCTCACCATTCCAGAAGGGTTGTAACATCATAAATTTGTTATTCTTTTATGGTCAATGTGTCCACTCAGAGAGGTGGATATAGCCTATAGACTATATTGTGGTTATTGTTTTTCTGACTCTCAAATCTACCTATAGAAGTCCTTGTTGGTATTTTAGGGTGTGTTCTTCATCTGACAGATAAACACCTATTATTTCTTTATTTTTATTTTTTTTTTCCCCAAGAACCTTAGTCATGACCAAGGACCCCATTTTGCCATGTACGCAGAACAAAGAGATGAAAGAGGACAGGATTAATGTGGCTGCAGTTGTTTGATTGAGTAGACAGCTGCAACACAGTGTTCTGCTCAGAGTGCGAGCAGTGATGTCCTGCTGAGGAGTCCCTCCGTATTCCAGCCCTCTTCCAGCCTGACAATGATTGTTCTTGACAGCACCTGAGGGTCTTGTCCCCATCTTACCCTTTGTACCATTTCCATAGATTACCCCTAGCAACAATTTTTGTGCTACTTTAAGGGCTTTCTATTATACCAAGTGATGATACATCCTCTTCATTGAAAGCTGGCTGTTGCCATACCTTGAGAAAATAAGTATTGTATATTCATTTTTGCCAGGGTGAATTTCTTAGCTGAGTGCCAGAGATTGTCCATGTACATTCATTCTCCTTTCACCAACTGCCAGTGAGCAGAGTACTTGCTGGACAGCCTTTTGGTCACAAGTGCTTACATCTCGTGAAAAAGCAGAGTGTGAGAATTTTTCAGTTTGCTGCAAAGGAAACTGAGGAGCAATTTGATTCCTGCTATGTGCCTGGTGGTCTCTTACAGCGAAATTGTTTCTGAAGTGGATAAATGCTGTGCTCTCTTTCCACAAGTGTCATTAATTGAGATGTCATGGAGACTATGAAGTAACATAGCATTGTTTAGATAACAAAGTTGACTGGAAGAATTGTGCTTCAGGTGAGTTCAGGTAAGAGCATTTTTGTGTATAGTTAGACTCTTCCTTAGCAAATTCCACTGAGGTTGTCAGTCTCTCCAGTTATGTCAGCGACAGACACAATCTGAGGGGAAGCCAGTTTATCTGTACATAGATCTATTGCCTTGGGTCCTGCAGGGACATCAAGAGAAATGTGTTTTGGGCCTCTTAGACTGTTTTCTGAGCTGTGCTACTCACAGTCTTTAGCCTTTATTTCCAGACCAAGTCTGGTTTGTCTTGAGTAGCTCAATAAGTAGTTTGCGAGAGTTGAATCTGTAGGGCTAAAGCTCGTCTTCTGCTTTGGAAGAGCTGCCTTCTTCAGTTAAGCAGTGGCATTTCTTGCACAAAATGTTGTGGATGCTGAAGGTTTATACTGATTAAAGAGAAGTCCAGAAAAATTGACAGAAGGCTAATCTGGAGAGGATTCTTACATATATGCTCAAGAAATTCTTGAGCTGCAAAATAATGGAACCGGGGAAAGGATTACACATGCTTGCCATGTCCTTATGTTCTTTGCAATCCTGTGATTTTTGACAGTGGCAGAGCAAGGATACAAGGCTAGATAGATACCGTGGCCATTTTTGTGTTCTTTTATCACTCAGCTCACTGATGTTTTATTTTTTAAGAGAAAAAGCTGCAGAAAAGTCCCACCCTCATCAAACACATCTCATCATCATTAGTATTCCCCAGGTCAGACTGCAGAGATTAATTGGCCTATGAATATTTTCCAGAGATGTTTCCTGGAGTGTCTAAAGGATGGAGATAATAGCAGGATATTTTGTCTGAGTTTTTGGAAGTTTATTTTTGACACTGGCTGATTTGACTGTTGGGCAAATCTTAACAATAATTTATTCTGTTGATACAATTTATACCTTAACAGGTATGATGGAGTCTTCCATCCAATATAGCATCCAAAACTCCAACATGGAGACAAGTTACCTTTAAGCAGTGCTGTCCACAAGTCAACTACTTTCTATCTCACTAGTAAATGGTGCATAGAATCAGAAGGCTTGGTTATAAAAATCACTCATCTTCTGAAAAGGCAGGGACAGCACAGATCGCAATGCAAGCAATAGGCAGATAACACTCTACTGTATACTGCCTTTTCATCTGGCACAAAGAGTAACCCTAACCTTTTGAGGCTTTTGTGAAGATCTTTATGTTAAATGTGAGTACTGCAGAGTGAAATGATGTTGATGGGGCAAGGAGCACACCAATCTCCATCATATCATGTTCTCCTGAGAGCATCTGACCTCTGATCCTGAGTATAGACAACTGGGCTGCTCAGTGGACCTTTTCAGTATTTTGTAGTACCCAGACAATCATGGACAGAAAAATCTCAACTGTGAACGATGACTTCCAATGTGTCTGCATAGCTGCCTCTAAGTTCTAGTGTCATTGCATGGAACCAAGGGCATATGATTTTTCCATGCCTATTATTCTATTTTTTTACACAAATCGGTTAAAAAAATGCCACTGAGTGTTTTTTTACACTTTGTGGTTGAAAAACCACAAGCCTAAAAACAATTCTTAAAATTTTGTTCTGCTACCAATGTGTAGCCTCATCTATGGCTTCTGCTGGAACTCTAGGTTAAATCCAGCATTTCAGTCATCATTTTCATATCTCACTGTGGTCCAAGTTACTAGAGAGACTACCTCACTTTGCCTCCTTACGGTATGGCATGAAAACTACTTCATTAGCAAAAATATCAACTGTGTGAGACAGATAGACTGTTCAGGCTGCCAAGCAAATTAATTTGCAACTTGTCTCTCCAGAATATAATAAAAGCAAACCTTGATGTCTTCAGAACAAAATACATGGTAAATTTCTTCAATATAGGCTTCCCACTCCATCGCCAACAGAATAATCTCCCATTTACTAAATAAAGCCCAGCTGTTAGTGACAAGACTGACAATAAACACATGCATTTTTTATTGTGTAGGCATAATTCAGGGAGGTACGCTACCATCAGAAACTGGAAGCTGTTCCTCTAAACAAATCTGTCGAATGCCAGTGATGATAATTACTAGTGATTATCACCAATTGCTAAAGCAGTCTAGATTTAGACATTCCAAAATAGAGACAGACTGGCAGTTTTTCACATGGGTGCGTGTTCAGGCTAAATTTTTAATTTTTACCTTCTAACTAATATTCAGGAAGGAAAAAGCTAATATTCAGCAGCTGAAATCTGTGCTGCCTAAGTTTCATACAGTTTTAGACTTACTTTACAGGCATGTAATATTTCAACTTGAAAATGAATTGAACTCTAGGAGGCAGAAGAGGAAGCACTGCCTAAAGTCTGTTAAAATAAAGGCCAAAAGATGAAATCATCTTTCTGGTAGAAGACATTTAGACTAGGTCAAAGGAAAAAGGGAAGTTGTTAAAATTCATTTGCACCCTGGAAGCTATGCCGCATGAGATTTGTTGGAAGAAATCAGACCTTTTGTGAGACCAGATGGTACAGCTGGAAAAAGATGACAAGCTTTCAAGCACACGGAGCATTCAGTAACTGATAATAAAGACTAGCAAACTCACAGCTAACTATAGAACAATACCGCATGTCTAAGTAAATAGATCTCTCAAACCTTTTTGAAAAAGACTGCTTAATCCTTACCTCTATAGTCCTCTCTGTAGGGGGTTTGGGCACTCATCTAAATCTTATAAATTGAGTTTCCTGGAGAAAGTTTTATGAAAGAAACAGGCATTTACTGGGAACCGGAAATAGCAGTTCATATGAACCATTTGAAAACTGATTTTTTTTCCTTGTGGGTTTTGTTGCTGTTGTTGTTGCATTCCTTTCATCTGGAACAAAGAGCTGATCTTACTGTGTGACCACATCACCACTAGTGTCAATGAAAGGGAGAGGTGGAGGAATGCATGACGAGCGTCAGTGCAGTTTTAGAACACTATTAGCCCTCAAGAGCATAGCAAAGAACTCAAGGAGAACATCTGATTGTGCAGGTAGGCTTTGTAGCTGTGAGAGGAAATTTTGAACATTTAAATGCTGGCTTGAAAAGTTGTTTCAATTTCTTACAAATGGCATTTTTCAAACCTACATGATGCTTAAATTAATGAGATTTTCTACAACTAATATAATTTAAGTAATAAGTATTAAAGTTGTCCTAATAAATACGCATTTTGTTAAATGGACAGTTTCAGCTGATCTGAATTCTTTGAGAATTACTGCATATAACTGAGCACTGTGATTAAGCAGAGCAGTATGAAGAGGAGCACGGTTGCAGATGGTTTGTTCACGCCAAGATTGACTCTGATCTGGTTCTCAAAATGCTGTTCTCCCTATTGTGTTTGTGTTGTCTCTTCTGTGGCTCTGTCTGCATTCCCAGTGGCAACAGACCCTCTGTACAGCAGCTGGCTGAGCCTCGCTCTGTGTCACATGAGACTTCTTAACTGATGATGCTCTCCACATCCTCCTCTGAGCCATGGACCAATCCAGCAATGCAAGGGGAAGGAACAACTAAACCACCACAGTCTGGTCAACTGCTTCCCTGTACCCTCTTTTGTTTCCCAATCCTAATGACACCCTGATGATGCAAGCCAGTCTTGTTATCCCATATTATAGGACTGTGGCATGGAAAGACCAGGTGGCCAGCACAGCGTCATCCAGTCAGTATGTACTAGGGTAGGCAGTAGAACTAGTTACTCAAGCTCCAGGCTAGTTTTCTAACTTCTGTCTTGTCCTTCCTATTCATCTATGTCTTTGCATGTGGCTGCATCCCAGTGCTTTATCTTATTTTCCATGATTGGTTACCTTGTACTCTGGCTCAAGGAAGCATAAAATCCTGTGACCACATGTGCCACAACATTGAATTTCCTATTCCATCTTTATAAGAAAATCTTGAAACCTAAATCTGCAGCCCTTATTTGCACTCAGTGAAGAAAACATGATCAGACACACCACTCAAGCTTCAACTTGATGCATCTACAAAGTATTTTAATTCAAAACTATGTAATCCAAAAGATTTTATTTTAAGAACTACACGAATATATGACTTTCTGCTGAGTAATTATTGCTTCAGTGGGAAATAGGAAGCCTGCAAATGTAAGCTTGGCTTCTCAGCATGACCTATTGTGGCTCACAACCATCTGTATTTACAGTAAGAGATCGCCCACATGCATTAGTCTGTAAACAGTATCAAAACTCAAAGCTTTTCTTTTTTTCTCTTTCAGTCTTCCTCTATTGCAGTCTCAGGGTGTCTCCATCTAGGTATATCTATCTGCACAGATTTTTTTTTTTTTTTTTTTTTTTTTTTTTTGAGGTCTAAACAATCTAGCAGTTCTCTGAGCTAGTGCTTCAAAGATGACTTTGCATTATTTGTAGTTGAAAAGATTATTAGATTATTGTTGTCAGTGGTAAGGAAACACACACTAGCTGCCTCAAACCCTTCTTGGTCCTCTAGCAGTAATTGCATATTCAAATAACCAGTGCATATTCAATAACGAGTCAAAATGTAAACAAGAAAAAGCCCAACCCATTAATTTCCCCAATGTGTGTGTGGATGATAAGAACACCTCAGTTTGGCATTTGGGAACTCTCCATTTCTCCATGTTAGCTGACTTCAGACTGTCAGCAAACTGTCTTTCTGACCAGTGCTGGAGCCAGGAATAGCCACAAAACTTATTTTGTAATTCAATTATGATTCTGATACACTACATATATATTTGTGAATGTGATTATGCAAAAAGACTTGAAATCCAAGGTTTCCCACAAATGTCATTGGCAAAGAATGGAATTCAGATCAAATTAGAACTTGATATTTTTTACAAGATGTTATTAAAGAGCGCACTTACATGTCAGGAAACAGAGAGGAACGCATTTGTGGAACATGTAAAGCACAGCTGTTCTTACCACTTCATGATCTCCAGGACAATGAAAACCTCACATGCGTATCTCTGTTCCTAAAATACATGGTGCCTGCGTCTAACAAAGGTAAGCTGGCGCAACATGGAAGGAAGTTCCACGGTTGTTGCAAAGACAAAGAAAGCCCAGCATATCCTTGCACCATAGAATGGAAGGCTGCTTGCAGTTTCTGGAGCAGTCTTGGGCTTGTCTGCACTCCTAGTCACGGCACAACCACTCCCACCGCTAGAAGGGCAAGAATGCGAATTGCTGCTGCCATGGAAGAAGCCAAGGCGTTCAGTGCTGATGAGCCTGAATGAGACAGCTCTGTGACAGGTGTTTGGAAATGCATGCTATGCATGCTAGCATGGGGAGCACGAGACTAATTGCTGTCAGACCACCTTTTCCCTTTTTTTATGATGTCTTTCATGACCTCCAGGCATTGACTGATCTGATTCGCAAGATCAAGGATATGCACAGCACTTGGAGCCTGTTGCTTGCTTTGCCACATGCTTCCTGTGTGACTTCCTTAAACCAATGCAATGTAACCGCATCGTAAGCCTTAACTATTTCTTGTCCCATAAGTGTTTTGAGAATAAAGCTTTATGAACCTTATGAAATATGAGAAATCCTTAGAAATTTCCTGAAGTGTTTGGTTGAATAAAGCAAATATGCCATAAATTTTGGGCAGATAGAAAGGCACAGGCTAGATAGATAGATAGATAGACAGACAGACAGATAGACAGACAGACAAACAGATAGAAAGACATGTCAGACACACTAACACACTAACGTAAGCAAATTATGGTGAGGATTTACAACATTTTAGGTAGCAGTAACTTGTGCAATGGAGAACAAGAAGTTGCTTATCCTACTGGCCCTCAAATGAAAATTGCCTTGCAGTTTTCACAAGTGAGAGTATTCGGATGGGTAGTCCTGTATAGCAGCTCACTCACTGCGCAATCACATATCATGGCAGCTCATTCATGCACCCACATGCTGAGAATGGAGTCAACACTTCATGTGTTGGAGCTGAAAGGGCCCAACCTGGTTTAGTCAGATGATGCTGAAGTGTTTTTCTGAGTGAGCACACTGAAGACATACTGATTTTTAAAAATTCGAAAGTAAAATCAGGACTTTTAAAACTGGGAAATGAGACTGGAACAGCTTATATAAAACTGGAAAATATTCTAAACTTGACCTTCTTAAAACTTTTGAGAGCAGAAAGTGAAATAAAAAGTCAAATTGTTTCTTTTTCATAATGATTATTATGTTCTTCAGTAAAAAATAATTTTAAAGTATTTTTAGCTCATCAATATAGAAGCTAGAAACAGGCAAAATATTGTCTATTCACTAGCTGCATTCTGCTGCATCACAGAAAAACAAATGTGCTCTGACCTCTTAGAAAATTTCCTTTTTCAATTAAGTTTTGTGTGTTTGTATGGAACTTGTAAATATTATGAAAATTCTGAGCTGTCTCTTGAACAATATGAACCTTAATTTTCCTACAAAGGATCTGTTCACTGCATAACTGATAGGAATACCACATCACCTTGTCCCTCAAGGGATCTCACACCCTGGTATGACTTGGACAAGGATATAGTAAGCAGGTTTTTTGTCAGAATACCTGTGTGTCCCAGTCCATCTATTTCTCACATGAAAGCGTCCCCATCTATCTTTCTGTAAACCAAAGTCGGAGCATTCAGAAGACATTTTCTTCATAGCTTGTATGCAGTCTAGCAATCCCTGACTTCATGTGATCTTCAACATGTTTGGTATTCTGCCTGTGCACAGGCAGAAATTTTCGTTTGGTTATATGTGGCCAGTAAATGAAATGATTACTCAGGAAATATCTACCCTTTATTTTAGATGTTTTCACATCTCTTGGACTTGTGCCATACAGTGCTGAGGATATTCATCAAGAGCCAGAATTGCTTGAGAGAATTTCTCTTCATTGCAAACAGAAGCATCCGTCTGAATTCCATCCATCCATAGAATGTTTTTTTTTTCTGGTTTTATGACTGGATCAAATCAAGGCAAATGCACACCCTTAATACACCGATTTCCCTGTCAGGGTCTGCCCGTGGGCTACAGTGACCATAAAGCTAAACCAAATATTTTCACAAAGAGCATAGCTGCAGGAGAACTTTCTGCAGGATATATTAGCTCGTTTCTCTAGGAAGCCCAAAATTAGCTACAAAAAGACTGTAAGTTCACCAGATGCTTTTTCTGCATAGCCCCCCCCCCCAATTCACTCATCCTCAGATCCTTTTTCGAAGTAGTTATTGGCCAAGTGAGCTGCCACAAAGTACTATGTGAAGATTTTGACACAGAATGCATACTTTCAACTCTAATGGAGGAATATCTGAAAACTGCTGCACACTCATCTGGCATGGAAGCATATTAATTTGGGCACAGCATCACACTAACATGCCTACTGGGCTTTTGATTAAGAGCTAGATCAGATACAATCAGCATAAATTGTGGACAAGGCAAGCTCAGGTTTATCTATAACTGTGCCTGCTCTAAATATGTTTATTAGATTTTAACTGATTAAGTAAATAAAAGCTTTTTAAAGAAATTGGTTATCTAAGTCTTGCATTTTTAGGATTTCTTAAATAAACAGGTGGCTTGAATGAACTAATTAAATCATCAATATGGTTAAAATTCAAAGTAATCTCTAGAAATAGAGAGTATTTGAAACCTACAGTACTTGCGCTTAAGTTACTAATGAATACTGTTCACTCTAATAAGTATTAGTAGGAGAGCACAAAATCTCACGTCTCATTCTCTCCATTGGCAATTGTGGAATGCTGGAGCCAGGACAGTTGTATTCAATCTTCAAGAGCTCTTACTAATACACTGGCCAAATGCTATGATGTACTGAACAAGGTTTATGTCCCCAGATGAGACATCTTAGCCTCTTCTCAGCTAAATGTATGCATTTAGCTGCAGAGCACAGAGACAGTCCCCACCCAGTCCACAGCAAAATCTCCTCACAGAGGGACAGAGGAGATTTTGAGGAGAACAGAGGGACCCAGACCTGCCATTACGGTAGGAGCTTCTGAACAGGGCAACCTACATGACAAGAGGAAGGAAGCACACGCATGTGTTTTGCAGGTCTTTGTTTTTTAGAAAAACTACCTCTAATGTGGATATTACATCAATTAAGAGATGTTAAAATACAAGTAAATAAATAAATTTTTTTTGTCTTTTCCTACAGTGTGAAGGGAAGGCCTTTGGGTACAACTTAATAATTATAAATTACTGTCATATCATTAAGTCATAGGATCCTCACTCAGAGATATAATTCCTGTTTCCTTGTGGGAACAAGAACATTGTTATGTATACGTGATATTTTGGGTTTGTTTTGGGGGCTTTTTGTGGTGGGGGGGAGGAAGGGGTTGCTTTCAGGCATTTTCATTCCCTGATGACTTGGACACATAACAACCATCTGTTCAGATGGTTCAATCCAGAACATGTTGTTTTCAGAGCAATGAAAGAAAAACAAAATTAATAGACAAAAACTTTTGAAAACTTTTGTTAGTAAGGCAAAGAAAATTTCTGTAAGGTGAAGTTAGACCTTTTTCCTTTGCTTTTTCTGGTAGAAATGATACAGTGTGTGAAGAAAAAGCACATGGAAAGGATTCAGCTACATAAATAATGTCATTTTAAAGGTGCCATTGGCTATAGTTACTAGAGAATTTACAAGTAAACTGTTCCATTTCTTGAAGCTAATAGAAGTACCATGTGAGAAAGCAAGAGTTTAGACTGTTAATAGGACCAAAGGTTTCAAAGGGCAAAAAGAGCCAATTAAAAATTAACCTTATTAAATGGCAGCAATTCACCAACATCCTTAAGGGTTTATTTAACAAGAAGAGGTGATCAGGCATTCACAATATACCATGCAAACATCAAGCATCAGGTATCAGGGGGAGTGATGACACATTAATGTATTTTATTTTCTAAACAAATATCTTTAAAAAAATGGAGTGTTGAATAAGAACAGTTGCAGTTCTGAGCTTTATTACTCTGTTATTCTCTGAAACATGCAATTTGACAAGAGGCTGGGGGAAGGAACATTGAAATACTTCCAATGAAAATATGTAAGATGAAATGTAATGATAATAGGAAGAAGCTTAGAGATAAGACTGGGAGAAGTACAGAGAACATCTTGCTGAAATAGCAGGAAACTGCTTAGCTGTAAGAGAGAGGACAGAAGGGAAGAAAACTGCAAAGAAATGAGACATACCATAACAAGATAAATAAATGTACCATCTGCTGTAGGACAGGAAAGGATTAATTGTCTGGCCTGATGGAAGGAGTTACAGGTGGGGCCCCTGGAGCACCTGTGAGAAAATGCTCTTGGTTGGATGAATGAGCAGAGGAGGAGATAAACAGAAAAAAACCAAAGAGAACTTTTCCTTTCTTTTTGAGAAGGGAAATGGAATGGGATGGGGTGGGGTGGCAGGGAGAAAGAGAGAGATATGCACGTTGAGAGGAGAGAAAGCTGATCAGTAAAGATATCATGAAGAGAAGGAGTTTAGGCGATGCCTACCTGCGCTTCCAAATGTAGTGAAGTATTAGGTAGGTCTTTAACTTTACTGTCTAGAATCACAGAAAATGAGATGATTTTTAAACCTCCTTAAGAGATAATAAGTGCTGTGGTGTTTTGTTG
The DNA here is from genome assembly GCF_964289735.1 of Phaethon aethereus. Lineage (NCBI taxonomy): Eukaryota > Metazoa > Chordata > Aves > Phaethontiformes > Phaethontidae > Phaethon > Phaethon aethereus. Next base: position 37,425,194 of record NC_138577.1, on the reverse strand, counting down.
TTGGGTTTTTTCATTTGTTTTGTTTATTGATGTTTTTGACTCTGTATGGCTTACCAATTTCCTGATGTATCATCCTATGGAGTTTGACTCAATACTCTGATCTTTTGCTTGGAGGTCTGTATTTATGTGGTGTATTATGTGTTCTCTATTAAGGCATGTATATAAAGTATATAAGGAACCTGCTCTAATCTTGAGCCTGGCTTCCTTTCAGCAGTGGGTGGATCAGGTGACCTCCTGAGGTCACTTCAAACCTGAAGTGTTCTGTGACTTACTTTACTACACTGTTGTGAAAAGTTGTGGATACATCCAGTTTAAATTGTGTCAGCCTAAGAATAGCTTGACTCCACCTAGAGCAAGGAAAGATGTGGTATGTAAGTGTTGGGGTGTATGCCTGTTTCTAGGGCTAAAACCTTTAACCAGTCATTCTGAGTGACGTCTTTCAGGGTTCTCCCTTAAGAAGGTGTTAAGGAGATACACAAAATAATCCAAATACAGCCTTTAAGTTAGAGGTGGCACCTGTAGAAGTGTTGCTAGTAACCAGTATGCAAACAATGTCTGTGTAGATATACCCGTCAAAGCACTAGAGGCTGGCTGAAAGCTAGATGCATTAATTGCATTATGCTTTCACCAAGGGCCACTTATACAACCTGTCTTAGGTACACAGTAACAAGTCACATGGTACCTCAGTTAGGTAAACCACTGTACCTTGTCCAAAGTTCATTATTGTCCTTTCCCTGGCTTTGGGAAAGAGGCAGGGCTTCCCTGAGTAGAGGAAGCTTCCATACGGATATTGTTCAAGATCTTGTTTATGCTGAAATGTCTGGTAACTGCCTGATCACCCCTCTTCTAGTCATGGGCACATAAACGAGCAGTTCTGTATGTCTTTTCACCACTACAATATTTGCTACATCCTGGTATGGTGAGTGAAGTGAAATATGGCTGTGTGACTGAAAGAAATGCTGGCTCTACTTCAAAGTGGCTAGGACATCTAAGTATGCAAACATGATCTGGGAGTTTGAAACTACTGTGGCTCTTTGGAAGTGCCTAACAGAAGGTGAAAGTTTTAAGTATTTAAAAAAAATAATTTTTTATTATTGCATCAATATATTTGTCAAAGAAATAATGCCTAGGTTCTTCACTGCCAAATAAAGTTCTTGAGAGGTCTAAGAAACAGGATTTAGATGAAGCAGATTACTGAGGGTCGAAAACATTCACTCCTAACTGTAACAGCCCAATACTTTAAGCTTTATTTGATGTCCGTGTCTGTAGTCTCTGCAGTACATGAATACTCTATGCCGTAGTACTGCCTCTACACATGTCGAGAGGTGTCTTGGCGAGGCTGCTTTCTCTAACGTTGTTCAGAAAAATTATATGTTGGTGTGCTTGGTTCAGTTCCTCGTGCCCTTTCTTTGGGGCCTGAAGCCAAATAACATGTTTTGAGGACACTGATCTTCCTTTTTTTAGTGACTTTAGGTATCGCATTTACTGGAGTGGGTGGGCTGCTCTGCAGCTCTCTAAGGTCTCCTTATAGCTGGCTGTGGGAAAACAGGTGCTGGGACTGAGAGTTAATATTTCTTTTTGAGACTAAGGTAAAACCTGAAACTTGTGGCAGGGCTGGGTAGTGGCAAAGGACCATGTATGTGTGTGTGTGCAGGAAGGGGGCAGTGGAAAAGAGAATAATCTTATCATCGATCTTATCCTTCTCATACAACTACATGTATGTATCGATGCACTCTCATCTCTTTTAACTCTAAAGGGGTTACTGCAGTCGCTATAGTAATCTCTGAAATACTGTTTGTGAGCCACAGATTAGCTCAGCTTGTGGGAAGAAACAATATTTTGATACTGGTCCCTGTCAGGAAGAGGCGTTGCCTCATCTTAATTGGCAAAATTAATGCTGGCTAAAAAAAATTAATTGCCTAGAGATTATGGCATGACTGTTATAATCCGTAAGGAAATGCATCATCATCAGTTTTTCTCTTTAGGCTGTTATGTCTTGCTTTTGTTACAGGTCTTTTGTGAATTGGTATCTCTGCTAAGTTACTGCAAGTTTTTTGTGTTGTTTTTTTTTTCTTTTCTGGCTTCTAACTCAGTGCAGCAGTAAGAAATTTCAGTCTCTTGATCTTGAAAGGTATTCCTCAAACATGGTCATTCTTACTGCTCTCAGAAAATTTTTCAGTGTATTTATGTGGGTAGATTCACATGCAGTTTGTACTGCTCAGAGTACTCATTGTTCTAATAGGTGGTTTATGAAACAGTACCTCTGGAACTAGGTGGGACTTGGTTTCTGTCTTGCTCACTTGCCCTACCTCTATCAGGGAATCTGCTAATTGTTTAATGATTGTTATCTACAGTTCTTCTGTTTGGGTGAGTCTGAGACAGACTAACCGTACTGGAAAGTAGCTGCAGGAGTGCTAAGTCAACTTCTTAGGCTTCTTTTACAGTGGGCCTGTTCTCAAGGGCTGTTTTCTAGTCCTCAAGAAAACTGGATCAGTACCGTGTGTTTATACTGAAGCTGATTTTGTTCTTCTGTATTATCTGATCACAAGGGGCAGAATAAGACTTTTCTTCATTGTCAGATCTGTATTTGATTACAGAAGCTCAAAAAAAAAAAATTCTTTTTCCTCATTGTCCCACGAATTCTTATAATGAGGTGAATTCCCAGTGAATAGCTATACTGTAGAAGGAAACACTATCAAATATCAAGGTAGTGTTAACACAGCAGCATACAGGTGATGTGTCTGAAGATGGGGGAAAATGTCGGCAGGTTTTTCGTGGCTGGGAATTCTACATAGCTATGCCAGCCAGAGGGGAATGGTCTCTCAAGGTCTTGCCTCCTCTGTCAGATAGCAGCAAAATCCTTTCAATGCATCCACTGGAATGCTCTCTGAATGCTCTCTGAAAGATTAGTAATGGGCTTATAACCTTCCTAATTCTTGCTGCAAAGATATGTGCATTCATATGCATAGAAACTAGAGCTGGCTGGGAACTGAAGCACGTTTCTCTTCTCAAAGGATTAAGACCTACTAATTCTTGTCCATATTCCTTCAGAAGTTGTGTTTTCTGTTTTGTTTAGTTCTTAACTGTAAGAAGAAGAGGAATTTGCAAGGCTTTTCTTTAATGCTTAAATTTCAAGGGAGATTAAAGTTATTAAAGCCAATTAATTGGGGGAGTGGTGGCTTTGAGATGCCTTTTTGACTATTAATACAATGACTTAAGTGGAAGCATGCCCTGTGGCAGCCTGTCAAAGACCAACCAAAACTCAGTCATGGCTCTGCCATTCACAGGGCCTGTCCTCAGACCAGTACCAATTTTCCTGCCCTAGCTCCCTGGGTCAGGAATGCTATGAAGTAGTTATCTCTGCCATGATTATTTTAGCATGCATCTTTCTTCGGACCAGAGAAAGGTCACTGAAAGATACAGCCTTAAATATGCCCAAAAGAGTATAAATGAGCTAAAGGACTTGGCAGGGAGGAAAGAATACAACAATATAAATGAAACCTATCAAGAGCTAATCATGACAAAGTGGTGTTGAACTAGAGCTTGGTCTTGACCTTGCTGAGTATATTAACTGAACCTCTGACTCATGCAGTTATGTCTCCTACGCATAGAGTAACTACTTGTGACTACAAACGCTGCACGCTGGTGTGATATCTCCAACCTAACTCAAAAAGTACTGGTGCTATAGTCCAATAACAGTTTTTCAAGAACGTGAGGGATCAGGCTAAGTTTTTATTCTCTGTAGCCAGAACTCGCAGTGCGTAACTGCCTAGGTGTGTGCGTTCTACAGAATGCTGTCACTGGTTCTCAACCTTTAAGGACCATGTTTCTAGAACTTGGAGACCTTATGTGTTAGCTATCCTACTCACATACTATGTACGCCATAGTATACTGTTATAGAATAATACTCCATTAAAAACTGTTTTTCAAATGGAGAAGCTCTGCTGCTTTAAGCAAAAGGACATGTCAAAGGGATTGCCTTTGGAGCTGAAAAATAGAAAGGGAGTCACGTCCTCAACAGAGGATGATATCTTGTATAATCCCCATGAACATTATAAAATTCTGATGTAATGGTAACGTAAATTTCAGGTGGAGTTGTGTGGGCAGACATGGCTCTGCTGTGAGTCAAATACAAAGCACGTATGGGCCTGTCTACTGCATTTGCACTACTGGTATGTTCCATGTCCTTCAGATCAGTCCTGGAGAAGTATAGTAGTTTCACTGGAGTATCTTCCAGCAAGTTGCCAGTGAAGAAACATGCTCAAGAGCAAGAAGACTATGGGAGAACAGTGTGTCTGTGACACCTTAGCTGAGAAAAGTGCAACTTTGCAGGACAAATGAACTTGTTCAAATTAGGTTCCTCTCCCCCTTTTACTTAGCTTGTCTGGGTAAAAATAAAAGAGTGAATACAGCAGTACAGACTAATGGGGACAGGTAAGTTGCTAGCCTACACTGAAAGCTTGTACTTCTGCCTCTCCTTAGACTGAAGGACCTTGCTTATCTCTAGACTGTAGTCCCAAATCTTGCAAAAAACTCTTAGACTGTAACTACTTCCTGGTTAGCTGAATCTGTTCAGTTCCCTTTCTCTCTTTGTAATGTCTTGGGTTCTCATGAAAGCTAGTATATCAAAACTATATATATTTTTTAATATCTGTGACAGAAGTAACCTGTAGGAAGTGGAGACGGGTATCTTGCTATGTACTTTTTAGTAGAACCTGATCTCAGCTGGTGGAATAGGGAAAAGTGGAAACTGGTAGATTTTTAGCAGAAAGAGCATTATGATACTGTGAACTAAGAACAGGACAAGGCAGGGTGGGGCAATCTAACAGCCCTTCTCAGAGCGCTGGCCGCTTCACCAGCATTCTTCTCAAGTGGTAGTCAGCATGGTGATGAAGCAGCTCTTCAACAGACCCTGGCTGGCTCTGTGACACCAGCAGGGTGCTGAAGGACTGCAGGTGCCAGCTTCTCCTGGACCTCAGCTAGTGAATACCTGGAGCAGACTGAGAAGAGGGGACTCATCGGGTGGCCTGCTTGCCCGCAGTGCTGCCTGTGGTCCCTTCAAGACAAGGTCCAAAGCAAACACGGCAGCGCAGCCCGTGCTGTCCTTCCCCTGGCTCCGCGGCCGGCCAGCGAGGCGGCCGGCAGCGCGTGGCGCAGGAGCACCAGTGCGGCAGGACTGGCTCGGGGGCCCTGGGCCGCGCTCAGCTAACTGAGGGGACACCGAGGGACCGCGGGAATGACTGAACGCCGCCCCACTGCACTTTGGCCGGTGCAGCCGTGACGGGTGACTGGACGTGGGGTGGCGGGAAGCAGCACGGTCTCAGGTGGGAAGGAGGCCTCGGCGTGAGTTCGGGACGACCTCCGCGTGCCCCAGAGGCCGAGCCGGACAGCCTCATCTCCGGCCGGTCCGAAGGGGCCGGGACGGTGCCGGGGCACGTTCCTGCCGCCCCGGCCGTGAGGCCGCTTTGGGTGCCGGCCAGGGCCGCCTGGACCGCGGGCTCAGGGCCAAGCGGCGGACGGGTGCGCCCGGCGGGGGCGGGGCCTGCGATGCAGATGAGGGGGCGCGGCCACCGGAGCTGTGGGGCGGCCGGGGCGGGGAGGCGGTGGCGAGCGCGGCCCCGCTCGGGCCGGGGGCAGGCGGCGGGGCCGGGCCGGGCCGGGCCGGGCGGAGGCGGCCGGGGAGGGCGGGGGGCGGGGACGGCCGCCGGGCGGTGAGAGCGGGACGGGGCGCGGCGGCCGCAGTCGTCCTAGCGCGGCGGGCAGCGGAGCGGGAACATGGCGAGCGTAGGAAACGGCACGGAGGAGAGCGGCGGCGGCGAGGAGGTAACTGGAGGGAGGCGGGGAGGGGGATCCGGGCGGGCGGGCGGTCAGCTGTCGGTCGTCCCCTGCCGGCGCGGCGGGAGGCGCAGGCGGGGGCCCCGCTCCACCGGCATCCCGCCTGCCGCCGCGCTGGGGCCGGGAGGGCGGCCAGCCGGGTAGCCGCCTCCTCCCGGCCGGCCCGGCCGCCGGCGGGGTGAGGAGCCGCCAGGAGTTGGGGAAAGTTGTGCCGGCGGCGGGGCCGCGGGCAGCCCCTTCCCGCACCCCTCCGCCGCCCGTTTGTGTTTTTCTTTTTTTTTCTTTTAAAGTATTTTAATTTTTTTAAAACTCGGCGCCGCGTCAGAGCGGCGCTGCTCCGAGGCAGTTGTCTGCGCCGCCTCTCCGGTGCGCGTTTCTCCCGCCGGCTGGTGGCGCGACCCCCCCGCCTCTCCCGCGCATCTGCCGCGCAGGGCCGGGGCGGCGCGGGGCCAGGGCGCGGGTAGCAGCGCTGCGCGGCCGGGCGTCAGCGGCGGGTGGCAGGGGCGATGTTTGCTGTCCGGCTGGCCCGGCAGCGCGCGGTGCCTCCCCCGTAGGCCCCGTGGGGTCTTCCACAGGCGGGGTGAGCTGGGTTTGTGGCTGGGAAGCGAAATCGGGCAGAACTCTAGTTCATGGAAGAGGTCTGAAGGGCCGGAGTTTGTCGTTTCCCTGTTGCTTTTCTTAAAGGTCCTTTAAACAGCCCAAAATCTCTTTAAAATGATCCCCTTCATATCCTCCCCGTCCAGAAAAATGCGATAGCAGGATAGTCGGTAACACCCCTGGGGCAGCTGGTGGCGGCAAGGGACTGGCTCTTGCGAAGGGCGCTGCCGAAGTGAGGTATTTAGCAACGTGGTTGTAGCCCAGCAGCCCTGCATGAACAATAGGGAAGAACATTCTTCACCGAGTTTGCTGTTAAATGTCAATGCCTTGTTAGACAAAAAGAAGCTGCCATGCAAACAAATGGAAAGGTAGGCATAAAAGCACCTGGAATAGGCATTATTTGAGCAAAAATTGTAAAGCTTTCTCCAGATGAGCTCAAAAGACTTCATGCTCTTCGCAGAGACCTGTACTTGATTCGCTGGAGATCAACAGACCAGAGTTGGTCATGGAGCAAGTGCTTGGATTTTTCCTGGTCAGATCCCAGAACTCAGGAAGGGAGGGCAGACAGTGGCTTGATCTTGGGGAAAGTCACTGCTTCTGTAACAGAAGTTGACTAGACCACTGTGGGCTGCCTTTGCCTACAGGTTCACCACAATCTCTTTGCTAATAAGCTAGATGTCATTTCAGAACTTCATGAATGAGAGAGTTGTTTTTAAGTGTCTTATATTTTTAAAAAATTATTGCAATGGTTGTGATACTGGGAAGCTGAAGCTGGGAAACTGAAGTTGGGGAACGTTACTGTTAGCTTTGTTTTCAAGAGCTGCATGCATCTAACATCTAAATAATGTTTCCATGGAATATGGCAGATGTGAACTCAGTTTCCTGATTTAAGTGTACGTGCTTAGTACTGTATGAACACAGCCTTTAGCATAGAATTTTGTTTTGCAGGGAGTTGTGAATATATCTTCATCCCTGAAGGTTTGAAGAAAGTTTTGTTAAGCTAGACCTTGAAGTTGTTTCCTGCTTAACAGGACATTGACCAGCAAGAACCCTTCTTCAGTAGTCCAGGCTTAAGGTAGCAGGTAGCTACCCCCTGCTGTAGTCACTGACGAATAAAATTTGGTTTTCCTTACTCTTCTTGTAGCTCAAGGAAGTGCCACATACCATCTTTATCTATATTTAATTTTTTTGCTGATTTATGCCTTATTGTCCTGCAGCTGTGGCTTTCCAGTGGGTATGTCAAGGAAGTGGTATGAAGTATAAATAAGTGTTTGCTTTTTTGTCCCCAGCTAATGCAAGTGTAGTACTCCAGGGTTGGGTTTTAAAAAACAAACAAACAAAACACTGACAGGAATTGGAGACCTAAGCCTAAGAGGCTGTATTAATGAGATAGTGTTATGGGTATGCTCACCTGGGAACACAAGTGGCTATTAAACTCAGGGTTTTGCTCTGCGGTGGTGTTTCCCAGGTGTTAGAGTGTGTGTGGTCATGCCTCTACTTAGGAAGGAGTTTCTGGTTGCTATGTGATCAGAGTGCACATGTCCACCTGTGAACTCAGAGAGTCATATGCCATCGGCACTTAAACCACCATATGATGCTGAATTCGCCTACTAAAAGTACTCATACTAGCATTCTTTTGGAACAGGTTGCAAATCTGGTACAGATATGCTTAACTTTAAGGGCAAAATACTGTTTCCAGCCACTGCAGAGTCTTCAAGCAAAACTTTAAGCCTTCCCCACACACTGTCTAAAGATTACTTAAAATAGTGGGCCAGATCTGCTTCCCATTAAGTTCACTCTGTGCTGCCCTGGTTTTTCAAAGTCTTAAAGCCAGCTTAATTGGTTACTTGGGGATTCCCTATCCATTAAAAAACAACAACAAACCCAACCTTGGCCTTTGTGCATGTGAGGGTTGTGGCCAGACAGAAATGGTCATGATCAAGGAGTGTCTAGATGATAAAAAAATGCCTTGTTTCGCAACAGTCAGCCAAGCTAAGGATTATACACAGATATGAAAGTGATTTGGTGCCCTTGCTGTGGTTAACTCTAAGGCTTGTATGAAGGACAGTTTGGCCCATTCAGCTAATCTGTGCCTCAGCCCTAAACTAACCGATCAAGCAACATTTACGTAATGAAGGTCTGGTTATGTATGCTCTTGAACTGCCCAAGCAGGGACAAACACTGTATAGGCTGGCTTTGTAAGTCTGGACAGTTTATCTTCAGAGCTAATTTAAAAATGCAATCAGCGTAGTCTTTAACTCAAAAGCTCTTTAGTACTGGTTAGTTCTCTGTTTAAGTACTCAAGCTTTTCATCCACTTCAGCAGCTGCTGCACTTGTGATCAAAGAACTTGCTAGTGGTATCCTTCTTTCCACCCGTAGCTTAATATAATAATGTACTTTGGAATAAATTACAGAACTGTGCAGCACTGGCCATTCTCTCTGTCATGTTTATGCTGAGAACTCCACCAGTTTTGTTTGGTAATGCCAGCCTGGGAGAAGAGTCTCAGTGCTGAGAAATGGGGGTAGCTGCTCTCCCTTGGAAACTTGAGAAGCTGGAGACAAGCCACTGTGATGCCTTTTTCACCTTAAAATGTGAAGAATATGTTGGAAATATGGAGTTGGGAAGGGGTAGTGAGGGGACTTGTTCTTGTGAAGGATGGTTGTTTTCAAAACATCCTAATCTGATTTGTATGGTTTGTTTCTTTGGGAAGTAGATACTACTCTGCTGAAGAACATAAAATTTGAACCCTTTTTGTCAGCTTACTCCAAAGGCTTGTGCTCTGGCACATCGCTCATCTGTTTCTCCTCTTCTTGTTTTGGCCTCTCCTACTGTCAGAGCGTATCTATGTCTAAGATGAGGGGCAAGCTATTCCAGCAGCACAGGCGAGAAAAAGACCACAGGAAAACTAAGCATGACTAGCAATTTCTTTTTAAAATAAAATTAGGTTGCTCTCTCTGCTTCCGAGATTCTGAAGTTCTTTATTTCAAATAAAACTTTGTTCTACCCATGGGTGTACCTGTTGAGAGGTATTATTTTTCCTTGTGATCACCTATTCAAGGTAAGAAGGTGTACTGCAGTATTATAACAATATAGTTAATGTGAGATGGCTGTTTTATTGTTCACATTTTTCCATTTCTTATTTGGCTTCCTAGAGCTTGCTTCATTTGTCTGTTTGAGCCCCTTGACTGTGACTGAATTTGAAAGCTGGCTAGATAAAAAAAAAAAAGTGTGGCTTAAGTCTTTATTGGTTTCCTGGAGGGGAAAAGGAAGTGTATGTAATGTGTTCCAATTAAATTTTCTTAGCTAATGTTCACTTTGGTTAATCACTGTGCCGCTCCTCCTCAGAACGAGGGGTAAAAGATACAGCGAATATGGGAAAAGGTGGGGTTACTGTGGAAAGCACCAGGTGCCTCCTTGGGAGACAGAGCAGGCAGGTAAACTGGGAGAGCTAAGTACTTACAAAGTGAATTTGTTTGTCCATTCTAATTTGCCTTTCCTTCTCTTTTCTATGTTGGTTTTTTTTGGGGGGGTGGGGTGGTGATATTTATTGTGTATATAGAGATGGAAAAAAGAACTGTAACAAAAAGGAAGAATCAGCTTTTCTTCTTAAGGTTTTGGGTTTTCTTTTTATATTGAACTGCTGCTATTCTGTTGTGGAAAGCAGCATCTACTATCTTTTAATGAAGCCTTTACTTTTTACAGTTTTTACTTTTGTTTTTTTTTTAACAGTAGAAGTTACTGTCTTTATCGGTACGGCTGTCTTGGTAATTGTGGCAAAAAGCTTGCCATCCACTACGTGGGAAGACAGTTCTACTTTGTACATAAACTTAAAGGACGATAGATTGCTTCTTGTAGTTTCAGTAAATCTGTGGGAAAATTATGACTTTGTGCAAGCACGTTTGGGTCTGCAGATGTATATTCTTCCATTGTTGACATTTTAGTGCCAGTGCGCTTGGAGAAACCTCTAGACCTGATGGGCTTATTGGAATTGCTAGAGGTCAACAACTTGGCTTGGGTAAAGGTTCTTGTTGGGCCCCTCTGTTGGCAAAGAGTTGCATGTTGATAGAGAAAAGGAACTTAATTGCTTCTTGGCAGACCACGCATTACATAGCAGCACGGACCAGGATGACTCAGCATATGAGTAGGTGATAAGCATGGATGATGTTATGCCTCCTGTCTTGTTAAGTAAGTCTCCTAGAGCTTACCTAACCAAAAGGACTTGCAATAGCAAGGAAAGTATCAAACAAATAATGGGGGTTTCTCTTCCTGTGTGGCACCAGCACAGAAGGTGGAGATAAGCTTGCTGGCATCACGCTGACAGGAACACAGCCTGACAGGCCACATCTGTCTGGTGGACCGTGATTTTCACACGTGCTGTTTCTTCAGGATTAATAGAAACAATACTATAGTTGAGGGAGCAGAATTGGTGGATCACTGCTCTCATTTTGAAAAAAGAACAAAATTTTGCAATTGAAATCCTGAGAATTAGCTTTCAGAGGTGGATCTGTGCTGCTGTTGATCTGTGTTCTGGACATGTCCAAGACCATTCTGCCATAGGTGGTCAGGTATCTGCTTAGATGGTCCGAAAAGTAAGAATTTGTGCATGAGCACTAAAAATTTATTCTGCTTTTCTAAGCCCTCTCAGGTTCAAAAAACATTTTGGCCAAGTCAATAGTAAGTAAATATCACAGATCTATGGACTTACACCTAAACACCACGTGCTAAAAGCAAGATTTTTTTCCAAAGCAAGTGAAGACTTCCCTGTCACCTTATTCTGGAGTAAGGAAGCAATATGGTTGCCACATAGTAAGTCAAGATAATCTAATACATCAGACCTTAGTAGCAGTGATATTTTTTGTTACGATGTGGTGAGTGTATCGTGTTTTTATGCCACTTCTCTTATGCATTCGTGGTGCAATAGAGTCGTAAATAAACTTCACAAGCCAGCATTTGGGTGTGCAGCACTGCTTTGATTTCTTCTCGTCCCCAGGAGCCAGCATCACGCACTCTCTTGCCCTCCAGAAATCCTCTTATTGGAGGATGTACAAGGACAGTCTGTCATCAAAAGAGAGGAAGTTTGGAGGAAACCTGTTCCTGAAGACGGTAATTTCTGTGCCTGGCACCCATTGGCAGTACTGGTTGTTCTAAGTGTAGTGTTTAGTAGATGTGTAGTAATTCTGGGCTATAAATAGGAGCAGGTGGCCAGAAGAAAGAAGAAATATTCCTATTAGCTTTGGTTGAGGGAAGTGTGATTATAAAGATAAGGATAATGTCCCACTGGCTTTTTTTTTCACCAAGACTAGGAAGAAGATGTATTATCTGGGTTCTCTCCCATAGGACTGTTGATACTTAATCCAGTGGGGCAGCTAGCTAAATTTGCTCTCTGTCATGTTCTTTTTTTTTCTTTTCTGCAAACTTAGTAGGCTTCCAGGGTTGGAGCAAATTACTTTTTTAATGTAATATTTTCATTTTTTAAAAGAAAGTATGAATAGTAATTAATTGTTAAATGGCTACTCTAAGGTCCTATGCAAAACCTGAGCTTGCCACTAAAAATACTGCGGGGACGTAGAGTTACCAGTTGTGGCTTTGGTAAAGAGGATTTTTAGATGAGGCAAGCTTACACAGATCTTCAGGTTTCTAGTAGCTCACCTGGCTAGAAGGTGCTGAAGAAACATGTGAAAAACTCAAGTATTCCCTATTCTCTACAAAACTTTTCCACTTTAATTTGGGAAGACAATAATTTGTCCAGTAAACAGTTACAAATAATGACTTTGCAAAGAGTCGTAGTATGTGATGTGAAGCTTAAGTGCTTCTTGACTTCTTTTTTAACAAACCGTAGCATAACTGAATACTGAAAAAGAGTGGGAGCTGTAGTGAAGTGCAGTTTGGTAGGGTCTTCCCAGCAAGAGAAGTATTTTTGAAAGGTAATCTTATTAACTGCATTGAGGGACAAGGGGTAGGTGTGGGTGTTTGAGCCATTTTAATCTAATTATTATCTTATTATATCCTTACATCTTAACAATTAACATGATTAATATATGATAATGTTCTTTGTCAAGGGAAGTGTAAAAGCATAGGAACTGAACTTTGGAGACGAAAGAGTTTAGCTAAATTTAAGTGTGTGACTTGGACCAGAGAAAGAACTTTAAGGTAAGACTCAGTTGCTTAAACATAGTATTAAAGAATATCTAAATCTGTGCTTTGTCCATGTGGCGAATCTTAGCACGAAAAACGTGTGGAACTCCGAAAAACACAGTTAAACATATCTGCCTCTGTACTGCTACTTGACACCACTGAAGCAGCTGGCTCTGTTAAGCTGTGTTTTACTGAGTTTACATGAAGTCTCTTTAAAACCTTGTGAAAGAAAGATTCAGCAGCAGCTCAGTGTTTATGTCTTTTAATGTAATTTGGATTAAAAAGCTATATATGGCTATAGCTCCCTCTGTCAGTGCGAAATAAGGGGTAGCTCATGGCCAGTCACATCTGGAGGATGGAATGGCTAGTCTGACCAGCAAAGTGCTACAACTTCTGCTAAATGTGAACTATGTAAATTCAAGTCATGCTGAATAGAAGGGTGGCACAAGTTGTACAGTGGAGTTTCAGAGTGAAGATATTTCTGAGTAAGTGAATGCCAAAGGAGTGTTAAGTCTGAGTAAAAACAAAAGGTTATGGTGGACTGTTTGGAGGTCCATTTCACTTATTTGAATGGTGGGATTTTTAGCTTCCATTTGGGTCGATGAAGTGATATGTTCTGAGTGGAGGTACAAAGTAAATGCAGGTTGTCCCAACTTTGTACTTTTTAGTGAACCGGAAACAGAAGTATGGAGTCATGCCAATGTCGCAAGTCAGGTCCCAGGTAGAAGGATTCTTCTGGAAGTCATGCTCTGTTATTTATTCTCTTCTTCCACAGTTTAGAGTTCCACCATGGAGGAGGACTTCCAACTGCTTTCTGAATTAGCGCTTGCTGTGAGTTTGTACATTGGAGTAGTCAAAAAGTGAGCTTGCAGCCTTAAGTAGTAATGTGTCTGAGTGAAGAGGAGGATGTTCGTGTCCCTAAGGGAAAGTAGGCAAGCAGTCCCTGGAGAGACTGTACAGCTCTGTGTCCGTGGTGGCTTGCTTTTGGGGTTTGATGCTGAATCAACCAAATTGTTCAGCTTAAAGGTCTGTCATCAAAGGTAACTGCACTGGCACAACCGAGGGCCTAGTGAAGAAAGAGCATGGGGACAAGGACTAGAGATTGGGTAGTAGGAAAGGGCTTTTGTGCCTTCTCTGAATGGTTTGAGAATTGCAACCATGGAATGTAGTTTGTGGTCCCTTTTAGCTAGTTTCTCTACAAAAAGCAGGCTCCCTTGGCCAATGGGATTTATGCAGTTGCCTTGAATTCCTGTCAGTTTGTGTGCATGTGTGTCTCTCTGGTGGACCAGAGCAGGGAACTTGCCTGACATCCCTGAAAGAGCTGACTTTTCCAGTGTTGTTACCGCTTTGGGTTGGTTTCGATTTTTTAATTTATTTTTTAGATACACATGACTTTACTGGTGTGTGTTTCTTTGTGTTTGTGGAAGCCCTCTGCTGTTAACAAGGAAAGGTGGCGTGCAAGAAGGGGAAGCTGAGGTTCTGTCTTTTGCTGGTAACCCAGGATACAGGGCTTCCCTCCTCCATTGTCTCTGAAACACTCCTGTCTTTGACTGAAGTCAAACACGAAGTTTTCTGTTTGGTCTTTTGTGTTTGTTTTAGCTTTAGTCTGTGCTGTAGGGACAATAGAGTGTGCAGTTTTATACTGGGAAGGTAAACATTGTATGAGTTTCTTATCTGTAGATCGTACCTTACAGTAGCAGTTGGTGTCTTTAGATTATGTAGGTGAGTTCTGGAAACTACTGAACTTACGTTTTAATAGTTGCAGAAATTGCCATAAATTGTATCTTTCCTTACTTTGAAATCTCACCCTTTGGTAAGTGGTTTTTATGTGGTCTGAAGCAGTAATTAAAAAGTCACATGTGAGATTGCAAAGAATTTGCAACAGCCTCCACAAATTAATAAAAACATTCTAGTATATAATGACCATGAGCTATACTGAAAACGGATACAGCTACCAGCAACAGGCAGAGATCAGCTGTGACGTAAGTACTTCCCTGGCAGCCTGGAATAATCATCTGACTGATACTTCTCTTTCTGTCGTTAAAAGAAGTACCCTACGCCTTGCGAAACGGATTCAGCTTTTCTGTGTTTGTGCCTCTGGCCACTGACGGGAGGAAGCAGTGCGCAGAGGTTCAGCGCTTTAGATTGGGCCGTGCGGTCGTGTGAGATTTCCTTTTGCACAGCCTGAGTCATGATGGCGGGTTCACCAGACGCGTGCTGCAGCGTGGGCTTGGTGCGAAGGAACCAGTGCTCTGACCGCGGGGCAGAGCGCCAGAAGAGGGCTGTGACCCCCTCAGGAGGAGGAGGAGGGAGTGTGTGTGCAGGAGCAGTTGCCTAGAGGTGTTGATACGCCATGACCTTACATTTGTGGTACAGTGACCCTTCGGGCAGAAGAAGTGACAAACCTGGGAACAACTGTATGTCTGCTCTGTCCTTGTTATTACACTCCAGCTGGGACTTCCAAAGGCCATAAATTCCTCGTGACCTCAGTAAGCTGTGCGGGGAGTGTGCGTGTGGGGGGTGAAACTGCACCTTTCTGACAAGCTTCAATGTGTAAGTAAATGTTGTGACTTCCATACGGGGAAATGCATGCCGCTTTCAGTGCGTCTGTGTAGCCTATTCAGTGACTCTTTCCTGGATGGTGCAGCCGTCCTGCAGTGGCTGAGGAAATGCCATGCTCCACTTGGGGATAGCCTGGGTGAAGGATTAAATAGGGGGGGAGCCTTGTCTGAAGAAGGAAAGCCATAGACACTTGACACATGAACAGAATTTAAAGGCGACATTAATACGTTAAGTCTTGCTTTGTTAATGACATTTGGAGGCATGTGTTACTTGTGGGGTTTTTTAGGGTGGGTTTTTTTTTTTTTTTTTTTTGGTAAGGGTTATCTTCATAACTTCAGATGAGAATGTGTTCTCTTTGTGCTCACCTGTAAGTAGCCTGAACACTTGAGTTTACTGCCTGGTTAAGTCAAGGTCTAATTCTGCTTAGTGTAATTTGATCTGGCGGTGGTGGGCTGAGCCTGGCAAGGCACCAGGTGCCCACCAAAGCTGCTCTATCACTCCCCTCCTCAGCTGGACGGGGGAGAGAGAATGCAACGAAAGGCTCGTGGGCCGAGCTCAGGGCAGGAGAGATCATTCACCAGTTACCGTCACAGGCAAAACAGATTCGGCTTGGGGAAATTAATTTATTAACAATCAAATCAGAGTAGGATAATGAGAAATAAGACCAAATCTTAAAACACCTTCCCCCCACCCGTCTGTTCTTTGTGGGCTCAACTTTGCTCCCAGTTTCTCTACCACCACTCCCCCACGCAGTGCACGGGGACGGGGCTGGGGTCAGTTCATCACAGGTTGTTTCTGCTGCTTCCTCCTGAAGGGAAGGACTCGCACTCCTCCCCTGCTCCAGCATGGGGTCCCTCCCATGGAAGACACTTCTCCATGAACTTCTCCATGGTGAGTCTTTCCCACAGGCTGCAGTTCTTCATGAACTGCTCCAGCCTGGATCCCTCCCCTGGGCTGCTATCCTTCAGGAACAGACGGCTCCAGCCTGGGTCCCCTGTGGGACAAGTCCTGACAGCAAACCTGCTCCAGCCTGGGCTCCTCTCTCCATGGGCCCTGCCAGGAGCCTGCTCCGGCTTGGGCTTCCCATGGGGTCACAGCCTCCTTTGGGCATCCCCCTGCTCTGGCATGGGGTCCTCCCCGGGCTGCAGGTGGATATCTGCTCCCTTGTGGAGCTCCATGGCTGCAGGAGCACAGCTGGCCTCACCACGGGCTTCCCCAGGGGCTGCCGGGGAACCTCTGCTCCGGCGCTTGGAGCCCCTCCTGCCCCTCCTGCTGCTCTAACCTGGGGGGCTGCAGGGCTGTTTCTCTCACTCATTCTTACTCCTCTTTCTGGCTGCAGTTGCCTTTGCACAGGTTTTTTCCCTTTCTTAAATCCGTTATCCCAGGGGCACTACCACCATACCTGGCTGATGGGCTTGGCCTTGGCCAGTGGCAGGTCTGTCTCAGCCGGCTGGCGTTGGCTCTGTCAGACACAGGCGAAGCTTCTAGCAGCTTTTCACAGAAGCCACCCCTGCAGCCAAAACTTTGGCATGCAAACCCAATACAGAGACACTTGGTCTGAAAGTGACACTACATTTCTGCGTTAGGTGTTTGTCTGTCTCAATTTCTTTCTGGTGGAAGGACAACAAACTCTCTAGAACACATGTATAAATCAGCTAGTAATTAGATAATTTTATACTACTACTGAAGTTAAGTTGCTGTGTCCTTAAGAAGATGCTTTTCTTTTAAGGAAAAAAAAAAATTCTGACTGTTTCTAGGAGAGGTGGAAGGTGGCCTGTCTCTGTCTTGCACTGGGGGAACAAGCTGTGCTCTGGACAAAAGTCATTGCTTTAATACTGTGTTACAGACGCTTCTAACCGTAGATAATGTTGGCTTCTAAAGCTCTGCTGTTTTGTTACTGCAGCAAGTACTGCTGGTGGGTCAAAAGATATCCGTAGAGCCTTTAGAGTTCCATAATGAGACCAACATTATCGTAAATGGGATTGTTGGAATTAACTGTTATTGCAGCACGACCTTCTTTTAGAGGAAATGAACTGGTCAAGAAAAATCACTTAGATTGCTTTTCACTATAAAATAGAACTTTGCGGCGCTAAATATGCGGCAACTGCTGTTGCATTCTGTACAAATGAGTAACCAGCTGTGTAGTCAAGAGGGTTTTTAACCTGAGGGAGACACGGGGAGGTTAATACCCAAGATGCTCATATTAATGTCCTTTTCATATTTTTCTTTTTGTGATTAATTATAGGCAAAGCTGGCGTTGAATCATCTTTAATAGGAGGTAAACATGTTTGTTCCCCAGCTTGGAGTCATCTGTGGAAAGTACTATATCAGCAGTTCCAAGGTGGTGCCTCTGTAATGAGACTTACTTAGGACTGTTGGTTACACTGCAGCTGGTAAGCATTCTGTAATGCTGTCAGAACATCTCTCCAGAGGAATTGTAATTTGTAAGAGGTGATGCTTTTGTCTAGATAAGTCTGTAGTAAGTGCATGGTCAACCTGTTACATAACTAGGGTTTTTTCTTGGTAACTTCAGAAATCTACGGAAGCAGTGAGCATCAGGCATCTTCAAATGAAATTGCCTAGTAAAGTTCAGGACAACACAATGTGGTCTTCCTCTTAGCTATTTATATTTTACTCTTTTTCATTTACAGGGAAGTGGTATCTCCACTGTGTCTACTTCTTTCTTATGCTGAGTCAAGACTGACTCTCTATTTGTCGCTGCAGCTTGACTTACACTGTACCTTTCTGTTTGGTCCATCCTGATGTGTGAGATTCTTCTGTTTTAAAAAATGGCAAAATTACGTGAATTTGGTTGTTTGTATTTTTGTTTGGTTTTTTGTTGTGTCTTCAACATGGTACATTTAATGACAGAAAGTCAATTATGCTGTGGGATGAGGACAGAGAGACTGTCACTGAAGTTTTGTTTTTCCTGATGAAAGCTACCCGTGCTTAGCATTAACATGATTGTGGAATTAGAGACCTCATCAAAGTTTGGAAACTCTTGTATGCTAACAAGAGATCTCTGCTGGAGAAGTGCTTGGAAATTTAGTAAATGCATTTAAATCTCAACAGCAAATACTTTTTTTGTATTAGAAAAAAAAACTATTAGCATAGTTTTTTCTAATAAAAGACCACCAAACAGTGACAAACTTCTTATGCCCGGTACTGACATAACTGGATGCCAACTCTTGTAATGATGGGAACATATCATTAGTAATTCTGATACACTTCTAAAATTTTATCTAATGACGAACGGATGGAAAGCACTGAGACTCCTCTCGCTTGCATTTTCTTAGGTGATTGTTTCTCTTCATGGTACAAGCACCGTTGATGTTATACTTCAGAGACCTCACATTCTGTTCAGCTGTGCTATTGGTGTGTCACAACACTAAGATAAAACTGCAAGTTTATTATTTAAAAAGATTGAGTCCTGTTTTTTAAACTGCTTCCAATTGTACCAAATACTAAGCAACAATAATAGAACCTGTCTGTGAAGTACATTAATGCTCTCGCAACAGCACTCCCTTATACTGATCACAGTCCTTTTTTACAGCGGATTGCAGTGTAGCTGTGGTTTGAGCAGTTCTTATTTTCCTTGTTGGAATAATCTCTGTATGCTTTTTTTGTTTGTTTTTAAACCCATAAAAAACGTTGTTGTGTGCATGAGATGAAGGAGTGTGTGGAAGTATGACAACTGAAGTTGCATTTCAATGAGATCTTTAGAAAGCCTCCTTGTATAAGCTATGAAATTCTTCATGGTAGATAAGACACCAGTCGTCCTGAAAAAAATTATACTAGAAGAGTTCCAAAGCCTACAGACGTGGCATCAAGCATTACACCATCAAAGTATAGCTGACACCCTTTCAACTAGTGGAAGTAATGGCATTTGTTTCTCTTTTGAACACTGGAATTGTGAGAAAAATCAGTGACTGATTCTTTGTTATGACAGCCAGGTGTTTTGGAAAGATGGTCTTCAATTCAGGACAACTCTCAAGTTGGTTCATGGCTTTTACAAACCAGAGGAAAGATATTTTTTTTTTTTTTTTTATACAGTTTATATTGACTTCCCACACTTGTTTATTACAAGATTAAGCTTTTGCCTGTCAAGAAATATGCATGTTTTCACATTGCTTGAAGGATAGAGCTATTCTTACTTCTCTCTCTGAGTGATGGCTTAAAACCTTTGAAATGGTCTTGATTTATAATCCTTTTCAGCATTAGATGTTTGTTTACTACCTTCTTCATGCTTTTTGTTTTACCTCACAGTTCTTTAGCCCCCTGTTCTTGAGTAGTGGTTGGTTGTAGTTTTTTGCTGTCTAATGTTGATCAGTTGGTGCAACAGCTCAGTTCAGTTGCAGCTAACAGCACTCCCACTAAAAAGAACGTATTTTTAGTGGGAGCGATAATTTCTATGTCTTGGTTCTGAAAAAAACTGTTCTTGACATATAAGGATTTCAGATTTTTGAAAAATTAGTTTAGTAGTAAATACTTATGCCTACTAATGAAGGATTATAGCAGAGCAAAAATAGAAATTGTAGCATTCAAATAATAAAAGAAATAGTGATGAAAAATATTTTTAATCTCCAAAAAATGTTTTGCCAGACAGTACAATTGAAGGTCATGGTGGCAACATATCTTATGTGGAAGCAGGAAGAGGGTAAAGTTAACAGCATACTGTTCTTTCCCTTCCAAGGCCATTTGTATGGAAAAATGATTTAGGGAATTTTTCTTTCTCATTTACTTCTCACTGCTTTTCCAGCTGATGGAGAATCATTTTCAGTCAGCAAACTGAAAATCTTTCAACAGTGGATTCGATACCTTGCTGCATTGGCTGTTGTCACTTCTAATTCTACTGTGCTTTTTTGAATTTATTTTGAGTGTCCCACTGTAACATAATGCGTAAGGCAGTCTATATGAAAACTGTCAGGTTTTGCCTTATCTACATCAGGAACCTTGAAATACGGGAATGAAGGTGGGAAGGTTAGATGAGACTGCTGAACAGATCTACCCTTAGGAGAAGGGAAGAATCAGGATTTTCGAGCTCCAAAAAAAGCACAGATGTGTTGACGTCTGGTGTTTGTCAAATGGATCTTCCAACTGTGTTTTTTGTTCCTTTTCACCGTAACTTTTATTTTATTTGATAGGTTGTGCAACGAGTGCAAATGGGCATCTTACCTGCTTATGCACTAGGACCGTATCTCTTGAAGTGATTTCTTTGGCAGCAAACTGTCTAGTGATCCTTTGTCTAGACCGAGCTGAAGTTTCTGTGAAGGTTAGCCAGTTATGGAAAGTTAAACTTGATGATAGATGGCCAGTTCTGAATTTAAATGGGTGAAATGTCACTAGCTGTGAAATATTAACTTTACCAGAATTGGTAAGACCAAGCTTCTTGATTTGAGTCACCAGGAGGTTAGTGAGTTTCAAGTTGCTCATGCCTTGCCTGCATGCAGGCAAGTTAAGGGAGTAAAACTTGTTCTGTTTCTGATGCTCTACCTAATGCCTTACTTTCAGTTAGTATCTGAAAGTGCCCTCTCTTGTGTCTCTGAAACCTCTCATTGTGTCATTACTTCTTCTACTGAATGAAAAAAATAAACTGAGAAGCTGATAGGAGTTTGCTAAATGTTTATTGCTAATCCAAATGACTGGAAGTAGGAAAGTCTTTACCAGTTTTGTGATTCAACAGTGGTATCTCATCCATGCTGTGTCCAGTGTCATGGAAAATACAGGCATACCTAGTACTTACTGGTTATGGTTATTTGTCAGAAGAATTCAGTCTAGAAAGGTGTAACAAGGTTCTTCCCAACTTTATAGACATAATAAATAGCATACTAAAGTTCCTTTCAATTTTACTGCATTTTTATGTAACTTATGTGGAATAATTGAATGATCACACTGAAGTGTTTGTAAAAACTTTTAATGAGCTTGACACAAAGTTCCTGCAAGACTCAGGGGCTGCAAGAATTGATTTCATGGATTAATCTTTCTTATGGGGAGAGAGGACAAGCTTCCAGCATCTTCCCTTATGTAGTGTCCGTTTTGAGAAGAACGGTTGTGTATTGTCTCTATCTTCTCAATCTCCTTAGTTGCCTTTGCATTCTTCTCAAATCACACTTCCTACAGTATGAAAAGGAAGATGTATCCAGCCAAGGTGCATCTGTTTGTATTCGCCTTTCAGTTTAGAGTTGGTTGGCCATCAGTTTTGTCCAATAAAATGGATCAAGGATAGTTACATACACAACCTCCGCAGGTATTTTTGCTGAGGAGCATACTTTTTAAAGTACACTTTTTTTACTTTTTTGAGGTTCATTTGTACTGGACTGGAAACTCAGGAGAGTTGAGGATGTGGTTTGTTTTGTTGTGTGGGCTTTGGTTGGTTTGTTTCTGATGCCACTACAAACAAAGGTAAGCCTACATGACACTCCTTTGGACTTGTGGGTGTCTGATGGGCTGTGTGTGAGACAGACAGAAAGGATGGTCAACTAATGTAAAAATGAGGAAAAAAGCTTTATTGCAGCAATGAAGTTTGGTGCTGCTACCTTGTTTATCTGCCTCTTAAAAGTGCTCTTTGTGCAAAAACAACGGCAGGTCAAACTAACAAATGCAGGTCAAATAGCAGGAAGGTGCCAGTGTAAACAGTAAGGGAAGCCAAGTTGATGTTCAGCCAACTTTAACTGAAACTGTACTCTTGCTTTTATGTGAAAAATGTTCGATATCAATCTGAACATGAATAACTGTTAACAGCTTCCATTTGCATGTCAATTAAAGTGAAGTATATTGTGATCTTTTACTTGCTGGGGGTGTAACTGAGTCTGCGTATTTCCACTTTTCAGTCGTGAGAGAGAGGGTGTTGTTTAAAACAGCACAAGCTCAGCCAGTTGTGTTCAGAACAAGCGAGACTGATGTCAGTGTGCTAAAGTAAGACTGCCTTATGCCCTGTCTTTAGAAGTAGGTTCAGAAAAGCCTTCATCTTGTTGCTCCCTTTGGTAGGTAACCAGTCTGACTCACAATGACTGGCATTGCTGAGTGCAATTCTTTCAGCAGATGTTCATTCGCAGTCTTGCCCTGGTTTATGCACTGTGGCTGGTATGCTGTTTAAGAATTGTCTGGCTTGCATGCAGCTGAAAGTGGAGTAGGAATTTTCCACTTTTTAAAATGTGTTGATTACTTGCAAGTACTTAATTATGGCAGGTGCTTTCATTACAAACATCTGTTTTCTGCAAAAAATGGAGGGTAGATCTTTTGAGACTCAATTTTCCTATGTCTTTTGGTAATTTCGGGGTGACCGGCTGCATCAAAAGGCCACTGCTTTTCAGACTGTAATGGAGTAACTTTTGTCCTTGTGGGTACTGACATCTGATTTTTGAGCTAAATGACACTGAAGTTTGTTTGGATTCCTAGCTGTTCAGCAACTCGTTAGTTAACCAAATGTCTAGTAAGGCTGGATTCTACTTTACCAACTCCTGTTCTCTTTTTGGGGTGGGTGTTCTTGTTTGTTTTTTATTAAAGCATGAACCCCAACCAAGTCACCCGCATTAGTAAAGATCTTGAACGTGGCATTCTGTTCTACGTGGATACGGTTGAATAAGTAAGTCTCAACTACTGAGCTTGATCTTTGGCTTCTGATGCTTGAGGTTCTTTATCTGCAGTGGAAAACATCTAGGAAAACACAGTATCTCCAAAGCAGCCACCCATCAGTCCACTTGGCTCTCTGGAAAAACACTGATATTTTATGCAAGTATTCTTGTGATCAATTTTTAAAAAGCAGGTGAGTTATATTTATAGTTCAAACCAATAAGTTTGTAATAATATGAAAGCACAAAAATATGTGCATTTTTTTCCTTTAGAGAAAACAATTTAATTTTTTAGTTTTCATGTAAAAATTGGTTGTACCGAGTAGAATAGAACTTGTGCATTTCAATTTAGCTCTTGCTGCCTCAAGGCTATTTCTGTCTGAGAAGGGGAAAATTGTTTTCCTCTTTTGTAACACCTACATCATCTCCTTCCCCTTTGAACCTAGTGCTTTTCTTGTGTTTCTGTTCCTAGGCTACAAATTGTTAATACCAGGATCTGGTGTCACAGTGGCAAATAAAATGCGTGTAGGTGACAGAGAAGAAAAGTTGGGGATGTCATCTTCTTCTACTCGTGCAGGTTATTTCTCTACCAAGGCAACATCAAAATACCTTTTCTCTCATATGTTTGGGGTTTTTTTACAATAAGCATTAAAATGTAGTTTAATTCCCAGGTTATTTTTCTCTTCTGCTAGTTTGTGAAGTGGACTGCTCTTTTCTCTAAGAAAAGACTATGTCAAGTCTAATGCTGTAGTGCTCGGAATTTCTCTCTTAACATCTGAAAAAATACACAGTTCTAGGTAATGTTTTCTTATGCCACTGCCCATGTAAGCAACAGTTGAATTCTGTCCTTATGTGACACAATCATCCGATTGTTAGTACGCAGGAAAGGTGTCCATAACAGATTATGTTTCATGGGTCAAGTTCTCAGAATTACTTTTCTTTTTTTAGTTCATGCAGCTTCTCTCTGAAGTTTGCAGATCTGTGTACGTTTGTTACCCTACTTCTCTTACTGTAGATGAATCAAAACTCCAGTTTCCTTAGCTGAATATATTTACTTTCAACTGAGCAGGATTACAACCAGAACTTTCACAAAGTTAGACCAGTGAGCTTGCACTGTTCTTCATCTCCATCTCCATCATTCTTTTTTGTGAGGTAGTAATTTCTGATATTTGATGCTTCAGTGGAGTGGTTTGGGGAAGGAGGGGAACAGGTCCTGGTTAAAGCAACAAGATCAAATCCATGTAATCTGCAAAGAAGATATTTTATATTATAGGGAGAATGAGCCTACTTTTTCTGGGAAAGAGCAGTTTTCAGAAACTACTTAAAAAGGAGTCTATACATGCATTACCATTTTGATTCTATGAAAGGGATTTTGCTGGTAAATTCGATAGCATAAAAGCATCTTTGGCTTAAGTCATAGTCTATGATTTGATTTGAACAAATTCTCCATAGAGTAGTGTCAGAACTACAGATAATTGCTCCTTGTGTAACAAAAGCTGTCAGTTTCATGAAACTTGGCTGGTATCAAGCCTAGTAATTTGTGCTTAGCTGAACTGTGATGTTGTGTGCTTTTTGGACTCTTCAGTTTGGAGACACGAAGGACAGTGTCCATGATTATTCTCACTGATGTGCTCCAGTAGTTAGCACTCTGCTTGACAAGTGCGAATTTGACACCGCAGACAAAAAGGCATGATGAAAACTGATGTTTACAAGAAACTGAAGAGGTTTTGCCTGGTAGTGAGTTTGTTTCTGTGATCAGTTTGTTTATATGAGCCACTGGTAGTAAGTACTTCTGCTGTCCTGCATTTGGTGAATCAAAAAGATTGAACTTTTAAGCAGCTTCGACATGTGTTCTACCTCTTGAACTATTTTCATAGATCTTTTATGTTACCTAACATACTTATCGGCATTCAAGAAGGATGAACTCTAGGAAAATACAAAGTTTTACAGTTTTCATCCTCCTGGTGTTGGACACTAAAATTTTGTTTTCTACTGTTTGCAGATTAATTTAAGGATCACATTAACAACAGGAATTCATATTGAATTTCTTGTCAAAATGACCTTTCAGTCTTAAGATTGTTGCTTTCTATAATACAACCTCAACCTCTGTGTATGATTTCTTTGATTTTTCCGTGTGCATCTCCTCATTTGAGACTGACTTAATGACCCCAGTCTATTTTTTGTTGCTCTGATTGGTATTCCATGAATTATTTATGGCTGAATATTTCATTAGCATTATGTTTGTTTCAAGTATGTTGATTAAAAATTGTGTTGAATAGAAAGAAGCCTTTGAGAAATTCTGTTAGAAACAATTTCATTACAGACTTCCACCTACAGCTGCTTTTCCTCTTGTTTACTCAGCTAATTCTTAAAATAACAAATGTTTATCAGGTACCTCTTAAAAACTAGATCAGTATAGCATGTAAAAAAGGGGGCTTGTCCAGTACAAAGTGTTTGTCTTTATAGTTCGTTCAACCAAGAGGGGTTTTTAATAGTCTCAAATCACTCTTAGTTTTTTTTTCCAAACCATGTAAACTTTGTTCTAGTTCTTTATTAATTAAATATAATTTTTGGGTTGTTTTTGGGTTGTTTTGTGTGGGGTTTTGGGTTTTTTTTGTTTTTTTTTTTTTTGGTGGTACTTTTTTTTTTTTCTCCTTGAGATTGGTGTCATGTTAACCAGTTTACAGTAACCGAGGTCTTTCAGTTACTTGCTGCTTGCTGTGATGGTAGCTCTGGGCTGTTCTAGCAAATCTTTGGCTGAAGTCAGCGATGCTTGTAGGTAGCTACATGTCTGGGAGTTTTGCTGATTTTGTTGCTATTTACTCAGGAGATTTTCAGGCCTCTGTTTAGCAGTTCTCAGTTCAGTCAAGTCAACTAAGGGGAGAGATGGTATGTTGTCCTTTTGTATCCTTGAGTAATATTCTTAGGAGCTTGCATATTGCTGTAATGTCCAGTAAGTTTTAAATGCCCAGGCATTTTAAGTTGTCACTTCTGTGGGCCTGGAGTTTAAAATTTTCAGCCACCAGTTTCTCTGAATAATTTTTAATGTAGTCCTTAATAACTTTGTAAGAATTAATTAATTAAAATTAGTTATTTACAAAGTTGCATAATAGAAAAGGACCAAAAAGGTGTGTGTACTCAAAATACTTGTTTTTAATATTCTGTCCCATTTCGTAATAAAACTGTGTGGTCACTCCTAACTTACAGAGACTATGTGGAAACTGGTTCTGTTGTAGAAACGAAGATCATATGGAAGGCCCCTCTTTCATAGTCCCAGTCCATAGTATGGGTGTTGTAGATGAGTTTCTTCTCCTTATACATCCCCCATTCTCTTCCCATAGTCATGCTTTTTCTCCTGTATTCAATATTAACAAGAAAAAAGAGATTTAGTCTATGCCCCCACATGGCCTGGATATGCCTTTGCCCTTTCAGCTGAGTCTGGACAGTTTTAGTCGGAGGGAATAGGGTGCACCTCCCCTGATTTTAGAAAGCTGCTTCTGAGCTTGTCAACTAAGTTTTGTTTAAACTTCTTAAAGTCCTGTGAGATGACTCCCTATACAGAATGATAATTTTCATGTGAATGCAGTGTAAGGCGTGTTATCCTTCCTGTTGGTTGAGAAATTTTAGACCTCTTAATGAAGCCTCTTGCTCTTTATGTGGAATCCAGCCGCTGACTTCCATACTGGCGACTGTACTTCCCACAGGCAGGTGCAGGTACAAAGTATTCAGGACAGCATGGCTGTTGACAGAGGCTGGGTTTGCTGTGCATCGTTTTCACCTGGCATTGACATTGATTTTTTTTTTTTTTTTTTTTTTTAGGGGATGGATGGTATGGGGCTGAATTACAGAGGACAAAAAAGGACAAAAATAATTAGATGTACCCATACCTGAATAGAAATTTGGACAAAAGGATCAGGACTAAAAGTATCTCAAAGTGTATGTGCTTGCTAAATATAGAACTGTCTTCATAGATTCCTATGCTTTGCAATATCTTAATATGTGGTCTTTCCGGGAGGCGGGGGCGGGAGTTACTGTTAACTTTACAGTTCTTCAAATCTTTCTTTAAAACTGCTCTATTTAGTACATGTAAAATAAAACTGTGACTAGGCGAGTAAATTTGGTATCTATAAATTTGGTATTAAGTACTGTATAAACAGTATTTAATTCTGGCTATTATTATTTCACCATTATCTTCTGTGGTCTCATTTGTCTCTTGAATCAATGTTTCATCGATGTTTTTGAGGTACGGTGCTTTTTTTTTCCCCTTGCCCAATCTAGAACAGACTCCAAATCCTGGCTAGTGTTCCTAGATACTATTGGACTTAGTTTTCTGAAGTTATGATGTTATCAGTGGGGAGAATCTAGATGGTTAATACCTTACTTGGTAATCATATCTTGTCATAAATCTGGATTTTAAAGGAATTATTTAGACTGACCAAGTTTGCCTACTTCACTTTGGAAAGAGCAAGTGTTTAAACACTGAGCTTGACAAAACAATTAGCAAACTTAAGACAACAATTTACAGAGAGCCACAGGTTATAATCTAAAAGTTGCTTAAAGTTAAATGACTTAACGATGAATGTGGAAGAACAGAGAGCTCACTTTTGATGGTAGGATTTCTGTAATAATCTACAGATTTCTGTAATAATCTACTGCCTAACCCTAAGGGCAAGCAGTTGTTTCCACTTTCTGCCAGTGTATTAGAACGAAAGTACAGTCACTGATAAACTTAAGTAAATCACTGAGTAGCTTAAGGGTCTCACTTGCACGTTATTTTTCATAAGGCTTTATAGGTGAATTATGGTCTGCTGTGAATGGTTTCCGCACTCATTGCTAGAGAGTACAGGAACTCTAGTCAGTTTTCCTGCGTTAATACACTGCGCCCATTTATGTCTCTGACTTTGACTTTCTTGGATTTGCAAAACATCAGTATCTCAAGTTGTGTAAACATAATTATTTTCAAACCTGCTCACATCTTGAAAATAGTGCATTAAAAAGATGTGAAATAGTACAATAATCAATGAGAAAAAAATGAGGACGATGTAATTCAAGAAAACTAATTTTGAGACAGCTTTATTTTGTCAAACCTTGCACCATTTTTTTCCACAAATTTGTGGGGAAGTCTGAATCAGTTTTTGTCATGCCATCTAGTGGCAGTTTTATTTATATCCATGTGTTTTAAATTCTTGGATTGACGCGTTCTCTGGAAAAGGTGCAATAAAATTGCTACTGTGGATTGCAGCATTAGCCAACATTATGTACTGAGAGACATGGTTGTTAAACTGTTTCTCTTGGTACCAACTCAAATGTTAATATATTTCTTTCTCTGAGTAGAATATCTGAAGAAAAGCTATGTCGCCCTTTTTATGGATTTAACTGCAGTTTGTATTTCCTGAAGATTTCCACTGAATGCCTGTGGCTGTTACAATAAGCACATACTGGAACAGGACCTTTGGGACTTGCTGCAGAATGGACCCAGGGCAGTTGAAGGAAATGAATGAAGGACTTTGTTAACCTCAGTCTCTGTCAAGTCTCTCCAGCCATGTAAATAAAGGGCATCGTATTCCAGTGTTAACACTGATGAACTGTAGAGGTCACAAATACGGCTGATTTAGTTTCACGTGACTTCAGACTTGAAGGAACTTGGGTGCAGCGTGTCATCGATGCTTGGTAAAACTATTCAGTTTGAATAAGTAATCTCCTTTGCTGTAGACTGAAATGAACAAGCACCTCTGAAAATTGGTTACGGCATTTCAGCTGTATCAGCTAGAAGTTGGAGTTTTGGGATGAGCAGTTGAAGATGAGAACTTTACTAGGCTTTAACTAAATGTGCAAGAATGTGACTGTCCATGGTCTTGTCCTGCTTCTGTACTCTGAAGAATGGATAAACTTTATCAATCACTTGATTTTTATTTTAATTGCCATAATATATGCATACCTATACAAGTTATCTAATATACAGCTTGAGATCTTCAAGCTACTCTTAACACCTCACTCTATTTTTTCTTTTTTTTTTTTCCTTCTTCTTGAACATGCTTAATTTACAAGTAAATTTTAATGGACTACTGGAGAAAAATGAATGTTTTACTGAGTACTTTTGAAACCTTTTATATCTTGGTAGAAATATGATGAATCCCAGAACTTGATCTGGGAGGAGGTGTTTTGGATGCTTGAATTGCAGTCTTTTCCCTTCCCTTCCCTAATTCCCTTATTTAGGTTGATACAACTTTTTTTGCTGTAGCAAGCATAGAATGGAGTAGAACATGGCTATTCCTTCTCTTTTAGTGCCTTCAACTTTCTCCTGTATTGAGGGAATCTGTGAAAGTCTGTAGAGTCAAGTACAAACTTGTGTGAGACAGTTAAAGAAATGAGAACAAGGTGTCAAAATGAATGCCTTCTAATACCCATTTTGCATGCAGTGGGAACAGGAAGGCACAGAGAACTTTTAGAAAAACTATGCCTTTTTTTTAGCATAGAAGTCACCTTCAGCAATGTTGTTTTTAGCTCCCGTGAGGAATCTCTTGAGAGGCTGTGATTATTCCCTATGTTTTGGTATAGGGGAAAAAGTTGGTGGGGAAATTTTTTTGTGGGGAAAAAATACCAAGGTTGTACTTCATCCTGTAGATGTTTAGACATGCATTTGACTGGTGTGAATAGCAGGGAACAAAATTCAGTAGGAGCCAGGCAGAGGAGGATCTTACCTAGACAGAGTGTGAATTCCCTCTCCTTTTCTTGTACATAGCTGCTGCTCTCGGGTTTGAAAGAGCAGGGAAGAGGTTCATGCCACAGGTTTTTTTACATCTTGGTGTAAACTTCTGATTGTTAGTGTTCTTTATAAGTACCTGACAGTTAAAAGTATCTTGACTTTTGCTGGTCAAGTTTGTTGTCGTAGGAGAAATGGAGGAGTGCTCAAAAAGCTGTCAGTGCGTTTTGTTTGTTTATTTTGCTCAATTTCTCTTCTTGTCTCCAGAAGTGGCTCAAGGAGGCAAACAGTCTTCAGAGAAGCACTTTATTAGAAGACTGATGACTGCTATCAGTGTCTGGGGTGAGATATGGGTAACAGGGTTTCTGTTCAGGATCTTTGTTCCTGTTGGTTTCTCTTCAGCTTTTCAAAAACTAGTTCAGCTCCTCTCGGATCAGGCTTCATTTTATTGTCTTCTTCTAAGTTGATTATTGTATTCTTCACAGTAGTCTTGTTCTACCTACTATAGTATTGTCAGCTGGTAAAATTAGCTTGAAAGAGAGGATTTGGGCAGTCTGTTAATAACATTTCTTTAAATACATTCATACTCCTTGGCAGTGACAGCTGCAGGCAGTAAAGGACATGCAATTGCAGCAGTTCAAAACTGATGTAGTAGCAGAAGGATGATAAAAGTCCTGACCTTTTGCAACAGTTTGTTTTTTCTTCTGAACAGAAACTCCTCCTTAGTTAAAAATACAAGTAAAGTAACATTTTCTGGAGGGGTGGATCACAGTCACATAGCATATTGTTGAATTTGTCCTGTGACAAAGAAACAGCCTCTAATGCATCATTACAATGTTTAATTATTAGCTGCCTTTTATGGTGAGTTTGCTGAGAAATGCAAAATTCATGAAGCTTAGGTCAGTCTTCTGAAGTATTACTGAATGTTAGCTTCAATCCCGTGTTGTCATGCTTAAGGTAAATACCACTAAAAACACTAATCCTGCACCTCACTGCCAGTGAATCTAACAATATTCCATGTGTGTGCATTGTCTTAACTGAGGGCAAGGGCTTGAAGTTAGCTACAACTGGTGTTTTTGCAAGGCACTTAAAGTTGTTTCTTTTACTAGTGTTTGTTTCGGTTTGAAAACTTTTTTTGGAAGGTTTGGTGCAAGCACTGTAGTGCTTGTGTCATTGGTGATTACATACCCTAAGAATGCTGTGTGAGATTTGTATTATCTTACTCCTTTGCACACCAAATCAGTGTTATGCCTGGGATATATTGAAAATTGGAACAATTACAGTTTTTCTGATGGAAGGAGCAGAAAGGACAGTCCTAAGTAGGAAGTAGCTTCTTTTTGAGGAGTGACTGTGTAAGGTGGCAGTCTTTGGCTGGGAAAAGAGATATAACAAAGGTTTTAAAAATTGTAAGTTTCAAAGAAAGAGCAAGTAGGAATTGATTCTTCACTGTCTTATAATTCAAAAGCTAGGGACTGTGAAACAGGTAGTAGGAGCCAGGTTCAAGTAGAAATTATTATTTCACACAAAACGGCTGGCAGATTTGTGAAGATCCTTACTAAGGCTATGACGTTGTGAATAAAAAGAAGTCTGCATAGGATCAAGGGAGACCGAACTGGTACTTGGAACAGTCTGAAAATCTTGGATCCACTGAAAATCACCGGATGGACGAACAAGACCTGGAATTCCCTGAGTTGCCAAAGGGTGGAAAGTGTGGGGTAGAGAGAAGGCTGTAGGAGGGAGGGCTGTTTGCCCTGTTGTCTCTCCTATATACTTCTACAGTCCAATTTTGGAAACTGGATGCAGAAATATGTGACCCGTGAGCTGAACCATTCTTACCATTTTTACAGTCGTGCATCTCTTCTTTTATTTCAATTTGAAATTTGAACCTAGATGTAAAGAGGTTTCAATCTAGGTGGAAAGAAGCATCCTCTGGATGGCTGGACCAAGCTGTTCACGTAACTGTTACTAATCTGTGAGGTGGCTGTATATGCACACTATCTATAATGCGTCCTGGACCTAGTATATATACTCTGGCCAAGCTGCTTATTGGGCTATATGCTTAGAACATTTCTTCTTTCTTTTTTTTATGTGTGGATATACTGGTCAGCTAGTGCATCCTGGATACATCAGATGTGATGTGCTACACAAACTCCTGAGGCATGAATCTGTTTTGCCTTCCGTGATTTACGTGATAGAAGTTTGGGAGTCTGAAAAGGAAGAGGTCTTTGGTTTAACTTAACTGCAGACTGATGTAGTATGCCTGTAGGAAATGTATGTGTTTGGATAATGATTTGCACTGAAAGCGTAACAAAAAGCCAGTAGACTGTGACTATTCTAATTATTACTGTATGTTGCAGAGTTAAGGGCTATCTGGTAATGGTAACTTTCTGCTGTGTCACAGAAGGAGTTCCAAAACACGTGCACATTTGATTGAAACAGGTTTTTTTTCTTTTGCAGGAAAAGTTTGAAGATGCCTTTGAAAATATCCCTGTGTAAGTAGAATTTTTTTTAATATTTGTGTTTTAATAAAAACTCTTTATACAGCAATGAAATATAGCATGCACACCATTCTAGGGAAGCATCATTTTATATGCACTGACTACATGCACATTTTCCAGAATAGTTAAGGTCCGCAGAAGTTGGAAAATAGAAGTGTATTTAGGTTGATATATGTGATGAAGTTGTTTCTCAACAAATGTGAAAGTTGTAAAGAATTAAAAATAGAAAATTTAATAACTTTTAGTTACATACTGATGGCTCTAGACATTTCTGCATGGTGAAAAAATGATAGCTCACCATTAATGAAAAAATTTTGGATCACACAGTATGCAAGACTCTTTAAGCAAGATTTTCAAGTGGCAATTGTTATACCTCGTAATATACTGCTGCATAGATGTTTTTCCCTAATGAAGTGAGCTATAGTCACTTATCTGGCATTAATTTTCATGATGAAGCAACACCTTACTTAAACTGATGGAAACAGATGATGCTGTTCATAAGTGCTTTTAGTTTTTCTGTAGGATTTTATTGCATTTTTGTGCTATGCGAAGCACGTGAGAGGGAGACTTCTTGTGATATCCTCAGGTTGCTAAAACACTTTTAGACCCAGGAGCATTAGCTTTGGACTGAATTTAATTGACAAAATTTCCGTGGCCTTGGCAAATTATACTTTACAGATTTGCCAGACCCTCTATTTATATCATACCTGGAGTAGTAAGGTCTGCGCTCTATGTAAAACTCGTTGAAAAATTAAACATACCGCTTCCTGAGACTCAGAAGGAAGGAATTAAGAATCTGATATGTTAGTGTTGAGAACTTTTTATGTTAATGATTACTTTTTCTTCCTTTGACTCCCTGGCAGTTGCTGTATGATCAGATAACCTCTCTCTCTTGCCCTTGCTTCCCTCGAAAGTGGGAAGAAAGAGACTCTGACATTTACTTTATAAGAAGATTTATCCTTCTCATTTTTGGTTGTTTTTATTGACATCTGAGCTGGGCATGGATGTTTATTATTGGCATGCAGAGCTTTGATTTCTTCCTCCTGAGTCTCTCTTCTGTGCTTATAGCTGTCATACAGAGACACTTTACATACACTATAGCAGTGTAGAAGTTAGACTGATACTAGTTTATTCTGGCTGGTATTGCTTCTGACTGTAATAACCATTACGTAGAATAGTAAATGTGGGATGATAGAGAGAATATTAGTGGGACAGAAATTGTGTCATTACTTAATGTCTTTAGTTGAACAGTTGTCACTGTCGTTGCTGTCCTCGTCCTCACATATGTCCTCATGACCTGCTTACTTCTTCTTTCACCCAGCTGCACCTGCGTCCTCCTTACTCCTGGATGGTCAACAGGTAGCTTGATTTTTTTCAGCAGGCCAACAAAACAGGAAATGAGTAGTAGCCTTTCCCTCAGTAGGTACCCTTCAGGTATTTCTGCACTATCTAGATACTGATTTTAATTGTCTCTTGAGTCCACTGCTTCTCTGTCAAACTTGGCTGACTGAAATTGTCCAATATGAGGACACGTGAGTGGACAGTCAGCGTAGTTGTGTATGTTGTTTTCTTTGAAAATGAGGTTCATAGAGAAGCAGTTCAGTTTGTGAATATTTGAGCAATAAGGGTAGGATAATCTTAGCTGGAATACTTGCTGCTGATGGCTTGCTCTGTCTTTAGAGAATTAGCTGCTCTGCAGTTACGGAAATTATATGGAAATGTGTGTATTCTTTTGTATCTGGGCAGTATTTGTCACTTGATTAGACTCTCTCTCAAATTCTTCAGAAGGTACAGCTGTTTAAAAAAAGTGCCTAAGAAACTTAAAAAAAAAACAGAAGCAAAAAAACCCCCAACAACCACCTTGGGACTTTTTGTGGAAATTTTCAATCTTTTCTTCCTTGAAATTTTTTGGTTGTAGTTTACAAATGATGCTGCCTGAGGGGAAGCCTTTCCCAAATCTAGTGCCACACCAGTTATTCTTGACCTTTCTCTCTCTAGAATTAATGGTAGTTTTTTCTATTAATAATGAAGTAGTAGAAATTTGGAAACATTACTACATTAAAGCAATGAGTTTCCTGAGGTTCAACCTTTTGGGAAGCGGTATCTATTTTTTTGATTTTGCTTTTGATAACATTAGTCTTAAAATATTCCTATGTATCAATGTTTCAATCTCTTTTATTTTGGATGAGAAAGTGATATTGTTACAGCTCTGTGATGATATGCCTGGCATTGGCTTGAGTGGCTTACTGCAGTTTGGTTATGCCCAATTGAATTTAACTAAAAGTTTTTTATAGAGAGTTGTGTCTACAAAGACTGTTGATGTTTACTTGTGAGATCAGAGCTGGTTCAAATTCTGTCAGATCAACTTGTTAGTTTTCAGAATTTGGAAAGAATGTGTGGGAACCATGTCTTCATAGCATTTCATACACCACTCCAATTCTTCATATAAAATATGTGTAGAGTAACACTGCTCAGTATATTGCTCCAGTAAATGCAAGCAAATGGTTTTGCCAATCTAAATTGGCTTTAACTGGCTTTATTCCCTAAATGTTATTGCTTAACTGTAGATACCAGGTTGTGCAGGTTAGATGTTAAAAGGGCAATGAGTTATCTTAATAGGGTAAAATCCTTCCCTAAATCTCTAGTGCTGGCTGTCGTATTTGAGGACAGGTCCAGGAGGAAATCAGTCTTTGCTCTGCTTGTCTAAATGGATTAGATTCTTTATCTAGACTCCTTTGTGATCTTCTACTTGTGATGGCTACTGTGGTTATACACAACAACCCCAAAACAGTTTTTGAGCCCAATATACTTGTTTTGTAGAAATGTGGAGGGACGGTTAAATGGAGTTCCACCTGTAAATGCAGTTCTTTACTCACTGGTGCGAAAGCCAAAGAAAGCCTATTGCAGTAGGTTGACTAACTACTGCAAGCAATAGCATTTCACCTAGTACCTTCTCTGCCAAAGAGAGTTTCAAAGTTTTCAAAGTACTGGCTTGGAGATGGCTTTTGATGTAGCATCTTTCAGCCTTACAAAGAGGATAGGTGGGACATAGGTGAAAGTAAATTTGCCATTACATGGTTTTGTTAACTGAGAACTGGTTTCAGATTGGCATATTCTGTTGTAAAAGGAGCTGACTAACTGGAGACAAACGATTCTTTCTGTTTTGGAAATTCAAGCCTCTGCCAAGAAGTTTTTTAGTGGTAAGCTACTTTTTACTAAATATTTCCCCATGTTTCCACTGGAGTGTCTGCTTACTCTAAGTTCTGGGCAAATCTGTTTCAAAAGGTAAGCTAGTGTTGCTACCTGCCAAGCATCTACTTAATTCTTGCTGAAAATGCTTCATCAGTAGCTGAATCTTATAGTGGAAAAACTATGAACTTTAATTTCAACCTTACTGACCAAGAAAATTCTCAACTTCTATGACTTCTTTTTCGTATATATTTCTTCTACCTTAATTTTTTCCCCAAATTATTCAGAAATTCTTTTTGTGGAATGCAGAGATCCATTTATTATTTACAAGAAGAAGATTGAAAGAGATTTGAGTTCTCAGCAGTTTTTAACCATCACTGTATTATGCCTAGCATGTACTGACCTTGTCACTGCTATTTTGATTTCTGTATTTTATCCTCTGAAGTTCTCAGTTTGTTAGGAACTTGTATGAAATTTTCATTGTATTTGGATTTTCTCCCATCTCATTCTACTTACTGTTCCTTAAAATGTCATCTGTATATGATGTTATAAGTTACCAGCAATTTATTATGCTTTTCCATGGTACTGGTTGGCATGCAATCTTTCTCTTGAGGTAGAGGCAAGATGGCGTTTTCAGTTATCACCCCATTATCAGAGGCTTATGCAAATGAATAACAACATTTAGAGTAACTGTATTGTGGTTGCTGCCTTAGTATGTTTATAGAAGATGCTTTGTAGTTGTCCTTGGGAAGAAACGTGGTAATCTGCCTGACTGCTGCAAACAGTTCACATGCAGAGGAAGTCTTCATGTTGCACTATTTGTATAGAAATTTTTGACACCAGACCCTGAGTTATGGCATCCATGGAAAGCAAGTGAGATCTCATTTAAACACATTTAAAAAACCAAAATAGTGGAAAGATGGAAGCTAGAATTCTGTAGAAAAGCAGACAGATGATTTTTGATGAGTAGTAGTATTCTCAGGATTTTCTGTCCTTACCAATTTCATCAGAAAGAGGCATATTTCATTGCTGTATTATCATTCCTCTTTTGCATTTTCTTTTCCTACCCAAAGCTGGATATTGTTAATCCTTGATCCTACCAAAGCAGCTCTGTGTGGTATTACTGGGGTGATAGATCAAGGGCCAGAAGTGTTTAAGGAAGTTAGAGCAGGTTATCCTTGTAATCTCAGAAGTGTAGTTAAGATTTCAGTTATACCTGTGCATATGTGTGTTTTGTCAGTGAATGAAATTGAACAGCTGAGGAAATGGCCCTAAATTCAAATTTGAATTCAAGCAGCCAAAAACTTTTAAGAACAGTGCTTGTCTCCGTAAGTTTGAACTCAAATTCTGACCTTGTCTTAAGATGGTGAGAAACAGCTGTGACAATTTAAATGATCAAATTTTTATTTTATTATGTTTGGCCCTCAAGGTCAAGGGAAAAAAAAGTCCAGTAAAGGTGATTTTTTTTTTTTTTTTTTTTGTATCCAGTAAAAAGCTATTTTCATAGCTATGTAAATATGACACAGTAGATACTTTATATGTCAGTCTCAAGATTTGGAACAGCGGTAGTGAGACACCAGTCTCATATCACTAATCCTTCTCTACCATAAAAAGTTCTTGAATTATAAATTTTTTAAGTTTGAAGGGTTTTGAGTAGGCGGTAATTAAGTAATTCCTAACTCTTCCATATTTATTGCAACTACACCTTTTGCCGCTAGTATAAAATTTCTCTGCATGTTTGTATTTGAGTAGAAATCTTCAGGCTACATTGTGCAAATTTTTATATTGGTATCTTCTGTTGATTTTTGAAATGTGCAATTTCACCTGTGTCCATAGCTGTGTAGAAAGCAAGGAGGGGAATAAAAAAACCCACAACACAACGAGCCCCAAACAGAACATCTCAGGGACATTCTTACACAGAACTGCCTGAAACTCTGCAACTCTTCCCCACTGTGCTACTCTTTTGCAAGCCTTCACTGAAAGGCTGGCACACAGAAAGATACCACAATCCTGTTTTTCTGTGATCCAGTGTTCGCTAAAAGAAGTTTGTCTTAATTGAGCCTGAATATTTGAATTGCTGCTTGTGGTTTGCTCTTCCATGAAAAATGAAAAATAAATTAACACTGTCTGTAAACTCACGTGATATTTTTGGGTTGGGAGTTCCTGGAGGCTTCTCGAGTCTGTTAATTATCATGTTGGAATCTTGTTTTTGTGCTCGAATCCATGACCTACTGATCACATCTGGGTTTTCCTTCTTTAAATTTCTTTCAGGAAATTACTGTTTATCATGTGCTTTAATAAAGACTGCATAATGCTATTTGCAGTCATGCAACTCAAGAATTGCCTTCTCTGACTAACTTCAGAGACTTTGAAAGGGGTGTAGACTCTTAATGTTTTGGGTTGATGATACAATCTTTAAGTCATTAGTGCTTTAGATAAGAAAATGAAAAGATGAGCTCGAACTCATAAATTAAAACCCCAAACTTTTAGGCTGTGACTTGCTCAGGTGTTGACAAGCAGGGTTGTTTTTAGGGAAAAAGGATTGAAAACCAGATTTGCCACATTCCTTATTTTAAAATATCTAGTGAACAAAAACCTTTCTGGTCTTTAATACAGTCATGTTTTTGTTGTTTTGTTGGTCTGTTCCACCTCAATAATTGAAAACTGTCTCAGAGCATTTTGGGAGACTATCTGAGTAGAAGGTATCTAGAGTGTGTATTAGTGGGTTTTTCTTTAAGACAACCCAGGGAAAAAATCTTTTGCACATGTGTTGATATTTGCAGACA
Source organism: Phaethon aethereus (assembly GCF_964289735.1). Classification (NCBI taxonomy): domain Eukaryota; kingdom Metazoa; phylum Chordata; class Aves; order Phaethontiformes; family Phaethontidae; genus Phaethon; species Phaethon aethereus. The sequence goes on along the minus strand of NC_138577.1, from coordinate 37,387,316 downwards.
GAAAGCATGCTTTTGCCAGTTTTGTGGAAACGTGATTCTCTCTCTCAGCTTTTACTGGGCAATACTTTCTGAGGCCTCAAGTGTTGACTATCAGCAACTTGTGCTGAGTTAGAACATTTTACGTTTTGAGTGTGATCTGAGTCGCTTTTTATGTGACTGCTCAACCTTCATTCAAAACTGGTTTGCCTTTCATGTGCAATCAAGATGAGAGAAATCCTGGCACTTTGACTCTCGCTATTCCAAATAATGTTAATATAAGAAGTGACAATACACGTAAGTACTGCTTCCAAGTCATGTGGTGGAGAACTCTGACATCTCTGAACTCCTTGGTCTTTAGGCACAATTTAGGCACAACTGTCAGGCACAATTTCGAGGAAAAGGTAGAGACACCCTGATTTTAAAGATGCTAGTGTCTGTAAGTTACAAGTGTCCATCTCATCACTGTCCCGCAAAGCCTGTCTTACCTGATCATAGCCCTTGGTTTCCTCAGGTGTTTTAGGAAATACTGTGCAACTATTGACTAGTACAGTGCATTCTTACTTGTATTTTCAAAAGTAGACTGTTTTAAATAGATTGGTTTGAAGTATTACTGCTTTTATTACTTAGCACCCATCTGAAAGAAGTAAATGCAAATCTTCAGTTTCCTGCATTGTGTTTTAATGCCTTGAGGCATTTTTGTGAGTAAATCAATTGAGCTAGGAATAGGTACTATTAGCCCAAGTGGTACAGCTTTAAAGAATACTTTTTGCAGGTAACAGTGGGGGACATAGTTTAATTTTCTGCTTCTTAGCTCCCGTGTGCTGAGCTATCCCATCCCATCTGGAGAAATTAGACCAAGGGGATGAAACTATCTCTGTAACAGCTGTTTTGCTTCTGACTCCTTTCTCCTATTGCTGCTGGTATTCCTGAAGGTAACTGTTTCTTAGATGCCTCTCTTTGCTATTGAGTTATTTTGGTCATGAACTCCAGCTAAAATTAATCTGGATTTCTGGGGAAAAAATGTCAAAGGGTTAATAAAAAAAAAAATGTTGATTTGTTCGAGTACTGTCAAATAATGAAAATCAAACATGCGATTAGTTTTCTTCAGTGCTGCTTGCTACGAGCTCTTGTATGTTTGATTTATTTTTACTGCAGTTGCATTAGTATACTTTTCCTTTTCTGACTTTAATTGTAGTTTTTTTTGTTGTTTTTTTTTTTTTACAATCAGGAAATACTGAGGTAACTCCCTTTTTGCCTTTAAATATAAGTCACTTTGCATTCCTCCTGTCTCCATTTTCTCCTTGCATTTAGGAGTGATGGATTAGAATTAGGCTGCAGCACAGATTGGGAAAATCTCCCAGCATCCTCTTTCCGCAGAGGCATCAGCTTCCAGCGTGGACCGTAGCTGCTGCCACTCTGACATTTCTTTTGAATTCGGCTATGGAGAGTGCCTGTGATGCCAGCTGCTGGCTTGTGAACTTTTATTCTTTCATTCTTTTTGCTTGATAACTCATTAATGAAACCTCATGGATATTGAGAAATAAACCAGAATCAGTTTCCTCTTTATGCTTTTTTCTTCTGTGGATTTTTTTTTGTGTGTGTGTGTGCGGTGGAAAAAGAACAGAGTGAAAGAAGCAGCACATATTTTTACATAAGGATTATATTTACATACCTGAGGTTAACTGAATTAATCCTGTAAGTATACTATCTCTGCCTACTAGTCCCTGAAATCATAAATGTGGTAGTCAGATTTATGGGATTTTATCTGAAAATTCACTTTGGCATGTATATTGAACAGTTAAACTAAAAAAAAAAAAAAATTAAATGGATTTCCTTGAAGAGGAGGGAAAAATTATATATTCACAATGGGTTTATGAAATAATTGTTTTTCCTCTGCACTTTGCAGTTGGTGAACAATGCTTTTAGAGAGCAGAAGCTTCTCTGGTGATGTCAGTGCTTAATCAGCTCAGATGCTGTAGGTTGTAGAACACTGCAAGGTGTGTATTTTAGGATGCCATTCTTTAAAATGTGGTAATTTAAGGACAGTATAAGACTTGTAGTTATTTTCTCCATTTATAGAGTATATCTTCTACTCTTGGTAGCTGTGCTGATTTAACCATTTGAGGTTATATAATTTTTGACTTAAATATAAATAATTTAATTACATGGGATGCAGTTCTGTGCTTTCTAAATACTAACTGTTAATACAGTGTGCTTTTAGAGATTTTAGTAATTTAAAGTCTTCAACATTAGCTATAAGTTCACTGTGTAATAAATTCCAGTAAATTGGTTTGAAGTTTAGGAAAAGTGTCTTACTAGGATAACACTGTCCTAATTGTCTCTTTGGATCTGAGCCAATATTTCTGTGACGCAGTGTTAGTCCCATAAACATCTGGCCTGATCTGGTGTCCTACTTGCTGCATGATTTATTTCTTGTTTTTTCCATAGCAAGATCAGTGGAATTTTTATTCGTTTTGTGTAAAACTCTCAGTAAGCTGTCATTAATATTTACATATGCTAGCTCTTTCACAAGGATCTTTTTCAACCTATTTTATTGTCAGCATGTCTTATTTAGACCTACTTTCTAAGGGAAATGTTGAACAGATCAATTTTTTGTTGTCTGAACCTCTACTTATCTATATCTACATATGATATATTAAGTTTTGTCAGTATCACACTCTGGCATATTCAAGGGCTCATTTTTCTACACAATATTGCCTGTATTGACTGCAGCTGGATTGTTTGATATCAGCTGCTAGTCTGATAAGGGGTACTCAAACATAATAAATTCTCTGTTTACTTGCAGAGCTCTCATGTTAAAAACACACATCTAAAAATACTCGTGAACCACAGAGTTCTATTAATAAATCTGATAACAACCTTCTATAGTGTTGTGCATTTCCGTTAGTGTCCAGCAGAACAGTGTAAAGCAGATTTTTCTCCTACCTACAAACCGACACTGACACTGCTTTGTTTTTCCTTTCTCGTCTGTCACACTGTGGTCATTTCTAAATACCCATGATCTGATTGTTTTGCTGATGTGTTTTTAGGATTATATATATTTTGCAATGCTGTGTCAAATTCATGCCTGAGTAGCTTGATACGCATGAATACGATCATTTCACGATCATTTTGGTGACCAGATATACTGTATGTGCATATTCAGGTGGGAAAATAGTAACCCAGGTAGTTGTCATGTGTCTTGTTCCCACAATATGGCTGATTCATTATGGAAAATTTGCATCTTGCTTACTGTGCATGTGCAGTGCAATTCGCTGTTGAACTTAAAGAACTTGGTGTCAGATAAAGCTGCTGATGTTTCTTTTTACCTTCAGGCTAAAAAAAACCCTGACTTGCAATAAATTGGTTATTGGCTTACTGAATCTGATTAACGGTCAGTCCAAAATGGAAATATTTGTGAATGCTCCTGTTTCTTTTCTTTAAAAAAAAAAAAAAAAAAAAAAAAAGTGGCTAGATATGTAGCCTGTCTTTCTGTGTTTCTCAAAGGGTTGGGCTGTGATGTTGTCAATGGTGGGTACTGGTCAGCCAGGACGATGAGTTTAGTCTTGGCACAATTTCCTGTGGCATCTGAGACTCAAGCAGATCATCAACTTTGCCTTGGTTTTCTTCCTTTGTGCTTATTCACTTGCTTTGTTGCATCTGTACACTAGTAGTAGCATGTGAGTATAGGGCAGTTGGTGTTTTCTTCTAGTGTTCAGATACTGCATTGATAATAAATGTACAGATAAGCAAATTCCATGTTTTCAGTATGAGGGACCATTGGGAAAGTTCCTTTGCCTCATCACCTCTCCCTGCCCCCTCAGTCATGGACATAAAGTAAATGTTTGGAAGCAAAACCTTTTGATCACCTTCTTGTATTTCACGACCAGAGTCTTGTGAAGCCGCGCTGTAGGCGCTGGTCTGCTTTCTAAGTAGAACAAAGATGGTCTGCTGCATGCCCCCAAAGTTTGAGATCACAGATGAGACTCACATGCAGCAAAGAAATACTACCGGTTTCCTGACAGGTGGTGGTCCAGCATTTAAAGTTGAAGGTCAGATGAGACCTTTAAGAAGGAATTTTTGTTTGTATATTAAGTTTTTGGTATGTTTGAGGGTTTTTAAATGCATTTCATTCATAAGACAGTGTTATAAATATTTCTACTGCTGTGAGCAGTAATAATTCCGGAAATAAAACAGTTGTCTCCTGTAGCTAAATATATACCTGTGAAGTTTAGAAAAGCTAAAATTAGAACTTGCTTTTCTAAAAAGGAAAAGAGGGCAAACACCCCTCCTAAAATGCCAGCAGCTCCCCGCCTCCTGCCCAGTGTCTGATATGTGAGGAACCGCTTTATCTACCGTCTGTCTGCCTCGTCATTAGATTACATGTATCTGGTAAGGTATAATGATTGATCAGTTAAAATGCTCTCTTAGTGAAATTCCTATAGTCTATGAAAAGCTAGGTTGAACTTTTTTTGACAATGCTAAGGTACAAATAAAAGCTCTAAAGTCATTCTCAGCTCACTTGCATATAACTTTAGTAATTGTTGATTTTTCAACAGTGGCAACTGCCTCTTTTTTCCTCAGTTGCCTCTTCCTTTTGTACTGTGTTTTTCTGAGAGCTCCAACTCCTTTTCTACAGCTGTTTGTTTTGAAAAACAGAGTTTTTGATGCTTTATTTTATTATGTATACAAATGTATAATACCGGATAGCTACTGTCTCTTCTGTCTGCATCGGCATTTCTGCCACAGCTGTAAGATGAGGGAGAAGAACAAAAATAAAACAATTAAAAAAAACAAACATGAAAAACCAACTATAAACAAAAACTCCCAAACCAACCAACCAAAAACCACAATGCTATTAAACAAAAGGAAGATGCCCTAGCGGTGAGATTGCTTGATCATGCAAAGGGTAGTATAGGCAGATCTCCTGGTATTGCAACGACAATGTGGGGGTTCACTGCCTACAGATTTACAAACAACTGGCTAAATGCTACTCTGAGTCAGATACCATTGAGGAGGAAGGTGCAACTTCACTGAACTGCCTCATAGCATGGCGTTTTGCATCCTCTGCTCGTACCAGTTCTGTGGTTAGATAGGTGTCTCCAAAATTCAAGTGAAACTAGTACCCAGGAGGGGCTTGGGTAAGAACAATGCTGTTTGCTTGTCTGCTATTGAATGTAGTTTTAAATGCAGCATGCAAGAAAGTCCCAAGGGAGGAAAAAGTGAAAATAAGTATGTTACCGTGATGGTTTTGCCAAAATACCAAGCTGTGTAAACTAATAAACTAATATCATTTAAATGGAATTAACATTGTTGGGGGGGGGTGGTGTCTGTGGTGTGTTTTTGGGTGGGGTTTTTGATTCTTTTTGTTTGTTTTTAAAGAACTGCTTGTTGTTGAACGGATTGTAACATAGTAAGCATTTAGAGTAATTCCTGCCTGTTTGCAAATTTGGCTAGCACAGCAACTGGATAGTTTTGCTGCCAGTTGTGTTTCCTTAAATGAATGTTTAGCGCACAGACTGCAGCATGCGTTGGTGAAGTTCTGAAACAGTGAAGACACTACACCTTCGAAGGAATTATTTTATCAAGTCTGTCTTGTATCAGAATGAAATTTTTTTCAATGCTTCCCATCAGCTTCATAACATTTTTATTGAATATCTAAATGACACAATTTTATTTATCTAAAATTCATGCTTCTCGTAAAAAAGGATGCATGCATAATGAATGCTGAATTTGCTGTGGAGGTAAGTTATGACTAGTGGATTTACTGTATGCATTAAAAAGTTAGCATTTGGTATACTGGTCAGATAGGGGTAGTTTTTAGACTTCGTATATTAATGATAAAAATAGCCTAGGATAGGAAATGATTTATGTAAGTTGGAAATAATTTCAAAATTCTAGCCTTATGGCTTAAGATTTTTTTCTGTTGTGTCATTATAAGTGGCGTTGAAGTCTGGGTTTTAGATGAAATGGTAGAACTGTTTGCCAAAAGTTTTCTGTTTACGATAGGAAGAAATTGTTGATCACGTGGTCTTATGTCTTTCCCTGATTATTTTTAAACTAACACATCAGGTTAGGAATCCTTTTTCTTCATAAACTGGAAGTGATTGGCAATTTAAAAGTACTGTGATGCCTTCAATGTAAGGGATCTATCATGCTTTAATTTGTTAGCTGCAAGAAACAGCTAAATGTGAGAAAGTTTACTCAGTTTGATTCCACCTTTCTGAATTGTTCTCCAGATGGGAGGAATGTATAGCATGCATACTGACAGAAGAATCCAGCCCTCGTGGAGGCTTGCCTGATGCACCTTGCTATTCCAGAGCCTGATTCCTGTACCTAGCCAGCAAGATACTGAAAGACATGTGCCAGCACTAGGACAGCGTCGGGGCGAGGAGCGTGTGCAGTTTCTTACCACACAGTTCAGTAGCCCTCAGAGAGAATGATACATGTTCTGCTTTCATGAGGATTCCTTAGATTCAAACTTGATACAGAAATTGTTCCTCAAAGTGGTGCATCTCTGCTTGTATTTATTTAAAAAAGAACAAAAACCAAACAGGAGTTTCACACTTGTGAGTTTTAGGAGTAGTCCCTTGCAGTAAGAAGAAAGTCCAACACATCTAGAAAGCTGCTCTCTTTGCTTTTATGAACGCTTCCTAATGTTCACTGTATGTAGGTCAGTGGATTTTACTACCAAGGACCATGTAAGCCTTCAGCCACCCTTCACTGAACTATCCCTGAATATAAAATGTAGACCTAGCAGAATAGCTCGGTAGGATTTGGCAGTAAGTTTATTTTATGTTAACCTTTGCTTCATGTCCTAGAACTGTTGGTGGGTATTTGTAATGAGGAGTGGTGCCACCTGCTGCTCTGTGGTAGGTGGGTAGTACTCCTACAAAGCATCTCACTGTTTATCTGATGAGATTTATACTTGTGTTGCAAGTTGGTGTCTGTGCAAGGGATTGATAAAAGTGATAGCAATTAACATTGTCCCTTAGAAAATGATCCAAACTACATTTTAGCACATCACTAAGCAGAATAGTGAAGTATTACTGTTGGCTCATATATGAGTGTTGGATGAGAGGGATAAGATGAGAGAGATTTTTCTCCTCAAATTTTTCTTCTTCAACCTTCCAACATCAGAAATTATAGAAACATTCTGAATAGCAATAGTGAGTATCAGATTTTGAGAGTATATTAGGACTGTTTGGCTTACCGTCTTCCTTCAGAGGACAAGAACCACCTGAGAACTATACATTTTAATGCTGTTTTGTCATCAGTAACTTGGCAGTAAATACTCTAGCAGATGCCTCCATATGTTACTGAAGAATAGTGCTACAGGTGGTAGTTTCTTGCTGCCCTACCTGTTATGCTGTGGTTGACACTGAGAAGGGTTTTCATTTAAGTTTAAGCAAACAAGTGCCTCCAAAAGGTTCTTCTGATGAAGCTTCTTTAAATGTTAAGGGTCACTTGTTTACTAAAGTATTTATGTTCTCTTAGGTGTAATGCATTTTGGTTTCTTGATCCTTACCATCAAAATAGCATCCACTTTGTATACTGCCAATTTTTAGAAGACCTTCTTTTCATTCCTTTGGTTTGTGTCAGATATGCATCTTAATGGAGATATCTTAAAACTAAATTTTTAGTGCTAGTTTCACATTTTTGTGGCTTTTTTCCTTCAAAATTTTGCTTTGCTTCCACTAATAACTTCAAATATTTTCAGTAACTGTAGCTCAATGAGACTTTTGTTAGAGAGAACAGTAGCTGTACAAAACCAAGTCACTGGCAATTAAATGTTGTTTATCAGATGAGGCTGACTATTTTGGCTGTGTTGCAAAAGAGCCAACAAATGGTTTTAGAAGTTCAAAACCTAAATTCTGCAGTCCCTATTCATACAAAGTGCTGCTTGCACATTAAAGTCCAGTTAATGTTACTAAAGTGATGTGGAACTCAGTCCTAAATATAAGATTTAAATGTGGAAAATATAGTTGGATTAAAAGGAAACTTTTCTGCAATTCTCCTATTTCTAGCTCCTGAATCCCCTTTCAAGAGAAGAGTTGGTAGACCAATACAAGCCCCAGGGGTGATTGTATTAAAAGCTGACTAAATCTCCTGCAGACACAGACAGCAGCATGTACCAAGTTAACAATTTTAGCTATGTAACTACCTTTCAGGAATGCTCTTACACTGAACTGTGGTGTGGACAGATAGGTGTTATTGCCTAACTCTTCACGTATTCAAATAACTTTCTTTTAAATACTAGAGCAATGACTTCTCATTTGTTTTAGGCTAGTAGTTATGTTCCCTTTTTAATTAATCTACAGGGGAGGGGAAAAAAGGGAAGTGGCTTAATAAGCTGTAAACTGTTTTGACATTTTAAATTACTAATGCTCCTGCTTTGTGTACATCCTGAGGACTGTCATCCTAATAGTGAATATTGCAATACATCTCAGGGCTTTGAAGTCTGTGTTCCTATTCTTTGTTTCTATCACAGCTCCAAGTAGTTGATTAGAAGAACCTATTGAAAGCTGCTAATAACTTCCTTATGGACAATATATCCCCACTGTATTGCAACAGTTTCATGGGTAGCTCAGCACCAAGCACAAGATACGTAAGCTACTTCTGGAATTCAAAACATTTATTCTTCCTTCATAAAAGAAGTTTGAAATAGTAGTGAAAAGATAACTTTAAAAAAATGCTGTGTGTAGGGAAAAGGTATCCTTAAAGTACCTAGACAGTAACACAGTGGTGTTTTATTTTCCTTGTAATGTGACATTGTTATCTTTGTGCAACACCCAATACAGTATATTTTTCTTTTCCTTTTTTTGTTTGTTTAGAAGTGAACTGTATTCACTGGGTGTAAAATCCATAGTAATTTCACTGAAGTAGTGTTAATTTAGTCTACTCCAGGATAAATTAAAGCATATGCTCATCTGAGATGATAAAATGTGTTAAGTTTATGTCAATTCTAGGAAACAGTATGTGGAGGTAGGGAAAAAAATGAGATTGCCAAAATAAGACTGAGTCAAAAGGAGAAGAGCATGAGTCAGAGAGTGTGAGTCAGCATTGCTCACTGAACTGTTCATCAGTCTGCTAACTTGCTGTAGAAATTGGTTTGTGATGTTTTGGGAGGAGAGGAAGAAATGTGCTTTTTCTGAGCCTCTGCATAGAAAAATTCCTGGTCTGCCAGCAAAGATAGCCAAGTTGGTTCTGACTGTTCTGATACCAAGTTATGAATCTTGAGTTGGAGTGATTCCTTCTGGTTATGTTCCTTTGCTACAGGATGTAGGAAAACAGTAGAAAATATATGTGAAGAGTAATTAAACAGGAGTGAGACTCTTTGATAGAGGATATGATTCACTTATCAGAAATAAGAGTGTGAGAAAAAGTTTTATATCCAAAGTGGCAGAAGAATTTTATAAGTTTGCTTCATGTAAGGAACAGTAAATATATTGACGTAAGGAATACCATTTGCGTTGTCTGCAGGCTTTGGTCACACATAAAGGCAGCGGAGAAAGAGCTAGTCTGTAGCACAGGAAAAGAACATGACAGCAGTGTGCTGGAGAGATCTGCTGCTTACCCATTTAGTAGAAAAAGAGAGTTCTGACAGGATGCCAGGACTCTGTTGTGTTAGAGTCATAGAATAGTTTGCGTTGAAAGGAACCTTTAAAGGTCATCTGGTCCAACCTCCCTGCAATGAGCAGGGACATCTTCAACTAGATCAGGTTGCTCAGAGCCCCGTCCAACCTGACCTGGAATGTTTCCAGAGATGGGGCATCTGCCACCTCTCTGGGCAACCTGTGCCAGTGTTTCACCACCCTCATGGGGAAAAATGTCTTCCTTCTATCTGGTCTGAATCTACCCTCTTTTAGTTTAAAACCATTACCCCTTGTGCTGTCGCTACAGGCCCTGCTAAAAAGTCTGTCCCCATCTTTCTTATAAGCCCCCTTTAAGTACTGGAAGGCTGCAATAAGGTCTCTCCAAAGCCTTCTCTTCTCCAGGCTGAACAACCCCAACTCTCTCAGCCTGTCCTCACAGGAGAGGTGTTCCAGCCCTCTGATCATTTTTGTGGCCTCCTCTGGACCCGTTCCAACAGGCCCATGTCTTTCCTGAGCTGAGGGCTCCAGAGCTGGATGCAAGACGCCAGGTGGGGTCTCACCAGAGCGGAGCAGAGGGGCAGAATCACCTTCCTGAGGTGCAGAATCAGCTCCCTTCCTTAAACCCAAGGTTTTAAGAAAGCTTGTTTATGCAGTTGTTTTACAGACATTGATATGTACCCTGGCGATTGCTAGAATTGGTGGTATGATGGTGTTTGGGAGCCTGATGTCTAATGGTCCTCTCTGTTAACAGCTGAAAAGCAAGCATGCCCATGGCTATGTTACACAAAATAATCATTAGATTTCCCTTCCAAAAGAAGTTTCAGCAGTTGCTCATTGCTGGGTAGGAAGTATACAGTTTTACAGCATACAAATGTATTTTGTTTCACTGAGATGAGGCCCAGTGAAGCAGTGGAAGTAGGACATTGCCCTTACATCTTGATCCTTGCATTCAGAAAAATGGTACAGAGGTGGGGTACTGTAATACTTCAGTCTACTTATTTGCTGTTACTTTTCACATTAAATGGTAGGAAATTTTCTTACTCCTTTGAGGCTGAACCCAGATATCTTAAAACTTAAGTTTTAGATATCAGTTGTTAAATTACCATTCGTGCTGTTATGAATGATCCACCTTCCCTCAGACTGTTTTATGAACTATTTGATTATACATCTCTCGCTTGAGGTTCTCTTCCCTCTGACTGTCATAGTTCCTCCATGCTCTGTGTAGCAGGTCATCGCTTACTGTTGGGTTTTTCGGGTGTTTCTGTTCCAGTAGTTCACAGAGTTCTTGGCCCACCTCAAAGTCAGCAAATGTGCTGTGAGGAGAGGGGACCAGAAGGTCCATCTGTCCTCTGTAATCTTGAAGATATAAGTTTGGTTTTTTCCCCACTTAATGTGGCAACGGGGATTTGTATTGGAAGACACCTGGAGCAGGGCACTGCTTCAGTGCTAGTCACGGACAGGTTGTGGTGTGCGAGTATGAGAGAGTAAAAACTCATCTTGCCATGTAGTAGTTCTCAACTTTGATTACTGGATTTTTTTAAGGCAATAACTGCAAATGTGGTATTTAAAAAAAGACACACCACTCCTTTTGTTTTCCTTTCTTGAGAAATTATTTGAAAGCAACTAGCCATTTTTCGTAGCAGGAAAGGCAGAGCAAATGGCATGTGTAATCTAACCAGACATGTACTGAGTGAAACACAGTTTCCTGAAAAGCAAATGTGAAATGAGGAGATAGAAACATAGGAACACACAGTGGTGGTGATGGCGTGTTACTGAGAGTCCAGACTAACTCAGGTCTGTCCTTGTGTACCAGGAAAAAAAAAACCAGCCTCTAAATCTAGCTAAAAATTAGTGTTTTGAAAATGATTTGTTAGCAGATGGTATTCATGGAATTAGCTAATAAAATTGAGTGTTTTACAAAACTTTCAGTCATTATAAATTAGTCTCTTCTTGATTCTTACCACTGTTCTTTGGAGGGCATACTATTTAAGACATTTGAAGAGGACACATAAATGAATACATTTCTCTACTGGTTGTATAAATATTTTTATTTGGACAGATTCGTTTACATATTCACAGTCTGAATGCACTAAAATACAATTGCTTTCTTCATATTTGTTCTGATAAAAATTTTAATTCTGCTTTACTGAGTTGGAAGTATAGGATCTTAAGGATACTTATTTCAGATGATTGTTGTTAAAGGGAAACCCTTAACCAGTTGAGCAGGTTTAAGGTAAAGTGCTAAGTCCATTCTTTTGTCAAATATGCAGGATGCTTCATAATCTAGAGTCTGTGGTTCTCTTGATCCATGCTCTGGAAACAACTTTGGGAGTACCAAGAGGTGTTACAGGCTGAAGCTTTGGCAGGTATCCAAACTAAATGCTCAGCCAGGTTATTTTGTTTTCTGGATTTAGAAGCTAGAATGTACAATATGCAAAATGAACTTGTGGTTGGCTTTGATAGGCTGGGGTTTTTTTTTTTTCCTAAACTGAAGTATAGAAGGTGTGGATTTGCCATTTGAGGAGATACGGATATTCTGTGTCTCCTACATGGGTTTCTTGGTCTATAGGTTCATTTTTCAGGAAGGAATTGTGGAAGGTGCCTCTGTTAAAATTGTAAGGCATTTTGCATTTTGGCCTGTAAATTCATGCAAGATGTGAACATGAAGTGATGATTTGCATTTACAATTTAATGTCTGATGTTCTAATTTTTCAAAGATTGTTCAAGTTAGATCTGAGAAGTGCAAAGTCCCTTGTTAATTTCAACGTGAGTAGCATCATAAAAACAAAAAGTTGTGTACACTGAATCATGAAAAAGAAAGTTCTTAAACCCTGTGTGACCTACAGCAAATAGATGCTTTCTCATAAAAATTTATATGCTTGCTATACTGCTTTCCTTTTCCCCTTCATCAAGGAGGAGCCAAATGGAAATAATTAATTGGGGTATTTGAGAAACAGAGGAGAAAGTAAAAAATCAAACAGATTAAGCAAACTTTATTAAAAGGGGAAATAAAAAATTGTGCATGATCCTGTTGAATTCATAGTGAAAATGGTGTCTTATTTTGTAACCAGGTTGGACCAATGCTACTACTCTTCCCTCTCAGTTTTTATTGAGAGGTGTGTTTCAGAAACTTTTGACACAGTATGTATAGCAGAGGAAATTTGAGAAGTAAACCTATAGATTTACTCAGATATACTTCTGTCATTGAGTAGTCTTGATTATCAACTATCCTGCAAAGACGAATCATACAGGCTTACACACCAAAAGATTTAGGACTTTGGGGAAAAAAAAAAAAAACAAAACCTCAACCCAAACACTCACTTCTTCCGCAGTTCAGTTGTAACATTTCAGTTAAAGTAGTCTCAAAGATGACTGCTATTGCTTTACCTGAAGGATTTTTCTTATTGGGGCTTGTGTATTTATACATAGATGTAAGTAAACTTGCTGTGCAGTAAGTTCCCTGAAATACTTCTAAGAAAATGGAAAGCAATTTAGATACCTAGTTTAAGGGTATTTAAGTGAGATAATATAAACTGATAGTGGCAACGGAACACCATGTGTTGTTGACATAGGGAATCAATGAAGAGAACACGAATGTAGTAGATTTGCTCTCCAGTAGCCCTACAGTACTAATCAGTACAGGCTAATAAAGACTTTGGTACCTGTACCTATACCCTACACAGTAGGGCAAACATAGGCAGTGTTGCAGTGCTTCATTCCCCAGGCCCTCACCTGAGACTAAATGTTGGGATGAAACCTGGGGTGTGATGGGCTGGCAGGAACCCTACACACATGGGAAAAGAGGTGGACACTTTGCTAGTAAGACTTGTTCTGGTTGACTGGATTGCCGTGGTGCCCCTTCTCTGCTGGTGTGACAGTGGTACTTTTGGTGGACAACTGGAGATCAAGGCTGTAGGTTGCATTCAGAATATGACCTTTCCTACAGCGTTTGTGCAGCTGAAGGACACAAGAGCTTAGCAAGTAGCTAATGGTAACAGTTGAAGCAGAGCTGCAAATGCTTCAGCTTCTAAGAACTGTAGGTTTTTGTTATATAAAATTACATAAATCTTAAAATAGTATACGTAATAATCAAGTTGGATCCCAGGATGGGAGAAAATAAAGGTATTTAAAATTGTTGGTAACAGTCTGATGGTAAAACTGCCGTATTTTGACTGTTGGGCAATTCACTGCTTCATTATGAAGGGCAGGATTTACCTCTTGGTATGTTCAATAATAAATATCTAGTAGTTGCCAAGCATTGAGTTAGATATTTTATTTTTCTATGAAAGGTAAATTTTTCAAGTACTGCCACTAAAAAATGACAGAAAATAAAGCTGAGAAAAGAGTTTTGGGATGACATCGAACCTTATGCCAATTTTCTGCCCCAGAAGGGATACAAAAAACAAAGCCAATGTTTTCAAAGATTTTGGGTGATGGAGAGAGGAGGAGGGTAGGAGGAGTTGATGATTCTGTGTAAAAACCTGTGCAATCATATTTTGATGTCGCCCTTTTTCTTGGCTTGTTTGGAGTGTGTATGTGTTACTGTCAGAGCAGCTGCACTCCTCTGTTGTTGCTTTCATTAAATTTCTCCTTCAAGATTCTCCTCTTCTGGTCAGCACTTGAATATTCATCTCATTGACATGATCTGTTGGTTACTACTGCTTAACCTTACTTGGATAAAGCCCATCATAGAGTCTAAAGCTGTAGATGGGTTATCTTTTCCAGATCCAGCTGTGCACACTGAAGGCTGTGTACCCTAGCTGTTAATCACTACTGTGAGCGTACAGTTTGTGACCAGTTCTGCCCATGGAGCAATTTGTGAGTGCTCCCAAATCTTTCAGACAAAACTGTCCAAGGTAGCAGTTTTGTTAGATCGCTTCCTCTTAAGCAAGTGCATGTGAGTTTACTCGAAGTGAATTAGGAAGAAAAAAAGGTTTTGGCGTAGCTGCAGGCTTCTGATAGGATTATTTTTGACATAGCTTTTTGCTCACTCATAGAGTGAGTGTCTGTTTACTGCTTTCTTGGATGAAAATATTAATTTGTCATCTCTCTCAAGATTTAGATCTGAATACAGAGTCTGAAACTGCATTTGTACTGATACAAAGAATCGAGAGCTTGGACACATTCATAAATTTTGAGTATTTCTGTTATATAAATATGTGGGGTTTTTATATATATATATGTGTGTATATATATATAAAAAAGTAGCAGTATGTGTGTTATATGTATACAAGTAGCAGTAAGAATTACTCCACTGTGTATTGTCTAGTAAAAGAAGGAGCATAAAGCCATGAACATCACTTGAATAAGAAAAGATGGCACACCCATGCAGCATGGATAAAGAGTTAAGCATATGACTTGTTTTTGTAAAGCTAGATTTAAAAAATGAGTAATAAAATTGCTATAAAAGATCTTGTGTCTTATATAAGGGAAAAGAAGTAATTTAATTTTATGTTTATATTTACAGTTTGACTAAACTAAGAATCTTTTTTTAGGGCATCCAAGATGGATCTCAAGTGTGCTCTGGAAGAATGTTCAATGGCACTGAACTTATTTCTAAACAATAAGTTCTCTGAAGCCCTGGAACTACTTCGTCCATGGTGAGGTCCTGTTATTTGCTGAAGTTACTGTAAACAGATAGTACACAGTATGCTGTCTGGTAGCTGAAGATTAATTCAAGGCGTCTGAAGATAGTAGTTTTCATTTATTCCCTTTTGTCTGAAAGCATTTGGCAGTACCTTTGGGTTTTAGCAGTGCACTTCTTTCTCCTTAAGACCATTGCAAAACCTACTGATGAAGCACTGAATTGTTCTGTTAGAGTTTATCGTTCCAGCTGTCTATCTTTGTGCAAAAGCAGGGGAGCAAGACCTCATCCAACATATCTTTGATCAGAGAATTTGTGAAATGGAACTGCTTTTGACAAGACAACAAAGCTGGAACAAAACTCCAGAATACTCCTTTTGTTGCTTTTTATATTACATTTGAGTGACAGTAGTGTTTACCCTTAAAGCCCACCATTTGATATTTTGACTAATTCTGGCTGTTCCCCTGTTGCCTTTGCTCCACTGAGAAGAAAAGCATGGCAGTGCAGATGTAGGGAACTAAAGAATACCAAAAGGTTTGTAGAACAAACCTAGCTTACCTGTGACTGGGTGGGGAGGCAATCTGGATGACTACTTTTTAGAACTGCAGTTTGAATCCCGTTCACTGTTCTTCTCCTCTCTGTCTCTAAGATGCATATGATGTTGATGGATATGTGAGAGGGACCAGTACCTTGTGTTAGTATAGTGAGGTAAAGTTCTCACTTTGCAGTTTGATGTTAGTAAGACTGGTTTAAGAAGGATGAGTTGGTGATGTTATGTCAGCAGTATGGACAGGTGGAAGAACATTGTTAAATAAACCTTGGGAGGATGACACAGCTATCAAGTGTTTGCTTTTAGTGGCATGGAGAGCTTAAGCGTAGAGGAGGTAGGCAGAAATAACACCTTTTCAAACTAGCTGTACTTACACCCAAGCTCTCTTCTCTGAGCATTGTGCAGTGTTATTTGTAATAGAGCAGTGCTTTTGAGATGGCCCACCTGCACTTGTGTATGCCAAAACTATTTTTGGGTAGTATTGCCAAATAGTAAGTTCTACATATATTACGCAAATGTTTTTTGTATGTTTCATGTATATATATTTTGTGTTGTAAAACAAAAAAATTGTTTCAGACAATAGTGTTCTTATGTACAGTGAAGTATTTGTTTTAGTTGATGTTTGCTGCAAGGAAAAAAATATTCTAGACTCCATAGTTTTGATGCTTTAAGACCCTGGCAGCTAATAGACTTTGAGCTCATTATGTAGCATATTCAACTAATCTGCAAAGGAAGACCTAGCCTAGCAAGGAAATGAAAAGCCACCTTTAAAAAAGAAAAATCCCAATTGTTTTATTGAAAAATAGCCTTTTAATGAAAGTTAAACTTAAGTGCTTAAATAATGTAAACATTTTAGGGAAAGTGTTGATATATTTAAGAAATAAATATTAATAATAAGTAGCACATGGGTCTATCTTCCTTGACTCTGCTGAAGTTTCTTGTCTTCAAAACTACATTTGGTGGGTGGCTTCTTGATTTATGGGGGGAAAAAAAAAGTTGAGGAAACTGGAGAGGAACCAACAGATGGCTAGCAGCATGGCTAGAAGACTAAAACATAGGACTCATTAAAATTGTGAGAGCTGGATTTGTTTCAGTTTGGCAAAAAGGAGACTTGGTGGTTAGTCTAATAGTGGTCTTGAGCTATTGAGGAGAAGTTGCAAAGACAGAGACATCCTTCTTCATAGTGGCAGGTAATAAAACAAGAGTCAGTCACCACAAGTTGAGGCTTAGGAAGTTCAAACAAGACATTAGGAAAAAGTACATTGATAGTACAGTACCAGAGGTACCACCAGAAGGGTATGGCATTTTCTTGAACCTCTTGAAACTTGGTTACACAAAACCTGAGTTTGCCTGACATAACATTGGCAATATTGCTGCTGCAACTGGTAGGTTTGACTATATGACCTCCAGTAGCCACTTTCCAACAATAATAGGTTTTTTTTGGTTGTATAATTATGTTGTGAAAGCCAGGCTGGTTCAATGTAGCGTTTTATGCAGAACTGAGCGTGTGTGTACTGGCTCTTCTGTGACATAGATGTGGATTTTTTTTATCTTTGGATCAAGTAATAATGCTAGAAGGATGTCCTTACTTCTTATGTTAGGTGAAAGCAGCTGAACAAGTATTTATGTCAAGGCTTAATTAGCCAAATTAAATAGATACACCAGCAGACTATAAATGGGATATAATTAATTGCAATGTTTGTGTAACCCAGTTGGGCTATTTTTTCGAACTTGCTGCAATAACCTGTGGAGGTAGACATGTAGCACCCAGTGGAAGATGATACTTGCTAGGTTATGTTCTCATGTCCATTACTTTCCTACTTTATTCTTCTGTCTTCTCACAAATTAAGGCAAGTGTCTCAGCATTTAATTTTATATTGTAATTTAAAGTTTTGCTTAAATGCAGAAGACTTATGTGTTTGCCCTAGGTCTAAAGATAGTATGTACCATGCCCTTGGGTACAGCACTATTTTAGTTATGCAAGCTGCTATGACCTTTGAACAGCAGGATATACAAATGGGAATTTCTACAATGAAGGAAGCTTTGCAAACCTGCCAAAGGTAAGTTCAAGCAATGAACATTTATGAGGTATTTAATCCACTAAGTGTTCTTTGTAAGATATCCCAGCTGTCTGTAAGCTTTCAAAGCAGGCTATTGTCAGTATGGTAGTGATCTAGATTTGTGAAGGTGGAGTAAGTGTCACTATCCAGTTATTATTGGTAAGGCTATGTTTCTTGGTATTACGGAAGCAAAAGACTTGTCAGGTCTGGGCATATATAGCCTCTAAAGTTTTGTTAAATGGCTGGTTGGCCATGTAGACCTACATGTAAGCTGACAGTACATGATTGAACTGCCTGAGCTGTTTCAACCTGTGACTTCTTGTTTTCCGTGGGGATCAACAATCTAAAAGCTCCATATTTTGAATTTACCTTTTCATCATGAAAATACTCTTCTTTTTAAAAGTTGGTTTCAAAGGTGGACCCAATAGTCTAATAGGACTAAGCTTGCACTGAGATTTCTTCAGTTTGTTAGTTTAGACATTTAACATCATCTCCTTAGCAATGACAAACAAAAGAAAGGGAAATGGGATGAAATTACCAGATACTACCTGAAGAAAATAAAGGGCCAGCGCTTTGTGCCTCTTTTTCAGGTGTGCTATTGAGTCACAGTTTCATCTGAACTATGTTGTTTAGCATGTCTGAAAATTAGGTGCCTGTTTGTACTTCAGCTAATTTCAACAAGGGCCGCCATGTCTGCAAGATACGAACTTTTATGTATAAGTGCTCTGGTCTAATCTGTCACAAAACTCATAAAAATGCAAGATAAAGGCAATCAAACACTCAAAGGTGAAGAACTGCCAGAACTACATGTGCCTTAATTGACCCTTTTTTTTGCTATGCATTATGTTAACCTGTGGTGTTATAATATCATCGTTTGGATCCTGTGCTTTTCAGTGTGCAGAATAGTGTAAACAAATGATCAGCTAATGCTCAGTATTTGTACTTAATGACTTCCTGGCTTACAAAATACATTCCTTTTCTGAATGTGGAATTGTTTCTTCAGCTTCTTCATAAAGCTGATTTGTTTGACAGTGGTAACAAATTCATTTTTGGAATGTCATACTAAAATAAACCAATTCATAACATGGACAGTTCAGATCTGTTGAAAGTGAAATATGTGACTGTTTGGCATCATATCTAGCATAAAATGCCACAAAATACTGAAGTATTAGAGCTCCTTTTGATTTTTCATCCTAATTCTGAGTGCAATTTTAAGAAACGGAAAAAGTAATTAATAAAACTTTGAAGTCCAGTTCAGGTGGCTTACCCAGCATCAGAGAGATCTCGGCAGCAGGTGGGTGGAGGTGGGATGGAAGCTATTGTACATTTAAAATAGATTAATGTATGCTTGGAACATCAGTGACGGTTGGATAGGCTTCTGAGCCTAAATGTATACCAGTGGCCATGGTTAGACTGCTCAAAGAATTGCAACTACTGGCAAATCATCACTTTACTAGGAATGTCTATAAATTGTGGTTGGAAATGGTTAAGTAAATAATTAAGTAAATAAAATTTTAAAAAAGTAAATACAAAGTAAATAATTAAGTTCAAGTTTGTGCTGAAATGTTGCTCAGCCTGTGTGCATTTCTTTTCTTTGATGTATGACTGATTTAGATTCAGGAAAAGAAGCACAGTGGTGGAATCCTTGTCCAATCTAGTTTCTAAACAATCAGTGGATCAGTTGAGTGAAGGTAAGTGGTTTATAATACAACTAAAATAACAAAGTGAAAAAATCTTCAAAAACTTCCTACCAACATGTACTAAAATGCTTGACTACTGGTATGGTGGGTTTTTTTATAATTTGAAAGCAAAGCTTCTCAAAATGGGGGATTCAGACTAATTTTTTTTGGCTCTGAGCATGCATGAATTAGGAAAGGAATGCCTTTCACAACACGTTACAGGACTGAAGAGAGATTTACAGATTTACCTTTTTTTTTTTTTTTTTTTTAACTTAAGACCACTCCCAAAAGTTTAAGAATCATTGGTGCTGTGGAATAAGTCCTTGACATTAGTTGCATTGGGATCTAAATATATTAACAAGTTTTGTGCTTGTCTGTTTTGCCTTAAGGTGTTTGGGAAATGGTATCAGTACATTGTTCATGGCTCTGAAAATGCTGATCTCCTATTTCTGATTCAGGCAGAATCAAGTATGCCTTTTTTCCTAACCTGACACAAAATAATTCTCTTTAATACTTGACACATCAAACTCACCATGTGTGCACTGTACATGCAGCAGCCTTGTGCATGTGGCTGGTCTTGCAGCATGGGTGCAAGGTAACTCGTTTCATTGTGTTAAGTCAAATATACTGCTCAGTGCTGCATGAGGACAGAAAGTCTGCCTGGAGCTTTTGGTTTGTTGAGCATGACTTGGTGAAAACCTGTTCATAGTGTCTTACTGGACTTGGGAAAAGCCTGAGCCACAGTGAGTGTGACCATTCATCTGTAAAAGTTTTTTTCTAAGTCATGGAAGGAGGGTTGGAAGAACTAGTTGCTGTAGACTGATATTTAAACTTAGGATCAATGGAAAGTACAGGAGACCATCTGCCAGAATGACAGGTAGCTTTTGCCCTCGGCTCGAGTCAGCTCTAGCAAGTTCAAAGTTTCTGTCTGAGAAGTGAAATAGAAGACTATTTTTAGCTAGCTTCCCAATTACTATTTCTACTGGGATTTGTGTATTACGGCTATTACTCAGCAGTTATCAAAACAGCAATAGCAGACTCTTGGGAATTTTTTCCTTTCTTGTCAGCGTTTTATTTGTTTCATTTATTCCAAGAAGATAATATTGGCAATAACTTTTGCAACAGTAAATAACTTTTCTTTGTTATATAGAGGAAATGCATGCTGAAATCTGCTATGCTGAATGCTTACTACAGAAAGCAGCTCTCACCTTCGTACAGGTAAAGTCAATTGTTTATTTCCTATCTCCCTGCAGCAGTTTAATGGGAAGATGTTAGTACTTGTGAAACATCATTCCCACAATAAACATGGTATTTAAACCCAAACTTTTTTCTACTGTATCACTGTTGTTTCATGACGTTGAAAGCATCGTAAATGCTGTGCTACCCGGCAAAATCCTTTGTTTATATGAATAACCCAAGATGTTATTTATACCCAGGAATGAAAAACCTAAGGTATATATTGAAGTCTTATACAGATAGCATGTTTAAATATCTTGCATCATATCTGGCAGTGGCCTGTACTTGTTTAAAAGGATATTCAAGTATGAGAAAATGTCTTGTTTGAAAGTCCAAGATTTTTTTTGCATGAAAAGGATAGAATGTTTCCCAACTAACAAAACTTCAACTGATGCGCACTTCTCTCTGATTCAGTATCGCTCTCCATGCACTTTTGACATGGTGTCAGGAACAATACAGTAATGAATGATTATAAAATGAGCATGCGTTAGCGTTGCTGAGGTAGTAACTCAGTTCACAGATCTGCTGTTTAATGCTGTCTGGTGCTTCTTGTTTAGCTTGTGGTTCAGGGACTTCATGCTACACTGTTCTCAAATTTGATTTGAAATCTGATTCCTGAAAATGGGAGGTGTTAAATCATATTCTTTTTTTACATATGCGAGTGCTTTACAAATGCTTAATGAATGTATTTTAGATAATCCCTTCAGATACAAATTATGAGGAAGAAGCGAGGCACAAAGATATTAAGATGAGATGGACCTAAAAAGTTAATTTGGCAAAGCTTTGTAAGCCACTTAATGCAGTACTTTGGCCAAAAGTGTCAGGAAGTATTATTAATGGAATGCCAGTCTTCCTTTAACTGACTTTCTCCTTTACTAACCAAATGGAAGCAACCCTCTTTTTTGCTTTGTGGGTAGGTTTTCTTAAGCATGAAGAGAATTTTTAAACAGTTGTTGAAGGAGGTTAGTTTAGGACTGTATGAAATGGAACAAACACTTAGCTGTATTCTTTCTCTAAAGCAGCACCTCACTATCCACCATGTGAGAAATCCATTGCTGTTGACTATAATACCTGCTCAGCTGATTGCTGTCATGCCCCGTATTTTCCATCCTTAGTCAACCTTTGTTCATCTGAGGATGATGATAATGAAAATGTAACCATTCAGAAAGAGATAGCAATAATGCTTGTATTAAAACACTTGTGTTTGGGTGTTCAGTCTTGCAGACAAAACAGTTGAGGTCTTTTGAAATGGTGACCCTTTTATGGAAGCCACAATTTCTTTTTGTTGATGATTCTGAGGGTTTTTTGTGCTTTTTCATTTTCCACATCACATATGCTCTCTCTGGGTACTTAAACGTGCATTTCTGAAATGCCTGCACATGTTCCCTTCTGTGTGAATTCTAAGAGAAAAAATTCTGTCCTGTTGAACTATTAACCATCTTGCTTTTCAGGAATTTATTTTTCATGGCTAGTACATTGTGGCTTTACTTCCAATTTTCTAGAAGTTAATAAGCATATATGTTGGGTAGTACACGTGGTTACTGTTGATCAGCAGCAGGAATTCATCTGTTCAGGGGATTCTTTGGTTTATCTTCTGCCAGGGGCTGGCTTTGTGTGTGTCATAATTTTTACTTCAAAACTTTCTAAAAAGTTCCTACAGCACCATCTGGTGGAGAGCTCTTGTTTCACTTACATGCGTTAGAAATTCTGCTAAAAGTAATTCTGGCTTTTTTTTCACCCCCTTCTTAAGTTTTAAAGTTTATAACATGCACCAGAGAAATCAGTGAGATACAGTTCCCTGAAAACTTAAAGCACTTACTTTACATTAAAACTTTAAGTTATTAGTTTCAGTTTTAGAGATTAATCTAATAATGGTCATTGGAAATATTAAAGAAATTTTACAGTTAAGTTATAAATAAATTTAAATGTAGATGGAAGGTTTTTATGTATGAGTTATATGTGATAGCTGAATGCGCATTTTTGTACAATTAAATTTTTTCTTCCAGGATGAAAATATGATTAACTTTATCAAAGGTGGCCTCAAAATCAGGACAAGTTACCAAATATACAAGTAAGCCGTTAGAAATCACTTGCATTCAGTGTTGGTATAAACAGGTGCAGTTGCATTAATGCCGCCAAAAGAAAAAGAAATATTTTTATAGCAGTCATAATGATTATACTTCATGTAATTTCTAAGTCATGTTTCCCCTTCCCTCTTTTTTTTTTTCCTGCATCAAAAGAGAATGTCATCAGGTACTACAGATGACTCAGGGGAACAAAAGCAAAAATGAAACTTTCTACCAGTTTGAAGGAGGAGTAAAACTTGGAATTGGAGCGTTCAACTTGGTATGAGTTTTTCAGACTACAGAAAGGCCATTAGGATAGTTCTGTAGGATTCTTTCTTTGCAGACACAGTACTGTAGTCCTGTTTTAAAAATTACACATTTGTAAAATGGAGGTACAAGCTTTTAAGGTTTTCTGCAGTATGAAAACAGCAGTGGCTTTTTGCTTGCATGCCTTCTAGTATCTTTCTACTAAGTTATTCTGAGTTTTATTTCACTTTCTTGGACTAATTTATGTATGTATTTCTTAAGAGGAAAAGCAGCTACATGTACCTGTGTGTAGCAGGAATTTTTAAGATGCTTATGCTGTTGGTTACAGGATACCTGGAGTGACTGCTTTTATTCTAACACCGCCATGTATACCATTCTTTTTCTTCGGTTGCATACTGTAGATTGGCACAGACAATTACAAATTCAGAAGAATGAGCAGTAGTTTACTGAGTTGTGCAAAAGAAAACTGGGTACACCCACTAGTGTTCTTCTTTACAATTTACTACAGTTGCCTCTTCACATCTGGCATGGCAACAGTGAGAGTTGACTTCTGCTGGTATGTTAATGTCTGTATCATTCCAGACTGGAGCTGGCCAGTTCTGAGTCAGGTCAGAAGAACTCAGGTCTGTTTGCACCTCTCAGTCTTCAAAACCCAAAGAACTGGTAGATGTCTCTGTTCATAAGTGTTCTGACCTTTCCTGTTGTTAATGAAGTCTCCTCAGCAGGAAGCTTAACAGAAAGTCTCTGCTGGGCAGAATGCATTAGGGTGAATGGAGCTTTCAAACACTGACCTTTGAATAGACCTTCTTGTAATGCTTATTGAAAAGGTGGTTGTGATCTTTGTAAGTTTTCTGTTGTGTAGGATGCAGAGAATGCAGTTACAAGGGGAACAAAAAGTGCATGTAATAGAGGGCTAAAAGTTTATAACGATAGCTAATATTTCTAAAACAAATACACTTGCTGATCTGCTAATTCAGTGTTCTCGCAGCAGGAATAAGTAGAACTTCTGTGATACCATTGTGTCATTTGATTGTGAGTAAAGTAAGATAACAATTGTAGATTGTTAGTACTACCAAAATAGATGATGCTTCCATTCCAAATGACCCACAATTTTCAGATGGTTCTGATCAGCTGAAGACAAAAATCTGTCATTGTCTGAAGAAGCACAGCTGGACTCTGTCTTGCTGTTTCCATGTTGGACGATTATCAAAAGTCTGAATTTCCCTGAAGCTGCAGACTGATTGTATATTGTTGTTCATGCATGTCTATTTTCAAGTTCTTTTGTGTTTTACTTTTTTCCAGTAATGTGTAATGTCATTTAACATAGTAGCTAGCATTTTTGGCTCAAGTTTATAGTGGTTTTACTTTTTTTAAACAAATATATGTTTTTCATTTATCTTACTTTTGTTTGAAATGTATTTCAGATGCTGTCGCTTTTACCAGGAAGGATCCTCCGACTTTTAGAATTTATTGGATTTTCTGGCAATAGGGTATTGGATCTGATATTTGTTTTTTCAAATTATTTTTTTCTTAGATAAAGAGTGGATGGATTTAACGTCATATATTTCACAGCAAAAGTATAATGATCTGTCTATCGGTATTTTTGCGTTGTTAAAAAGATGAGAAGTGTGCTAAATGATGCAGGCATAAGAGCACATATGGTGATTTTCTGATCTTGAACAGCCGTGGGAAATGACCAGTCTGCTTCAGAGAGGGTTTTCAAATTGCAATTTCCTTTCCTTTTGCTGGTCCTTAAGGAGAAGATACCAGCTTTTTTTTCAAGCCTATATGGTCAGAAATTAATATTCCTCATACAAGTAACTGTGGAGAGAGTCACAGTTGTGTATTTTTCCACCCACAATCCCAACTCATTTCTTGGCAGAAGGAACTTCTGAATATCTTGTGTCACTGTGGAATCTCAGTACATCTTTTTCTCATGGATGAGGAAAGTATTTGTAATCATAGCCTTGTTGTTGTAAACCTAGCCTTGTTTTGTAAGTCTCTTAGAGCCCTTTAAAAATCTTTTGTCACCCATAAGAAATAAAAAAATACAAAGCACTGAAAAAACAAACCAAACAAAGCAACCCACAGAAGAATACATAACTAAACTTCAAGTTATGAATGAGACAGAGAGTTTCCATATGGTCTTATTGCTGTTAGTTTGTCCACAAATATGGTTCTGCTTATGTAAAATTAAACTTCAGTAGAGATCTGTTTATTCTGTTTCTTCCTGTGAAAGACCTGGCTTATGCTGAAGCTCTTCCATAGTACACATTTTTGCCCTGACTGAAAAGGCAGTAAAAGCTGAAAGGAAAAGAATTAAACAATTTCGGAGTATCACCACATTTTTCTTCTATGGTGCTTTAATTCTCCTATAACTCATCAAGTTGCTATACAATAAAACTCATATTAAGTTAATATTTGTTTTGAGGCAAACTGTTAAAATCTGATGTTTCTGAAGAGCCCCGATCTTGAGCAGGGAAGCTCTGAGCTCATCTCAACAATCACCCAAGCAGTCAAGCTGTCATGTAATGGGCCTAAACTGCAAAAGATGGGGTGTTAAGAACTGAGTAAGTCTCCATGAATCTGGATTCCTTTTCTCAGCACACACAAATTCTGTTGTAGCTTCTGGACACGGTGTCTAGAAGGTGGTGTGTCAGCAAAAGTAGTATTTTGATCAGAACCTCAAAATAGTGGTTGGCTTGATGGAAGAGAATTGAGGATACCAGGGGTTTCTGTGAAGGAAGACTCTTGCTGTCAAATAGCACTGGAAATGTTGAGAAAGGTTCTCACTGAACAGAGATTTAAAGACATTATTCTGAAAGGCTCATAGCCAGCAAACAGTGGGGAAGGGATGTAGACCTGTGTGTCTGTGTGGTGCTCCCATTTCACCAGGACACCGAAATGCATGGGTAATTTTATTCAGCGTTAGCTTAATCTTGTCCTTGCTGAGTGCTATAAGCCGTGGCAGAACTGTTTTGGTAGAAGGTTGTGTTGGATCTGAGATAACAAAGTGCTGAATTAAGAAATACTTCTATTTGAAAGAAAAACTGGATTTGGGGGAGCCAGAAACTATTAATAGTAAGTCTGTATACTGATAGTTAATTCTGCATGTGTTTGTGATGTTTCTTAGGAGTTGGGCCTCTGTCAACTACGGGAAGGCGCATCTGGCAGCAGTTTGAGGGCCATTCTGTGTACTTTCACCCTGTTGGTTTATCATACTTACGTCTCCTTAATCCTTGGTGAGACCCACTGTGTAGCTGTTCAGTCATGCTACACATTATGATAGATACTGTGATTCTTTTTGAACTGAATTTCAAAACTGTGGCCAATTAGATTTGTAACAGGAGATTGCTGCATACTTAAGTATGATCTGAAAAGAGTATCTCTGACAAAGCTATGTCTGCAGCAACAGTGAGGATAGATAGCATTATACCAACATCTTGTTCCATTTGCAGGGCTGTTTCAACATGCAACACCAAAATACTACAAAACACTCTGAGTTCAGTGTTATCTGAAGTTCTGCTGGTCCTTATCCATAAATTAACATCAGATATTGTGAAAACTGTCTCCAGAAAGAAGTCTGTAATCTCAAACAATTAACTTGGAAGTTCAAACATGTGGAGAATTAATTGCTTTTGACACATGGGGCTAAAAGTCACCATTAATTCTGTATGCATCCTTGACCTATATTTTCACGTTTTTCAGTTTGGAAGTATTTTGGTCCTTGTCCCTCAGGCTCATCAGGAAATTAAGGAGAACTTCATTTCTTTCAGTATCACCTGTATTTATTTCATTACTGAGCTCAAAATTAGGAAAGGAGGCAGCTGAGGAATGTTTTCGTAACTTGCTAAAGCGATTAAAGGGATTTAAAAATATAACTTGGATCTATAATAAAAACATATGTTCTGTTTTGTTTCTACTTACAGGCATTTACTATCTTAAAAGCACTTAGTACCTTCAGGTCAAATATCCATTTTTATAGAAACACAATATGATGAAATAATTCTCCTTCTGCATAAAAGCAGTCATCCATTAATCTAATCAAGCCATAATATGATTTACAAAGTCTTGATCTATTAAACTGTTTTTTTTTTAAAGTACATTGAGGTTGCTTTGCTATGTTTTCTAGGTACAGGGGAAGCCAACTTTCAGGAAGCAGACAGTCTCCTCGAACCCTACCTCCAGAAATTTCCAAATGTGTGTATTCTCAATAAATTTTATAACAGCGATGTGCTTTCCTAAGCTTCAAATAGTAACTGGGTATTTTTCTCATCTCCTTTCAAGGGTTCCATTATTCTGTTTTATGCTGCCAGAATAGATACACTGAAAGGAAATTTTGAAAAGGTAAATCAGTTTTTTCTTTTTAAGGTTTTTATTTGTTCAGTGTTCAACTTGGGGGAAAGAATATCTAATTCATCCAAGTAACTTATTTTATTTGGACTGGTAATTATGCTCTTGTCCCTGTTCACGTTCAATTTCAATGTCAATGTTGATTCCAGCTTGTGCTCTTTAAGTGAGACTGAAAGGGAAGTTTATCTCATTTTACTAGTCATATGTTCTCCACTTGGGTGCTAGGAAAGAATTTGCTCTGTAACTAGACATGGCTCTCATGTGGTACTGTAATTGAGCCAATTTTCATCATTCTTACTTAACTACCTTGTAGGCACAGTTGAGGTTCCAAGAATGCATAGCAGCTCAGCAAGAGTGGAAACAGATTCATCATCTCTGTTACTGGGAACTGATGTGGTGCTACACCTTCCAGCAGAACTGGCTTCAAGCATATCGGTATGCAGACCTGCTCAGCAAAGAGAGCAGGTGGTCTAAGGTAAATCGGCAGGTGGACATTATTATGATATACCAGTAGCCTCTCAACAGTTAGATTTGCATTTCAGTTCTCACAATAAATGTAGTTTTTGAAAATCTGTAGTTTTCAGAAGTGTAGTTCTTCTGAAAACCATAAGGCACAATGGCACCAAAACGGTAGGTTTAACTGGGTGGTTAAGGAGGAATTTTTATTTGACTTTCTGAAGCACCGTAACTAACAGTGCATCAGCCCCTCTAAAAACAGAGGTAATTACCAGAGTTGTGAGAAAGAAGAGGGAGAGAAAAACTGTTAACTTGCATCTCAAGTCATATTCTAGCACTCACTAGTAGAACTTGGCTGAAGAAACTGTGTCTGTTAGTTAATTATAAACAGACAACAGTAGGCCTACTCAGCAGATGCTTTGCGACATGAAGTGAGAAGGCTGCTGGAGACAGGATCTCAGGAGAAAAGTTGGGGTATCTACCTTTTCCTTGCAAAAACTGTATGAACGCAAGCACAATGTACAAATATTTTTTTGATACATCATTTTTATCTGTTCCTTTCTGGATTACTGTTTTATTATGCTTAGTGGAAAAGGGGATACATCCAATGCTTGACAAAAGAGGAAGAGAATAGTATATTCAATGTGAAGTGCAAATGTCTTGAAAAGAATTACGGATGTTTCCTTTTTTCTCTGCAAAGTCCAATTGTTGAACTTGCCTTGAATCAGTACTCAGATGTTTTCTTTTGTTTTTTCAGGCATGTCTCTACACATAACACATCATATAAAAACATTAATGGACTTTAAAATAGTTATGCCATTTAACCTCATCTTAGTGATTTGCATAATGCATTGTCATGTTCTTTGCAGGAGACACCTTTAGCATTATAACTACTTAGAATATTAATAAATATGTCAAAAATAAAATTACAGCATAAATTATGTGACAAAGGAAATGCTAAACTTCTGTAGTTCCACCTGCCTGAGAGTTACTGGAAACACTTTGCTGCAGCAAAGGGATGAAAGATTTGAGTCCTTAGTGTATTGACTGAACACAGCAAATTAGATGTGGTAATATGTTGCAATTTCTTTTCAAAACAGGCAATATATGTATTCCAGAAGGCAGCAATTCTATGTATGCTTCCAGAGGATGATTTGAAAAGGACTGGTGAGGACGTTGTGTCTTTATTCAGGTAAACATTTATAAAGCAAGTAGGCGTGCAGTCTTTTTTTTCCCCCCCATATAAAAGTTTTTGACTTGAGTATCTTTGTCATGTGTGACTTACTTCCTACTTAAAACCATCAACTGTTCAGTTTTTCTCTTTGCTTTTAGCATCAGAATATTTAAAATGCTCCTTTTATCAGCAAACTTCTGTCCTGCAATTGCAGTCTGAGTGGTGTGAAACAATTTAAGATGTTATACTTCAGAGGAGAACAGCAAATCTTACTAAGTGAAATAAGATGAAGTAAAAATTGCATTAAGTAACTTCTGTTTTTCCTTTTTCCCTCCTTGTAGACAAGTGGATGGTCTAAAACAGAGAATTGCAGGAAAATCTATCCCAACTGAGAAGTTTGCAGTAAGGAAAGCTCGACGCTATGCAAGTTCTCAACCAGTGAAGCTCATATTACCTGCCTTGGTATTTATGCTTCCTTTCTTTTTTCCTTTTCAAATAGGAAAAAAACATGTAATTCATTATACAGAGAAAGAATAATATTATCAGGTAGTATGTGTCTGTATTTTTTAAATTATTTTTTAAAAGAATTATTGCATTCACGCAATGGGACTTCTGTGAAATCTACTAGGGTCTGGATCATGCTACCAACTACTAGCAGTCCAAAACCAGAGACAGATTTTTCATGTGACAGCTCAAAACATACAGAGAATGATTGCTGTTGCCACATGAGGCTGAAAGTTACCTTTCAGCTAGAAACCTGCAGGGGTTTCTAGCATATGTGTTCATGTTCTTTAGTTTGGCAGGATTTCAGTCCTTGGCCTCCAGACTTACTAGGAAGTTAAGGCGTACTTCAACACTTTCTGTTCTTTTGGTGAAAATGAAGAGTGTTGGTTTGGTGGTTTTCTTTGTATTTTGCTTTCTTATATTGAGTCTGAGTAAAATGTGCAGAAGTTAATGATGCTTTACTAATGCCATTCTAATTTCCCACACTTTTAACTTCAGAGGCATTAGTAGTGCACAGTCTGTTTATGTGTGCACAGCAAGGATGCTTTGTATATGCTTTAGCATATGTGTATGCTAAAATTTTTGTACATGGATAATTTAGCAACAACTGAAAATGAAAAACATAATTTGAGAAGGAATTTCTTACATTAAAGCTCACTGATATAGAAAGAGGAGTCAAAAAAAAATCTGTCCATTTAAAAAAGTCATTGTATACTCAATTACATATAAACACCTAAGTAATAAAGTTACACTGGGCTTGTACAGCACAGTGCTATTCATTTGTGAGTACATCTTTGGTCTTGCTGTCAAATCCAGTATCTTTTAAGAATTTCTCCATCATTGGTTACGCAAAAATAAACATAGTGTATGGTGTTACTGCAGTAGGCATAAATTAGACAGGACTACAGAATCAAAACAAATCTAGTGTCATGTAGTTGATACTGTCAATAACACTGTTTCAGACTTTGACAAAACCAGTCTTTTTCTCCCTCTGAAAACCTGCATAGTTACAGCACAAATATAAATGGAAATGTTTCAGCAATGGAAATTGCTGAAATCAGCTTCAGAATGGCACTAGGCTTCATATTTCAGAGGTGTAATTACAATTCAAATACAGTAGAATGAATGATACTCGTTTGTGGTGATTGAGTAAAGGTCTCGGCAAAGTTTTGTATCTGTTTAGCATTAACTCTCATGCTTTTTAAGTGTTACACAGTGGTAATATTTAATGCATTGAAACAAGCTTATTGCTTACTATTGTACTGAAGTATCTGGGAAGCTTTGTGTCAGGATTTGCCTTGATTTTTTTTTTTTTTTTTAAATAAGATTTTGTAGAAATTATATGGGAAGTGTGTGCTGGATGTGTATACTGGAACCACATTTTTATCCAGAAAGTTTTGTCTACTTCCATTGCTGCTCCATATGGAAGGCACCAGCCTGTAGATTATAGCATCTATATAAAAACAAATGCACAAGTCCGTGTTTGGGTGCATGAATATATATGTATACTGTGATCTGTTCAGTTTTGGTTTTAAAGATCTGTGAGGATACATTAGAATTTATTTAAAGGGTGTCAGAACATTCAAAAATTAGAAACCCAGGTTAACTTTGCCCATACACATTCAACGTCATTTTGCCTCCGCTACGTATAGATGCTCTTATGCAACTTTAATTACATGATTATTAAGGCGAATGGGATTGTCTTCGTGAACTTGTGTGTAACTGACAGAATGTCCTGTACTCATTGTGGGTGGTTATTTGAAGTCGTACACATGCTTTTATTCATGGGCTTCTCCACAGTGAGTGTTTTGGCCTTGAAACTTTTCATACTGTTTAAAACAAGTTTTTGTAGGCAGTATTTTTATGTACTCAAACTGTTCCATAACAGCCTTCCAAGGGATAATCTTTAATTAAATATTTATGCAATTCCATGAGTTTGTACTGTTTATTTTTTTTTGCCAGGAAATGATGTATGTCTGGAATGGCTTTGCAATTGTGGGCAAAAGAGCAGACCTCACTGAAAACTTACTGATA
Source organism: Phaethon aethereus (assembly GCF_964289735.1). NCBI lineage: Eukaryota > Metazoa > Chordata > Aves > Phaethontiformes > Phaethontidae > Phaethon > Phaethon aethereus. The sequence goes on along the minus strand of NC_138577.1, from coordinate 37,355,778 downwards.
ACAATTGAAAAAGAAGAAATTGCTCTACAAAATGAAACTAGTAAGTGATCAGTTAAGATGGAATTAATAAGCTGGTAAGAAATGCTGACATTTTGCTTTGTTTCTGTCTACTAATGTTCTGTGGGGTAAGTGTTGACTTGGGCAATGTGCTATTAAGTCTGAGTATAGAAATTTTGTAGACGCATGAAAGTTAGCAGTGATTCTTCAATATGTTCTCTATCTGGCTTGGTTGATGCTGCAGAAGAATACAGAAAACTCAAGAATGTGAGGGTATTAATTACAGAACTTAATAGAATTTTACTGAGACATTCCAGTCTCTGAAAGCGTTCTCGAAGCATAATCTGCTAATTTCTTAAATGTCTGAAAAATACTTTTTCTAAACCAATTTACACCAGACTTTAACTTTACTACAGAGGACACATACTGAGCAGAGTATGACTAAGTATAAAGGAAATAATGAAGTACTATGCATGAGTCTGTTTTTTCTACTTTTTGGCAAAATAAAACATGTTTGCTAGTTGTAAACTAAAACGTATTTTTAAAAAATGAACTTTGACCATGGTTTTAGATCTTGATGTACTTGAAGCATGGATGTTCAACGTAATGTTTAGGGAATCAGTCCATAACTTATTCCTAAAGGAGTTCAAGTTCCATTATTACAACAGGTTTACTGCAGGATTACTTGGCTTTATCAGGTGGCTGCTGTCATCTATCATGTGAACTTTGCAGTTGACCTCTCTTCTGCATTTTTCAAGAATGAATATTATCTTTTTGCACATGAAACTTTTTTAACGGTAATTCACCAAAAATAATTTCTGTTGAACGCAAATTATAATCACACTTAGGAACAATTTAGCTAAAGTTAGATTTGCTACATTATTAAAACATGAATTTTAAAATGTAAAAGTAGATCTAGTTATAATATACATATGAACTGAGGTGATGCATCAGAAGTTACACAAGGACATGCAAGAAGTACGTAATGGTAAAATCTGGATGGTATAATAAGCTAAATAAGTCTTACTGTCTTGCAAGGCCAAGACTGAATTGGGTCCCTTAAATTCTTTTTTATTCTGTTCGCATTTCTGCAGAATCAGTAGTGAGTGACTTCAGTCTCAAGTGTTTTTCCTTTTTTTGTTGTCGTATTAAAACCAAAATGTAGCAATACGCAAGACATCTGCAAATAAAGTCATGTTCACATAAGTTCTGTGAGGAAGGTTCTGACGAAGCTGTGTGGAATCTGGTGGTGTATCATGCAGGGGCTTGTACTATAAACGCTATTCATTTATAACAATTAAGTAAATTTCCTGTCAAATTCCTAAGCAGAGTTGCACAAGGTACCAAAATAAAAGGAACAGAATTAAAATCAGTATGTTTTTCTTACGGAAATACGCAGTTTACAAATAGGATGTAATCTGGAAGCGTATTTGGTTTTTGTGCTTTCCATATCTTTTTCTAGTAATAACTGCAGCCAAATGTAGTTTTGTTCTTGACTTTGCATCTGTGAGCCTGATTTGCTTTTAAGATACGGACTGAGCCAAGATAAAGACTCTGATTACCAGAATTGCTGCTGAATTGAGACCCAAAGAAAGTGATTAAGGCTATTAGCAGAGTGTGGCAAGGATACAATATTATTTTAAGAGACAGCTGTCAGTACTAGATAGATTTAAAGGACTGCTGAGGTGCTGTAAAAAAGTGTGTTAATTATACACAAAGGTCATTTAGGGATTGAGACTTCTTAAGAGAAAGCTGTACTTCATTTGCTTCAAGTGAACAGGCACAGCAAGGAATCTGTCAAGGATTGAAAGTGGGTGTATGTTGTATAGAGCTGAAAATAGAGATGGTAGAAGGAACAGATGAAAGACATTAGAAATTATTTCCCCCCCCCCCCCCGCCAGATTTTTGGAAATCTTGTTTTTCCACAGTTGTTTCATCTCTAAGACATAAAAAAAGGAATTTGTAACTTCAAGAAAAATTAGGTTCTTTTGTGTTTTATAATCCAGATAATGATGTTTCCTCTGGTATAGAAGACTGCAGGAAGATGATTCTGCCACATTTATTGCGAGATTGTCTGTATTAAACTGGCCTGTGTATTTACTGTCATTTACTATCACTGTTTTGGCATAATAGCTTTTCTTCCTCTGGGAGCTACCAGGGAGATACTAGTTGAAGTTAAAGGACTGGCAGGCTTTTACTGACATCAGTGATTGCCCCCAGTAATTTCAATGAATGAGTCCTTTAGGAGACACTCACTTGAATTCCGTACCTTAGCCTAGCAAAACAGGCTAGAGAGAATGCAAAATACTCACTCACTACAGTTCTACCTGTCACTAAAAGCACAGTCTGTCAGTTGTTATCTATCGAGACATTCTGGTTTTAAACACAGACAGAAATAAGCCTGAATGTAGTGGCAAAGCACTTTGCTGGATCGTAAGATGCTTTAGTCTTGCATGTTTCAGAACTGTTTACGTAGGATTTTTTTGGCAGACTATTAACAAAAAATTAACATGACCTTAGAGAGCTTGTAATTAGTTGTAAACAACATGATCTGAAGGGAGGGTGTTTTGCTTCCTGAATTGTTAATGTATGTGCCACCATCTGTCTATCCATATGTGTTTTCTTTCCTTTCTTTTGCTTTCCTGCACCCAGCAAATGCTATAAACCAAGGCAACAAAAAGGACCACACTCGTCAAGGTTACATTTCTGAACAGCTTCACAAAAGCACTTTTATCTGATATTTAGTCCTATTGGACATGAAACTTTCTTGAATTTTCCGAATGTTAATACACTGCTAGTGAAGCTTCTCAATTTTTAGAGATGATGGGAATACTAATAAACATAGTTTCTTGATTTTGTACTGGCAAATAATGCTTCCTGAAAGTTCTGCAGGACAGAGTCCTAGTGTATTCTTGTGCTTTTCGCATTACTGGTGCTACTGGAGGTCTGCCAGTGCTCTGCAACAGGGAAAGCTATTAAGATAATGTAGTGTGAAGGAGGTTTCAGTAGGTTTTTCTTCCTCTTTTACATATTACAAGTACAGAAATATTTAACTGATGCCAGTTTATGCCTGCTTTGTACTGACTTACAGATACAGAAGCCTGGGGAATACTTGGATGTTTCAATTTCTTTTTATTTCTTTTTAGTTTGTATCTTTAAAGAGAAAGATATAGATGTTACGCACACATCTTCTTCAGTAGGCAGTATTTAAAATTGTGCATGAAGGTTATGTATGTTTTGAGGTATAAAATCTGAGAAGCAAGGTCCTGAGTCTGAATATATATTCCCTGCTGAAAATCTGATTTTCCTTTTCATGATGATTTCAGATTGTTTGTGTATCACTCTTACTTTTAGATTGCAATGAATACTATATGGATGATGTGTGCCTGTTGCAGTTACTGAAGGGCCTCTGCCTGAAGCACTTGGGAAGACTCATGCAAGCTGAACTGTGTTTCAGTAAAGTAATTCAAAGGTAAAAATAACATAAACAGACTTTTTACCTTTATATTTTGTAGCTTTGGGTGACATTTCTGATAATCCTGTAGAAGCCATCATGTTAGAATTTTTGAATAATTGAACTTTAACATCCTGTTAAGGAGCTGGAATTAAAATACCTCTGAAAGTAGTTGGAGAACCACAAAACTTTACTAGTATTTTTCAATAGCAATTTATATAGCTTTATATAAATGTAACGTTTTAGATAAAATACATCAGACTGATGGGTAACGCATTTATCTAAACAAATTTGGAATTAGTATTTTTGTATTGCAGAACTGTCAATGTAAGTAGAGAAAATTCACATGGATTCCCTGGTTTTTTTTCTTTTTTTTTCAGGATTTAGTACTTCAGTAGTTAATGCTTCCGTGTGTAGTTGAGAAACTGTTGTTACTTTTTTTCGGTTGAAAACTTGAATTTCCAGTGTTACGGATTTATCAAATATTTCAGGTGTCAGATCCATATCTACTTTAATAATTTCACTTAATAGAACACTGGGTCATGTACTCACTCTAATTTTTAGAGTAATTAGGCTGAAAAAGCAGTTTTTACACATGCAATTTTTCTAATAAATAATTCAGGAAAATTAATATTTAAGGATAATTCGTTATGTATAATTCTATTGCTTGCCATCTCTCCTTGTCTTGCTATTTCTAAGATCCCAAGCGAGTTTACCCAAGCACTTTGCAAGTTACAGGGCAATGGGTTTTGGTTGGTTACAAGTTAAAAGAATGCTGTTTCTGAAAATGTTGTTCCGAATGTAGATGACAACACTCTTCATAAATTGGATGTTTCGCATGGGGAGGAGAGGTGTTCCAGTAAATTAAGTATCTACATTCTGGTCAACTTTACTCTACATTTCTGGGACTTTGCATTACATTAAGATTTTATGCCATAAGCAGTCTTCCCTGCTTTAATGAATGCACTTTCTGTGCATCAAGGCTTGTCTTGGTAGGTGAGGTGCCTCTTTAGAAGTACTGCTCTGAAAACGTTGAGAGCTTTTGCAGTGCTTGTTGTGAATTTCTTCATTATGCAATATTGGTTGATGTTATTCTATCCAGATAAGAATCAAAGAGTTGATTGTAAGAGAGACAGGAAAGGCCTTCTTCACCTTGTTCTGTAGTGGTAAGCTCAGCCTTCGGGAATTCCAGATCCATGAAACGTATGGGAAAGCCTGCAACATGCAAGAACTACCCTTGATGGAGGAGGGTCAGGTTAGGAAAAGTGTGAACAGACTAGACATACATATGTCCAAGGCAACTGAACATATCTATGTACACGGGTCATTGGCATATAACAATGAGTGCCGAGAGAGCTTGCCAATGTCATTGTTAACACTCCATTATCTTTGAAAGGTCATTGCAGTTAGGGAAAGTTCCTGAGGACATGAAGAAAATATCACTCCTATCTTCAAGAAGGGCAAGAAGGAGGATTTGGGGAACAGCAGGCCAGTCAGTTTCTCAACAGTTCCTGGGAAGGTGGAGTAAATAATTCTGGAAACCATTTCCAAACACATGAAGGTGATCAGGAGTAGTCAGTGTGGATTTATGAAGAGGAAATCATACTTAACCATCTTTATAGTCTTCTACGATGAGATGACTGGCTCAGTAGATGAGGGGACAACAGTGCATGTTCTTCATCTTGAGTTTATAGAGGTTTTTGACCTGTCTCTTACAGTATTGTCACAGACAAACTGATGAAGTCTCAACTAGATAAGTGGGTAGTGAGGTAGATTGAAAACTGGCTGAACTGCCAGGTTCAGAAGGCTGTGATCAGCAATATCAAGTCAGCCGGAGGCCAGTCACCAGTAGAATAATGCAGAGTGTGATGCTGGGTGCAATAGTTTTCAAAATCTTCATTAAGGGCCTGGATGGTGGGACAGAATGCGACCTCAGCAAATGTGCAGATGATATGAAGTGGGAGTAGTGGTTGATATGCCAGATGGATGTGCTGTCATTCAGAGCAACCTGGACAGGCTGGAGAGATGGGCTGACAGCAACCGCAGGAAGTTCAATGAAAGGAAGTGCCAGTCCCTACCTCTCCACATGGGAGGAATAAGCCCATGCACCAGCACAGGCTGGGGGCTGACTGGCTGGAGGGCAGTTTGTCAGAAAATGCCCTGGGAATCCTGGGCATCATGGACAACCCCAAGTTGACCATGAGCCATCAATCCGCCTTTGCAGCAAAGGTGGACAACAGTGTCCTGACTTGCATTGGGAAGACTGTCATCAGCAAGTTGAGGATGGTGATCCTTCCTCCGCTCTCGGCACTGGTGAGGCCACATCTGGAGTACTGTGACTCGTCCTGGACTCACTGGTACAAGGGGTACCTGGACATACTGGAGCAGGTCTAACAAAAGGTCACAAAGATGATTAAAGGATTGAAGCATCTGTTATATAAGAAGCAGAGAGAGCTGAGAGTGATCAGGCTGGAGAAGAGAAGACTTGAAGGGTAACCTAAGGGGAGTGTGTTTTTAAAAAAAAAAAAAACCAAAGGGGAAGAAAAAGCGCCAAACTCTTCTCAGAGGTGCCCAGTGACAGAACAAGAAGTAATGGGCACAAACTGAAATATGGGAATTTCCATACTGTTTAAACATGAGGATGATTTTTTTCTTATTGTCAAGTTGGTCAAACACTGGCATAAGTTGCCCAGAGAGACTGGAGTCTCTGTCCCTAGACATTTTTAAAATCCAGGCGGACATAGTCCTGGACAGGTTGTTGCTGTTGACCTTGCTTTGAGCACGGAGTTGGACTAGGTGATCTCCAGAGGTGCCTTCCAGCCGCAGTGATTCTGAGAATTCTTGTATTGAGGAAAAGTTCAATTTTCTTATTTCTCTGCTGATTTGTTCAGGCGAGCTATGGTAAGGGGATCTCAATTTTGTGTGGGGGAAAGAAGTATTTGTATTATACTGCATAACCTAGTGAACGCTGCTTTTATCTCAAGTCATCTTTTTCGATGGATGTGGTTCTTTTAATTTGAAGTCACACATTAGGGTCCCAGTTTTGGAATTGTGTTCATGGTAGCTTGGGTAACATACCACAATACAAGTAAGAAGTAGGAAAGAATAAATTTTTGCTTCTAGAAAGTCATGTTGGCAGTATTTGGTGTCTACTCTTTACAGGTATAATTAAAGTGCACAGAACTAACCCATAAAAAGGTTCTAGAGTGTTTTCTCTGGCCATGTGCTTTTAGAGACAGTGACTGCATTTAAAAGTTAACCGGTCAGTCGAGGGCAGGTTGTAATTAACCACTTCTTTATTTCCTCTGTTTTTCTAGTGAGAAGCAAATAAAATACGATAGTTATTTGGTGCCGTTCACCCTGTACGAGTTGGGTCTTCTGTACAAACAACAGGATGAGAGAGAAAAAGCAGTAAGATACATAGAAACTGCAAAGTGAGTGATTTTTTTTTTTATCAGCCTGTCGATTAAGAATAACTGAGTAACTTCAGCAATGAAGATGTATTTTGTCTTCCTGCCCAGCCCCTGTGCAAAATACAAAGTAATCATAAATCTGTGTTCTTCACTTGGAAAAGTTGTCCTATACCGTTGAATTTTACAGTTTCAAGAAACCTTGTCCTTCAGACACAGTGAAGTAGACAATATCAAACGTGACAACGTATGAAGGGAAAATGTCTCCTTTTAGCTTGGGCTTCAGAGATGCTGAGGCTCCACTGCATGCATGGAATGGAGCTGGAGAGCCAAAAGTAAAGGATCTATACCACCTCTGTCTCAGAGAGCTGCTGGGGGGCTTATATCCACTGCAGTAAAGCTGTTAGTGGGAGTAGGTTTAAAGTCAGTACACTTCTGACCACCTCCCTCTTTCCTTTCACACCCTGTCACAGAAGACCAGTAGAGAGCTAAATTTACTGTAGAGCAACATGTTCACTTCATCTGTAGATTGTGGTATGGGGTAGAATTTGCCCCTTATGTGTACAGAGAAGTATCCGAATCATGCAATAGTGTTGTAGATGTGAGTTAGAAACAATGTTTTGTCTTGTTTGTTTGGATTATATAATGTGATTTTCTTGTCTTTTATTACTCTGGCTGAGTTGTGTTTTGAAGCTGAACATACACTTTTAGTTAACAGCCTTTCTATTCTGTAGTCTTCTAGCTTATCTTTTCACAGCAAGCATCAGTAACAGGGAGGGCTGTCGAAAGGATCAAAATAAGTGAAAAAACTGCTAAGACATGTATTCAGTTTATCAGGACATTTAATTGTTAGTACCAGTATAAGTCTCCACTTAGGTTGTGGAAGTAGCTTGAAATGTCTCGTAACTCATCTGTGTGTCAGACTGTTTCCTGTTGAACGAATGAAGGCTGTTAACTTCAGTACTTCAGTGCATGTATGAAGTAGAAACAATCCAGGCCAAAAAAGTTTTTCTTAAAATAACTTTATTGTTTGCAGAAACAACTACAAAGAATACTCTATGGAGTCCAGGTTGCACTTCAGAATTCATGCAGCGCTTGACAGCTTGAAGGTGTCACCTGCTTCAACACCTTGAATGAGGAGGGATGCTTTTCATGCATACAATGCATACAGTAGCCTACACAATCTTTTTGCAATCTTTTTTTTTTAAACACGGAAAAGAAACAACCTAATGATTGTTTTCTGTCATCTCTGATTTGATGTATGTCATTCCTTTAGACTGTTCTTTTTCTGTATAGTGCGTATACTATATCTACTTGATACTTTAAAGAAGACCTTATATTTTGTTTGATAAAAATAATTTAATATTTCACTTGAATGGGGGATATTTTAAAAAAAATTGATGGTGCAATAAAGTTTAATGCAAACACTTTATTTTTTTATATGAAAACAGATGCTGGTTATGCAGTGGAACTGGTGATAATTTCTGTATGTTTTGAAGGTTTGATTTTCTGCAGTATGCTTGAGACCTTTTTGCCTCTGGAACAAAAATGCAGTATCTGCAGATAACCTTCGCCACAGTTGGCACACCATATTCTGAAATTTGTGTGCCAGAGGAAAAAAAATCATATTTGATTTAATTTCATTTTGGGAACAAAACGAACCTGTCTGGAGTGCAATATTTTTACACTGTCAGATAAAGTTAAGCCAGGGCTACCAGGTATATGTCTTTGCAGGTCTGTGTCACTCAAAATAAGTGGTTACAGGGAATATTTTTCAGTCACAGAAAAGCAGGGCTGCTAGGGACATTAAGAGAACATGTAGTCTGTATTCTTGCCCTAAAACAGATTCAGCAGTCTTGTGTGATTCATGACAGACTTGTTTAATCTGTTTGTTTTGTTTTGGGTTTGGTTTTTTTTTTTCCCCAAAACGTGCACTGAGAGACATTTTGTAACTAACACGTGATGTCTTTCCCAGTGCGAAAAGACTAGGAAATTTTTCCTGATGACTACCCCAAATAATTCTTGGCACAACTGAAACTGATTACTTGCCATCTTCCTTGTCATGGATCTGGAGAAAGGATTGTTCTTTTTTTTTTTTTTTTATTAAGCAGTCTTCTACTATTTGAAGACTAACCGCCTTGTTCATATTTTCTGTTCTTGGATTCCAACCAAAATAAATAAAACTTTGCAGAAGTTATTTTCCTAATAATGGGAATAGCTCATATTAATGGAAGTCGACTGTGCATAAAAAAATGAAGCAATTTTTAAACTTGGAGTTACGAATATCTGCATATTCTAATCACAACTCTCTACTTTCTACCAAATGTGTGGTAAAATTTAGATAGAGTTATAAGTGCATGTGTTTTTCTTTTCACATTAATAGGTGAACAGCAGTATCAAATTGACCTTCCCAAGTCACTATATATGCAGATTCTGCTAGCTGTCTATTCTTAAAAATGAGAATATATACACCAAATAACTATTTTTTCACAAATTACTGCAAAACATTCTCATTTCCATATTTTATTAATGCCAGTATATTTACTTTTGCACAGTAAATTCATAGTGACTATGCTTTTCTATGTGATTCTTTGCCCTTAACTCCCACCCAAGAAAAAACAGAACAAAAGAAATAGGGGAAAAATGTATCTTCAGTAAATGAATAACTGAAAGTTTCTAATTAAACAATCAATGTAATGTAAATGCTGTAGTTATTCTTCTCAGGTGACTGAGAGCACAGCTTTCTTCTATGACTTTATAAATGAGTCATTTAATTGCATATAAATCTGTAATACAGTGGCATACTTAGAGGTGAAGTAAGAGTTTAAAAATACTAGCTTAAATAAACATAATGGGTCTTTCAAAGTGGAAGCCTGATCCAAAGTCTGTTGTCTTCACTGGTTTGGATTTGTGCCTATTGTAAATATGTTACTAAATTCTTATGTAAAATTACATACATGTAGGTTTGAAGCTTAGATACCTGAGACACTGAATCACTGATAAAATGCAGCATGCTTATTTTAAAATATGTTCTACTGACTGTAGCTAAAGTAGAAAAGATCTTTGTCTCTTTGTCAACAGAGATTAGCATATGCTACCAGCTGACTTCTCTAATTACTTGCCCATTATATATACCTGATTATAAGCTCTAGGCAACAAAAAATAAAATTCTTTACATTGTATTTTCAGACAATACTTTTAATACCTCTTTGGGTATTTATGTCTTCAGTTTACGATTATTTTGGTTTAATCTGATTGTTGGATTGTAACAACCACTTCATTTTCTCTTGAAAGGTGATGAAAACAATTCCTGGTAAAACTTCTGTAATTTGTGTTTCAAATAGTAATTGACTCTACAGAAGAGTTAGAACGGGGACTGCAGACTCTCAGGATGGAGCATGAAGTAGTCTCAGATCTCTTGGTTTTGTGGGGAGTGTCTTACTGTTAGTGTTTTATCGGTGATGTCGGATAGAAATCAAAATTAACAAAAAGTAAACAATGAGCTTCCTTAGAAGCTGATTTTTTGAAAGTTTAGTACAAAGTGTCATGTAGCACTACTTTTTTCACAGATGGTGATACTGACTGCAGAGAGAGTAAAAGAGACCTTTTGTTTTCTTCAGTTCAGCCTTCCAAAGTTGATATTAATGCACCGTGAATGTTACATTTTGTATCTTTTACGATCAGCCTTTTTGCACTCATGCAGAGAACAAGCATATCAGCATGAATTTGCAATCCCCTCTGTAGTGTTTTGATGTCCTGAGGTCTCCACCATACGTACTATTTACAGCTTGTCTCCTTTTTTGTGCTGCTGTTGCGAACTTGTTTGTTAGAAAGCCTGTTTGATCAAGATTCTTAGCTTTATTCTTGATTTTCTTCCCAACTTATTAGCAGTGGAAATATAAGTGCATGAGAGTGGCTTAACGTAGGTCTCAGTAGAGCTGTAAAGATGCTTTGTGTTCCAAACTGCAGAAGCAGCACATATCTCCCTGACACAATGCATCATCAATGCTGTATTATTTAGCACATTATGTCTAAGTTAAGTGATTTGTGGCTAAGAGTTCAGATGAAAAGTCTATGGCTTTTTTTTTTTACCTGCTGAATATTGTATTGGGCCTTAAATACAACTCTGATTTAGTCTTACTGCTCTTCATAATCTTCATCTCACTTGTTAGTCCCCTATGGGAATTTTGAATAATGTGCTGAAACTTCGAGAAAAGCTGAGCATTTCCCTATAATGCTATAATTTCTGTTGATAATGGTAAGAATTATATACACAAGCAAAGCTAAGTCCTTAGTTTAAGCAAGCAAGGCTAAACTTACAGTTATGTTATGACAAAAGGTCATTCTGATTTTTCTGATAATAGGTGTATATTTTTGTAAGGTGAGGAATAATAAAGTATCCTCGTTATAAGACAAAGCTTCTCTTCCATTAAGAGTTGTCTACTTAGAAAATACTACAAAAAACTTCTTGTCTGTGCATATCATTCAGATGTTTAGTTTGTTGGTGAAAGATAGTTGTAGTACAGTTTTTAAGTCCTAGCTCACTACTTCTTAACAAAAAATTGAAAGAAAATACATGTTAAAAGAAGGCTGATTAAAGATTGTTTTCTACCTGTTCTAATACACATGGGTAGCAGCTGTATTTAGCACCTTACAACCAGAAAAATGTACAATAATCAGATCCTGTTACGCTTCTAAAACACCTTGCCAACTAACGTATAAAAGAAGTAATTTCTTGTAACAAATCCAACTTAAGACTTTGCAATTACTTTGTTACTAATCTTAATGTTTAATGTCCTTTTGTTTCTGTATATGCTTATACTGCAGAGTTAAACAAAGTGTTTATATTTGCACTAATGGTGTGGTTTATTTGCCTCTAAACTATTGAGGTTTGCACATATTCATATCTGGTACTTGAGTAAAACCAGGGTCAGGATAATGGAGGATGAGGGATGAAGAAGTACGTGCTGGTTTTAAGAGCATGTAGAAATGTTCATTGTGATGCATTGGAATGGATTCTAACCTCAGAGGAATAAAACACATTTTATGCTTGTGCTACCGAATGCTGGATTTGGCATTGTATTCTAGTTGTGCATGAAGAACCTTCAGCTGAGATTTATCGAAACAATATCAACAAAAAAGGCCTGATCTCAAGTGTAAACACACTATCTTGAGGATATAGCTCTTTCATACAACCTACCTTGGCTGAGGGGTTGTACAAAGCTGTTAAGGTCTAGGATAGAATAAAGCATCTTTTGAAATGTAGATAGCAAATGTAATATAAGCTACTTTCATCTTTATTTCTCACTAGAGATTGAATAATACCTTTAAATGGTATAAAACAGAGGACTGATTAATAATTAGCTCATTCTGTTTTCAGTTATGTCATTAAATTCAGTGAGACCTAGACATAATATACTCCTAGGATTCTTTTAAAATGCCAATATTAAAAACAGCGAGAAAATGATCTTTTTACTTGTGTGCAGGGCTTGGTTTTAGTAATATTTAGAAAAGTAAATGTTCAAAGTTATTTTTTAATGTAGCATGGTTAAATGTTTCCATAATTGAATGTAATTTTACCTGATGCTTCTCGGCAAATAGGTCAACTTAATTACCATGGTTTGAATGATAAGAGTGGTGATCATGGTTATCATAAGAACAGAAATATTAGATAACGTAGCTCACAGAAAAGCAAAGAATGGAGATGTTCCTGTATACTTGATGCTGTCTGTAAGACACTACTGTACTCTCAATTATTAGACATACCATAGTCCAGAATAAAACCTTTGTAGCTAGATTAAACTGCTTGTACTATGTTGAATAAAGGATGTACATTGAATAGAAGAAGGAAGAGAAGATGCACTGAAGAAAGAGGTAAGCACACAAATAGGAAGTACATCTGCATTCATGCAGGCATTTGGCAGAAGTTATGTTGCATTTGTAAGTCTAAGCTGTAGTCATCTGATCAGCCTTCTTCCAGGCAAGGGAAGGATATCACTGGTGCTGGGACCTTAGCTTAGTTTAGTTGTCTTTGGGGTTTTGTGTTGTTTTTGTTTGTTTGTTTGTTTTAATCTGGTCTTGTCATTTACTTGTTTTTGATTAAATCCTGTTGGACAGCTTCATAAAGAAATTTAAGCATTGTGACTCTGAACTTTAAAGTTTGTACAAGACTTGCCTCTGGAAAAAAATCAGAGCCTGTGGTTAGCGTAGCAAATTCAATGTTTAATGAATGCAAAATAAAATATTCTCCTTGTAGAAGTGTAAGCATGCCGTTCCTCTTCCAGGGGAAGCACATGTTAGCTAGTAATCGCAGCTAGGAATGCCTTCCTAGATTTAGTCACTCATTTAAAGAGATAACTTCCTCAAATGCTTTAGCAGTAGATGTCTGTTGTCTGTGCCATGCTTTTGTGCCATAAAAGTTATAGTTAGAGCATCCATGCTGAGTGGGCCAGATTCAATCCCTGCCTCATCTGAAGCCATAGGATGAAGAACATTCAGTGTTGATGACGTGCCACTGTGTGGGAAAACTGTTAAGTTTTTACTGAAATCCCACTTGAGAGGTTAATATCTTTACATACTTGAGCATGTAAATGTGGATCTCAAATTATTTGTAATCTTGAAATCTAAAATTTATTGTAAAATGAGTGTAAGACTGTATTAGGATAACATTTTTTTTTTGAGATGCTTAAATGACCTGCTCTTACTTCAGTATCTAAAATCAGGGTGAACGGATATGTAAAATTAGGTTAATGCTACTTATATAGCTTATGTTAGGCTTAACTTGTTTCAGAGCATTAAGAGATCTTCAGAATTAAATATGATGTAGGAAAGAGGGCAGTATTAATTCAAGTATGGTTTTATTTTTAATACAGTTTTACTCAAGGGAGTAGAGCTTATGTCCAGGCAAAACACAATGTCTAAATATGCTGAGGTACAGGTATAAAACTTCCACCCAACCCACCTTGATCTGTACTGTGTGCATTGATGAACCTACTTAAACAATATCCTACAAAGGAATCTATCTGTAGTTTAAAATTTTATATGATTTAGAATGTGCATGCTTAAGCTTTACTTTGACAAGATGCTTGCCTTAAATTTCCAGACTCTACCGTCACATTATTAGAATCACTTCAAATCTATTTGCATTAGTTTTTATATAGGAACATTCAAAACTTCCCATCATTGCTGACAATGAGAAAATGTTAGTTATTTTTTTCATCTACTGTTAATTGGTTTATACACTTGGATAGAAGATGAGTTGAAAGAACAGTTTGCACTTGTTTTTTGTGTAATACAAATGAAGTTCAAGATCAATTTCCTTTCACAACACAAATGGAAAGTGCTCTTCCTGTATTTTACATGAATTTTACAAGACTGTCCATATTCTGTGGAAGCAATTTATTTACCTTATTCCAGTCAATAATGGCAATAATACAGTAGTCATTGTGTGTGTTGCATAATGAATCTTTGAAGTGGTAGCTGCTTTGAATCACATTCCTATGAGCTGAAAGGAAAGGAAGACGGCTGAAAGTAGAATGTGTTTTGGGGAGTTCAGGGTGTCTGTAGATGAACAGGTAAGCAGGATGCTACTTAAAATGCGGTATACTCTTGAGGCCAAAGACAATCCGTATGTTTTAGCATCTAGTGAATATGAAACAACTTACGGAATATGCTGTCACTGTTTTTCTTCAAACTAAGATTTTTAGTAACTTAAGGTTTGTTCATTTTCTTCTGCTTGCCTGAAAATTGGAATCGGCAGCCAGAATATTGTGTGTTGAGTAATAAAAGAGGTTGACTTGTTCAATAAGCAGAACTGTTAAGGAAATCTGAAGAAGAGACAAACTGAAGCTTCACATTGTTGGTTACATGCTGTAAGTGAAAAGTTACTGCATTGGTATCTCTGGGACTTCTGAGGCCATGCAATCCAATTAGAATCGAATTACTTATTTTCTTGTCTAAACAGTTCCAGTGGATAGTCTTCAGTGCCACTTGGTAAATTGGAGCTTATATTAAGAAGGGTCCATTTCCTATGTTTTTCAGTTAACTTCTCTTAAAACACTTGTGGTTTTTATTTGATATGCTACTCAAATAGTATGTTGCAGTAGAGATACCAGGTGGGTTTGGGTTCACTGCAAAGCTGAATTTAAATTTTACTGACTGACATTGGCAGGACAAAAATGGGAAGTTAACTCCTGCTTTCTTATACAAGCAAGTTTCCTTAACTTCAGGAATCTTAGCTGTGCACCTGAATCAGATTAGGTCTACCAGTCTGAATACCCTCCAGTCGTCCGGGTGGACTTCGAAAACTGCTATATGCTCAGTGATTCTGGTGTGTGAAAGCCAGTTGGAAGAGAAGTTTGTCAGCAGCCGTTTCCCTTCTGGGTAGTTCTGAAGCTGAAAAGGGAAAATGGAGCCATCACTTTGCTTTTATTTTTCTTCCTTGGATTTTTCATTACCTGCCTAGGAGAGCTGGGTTGGAATCCTATTCTTGCTTGCCTGCCTGCCTGAAATTGGTAGCAGAGCCTTCAGAGAAAAAGCTTTTGTCTGTCACTGGTACCTGTGCTCTCTGCTTCCCTGGAATGACACAGATCCGAGATAAGTGCTTGTCTTTGCTATCTGTAGCAGTTCCCCCCCTCTTCAGATGGGAAAGAGGACAGCCATTAGGGAAGGGTCCGAGGAGGAGCTGCAGGAGAAATTTGTGCGTGATGGTTAAGAGTGGGGTGGAAGTAGGGATATACTGGATAGGGATTTCCGTAGCACCCGCACCATTGATGTCACATTAGGCTGTGGGACCAAACGTGAAAGGATAAAGCAAATGTGATTGTGGTAGAAAAGCATCAAGTAAGAAAACCTGTAGTGCGGAGTAATCACTTGCTGGCTAAAAGGAGGCAATATGATCCAGAGGTAATGCAGAACAAAACAGGTTTTTCTGCTTAAGACCTTCCGTCCGGCCAAACTAGGGAGAACGATCTTTGCTCCTGAGGGTGCTATAGAGAGTAAATTTGGCTCTTACAGGGACTATATTCAAAGAAACAATATACACATTTCAAACTGAAGCTGGTACAAAGCAGTTATTTTGAAGTCCTTAAATCCTTCAACCCCTGAAATCCAGACAGCTGCTGATTTCATGTAGTTGGTGTTCCCTGTTGACCATTGCAGAGAAAGGGTGTTTTGAGTTCCCGTCTGAGGGCTTTCTCTCTGTCACCAGTACAGCCTGAGCAGGATTCTGTGCCTGTGTGAAAACCTTGCAGAACTGTGACTGATGGACATTTCTTAGGGTGAGATGTCTATACTAAGTTGTGGAAAAAACACAAAAGTTTTGTAATGCCAATTCTTAAACATTTTAATGGTTTTGCTTTTTTCCGAAGTTAAATTGAGAAAGTTTGTTTTTATCTTTATGAATTGCTGAGTGACTTGGTGACACTTTATTTAAAATTAGTTGTGTTCATTCTGGGTTAGAACTAGACCATTACCTACTAACAGATGTGAAGTAGGGTTCGTATATCCATCTGAACTTTGGGCATCTATTGTAGGTTACCTCAGAGGACCTCCAAAGAGAAAAGTTTAGCACACGTGTCTCAAATGAGGATCAATACTGATCTGATTTAATAGCCAAATTAGATTAAATTCAACTAGATATCACGAAAAGTTTCTTTACTGAGAGAGTGGCCAAACATTGGAACAGGCTGCCCAGGGAGGTGGTGGAGTCACAATCACTGGAAGTGTTCAAAAAACGTGTGGATGTGGCACATCAGGATATGGTTTAGTGGGCAT
Source organism: Phaethon aethereus (assembly GCF_964289735.1). NCBI lineage: Eukaryota > Metazoa > Chordata > Aves > Phaethontiformes > Phaethontidae > Phaethon > Phaethon aethereus. The sequence continues at coordinate 37,339,143 of NC_138577.1, read as the reverse complement.
GGTGGTGTTGGGTTGGTGGTTGGACTTGATGATCTTAAAGGTCTTTTCCAATCTTGATACTGCGATTCTGTGAAATTAAATCAACTAATATGAAAATATTTGGTCTTAAATTGTTACTTGTGTTGTCTTCAGTGTAAAAGTAGAGGTGGGGGGTGAGGGCATCTGTCCACCCCCTTTTAAGATGCTTCAGCTTCACTGGCATTAACTGTAGTAAGGATCCTAGTATAAAGGATTTGGTGGCAGCTACAGGTGTTCTTAACAGTCTGAAACACTGCGTCAGCCAAGTCTAGCTGTGTTACAGACACCAGCTGTAGCCAGGGCCAGTGCACGATTTTCCTAGAATAAGCGGCTTTCCCAAGAGCACGGTTCTTAAAGCAGGGTTTATACAGACTTCATAGCAACTGTCTTCTCTCCACTATAGCAAGAGTTTAATACCTGCATACATTTTGAGGGGATACAAAAAATCATTTAGTGAATTAATAGCAGCAACAACTTGAATAGAGGATATAGAGGATAGAGCCTATCGATACTAGAGTACATCTTTTTTTTTTCAGAAAGCCAATAAAATAGTCTTTTTCCTATTTTTGAACAGCTGTTTTAGTTAATGTTCTCTCAGTGGTCCTATAAGCTCTTGCTGTTGAATTTTCTATGAAATCTGTAGTGTTTGGGGACCTTTACACTTAATTTTGACGCTGTTCTCCTGTGGATTGTGGGGGTTTTTTGACACAGAAGCTAATACAAATACAGCAGTTGTATTTTTCACTCTATGAAATAGAGTGAAATATTTGGAGGTTATTGTCTGGCACTTTGAGGGGGATGGTTTATCGATACAATCCAACCAAAGAGACTGTCTATTTTACAGGCTAAGAAGGAGTTTTAATCCCTTGTTGTTTCTTGACTTGGGTAGGTAGTCAAAGTTTTGGGAGACCAGGATGCCTTCCATACGTCACTGAGAAAGAGCTCAAACTCTTCATAAAGGTGTTTATATTTTGCCGGTTGACTTCAGGAGAGCTGCTTATGCCAACACGCTTACGGTGACCTGGATGATTTTCAGACTAGGTTCTTTGATTTTAAACAGTCAGTGAAACATTGTGGGGGAGGCCAACATCCCTAAGCACTTCTGACAGTAAAGTCATACAAATATAATATGGTTATATTACATGTCCAACTACTACTTAAAGCCAACTTAATGATTCAGTGTTCAAATTCCCCAAATACCTTATGCTGCTCTGCCAAGGCAGCACGTAGCAGGGATGCCACGGTGGGACTTGCTTAGTTGCTGTAGATGGGAAATAAGGAGTAGAGAGGAAGGCAGGCCACAAATGTTTATTTCTACTTTGCCTGATAAATCTATGTTTGACCAGCATGTGTGTGCTGGGGGAGTTGGGAGTTGGGGGTATACCTTTCCAAGTCTATCTGTTCATTAAGTAATTTGTTCTTTGCAGAGGGTGATACGGTTATGGTGGGTGGAAAGATAGCATCTGCATTACCTGTTTCACTTGTACCTTTGAAAAAAACCCTAAACCAAACCAAAAAACAACAGTGGTAGATTTGCACGAGGGACCCTAGAATGAGCAGGGATATTACACAATTTCAGGAAATAACTGGGAAAACTCCATTTTTTGTTGCTGTTCATTTAATGAAAGCTCATATATTGGAATAATTTAACTTAATTTCAACTTTTGAAATACACTTCCCAGTCCAGTAGATTGTTAGCTACATAGTAAAGTACATACTTCTTTCAAGGAAGAGAGCCTTTTGGTTTAATTTAATGGATCAATTTGTGTAACAGCATTCACTATAAAAATGAGATGTAGTAGTGCAATGGCCATGTGAAAGTCTTGTGTTGCAAGATCTTTTCAAACAAAACCATAAAGAAAACACTGATAAGGAGCAGAGTAAAAAATGTTAATGTAAGTAATCCAGGAGGAAGCAGTTAATGACCTGCTAAGCCACCTGGACACCCACAAGTCTATGGGGCCTGATGGGATCCACCCGAGAGTACTGAGAGAGCTGGCGGAGGAGCTTGCCGAGCCACTCTCCATCATTTACCAGCAGTCCTGGTTAACAGGGGAGGGCCCAGATGACTGGAGGCTTGCCAATGTGACGCACATCTGCAAGAAGGGCTGGAAGGAGGATCCCGGGAACTACAGGCCTGTCAGCCTGACCTCTGTACAGGGGAAGATGATGGAGGTGGTGGACAGTGTCTCCCACAGCATTCTCCTGGAGAAACTGGCGGCTCGTGGCTTAGACAGGTTTACTCTTCGCTGGGTAAAGAACTGGCTGGATGGCCGAGCCCAGAGAGTTGTGTTGAAGGGCGTTAAATCCGGCTGGTGGCCGGTCACAAGCGGTGTTCCCCAGGGCTCGGTTCTGGGGCCGGTCTTGTTCAATATCTTTATCGATGATCTGGATGAGGGGATTGAGTGCTCCCTCAGTAAATTTGCAGATGACACCAAGTTGGGTGGGAGTGTTGATCTGCTGGAGGGTAGGAGGGCGCTGCAGAGGGATCTGGACAGGCTGGATCGATGGGCAGAGGTCAACTGTATGAGGTTTAATAAGGCCAAGTGCAGGGTCCTGCACCTCAGTCACAACAACCCCATGCAACTCTTCAGGCTTGGGGAGGAGTGGCTGGAGAGCAGCCCGGCGGAAAGGGACCTGGGGGTGCTGGTTGGCAGCCGGCTGAATATGAACCAGCAGTGTGCCCAGGTGGCCAAGAAGGCCAACAGCATCCTGGCTTGTATCAGAAATAGTGTGGCCAGCAGGAGTAGGGAAGTGATCGTGCCCCTGTACTCGGCACTGGTGAGGCCGCACCTCGAATCCTGTGTTCAGTTTTGGGCCCCTCACTGCAAGAAGGATGCTGAGGTGCTGGAGTGTGTCCAGAGAAGGGCAACGAAGCTGGTGAGGGGTCTGGAGCACAAGTCTGATGAGTGGCTGAGGGAACTGAGGTTGTTCAGTCTGGAGAAGAGGAGGCTGAGAGGAGACCTTATCGCTCTCTACAACTGCCTGAAAGAAGTTTGTGGCGACGAGGGTGTTGGTCTCTTCTCCCAAGTAACTAGTGATAGGACAAGAGGAAATGGCCTCAAGTTGTGCCAGGGGAGGTTTAGATTGGATATTAGGAAAAACTTCTTCACTGAGAGGGTGGTCAGGCATTGGAACAGGCTGCCCAGGGAGGTGGTAGAGTCACCATCTCTGGAAGTGTCCAAAAAACATATGGACATGGTGCTTCAGGACATGGTTTAGGGGACACAGTGGCGTTAGGTTAATGGTTGGACTTGATGTTCTTGAAGGTTCTTTCCAACCGTAGTGATTCTGTAATTGCCACTTGATAACGTGATAACTTGATAACATGAAAAATCATATTCTTATTAAATTTTTTTATATGCAATTCTTTGAGTGTTTGGAGCATAATCCCTGCCCCATCCTGAGAAGTATTTTAAAATGCAGTGAATTTGTAAAAGAAGTATCCCTGAAGAGTGCCAAAATGTTGACTAGTAATCCTGGCAAGAGGAAATCTAGATGTGTTGGATTAACGTACTGCCTTGTGAATTTTAAGGTTTTTGTGAAAAGCATGTTGTATGCAAATTCATCTCATCCTGTTCTAAGTTTAAATTGTAGCTCGTGGTATTTTCGTAAGAAGTGTAGGTCTTTCATCTGAAATTTCTTAAGTTACAAGATTGTTTTTGTACCATGGATCTGACAGCTCTACCAATAGGTGAAAATTTTTAGCATTGATTAAATCCGTTGGTCTTTCATGAGCTATCTGTTTACATGCACAGTTTTTAACTCTCAGACTTCTCAACTTTCAGTCACAAGATCTGAATAAGTATATTACATTAACAGAGGATTATTTCTGGGGGGAGACAGTAGGACCTTCAAGCACACTCTTAAGCCTGGAGTTGAATTTCATTTAGAATAGAAAAACATTGTTTTGACCCATTTAAAGCATGCAGTTAAATCATAACACCGAAATAAAAGACTGGGGGCAGATTTTTAGCTGGCATGTGTTGCTGTGGCACCACCGAAGGAGCTGCTGATTGCTGTTAAAAGGTGAGTGGGGTTGGACTGTTCTATTTCTCGTCCAGTACTCTTTTCTGCCCGAGAGAGTCTGCCACATCCTATCTGTGCTGAACCAGAAGCAATGCTGAGAGACGGGCAGAAGACCTGATTGAAGACCTGATCTAACACCTGAAGCATGAAGCATGTTCTTCGATAAGCTGAGCATGTTCCCAATATCCTATTCTGTCATTTTGTTCCCCCAGCACACGCACATTCTGCATTTGATAACTTGCCTACTGGGCAATATAAGTTACATTATATTGTCATAAACATGCAGTTAAGGCGTCTTAGATGAATGGTGTAATTAAGTAGTGTTTTAGCTAGGGACAGGTCAACTAACACATCTTTCTGTGCTTACATGTAGAAGTATGTTCAATGAGTTTTCACAAATACAAAAAAGAAAAAAAAATAGATGATGTTCCGATACACTTTTGAGAGAGAAGTTAATAGGATTAGTATTAGCCTTTGTTAATACCTTTCACGGCTGCAATACAGCTAGGTTAGGTAAAAGTTGTAACGGGCTGACTGCAAAAGTGCAAGGACTCAGCTGGTGTCCACATGATGATTCTGAGAGTCATGAAGGGGCTGTGATGATTTCTGTTATAGAGCCTGGAATGAGGCTGTCTTCTCAGAAGAAGTTCAGAAGGCCTTCGGAGACGATTCCAGTTAAGAAATACAAAGCCACAGCCACCCTGAAATACCAGTTTCTGGATGTTGGAGAATAATCAGGAAAACTTTTTATGGTACAAAACCAGCTGACAATCAAACAGAAACTGATTATCTGAGCTCACGTTTGTTTATACTTCGGACTTTTTGAAAGGTCTCTTAGCGCAGTGGCTGATTTGTCAAAGGATAAGCTTGTGAAGAAAGCCAGATGGAAGCTCATTGAAGTCCTTATTTTATTTGAAAGAAAATGGATTGTTTTGTTGCAGCATGAGATTTTTTTTGTTGCTGACGTTACAGAAATTCAGACAGTTAAGCTAAATGACTTCCCTTCTGTTCATGTTGTTAGTAGCTTGCACAACCTGTATTTTAGTAAATTGCAATGTCGTTAGAGAGTGTTAGATGCGGAGAACATGACAGCAAAACCTAGAGGCTGGACACCTGGGAACAGGCTGTGCCCTGTTCTCATGACAAAAGCTGACAAGCTGGGCTTAGAGGAGGCTCCTTTGCTGTTTTGCCCCATCACAACAGTTCAAAGCCGTAGGATGAACTGCTGGGAGTACGAGCAGAAAACTGCAAAATTAAAAGAAAGGTCACACTAAATGCAGCTTTAACTAAGAAATGTTTTTTTGAGTTAGGACAAAAAAACCCCTATTCCTCCTCCTGATGCATTTCTCCTTCTTTCCTCCTTTCCCTTCTTCAGTAATATTTCTGTGGATATTAATAAGATTTTGATTTAAGAAAATTTATTGAAATGCATTTTTGAGTGGACTTTAACTTCAAGCTGTAACAGACATGCGTAGGGAGGTGTTTGTCCTTTAAGCACCCAAGATATTCTGCATATGATTTTAGGCCTGTCATGATACCTAGCATTGCTATAAAAAGCTTTTCTTTTTAATGATCTCACTGGTCCAGTCTTCTACTTGAACGAGCCTTACACTGCAGCTTTTCATGTCACCTCAGATCTGGCTTTTAGTTTTTTAACTGAGATTTCCAACTCTATTAGCCTGTGTTTAATTCCTGTTTTGTTTAAGATGGCACCTGCTTGTCAGCCAGGGTCTTGGGATCCCGGAGTGTTTCACTTTTTCTTGCTTTTCCCTACACCTCCTTTATCTTAAATGTTTGTATTTTCTCTATTTTGCATCATATGATTTATTGAAGAGCACATATGAAAACAGTTGTTTGCTAAAAATCACGATACTGTGTCTGAGCCTTTTAGGGGACAAATTACAGTCTCCGATATATGCATTTTGGTTCCTTCAAAACCAGTGAAATTGGCTTTCTTGGACTCGGGAAAGGGCTTATTTCTAAACAAAAGTATGATAAAACGTCAGGGGTGGAGAATAGTGTTCACTGCTTCTTATTTAGTGACAAGGTGAAGATACCTTAGTGACAGCAGATCCTGTACACATGCCACGTAAAATAATTTCTTTTGAGGCCTGGAGGTAGGGGGCTGAGCACTGTGCAATTCAATCCATGTAGAAAGCACGGAGGACAGAAGTATCTGGCGGGAAAATAATAGTTACAGAAGAAAGTTTTGTTTCCTTCATCTTACTCTGTAAGCACTTTGTCCAGTCAGTGTAGTGGACAAGAGGCCCTTCATCCCTTGTAGACTTTGCCCTCCCTTCTGTGGGTCTGGGCCATCCCAGGGTTCGTATTTGGAAGAGAGAAAATGGGAGGGGTGGTGGGGGATGGTGGTCTTGCTAAATGGCAACTTCCTGCCCCCTGCTCTATATCCTTTGCCCATGCTCAGCAAGAGCTTATTATCTTCTCTCTTCCCAACTCCGTGAAGACTGAAGCCTAAATCAGTGGTTTCTGCCCAGCCCTCCTTCTCTGCTCGGTAAATGGAGGGAGCAGACGGTCTACATACGTTCCAGCAACTCGCAGTGCAGAGGAGGAGTGCTCTGTGCTGAAGATGGATGCATCGGGGTACCGTGCACAGCAAGAGGAGCAGCCCATGTCCTGGGCAACCTGCTGTGGGTTCTCATTCCCTCCAGGGTGACTGTGGTCCTGGTCAATGGCAGGGATGCATGGCGCGCATGAGCAGGGACAGGTGAGAAAATACTGAAGATGCCAAAGACTGCCTGATGTCTCTCCTAAAGAAAAAATATAACCCAAGAACCCTATGTTCTCTATGACAGACCTGCTTTTGGTAGCAACACATTTGCAGGACACCTGACACTCGCCAGACCTTGCGCTGACTCTCGGTAGGTTGCTGCACACAGGTAGTATGGAGTGAGCCTTCTTGCAGCTGGGCAATCACAATCATGTCTGCTGGCCTGGCTCACACTGGGCACTGGAGAAGTGGAGGGACTACCCCAGTGGTTTCTCTGGTCAGGCTTGCCTCAAAGCAGAGCACCCCAGGCTTGCAGTCTTCCCAGGCTTGAACTGCAGTGTTGGCACCCGGCTGGAGGTGATGTGTTCTGCCAGCAGGCATCACGTTACCCTTCTCTCTTGCACTCAGAGCATTTCAGATGAGACAGCAGTACCAAAATGACATTGTGAGCCTGCTCAGCTGCAGAGCAAGCGATAAAGGATGGCCAGAACCAGCCAGGGGCCAGCAGAGAAAGCCAGCTTTTCTGCTGTCTGTGGGGCAAGCCACCAGCAGTGAGAATAACCTAGTCATAGTCCCCCACCTCTGTGTCCAGGGCAGGAAACCCAGCAGCAGAACCTGAGGGTGTCCCAGTCCCAAAGAGGGGGGACCAGCAAGGACACAATGTTCCTTTCCGCTGTTCCCTGCTCAAACTTTGCAGGTGGGGCTGCTCGTGATCGCGATGTTTACTGCTGCTCATGTGAAATTAATAAGCACACTCACTGTGTGTGCAAAAACAGGGCCTTGAGCCTCTGCCATAAATCTCCAGACCTCTTAACATGCTGCAGGCATTCTTCATACAGGTGGTATGGATGCCTCCCCACACTTACCGAGCAGGGAAATTAGACAGGGTAGATGATGTGAAGAAAATTACAGCTTTATTTAAAAAAACTGCACAGTGAGTATTATTTTTAACATGTGAGAGGACATTCCTGGGAGGACTTGTGTGTGATGTGGCAATTCTCCGGTGAGAGATGTGGGTGTCGAAATTGGGCTGGTTAGTAATTTGGCTTGATCTTGGTCTTGGAACTGCTCTGTCTTCCAACCGGTCACTGGAAAGAAATCAGGGGTGAGGGAGATTGCCTTGTCTCCTGTCATGGCGGTGTGGGTGGTTGCATCTTTACCAAAGGTTAGGCCTTGCATGGGAAGGCAACTTCAAAAAACCGTTAAATAATTTATTTTAGGTTTTACAAAAGTGATGTGTCATTATCAGTCAGAGAGAAGAAAACACATGAACAATATATTTCCAAAAGGAAGGAAGCATTTTGATCCAGAGGGGATTTAGCACAGTTTTATGACCAGCCAGACAAAATCTGAATAAGCTCCCAGAAAAGCTGCCAGTGATGCTCCTGCTGCAGGACGCCGGGGGAGAGGCGGTGCCAGGTGGTACCCAGCAGCTGGTCCCCCACCAGGACTAGGAGGGTGCTGCCCGAGCTCCCTCACCAATACCAGTCTCCCTGACCACAGCAGAGGCAAGGTTGACATGAGTACAGCAGAAACTGAGGGGAGGTGCAGATGAATACAGCAGAAACTGCAGGCTTATTATGCAGCCCCAAACTGCAGTGACTGGGCAGCAGCTCTTGGGCAGGGACCCTGGAATAACACCGATCATGTGGCTTGCAGCCTCTCACGTTGCTTTTTCTTTCCTTCTTCGAAGTTCATCCCCTCTACTATCTTTATCTCATCCCAAGTAAATAACCTAAATGACCAGATCAGCACTTCCCAGAAGGGAAAGACTCTGATCTGCAGGGAGAGTGGTGGCTGCCGGGAGCTATCCTCACCCTTACCAGCACAAACAACAGAAAACAACTCTGAAACTGCAGAGGAAAAAGGGGTTGCTCTTTGCAGGAGCTACTGATATTGGGAACGCAAGATGCTGTGGAGTCACCATCTCTGGAAGTGTTCAAAAAACGTGTGGATGTGGTGCTTCAAGACATGGTTTAGGGGACACGGTGGCTCTGGATTAATGGTTGGACTTGATGATCTTGAAGGTCCTTTCCAACCTTAGTGATTCTGTGATTCTGTATCTGAAATCACATCAGAGTGGGTGGTTGAGACAGATGGGGATTAATTTCTTTCAGACTTCTCAGATTGTCTTGTGCGTTGCTCATTTGGCTCTTCTGCAGTTCGTGTTTGTGGTCTGTGCCCGTTTTAGAGCAGAGCAGGAGCAGAACTGAGGTGGGCACGTAGACGCTGAGCCTTAGGGTCCTGATGCGTTGATGTCCCACTTCACCCACAGGAGTGAAAGCAAGTGTTGCAAAACTTGAAAATCTGTCGTTTTCCTACCAGGAAATTCCAGGTAGGTGCCTAAAATGAGAAAGGAATGTAAAACAGGGGCTGCTGAGAAAACAGCTGTGCCTGCCTTGACCGTGGAGGGGAGCATAGCAGAACCCAGGGCAGCTACATCTCGTGATTGCCAGTGCCTTGCTGTGCTTGCTACCTTGCACGAGAGCCAAGAGACTTAACAGAATTGTGTGATGTGGAAGAAATAAAGATGACCTGCAAGAAATATTAGATAATAAAGCACCAGGACCAGATGGGTCTGCAGCTGATTTTATGGCACAGTCAAAGACAAATTACTTCCAATTGTAAATAGAGTTTGTTAATGCACTTTAGAAACAAAATGTTTTCCCCTAATTTAATTTAGCCCACCAGGAAGAAAGCCAAAGAAGCGTAGAGTGTACAAATCTATTTCATTATCTTGCATTGACTACAATAATTTTAAAAGTCATTGCTATTAGATTAGAGGCCAACGTTATAGTATTTTCTCAGGACACGCTTGCTAGAAGCCACTGCTCTCTTAATCACAGCACAAAGTGAGTATATCGGCTTTGCTGTAGCATTACAATTTGGTTGACCGGGAGTATCTCCGCAGGGGATCCAGTTTACCTCCTGAAAAAGGAAGCCGCTCCCTCAGCCGGTCTCAGCCTATGTAGTGGAAGAGCAGGGATTGCCCTTTTCCACTGCCGCTCTGGGAAGCGGAGCACACTCGCCTTGCTTGTGCCGGAGCTGCGTGCAGTGGTTCAGGTAGAGCAGCGTATGCTGTTCTCAGTGCCTTGCAATAACACGCATGGTTTATTGCCAAGAACTACTTCTGGTTTTTAGGTTGTGCCAGTCAAACCTGGGTTTTCCGTCCGTGTAAGGTGCAATATATCTGCACATATATTCATGTGGGTGATAGTCTGGAGAACCATTTCTGTCAGAGGTTATGTTTTTAATGACATTACCCAGTTACCAGCATTTGGGTCATTTCTCAGCATCTTTGTTGCACACATATTTTGTGTACATCTCTATATTAACATGTATTCGTATGGTATCAGTTGCTGTGGTGTATATATATATACATTCGTGCAGATATATACCTGTAAATATGTATCCGTGTATATGCATGTATTTATGCTATTTAAACATCGATTTTAAATAACTGCATAATTATTCCACTCAGCCATAATTTCACATAACAATGTCAACCTCAGGACTATGAATTTCTGGCTGCTGGGAGAACACGTCTTCACCCCTGTCAGTGCTCGCTGGGTAGCTGCGGCGCGGGCGCCGGCACCGAGGGGTTTGTGGCAGGAGGGGAGTACGGCTGGCTCTGGAGCCTGGGAGTCCCATCCCACCCACCCACAGGGGTGGCTGCTGTGCCCAGGCAGAGGTACTCACCCGCTACAGGTGCGGCGCGACGCGACTGCTTTTGGTGCAAGATGACCCCAGTGACTCTGATGGCCCTTAGGCTCTCCGAATCCAGACGGGAGCCCACCTGGGAGCAGCCAGGGCTGATGATTTCTGCTCCGAAGGGAGGGAGGTGAGCTCTGCTGTGGAGCTGTAGCTCTCTGCTGTGCCAGGCAGCAACCTCATCTACAGATGGGGGATATTATTTTGAGGGGGCTTTATCTAAACGCTGATGACCAGATGCAAAGGAACACCAGGCTGTGGTCTTCTGCAGTTTTACATTCTGATTTTTTTTGTGTGTGTGACTCCATTAAAGATTTTTAATAATACTGTCAGTTTTATACATCTTTTACCTATGTGACTTTGAAATGAGAGCAACCCTCTCATGGTCAGTGTTGTCTCCATGACCTGTGTAGGACTCTACACCTTGCTCTGAGGCTGTGTGTATGCCATGCGTTGCACACAAAAGCATACTGAGAAGCTTTCTAAACCGTAATGGATATTTCTAAACTTTAATGGGTATTATTTCTCATATGCCTCCCGTTGTAAAGACAGACTCTTAGTTTCTTAACAGTACTCCTTATAGGCCTTGGAGCTGAATAAAAATTAGCAATATAATTTTAGAAATGGCTACAGTGTGACTTTTCATTACCTAGCAGTTTGAGACTTAGGACATCTCAAAACCTTGGCTTTCTAGGAAATTATATTTCCCTGCAGAAGCTCTGAGTCTTCCCCCCCCCCCAATAATTTCTAGGTTTGTAAGACAAAATCTAGGACTGATTCAGGATAGAACCCTGTCTCTAAGGCTTTCTATATAAAGGAGAAGGAGGAGAAGTGTTTATGTCGTTTAATTGGTCCATTGTCAGCTGTCTAGAGGTGCCCAGAAGCCTTTATGGACATAGTCTCCAAGAGCCAATATGGCTAAATCACGTAACAGCTCCAGCAGATTTCCCACCACCCCCCCCCCGCCCCTTTTCTGGCATTGCTGTTCTGTGCTTTCCTCAGTAGGTGGCAAACTTCACAAGCTGTAGCTGGCTGGATTTTTTTTTCAGGCCTTTATACCTCAAACAAAATAGCTTGTGCTGGGAAAGCTTTGCTTGGATCTCGTCCAATTAATATTTGCTTCCTTTCACTTGCAGAAAAGGAGCTGCTGTTGTTCCTAATTCAATCATTTTCTTTTCTGAGCTGATCTGTGAAAAGGCTGTAACTGCTGCAAAGGAATATTTACTTTATGTGTGTAGCACTCTTTGAGATTGTTGAGTAAACAACAGGGAAAATGCCCCTTTTTTGCTATTTAAGAAAGAAACACCTCACATCAACTCCATCCATGAAACACAGGCCTGGTTTGTTCAAACCGTAGAACAACCATTTATTAAAATAAGAAAAAGCACTGCCATTTCTTTCTGTATAATAAATATCCTCTGATGCTGCCGTTTGTTTAGTATCATTATTAAGTGTGGGAAGAGCACTTGGTGTTATTCATACCGTAGAAACAAGGGTGACCTTCAAGAAACTTAAGAGGTCCCTCCAGCATATAACTAAAATGACTCCCATCTTTCAGCAACTGTATAATCTAATTTCAAGTGGAGATACGGGGTACGTAGCTGAGTGGTACAGAGAGCAGGCTTGGGATCCCAGCAGGTTTTCTTTTCACTCGCGGGCCAGTGGCATTTCTGCTAAGCATCGGTGGGCTTTGCAGAGGACCTGATGTCTCAGGAGGCATTTGGACAGAAACAAAATGGATGTCTGATGCACAAGGGCATTAAGAACAGAGTTTAAAGCATAAGGAGCTGTGGCAGGTTGGCCTGACTCTTATGAGAATCTCTAGAAGTATTTGTTATCACATTTACAGTATAAGACATTATGCACTTGATTTACATATTATTTTGTATAGATGCTTGTTCTGTAGTGTTTCTCACAGTAGGGAGAGTGAGGGAAACTGGAGAAACAAACATAAGGAGCAACAGAGAGATTTTAATGTAAGATTTGAAAAGCACTGGGGAGCTTTGGTAGTTGGGAGGACAGTTCAGTTGAAACTTGTTGCCGCTGTTAGGCTTACTCTTAGCGATACTGAATTTAGACGAAGGACAAAGCCCCTCTATTCCACAGCAAGTCCGTCCTCTGTGGGAATGTTTCTCTGTCTGTGAAGGAGAGGTTGCTTGCTCATTAGGAAGAATGAAGTGTGTTGGAGGGGGAAGATTGGAACCAGTTGGACTGACTGGTAAGATACTGAGGTCTGAACTGGAATTTGCTCTTCTGAGGGGCCATGATGACAAGCTGTGCATCCAGGGGCAAGTCGTTTCATTAGTCTGTGCCTCTGTTTATTTGCACTGCCAACCATGAGGTCCTGAAATAATAATAGGGGTCGTTTTAAATCTGACATCTGCTTTTTGAGCCGGAGGGCCCAATCCTGCAGGGTTCATATAAGCTGAGGAAAGCATATTGGCTTTCTGTGGGAGAATTCTGTTAATCTTCTTCCTGTCCTTGGATCAAGCCTTTACTCTCCTTTGCACCTCCTGCCCCACCTTGTATTTCTTCATCCTCCCATCTGCATCCTCAGTAAATCTGTTAACATAATCATCAGGTATGGTCATTGTCACAACACAACAGTCTGTTTCCCATCTCCTCATTTCTGCTATCCCTCTACTCTTGCTCTGCATGTTCTCCATATAACCTGTTGAGTCTGTCTGTACTTGTGTTCCTCTTAACCTTGTTTTCCCCTCAAGGTTTAAAGTGAGATTTCTGCTCCGTGCTCAGGCCTGTTTTGTCCTCCTCTCTTTTTCCGTGTGCTCTCTGCATGCACCTACCTTCTCATTTTCTCATCTATGCCCCCAGTTTGTGATGTGGCGGCCATCTTTCCAGGGGGAACACTGGCTCCTAAGAAAGCAAAACAGTAGGAGCTCATAGCCTTCCTGAGTAGGCGTAGACATCTTTATCTTAGCCCCATTGGGGCTAAAATGTGAGGCTGAGACTCATTTCAGTAAGGAAAAAGACAAGTCCAGTGTAGCACTGGGAGGAAAATATGCCTCTTCTAATCAGTAAAAGGGGCTCAAAGCACAGCAATGGAGAAAGGTGTTGAAACGGTGTTCCTCAAGACCTGCTTCTGCCAGTCTTTATAAGAAGAAAGAAAAAGCTTGAGCTTTATAACTCACCACCTGGGGGAAAAGAGGAGAGCAAAGATGGTGTCCGCATATCATGGTTTGTCATGTCTGCAAGCACCTGGGACACCAAGCCAGAAGGGAGACTGGCTGTGGAAGAAGAAAGAAGAAGGGGAGCTATCTTGTTCTGACCTGGCTAATGCAGTCAGGTTGCAGGCAAAACGAAGCAGATACTTAAGGCATGAGAAAAGCAGACACCAAAGCCAGAGAGTTGCAAAAAATGTTCGGGACGAAATTCAGGAAGGGTGGAAGCAGATTGAGGTGCATGTGCCGAGCTAAAGGCAGAGAAAGAAGCTGGTAAGGAAGCACGTCCGTTGTGGGGTTCATGCTGAGGAGAAGCATGTCCCTTGGGAAGCCAAGCAGTGAGTGTCTTGGGAAATACAGTATGACTTACAGGGTGGAAGGAGGTGGTGGGGATGGTGGGAGGGAGAGAGACCAAACATAGATTATTAAAATATTTGCCTAAGGGCTTAGCTGAGATAAATATACTTGTCTGGTCACCGATGTCCAGCTGAAAGTGTTTGGTTTCTTTCCCTCCCCGCCCCTTGCTGGCGCATCCCGAGGACTGGCCCAGGGTCCCTCCGAGACGGCTGAGCTGAGGACCGCGTTGCCGGGCAGCACGGAGGGCTGCCCAAGCGCGACCACCATCACCGCGTGCCGGCAGCAGTCTGTGCGTGCCGGCATGGCTGGCTGCGGGGTGCAGAGGCTGCACCCCGGGCTCCGCGCGGCGCAGCACCGCTCAGCAGCACCCTCAGCTGCCACGTCCCCTGCCGTGAAGGAGCATCCGGCTCCAAGGCTTTACATCCGGACCATTAAAGCTGCTTGAAGTTAAGTCCAAAGAAGAGGAGAGAAGGGAAAAATCCTCTTGGAAGATGATTTTTGTTAAAAGTGTTGTAGTTTCTTCTCGCCTTTGCTATAGAGAGGATGAAGTTTTTTCTCCATCTGCTATCCCAAAACAGGCAAACGGCTGGTCTGAGTCCAGCTCAAACATCTTTGTGTGGTTACACAGCCTGGACACTTGTGATCTCCAGCAGCACACAGACCTTGCGCTTTTAAGAAGTAGTTGATTAAACAGTGCATCTTCAGAAAAAGGGCTTTTAAATATTCCTAAAAGGGGCAACATGGTGTCAAAAATATCTCAGGAGGAAAGAATTACTTTTCCCCCTGTTTCATTTTAACTACACAACAAAAAGTTTGAAAAGAACCACCATGGGTAAATATTTAAGGAAAGTGCAAAGTCCCACTGAGAGACCTTTCACAGGGTTATGCAGTACCAATGAAAAGGAAAAGGAAAAGAAGAAAGACCACGGCTCTGCTGGCCAAGACAACCAGTACTTCACAAGGGGCTGACTCGACTCCCATCCCCTGTGGCACAGGCTTTGGGTTGGCTTTCACAGTTAACACCAGCAGCGCGCTTCCTCCGCCTGCCGAGCCTGTGCCTGCCAGTGGAACAAATTGAAGCAACCCGCACTGCCCTCATGGGTCAGGGTCTCCTCCCTCTGCACCCCACCCTGGCTAAGCCAGGTTGTTTGCCAAATGCAAGGAAGTTTGAGAGAGACAGACGGGTGTTTGCCAATGTCCTGTGCAATCTGACGGGCTCCCTGCTGAGGAAGGGAAAAGCTTAGCTTGGGCTCCATGGGGTCTGAAGACAAAAATTGCAAGTAGCAGTAAAGCAGAGACTTTCTCTGCCTCTTTGTGGTCTGCAATATGTCATGCCACGCACAGTTGGAAAATGCTCTAATCCACGCTGAGGCTGTGTGATCTTTCTGGATTTTGGCGCACGTCGGTTTTTTCAGAATAGGTGGTCAGGCTAAAAGTACATGTTGTGTTTGACACATGCGGCTCCACCTGTGTGCGGAAAATGCAGAGTCCACCAACAGCCACTCTGCTTTGTGCCTTTCCTGATGCTGCATACCAAATTGTCATCTGTCATTTTCCTTACCTGTAACTCTTTACAGCCCTACTGTGACCACCTTTTCTGGCCTGTGTACTTGGAAACGTTAGAAACAAAACCTGTTGAAGGCAACGACTGCTCTTTGCAGTGGAACTATGAAGAACCAAATTGTTTACAAATTCATGTTTTAGCACAAAAAGGGAAAGCGTTTGTAAAACTTGCAACAACTTCTTCCCTCATTTCACCCTCCGCTTTGGCCTCAGGCTTGCGTCTGCTACATTGTTTTATCAGTATAACTTTGCAAAAGGAAAAGGACCTTAAGCAGATGCAATACAAAATCAGTTTTCATCTTGTCTTTTAACTGTCATTTTCCCTAATTGTTTATTTACTTATTTATTTACTTCTCCACTTGGGCTTTGAAATTTTCAAAAACGTCTAGGATTTGCAGTTCCTCCTGGGGATCAGTGATCTGTGTGAATTAAAAGAAATTCTGGAGCAAGACTCTACTTTGCTGCCAGAATGGCCATATGAATTCCCTATTGACTGGGATCTTTGCAGGATACAGCCGTTCAGCAAGGTTGACAAGAGTCTCTTCTGATAGTCTGGGCAAAATCTCCCTGGCCTCTAGCCCCCAGTTTCAGCTACTGCCTCTTCTTGGGATGGCCTGCATCATTGCTCATGGTGGTTGCTCATGCGGGGGACATTACCTGTGAGTCGAAGGTGAGTGCTAGTGAGAGGAAATGTAGCAGTTATCATACCAGGATCATTAATTCTTAATTGTGGCAACATAAAATCAAACAT
The DNA here is from genome assembly GCF_964289735.1 of Phaethon aethereus. Classification (NCBI taxonomy): domain Eukaryota; kingdom Metazoa; phylum Chordata; class Aves; order Phaethontiformes; family Phaethontidae; genus Phaethon; species Phaethon aethereus. The sequence continues at coordinate 37,322,807 of NC_138577.1, read as the reverse complement.
TAAGGTATAGTACCAACCGTAATTTTGGAGCAATTAGGGTGTCACAACACCCACGAACTAGATAAAATAAGTAAGAACAGAGTCAAGCTAGGAATAGAAATAATGAAGGTACCTTAGTCAAGGAAAGTGCATTTCACATTCCTAGTTTTCTGTCAGGAAAACTTGATTGTTGTTTTTTTTAAAAGCATTGTTTTGGTGGCAGTGGATATCCTAGTAGTCCTCCTATCCCCTTACCTTCTCCCTGCTATGCAGCATGAGGGAGATGAAGTGGAAAAGATGAAAACAGAAGGCAAAACATTAGTTCCTCCTGCAGTCTTACTGAAGAAATGAGGGAGAAACCTCAGCTTGCTAACGTCACTCTTGCTAAAGCTTCATTTCACAAAAGCAAAATGCTCTGCTGGTTAGATGGATCAGGTCCCTGCAGTCCTTCTGCACAGCGCAGCTGAGATTGAAACTTAGCTGAAGCTGAAGCATTTCGTTGCTTTTCTGTGCAGAATCATGAATTTTCCAGGAGCTGCATTCAAAGAATACATTTGAAGATTGTGGACAAATTCTGAGTTTGCAGTGCCCATGAGGAGGCAACTCTCACCTCTGTGCAAAGTGCGATGGAAGTTGCATGAAGTTTTGTTCTGAAAGACTCTAAAATCCCAATGCAGGCAGGGAATTTTACTGCTAGTGAGATGAATGCAAACTGTTGATAACTTCTTGTGAAGTTTAGCTCAATAAGTACCACCAGTCAATACATTCAGGCATGGCAGAAACAGCAAATCTTGCATGAAAACAAGTGAAAAGACAGAAAAAGAGTTTTGTTCTGATTTGTCTGAAATGCAGAGAAGATTAAAAAGAGAGACAGTCCAGTTTGCATTAAGGCATTCCCATCAGGACTGTTTTCATAACTGCACCTTCTCTGCCCCCTCATGGAGTTATGCCTGGGGTGGATTCAGCCCATCATGACTATTTTTGGATTATTTCTCTTGGTTGTTCTGGTGTATCAGTAGAACAGCAGCTGTGGTAGCTCTTTCGCTGGATAATCTCATAGTTTTATGTCAGTCCTTAGGAAGTGAGGCAGAGGAAGGTGGAACACACAATCTCATTTCTACAATGAAAGGCACTTTCTGGCAAGAGCTGCAGAAGCTTTTCTCCAGGGATCAAAAGTGGTGCACTGATATTTTAAGATACTGTTCATCCAATCCATAGGTCGTGCCTACTGATTTTTTCCATCTGGCTGTTTTACAGGAGCAAAGGTTAAGGTTCAGTAAAGTACACAGATTCTAGGGACTGTAATGAAAACCCTAGACAGAAAAGAATCTGGAAGTTAGAAAACACATGACTGGAGACAGAAGACTTCCACCTCTCTATACACACTGCTTGAGCTTGGGCAAATCAGTGTTCATCCTTCTATTCCTGTGTGTCTCTAAATGGGGATAAATGTAATCTATCTGTGGTGTTACTTGATGAAGTATTTTACACAAACTGAAGAGGTATTTTCTTGGTTTAGGTCAACAATACCCACATCAAGAGATCTACTCCTGTCCTAAACTCTCATCACTAAAATTAGAGTGAACAACTATATTATTCAAAGCCACTAAGTGCTCTCAAAAACTGTGACCTGCTCCTTCTTTTCGTAGTGTAGATCCTTGAAAAAAAGTTGCCTAATATAGCATGCAGAAAAGCCGTAATGCTGTGACGTAATTGTCTTAGAATGGACCAGTCTCCAATTAGCTCTATGGTAATAAAGTAATAAGAATGATCTCCTTAAGAATCACAGCATCATTAAGGTTGGAAAAGACCTTTAAGTTCGTCAAGTCCAACCATCAACCCAACATGACCATGCCCACTAAACCATGTCCCAAAGTGCCACGTCTACAGCTTTTTTTAATACTTCCAGGGATGGTGACTCCACCACCTCCCTGGGCAGCCTGTTCCAATGTTTGACCACTCTCTCCATAAAGAAGTTTTTCCTAATACCCAATCTAAACCTCCCCTGGCACAACTTGAGACCATTTCCTCTTGTCCTATCGCTAGTTACTTGGGAGAAGAGACCAACACCTACCTCGCCACAACCCCCTTTCGGGTAGTTGTAGAGAGCAATAAGGTCTCCCCTCAGCCTCCTCTTCTCCAGACTGAACAACCCAGTTCCCTCAGCCGCTCCTCATAAGACTTGTGCTCCAGACCCCTCACCAGCTTCGTTGCCCTTCTTTGGACACGCTTGAGCACCTCAGCATCCTTCATGTAGGGAGGGGCCCAGAACAGAACACAGGATTCAAGGTGCGACCTCACCAGTGCTGAGTACAGGGGCATGATCACTTCCCTGCTCCTGCTGGCCACACTATTTCTGATACAGGCCAGGATGCTGTTGGCCTTCTTGGCCACCTGGGCACACTGCCGGCTGTCAACCAGCTACCCCAGGTCCTGTTTCACCTGGGCAGCTCTCCAGCCACTCCTCCCCAATTCTGTAGCGTTGCATGGGGTTGTTGTGACCAAAGTGCAGGACCCGGCACTTGGCCTTATTAAACCTCATACAGTTGGCCTCTGCCCATCGATCCAGCCTGTCCAGGTCCCTCTGCAGAGCCTTTCAGCAGATCAACACTCCCACCCAACTTGGTGTAGTCTGCAAACTTACTGAGGGAGCACTCAATCCCCTCATCCAGATCATCGATAAAGATATTGAACAAGACCGGCCCCAGAACCGAGCCCTGGGGAACACCGCTTGTGACTGGCCTCCAGCCAGATTTAACACCCTTCACCACAACTCTCTGGGCTCGGCCATCCAGCCAGTTCCTTACCCAGCGAAGAAGATACCTGTCTAAGCCACGAGCCGCCAGTTTCTCCAGGAGAATGCTGTGGGAGATGCTGTCAAAGGTTTTACTAAAGTCCGGGTAGACAACACCCACAGCCTTTCCCTCATCCACTAGGTGGGTCACCTGGGCATAGAAGGAGATCAGGTTGGTTAAGCAGGACCTGCCTTTCACGAATCCGTGCTGGCTGGGCCTGATCCCTTGGTTGTCCTGCACATGCCCTGCGAGCACTCTCAAGATGAACCGCTCCATCATCTTCCCAGGTACCGAGGTAAGGCTGACAGGCCTGTAGTTCCCGGGATCCTCCTTCTGGCCTTTCTTGTAGATGGGTGTCATATTGGCAAGCCTCCAGTCATCTGGGACCTCCCCTGTTAACCAGGACTGCTGATAAATGATGGAGAGTGGCTTGGCAACTCCTCTTGCCAGCTCCCTCAGTACTCTTGGGTGGATCCCATCAGGCCCCATAGACTTGTGGGTGTCCAGGTGGCTTAGCAGGTTCTTAACTGTTTCCTGCTGGATTATGGGGAGTTTATTCTGGTCTACATCCTTGTCTTCCAGTTCAGGGGGCTGAATACCCTGTGGATACCTGGTCTGTCTACTAAAGACTGAGGCAAAGAAGGCATTAAGCACCTCAGCCTAAAGAAGATCCTTCTAGGCAGTTGGGCTCCCACCCTTAAACTCATCACATTTTCACCTGTTGTGCCTCCAGAATTAATCTTTTTTTCTAATAATTTATTTCTCACTTCAATGCACTAGGAATGGAAACTGTAGACCTGGATTGTTTACGTACTTAGATGCCTCCTCAGGTTCCTGAAATTGTTCTTGATGGGGTCAGTCGTTCCTCCACATAAATCTTCCACCCTTGTGGTATCAATGAGTAGGTGTTTTGCCCCTTCTGATCACATCTCTGACTCGGCATCAGTGAGGCGGAAAGTGCGCGTTCACTCTGCTTTGCTGAGAACTCCCCTCTAAAGTGCTGAATTGTACTTCAGAAAAACTGCCCACTCTTCCCATCTAATTGCTCCCTTTGACAAATTATCTTGCAGCTGTTGTCTGGTCTCTTCGATCTTCTGATGTCTATTTCTGACCCTAAAATTGAACTGGAATGTACAAATCATAGCTCTGTTTTTCTCCCCCTGAAGCTGGTAGCTATGTGAAAGAACCGGTGGCTCAAAGGCAGGAGGAAGAGCCACTGGTTCTGTCCTTTCCAATGCCATGCTCCTCAGCATCCCTGTGGCTTGTTGGTCAATGAAGTAAGACATGTAAATAGGCCATTGTATCGTGGGCTGCACTTGCTCTGTCAGATGAGTTTTGCTCCCAGAAATGTAACATCTACCATCTTTTGTCTTGCTAGACTAGGGAGGGCTTCCAACTTCATCCTCTTTTGTCCTTTATTTTCTTTTTTGCTCCACAGCATATCAAAGCACTGACTGGACCTCAGGCATCATTCATGACTCCTTCATTACCATCATGATCACTCTAGCTTTGTCTTTGGCCATGCTGGCATCTGCAAATGTTGTTTTCTTATCCTCTCTCACCCTAACTGCATTGCTGTACTTTTTATCTCTCGCCTTCACTAGTTTTCCTTTTCACTGCATTGAATTTAACCGCGTCCTTCAAATTCAAGGCTCTCCAGCAGTGCTATCGCCTTTCTCTCAATGCCATCAGCTCCTGAGCAGAGCCTACAGGCTCTGAGAGAGTACCTCTTTCATACGTTTTTTCACAGAATTGTGTCTGCATGCTTAGTATTGCCAATCTTATGCACTGAACACCTCCCTGCTTTAAATTTTAGTTATCTCTTCATTCTCCAAAAGCTTGGTGATGAATACCATCACATATCATTGCCTTCCTTAGTTAACAAACAAATTGAAATGCACTAATAAACATTAAGGGAACCTGCATTGTCTTTCTCTGCTTTGATGACCGAATTACTATTTGTTTTTTCAGCTTTTGTTTGCCTCTCTTCTAATCCTTGCCCCCTGACCATTCTGTTTCAGCTTTTGGCAACTCTAAAATAATCTGATAACAAAAATGATGTGTCTGCTCTGTAAGGGGATTTTAGTCTCAGGAATAGAAAAAAATCTCAAATATCCTCTTTGCAGAGCTCGTAAAAAACTGTCTGATGTCTTTTTGCAGGGTACTTTGTCTGGAATGTCTGAGCAACACTCCCCAGCTCCAGACATTTTAAAATCTTTTGCTGTATTCTTTGGTTCATCACTGTAATTTTAACTTTATATAATTCCTTGGCCTTCAGTCCCACAAGGTACTGATTATTCTGATTCGTCTTCAAAATGTATTTTATTGCTGCTTGGATATGGCTTTTTCTTTTCACTATTAATGAGTTACATCACTACATTCCTCTTTAAATCCTTCTCCTTTGGTAAGTATGTGAAATTAATGGCTTTTTATTAATAAAAACAGATTAGGTTCCTTCTCCCCCCCCCCATATGTGAATTTATATGCAATATCTTATTTCCTGACTTTTAATGTATCTTAAATTCGAGATGTTAGTACAACAAAAAAAAGACCTCTGTACTTGCATACGTCAAACCCTTGCAGTCTTTCAGTGACATTAACCTTGTGGACTAAAATTAAATGCTGTAATGTACCTGGAGTGTCTTTATGGGCTTGGCCCTTCAAAAACGTTTCACTTTTTCCTCACTTCAGGAATAGTCATGGGCATGGAGCAGCTTTCAGGTTGGTACCCCAGTCAATGTGCCTATTTCATGTGATTTTAATCCCCAGTTTCACATTCCTGTGGTTTTGACATTTGCTCCTGTATGGTTATCCCAGATGTGCACCACCCACTTTCAGACCTGGATATTTCCCTTTCACCTAGGAAATCTCTCTAACACGTCATCCCAAACCTTTCAAGGAAATATGTAAGGGTCTGCAAAAATGAACCCAAATTCTGCTGTATCGAAGCACATTTTTGTTCACCTCTTTCATGGGACTGATTCTGCTGCTATTCCTGAGTGCTAAAATCCTGGAAACTTTGTCTTTGGTGTCCTGAGGTGTGATAAGACAGCTGTTGAAAACTTGGTGTGGGAGTCCAAGGAGGCTAACTTTACCCTTTTATTTCCCCAATAAATGTTTTAGCCTAAAAGGGAAGACAATAGGGACAGGAATGCACCATTTGAAAGGGTATGTGCAATGAGCAACAATCCTATTTTCTAGAAATTACCTCCTCAACAGTTACTGTGTCTCACTAACTTGCAGAAGCTTTTTGCAAGGCATCTGGCCAGTCACTTGTAAGCTGAAAGTGTGGCAAAGAACTGCTTAACTTCGTAAGCCAATGTACTTGCTTACAAAGTAAGAATGAATTCCTGACTCAAATGGTGTCCTTTCTCCCATGTACTGTTTCAACAAATATTTTCCCATTGGTTTTGAAGGAAAATACACAACTAGTGACAAAAATAACCACTGAGCTTTCCAAGAACCTGTGCTCATAACAAGGTCCTTGTTATCGTGGCTTGCTCTTCTGTAGATGATGAAGTACTGCAGTGAAAAATACTATTCTTCCCATTTCACAGGTGGAGAAACTGAGGTACAAGAAGGAATGAGGTGAGCTCAGCTCAGCCAGCTTGATATGATCACTTTTCTAGTCACCACACAGCAGAGTATAGGACAGTCACAAGTGAAAAGAAAGAGGGTTCAGGAGCCCAGACTAAACACAACCAGCTTAGCTCAGCTAGGCTGCCCCTGGGCTTTTAGCTCCTTCATGCAACGTAGTATTTACACGCTCTGTAACCTTTCAGATTCATGCTGGAGAAACAACACAGCTTTCCAGCTTCAGCCAGAGCTCAACCACTGCTGTAATCTCTTACAGCTGCTGTGAGGGGAATGGAGTCTACCATAAACTAGAGAGACACCCTATATATTTAGCTAAAATCCTTAGCAACGCTTCTACACCGCCTGCGAGCCGTTTTAGTTCAGCACAATGTAACTGCAAATTCTTTAAAAAATAAGAAAAAAATTGGCCTTTATCCCTTTGAATCTTACAGAAAAGGTTGCAAACTCTTATTCTGTATGTTCCCCTGTATGTTCCCCAGCTTTCATGAACCAAAAACCACTTTACAAAGGCATGTTCTTTACCAGTTAATTCTGTCCATGTTTTTTTAATCAAGCATCCAGCAGAAGACCACACAGGGAGCTGAGCAGTACAATTTAAAGGGCAAGCCCTTAGTGATGGGGCCCCCCTAAAAGCTAGTAAGACCTCAGAAATGAAAGCTGGCTGGAAAAAGGTCTTGATAGTCCTTAATTAGCAGACACCTCAGCTCAGGCCTAATTTTCCATCTGCTTGCAGAGGTAAAATTTGAAACTTGGTGAGTTGCTGCTGTGCTGTGACCTTTTTGCACCAGCAACCCAAGTGTGGCACCAAGTGTGCCTCAGCATCCAGCACAGGCCTGGGGCAGCAGCAGAATTGGAAACCCCAAATCAGGGTGGAGAGGGTGCGCAGTGGTCAGTTGCAATGACATGCCCTGGTGTGGCCCCATCCATTACCTGAGTGTTGACTGTGATGCAAATACTGAGTATTTTCATGTATGTCTTCGTGATACCCCAGGTATTTGAGTCTCCTCTTCTGCAATATGTGTTACTGCCTGAGAGAATTAATTGGAGTTAGCATTCTCATAATGACTGGCTTTTACCAGCTGTGCGGTTGTTTTGAATAAATGTCAAAGTAACATTCTTATTTGAGATGTCTTTCAGAAGCTCCGATCTGTTTTGTTTGGCTTATTTTGCCTTTTTTTTTTTTAATGGATAATACTCATCCTTCAGTTTATCTATTAGCTGTGCAATCTTTGCAAATTCAGAGTAGCAATCAACTGTCAATTTTCCTTGTGAAAATTTAGTATGCCTCCTACCTTTTGTTGTGGCATGCCGGGGATTTCATGATCCTGTTTCCTCTCTTGCTTGGATATCTGATCTAGCTACGTTGTTGGAATTTAAAGCACAAAAGCACAATTGCAAGCAACTTATTGCTAGTCTGGTTGTAATTTCTTTTGTGCTTTTTAGTTACTCATGGCTCAATTGGATCCTCTTCATCCATTAGTAATAGAGATGCATCCTTCACGTAACAAAACGATTCACAAGGCACCTGGCCAGTCATTTATAAGCTGAAAGGCTGGCAAACAACATTTTTAGCTGCCTGAGGGATTTGATTATTGAAGTCCCTTTGCACAAAATCTGTAGAAAAATCAGGAATCCTATATAGGTTTAGAAGGAATGTCACTAAATAGGTTTATATTCCCATAAATGCCAGTAATTTCTGCATTGGGAAGAGGTGTTCTAACAACTGTTTTTAATTTCTCTGGAATGGCTTTTTTCAACACACATTCTGTAGAAAGACCCAGTTTTCCACTGCTGAGTTGCATTCTTTGGTGTTCACTTTTGTGGTACTTCTCTCCATCAGTTCTTCTGCCCTTTCTTAGGATTATTTAGGGCATTTAAAATAATTATTTTATAATTAGTAATTCTTCAAAATGTATAGGGTTACTCATGGAACAAGGTACTCTGTTCCCTGTACTCTGAGGAACAGAGTCAATGTTACATTTATGGGAAGAGGTATATTAGAGGTCACTACTTAAAAGGCAGACTTGTACAGATCCTTTTGTGGAAGAAAGGTAAAACCTTGTGTTGGTGCATTATGGTACTCTTTTGATTGACCTTGCTTCACTTAAAATTCTGGGAAGTTATAGCAAGAACCAACTTCACAATTGCAGTTTCACAAATTAACATGTGATATATGAAGTATTTGTCAGAGCTTTTAACCTGCATACATTGGTGAGATAAAATGTTTCAGTACTATTCATCTTTCTGATTTTGGCCAGTATATTTTACTCTAAATTTGCCATGGAGAAAAAACATGCACCCTGTTGCCACAGTTAAAATGCAGGATCATGTCTTTGTAAGGTTTGACTGCTTATAGTTTTCTCAACTCCTGCCATTGTGTTGCCTTAACATTTCCTGGGATTTGATATGAAAGACAAAATTTACAGCCTGCAAGCCCTGTATTTAGCCAGGGTTTGACCTGTTCACCCATCAGTCTTTGGTTTCTTCTTGTCAGACTTGCATTTTCTATTAAGCAGTCACAGTTTAGTCATCCTGTCACTTACTGTGACATCCATCACAGTAAGACGGGCAACATCACCTTGCAGCTTTCACTCCCTCCGCTCCCACTGCCTGGAAGCCTTGCTGGTTAGCTCATAAAATACCTTGTGGTCCGCAGAGTGGAGGAGGAGGTCTCGTTGGTATTGTTCTTTCATTACGGCGCGTAGATGTTACTCTCTCACACATTTTCCCAGTTCCAGTGTTCGGTGGGAATCGCCGCCCTCTCTGTGGGAGTTCTGGCTTTGTTCATTGCGTGTCCCTAGCAAGTGCTGCAACTGCACCATAATCTTGTTTGGATTTGTTCTTTAGCTGATGAAGTCCATGCTGTATAGTGCACCTTAGCCTTCCAACAGAGATGCTGTTGCAGAAATTGTTATTGGGCCGATCAAAATTCATAATATCTATAAGCCAAGTAAAACACATCTATTTCAAGGTCTGTCACAAATGGTGACCTTTTTACAGCAGGTATATGCACATTTCACTGTCTACTAACGACTGAAGAAGATAATGTGACAACTGGATTTTTCATGCAGAAATTTTCAGAATAAGATTTCCAGTGGTAATTTCTTGATTGTCTCTGAGCAAGACCGAGATTGGACTTTTGGAAGTATTTCCACACTACCTGTTATTCAGTCTGGCCTGTAATACCCATCTGGAAAAGTTCAGAGATATTTAAGGCAGTAACATTTCTTCTTATTACAAAAACCTGAGTTGTTTGAATCTATTACAGGAAAAATATCATCCTTAGCTGGTACTGAGCTCTATTTAAAGCCAAGTCTGGATCTGCCCACAAAACACAGAACAAGAGTGGGGTGGATATTCCAACAATCTTCTCTTGCAGTTGCTTCCTGCATCCTTCACCTTTTGGGGAAGCATTGGTCCAACGTCCATGGTTCTGGCAGATGTACATGATGGGCGGAGAGGAGATGTGGTACTCCGGTTGGTATGCCAAAGTGTAACTTTCTGTAGTCATTTTTTAGCTGTGATTTTTGTCTATCAGTTTGCTTTCACTTATGATTACCTTTAATGGATATTTTTTGAACCTAAATAGGACCTGAAGAATGAAGGCAAGCAGATTAACAAGAAATGGAGATAGAAACTGTTGTTTCTTTCTAAAAGCAGCTTGAAAATGGGAGTGATCAGATGAACACTGCCAAGAGCAGCTATATTTTCTGTTTTGAGTAATCCAACTGCAATTTTTTGAGCTGTTGGGGTTTTTTGTGTGTTTGGGGTTTTTTTTGTTGTGGGTTTTTTTTTTTTAATCTTTTAATTTCAGAGAGTAGAGAAGGTTCCTAAGTGCTGTTATGGAAATTTACTGCAACTGGACAATGATATGTTTCTGTGACTTTGCTTTTTTTTTTTCACTATCTCCAGATGTAAAATGTCCACATAAAAATGAAAAGATTTATTCAGAAAAGGCACTGCCTAAAGCTGTTCTTTCTGCAAAAGAGTAAACACTGGCACTAATGAAAAAAGGAATTAAACCCCTGTTATTAATGGCTTTATAGGGAGCTACTTTTTCTTCTCATTTTCATCTTAAAACCATATTTTTCAGAAGACTGCAAAAATATAATGAATTTGTATTGGATCTGTGCAGGATCTCCACCCCAGGCTCTGCCTCCCCCAGTGCTAAAGTGGATGCTGAGGGAAGAGTGCAGAAACTGAGAGATGACTACGTGATGTTTCAGCCTTTTTGTTCCTCTTCCTGCCCTCTGTGCTGTCCAAGCCTCTGGTCTTTCCCATGCACACCCTGCTGAGCCAGAAGTGATTTCTGCGTACTTTGCAGCTCAGTGCGTTCTTCTCCACTAACCCACATGGGCTCCCCTTCAATGTATATAAAACGTTATGGTCCATACTGCCCTAGGGCGAGGAGTTCCACCGCGTAACTACCTGGGCTTGCTGCACAACCTGACAGCTTTGCTTGCTGATCCGTGCTTCTTTCTGAAGGCGATAGCGGCTGACCTTTCTTCTCAGATGTATGCCTAGAGCAAACTGGTTTTATTAGGATCTGTGGTGGCACATGAATCAGTATTTCATTGTGCAAAACATTACTGATCAAACTGAATTTTGTGTTTGGTGAAAGGGTATGTGTATATGACAGACATATCTGATAGCAATATTTGCTGAAGGGAAAGTCCGAAAGAGGACCTTGTTATCTTTTGCTGAAAACTTTGACAAATTTTAGCCACTGAGTTTGAAATCTTTTATAAATGTACCTAAGTTGGACTAAAGCTTTGTTAGGGTGGTGAGCTCCATCCACTGTGTCTTAGCCATTTCTAGTTATGAGTTTAGGTCAAGTGCATTGTTTTAGCAATGCTTCTTGCTTTGAGAAGCTCTCGTTGATCTGTTTCTTTGAGAAAAAACACTGAAGAGGGCAATTGTCAGTATGCTCGAACACCGGTTACGGAGCTCCATCGCAGTGGTGTGTTTTCTTAGGGTTGACGTTTGCATTTGAACTAAAACTCTCTTACTGCCTATGCTGCTTCTCTCTTTAACATCAGATAGGAGGTGGAGACTGACTCCTACCCAAGTCTCTTTGCAGGCTGCACATGGACAACTGACAACTGCGAATATGAGCTTATATCTAGCAGCTCCCAAAGGCCATGTGGCCCGGTGCTGCTTCTGAACAGACAACCATTGTATGCCCCGGAGTCCTTTTTTTCCCAGATTCAACAGTCTGGGGAGGTGTGGAAACCCACCAAAGGGTATTGGGCAAGGGATTGTCCTTTTTTTGTTTCTTTCTGTCAGCTGTATGACTTTGGAAGAATTTCCCCACAGATGGGAGCATATGGCCCACTACAGTAACACTTTTTTTCCGTTAGCTGTAAATTTCAGTTTCCAGATCCAGTAAGAACTTTTGGGGTTGTAGCTCTTGCCAGGTAAGATATTGCCTTTACCTCCCTTTGCCCTTCACCAAATGAAGCTGCCTGAGGTTTAATGTTCCCTTCTCTGATACGCTTTTTTGAGAACTTTTTTAACTGTGAAGGCCATATGTTCCTTGTCACACAGAAGACCATTAGCCAAGCCAAGCTGACTGCCAAGTGCCCTGGAGCCTGTGAAGTACTGTGTCTCTGGAGATGTTTTCCCTTTTCATCTTTTCAGTATCTCCCTGCCTTTTCCAGGGATCTGGCCATAACTTACAGCTGGTTTAATGAAGAGAATGTAACACAGCTGGTATTTCATCTTCAGCTGCTCTAGGAATAAATCACATCCTAGGCCCCCTTATCAGCACAATGCCATGAATGCTGTTACTGACACAGAACAAATTGCTTTACCGCTGCACCAGACAAGCTGTGGGCAGCGATGTGAACCCGATACGCTCTTGCACAGTCCGTGTTTGAAATGTCCCAAGTATGTATATAGGTTCACCTGAACGGGGAAGAAAAGATACCCCTTTAAGACAATTTACTACTACTAGGTTGGGTTTGCTCTGCGGTGGCGTTAACGTTTTGTTTATTCCAAGTCTAGGAAAAAGAGGAATGAAATGCATCTGTTCACAGGATTTATTTAATGACTTTCAGAATCATTAGATGTGGAATGTAGTAGGGTGCTTACTCAGGATTTTTTGCTATTAATGAGAAGGTGGTGTCAAATTTTTTTAACGGTGATAAATTTTAGTATTAGAATGGATAGTATTTGTTATTGTCCATTTTAGAAGGTAGTTCTGGGTCAGAATGAACTGGACTACTAAAAATCTCTGGCAACATCCCAACTATTTTGTTTCAAGAAAAATTGCGTTTCTGTACAAGCAGAAATTTTCTCTAACCATTTGAAAAAACTGGGTGTAGTACTACATAAAACCCTTGACAGGAGACCCACTGAAGACAATGAGGTCCCACATGAGCAAAGCAGCTTAACAGCTTTTGATGGCAGAACGTGGCCTTTGTGCTTGCTCCCAAACTGCAGTCTCCTCAGGGCAGGAATGTATCAGCTTAAAAACACATCACTGGTATTAATATTCTCATATTTTACAGATTTTGGACTGTCTTCAATACATTTCCCAGTGATGAGTGAGAAGCTTCTGTTGCATTTCTTTTCTCCCCTTTTTAAGCTTTTGTGGAATAAAAATGTGATGCATGGAGGTAAAAAGCAAATCTTTGCATGTGAGTGTATTTCTCCATGGGCATGGAAAGCAGCTGTTGCCTCTGGAATTCATATGAAGTTCCCAAGGAGAGAAGAGCAGACAATTAGTTCCCTGTTCCGTTGCCTTTCCGAAGCTGTGCCCTGTAAGTCAGAGACTGCGGGGGGAGCACCCCAGGAACTTTCTTTTCTTTCTCCGCAAACTTTGCATTTCTCCAAGCTCAGACTCAAGTCCAAACTCCATGACTTGGACCTGTCACTGCTAGAAGCTTCTGCTATTTCCATGGAAGCAAAGTCGTAACACTAAAAAAATAATCCTTATGCCTGCATGCTAAAATTGCTAAGGTTTCAGAAGCTAAAACGCACTAGCCGTCACAACCGACTCTTGTTTAACTGCAAGAAAGGTTTAAGAAGAGACACAATCATCTGTGTAGGCTGAAGGAGTCTAAGGATCCTCTTGCTGACAGTGTCTAAGCACCAATATGATCACACCGTGTATTGAACAGCACGTGTATTGGCATTCAGTACCTATTAAACAGCAGTTTCTGGCAACTTTAATGTTGCAGCTTTGTCTCTCCCTTACCTGTGGCTTACTTTTAATAAATAACAGTTTACACCGGTGTGTGTTCTGTATTAACATACATGTGTCCCTAATTGTATTCTGTAAGTCTGCCAAATATTTGCTTGTAGTTATTTTAATCACTGTTGGCTTGTCCTTCCTTTCAGTGTTTCATTAATGTAGGATTAAAGACCAAGCTAATGCTGCCTGCTTAATGTCTAGCTGAGAGTGCAGAATGTGGCTTATTTTTGTACCTGTTGGACCTTATTTTAACTATATTCTGTGCACAAAGCTCAGAATAAATATTGTTAAGCCTTAGAGAACGTGGAATTTTTTGAAGCACTTAAATTCTTGTCCGGGGCAAAACTTTATTAATTAAAGTGCAGTGCACTGGAAATGATTAATGGAGTCTTTACTTGGAATGTTTTCTGGCTATCTTGGGGGCTTAAGCATCTGTCAGAAGAAATACAGGAATTTTATTTTTTTTTACTCCCCTAAGCCTCTGTATGCTGAGAGTTACACCAGAGGTCCTAGCACCATTTCTTTGGCACTGTGACCAAACGCATGCCTTTGCATCTGCCTCTGGAGAAAACGGTGAATGAGCAGCACGGTGGAAATGACGGAGGAAAGTCATATGCTGGATGCTTTGGGAACCTGCACGTCTGGTCACCCTGAGAAAAGTGCTAGGTATTTTTCACTAAAACAATTAAAGTATATGAAGATATGATCTAGGGGAGATGCACCTGATATTTCATGCTTATCTGTGATTTCAAAATAGTCTGGGACACACTATAATTACACTCTACTAGCTGTATATAGTAAGATGAGGTGTCAGTGCAGTTTGTGTAAATCTAGCTGTAATAATCACATAGTAGTTTTACTAGCTCAGGCTAGATACTGTGACTTTTCACCGCTTGGTCTTCTGGCAAGGTAGGTCATGTAACATGTTTAGACTTCATTTCCGATAAGAGATCTCACAAGAGTTGAATATTGCAACCAGTACAATGTGCAGAGACCACAGTCCTGGAGAGGACTAGCTATGGCCATCACACCAGTTGGGTGTGATTTGAAAAAATGGGAAGACTTTTTTTCTACGACAGGAACCTTCTGTTCCAGTCACAGAAAACTGATTCAGAAAAATGCAGGGATGATAGCATTCCTGCAAGTGAAATATATGTGCTTTTCTGCCTATATTTAGGTTTGTCCCTCTGCTTATTTTGTTCTAACCCCCAGGGCTACTGTAGAAATAATGAACTGAATCTGTTGACTCTTTCATGTCTGGGAAAAAAAAATCTACTACTGATTTTGGAAAAAAGAGACAAAGCCATGAAGGTACTTTTTTGAATGCTTTTTAAAGACAGAATGTGGTCAGGATGATTAGTACACGTGAAACTTAAACTGGATATCCTATTAACAACTGCTTTCTCTTCAAAAGAATACTATGCATCTGTGTTGAATTAACAAAACTGTCCTTCCGATTCTGTGGGGAAGAGATCCATCCAATGCTCAGGAATACAAAGGAGGACTATAAATTTGTTCACTTTATTATGCCACTTATCAACTTGTCACTTTGTCAGCCTACATTCTTCTTCCAAAACAAACATCTTCCAGTCAAGTGATTTTTTGTGTGTTCATGAGCAGCCACACACTGAAAGGAGTTTATGCAGTGAAATCTGAGTAGTAAACGTTTAATTATTTTGCATAGGAAACAAAAGCTGTGATACTATCATTATCACATTATCCTGTGGTGTACTGAAATATAAGCCATGAAAGAGCTTTTGAATCAGCTTTTTAATCTATTTTTCAGCTTTTCTGGCTTTTAAAAAGAGCTGACCTCTTCTTCTCAACCCACCTATCTGTTTTTAAGAAGAGTCTCTGTGGTTGTTTTCTTTCCTAAGAAGCATCAGTAGTTGCTGTGCTCTGTTCTTATTTTGGTGAAGGATTCTGGCCCAGGAGAAGGCTCACATGTGTGTTGTCAGTATGTATTCCTCTGACAGGAAGACATTTCGAAGTGTTAGCCAAACCATTATTACAAATCAGGATAAAAATCTGTTAACAAAAGGTTAAAAAAAACAGCTGAAAATTTTCCAAAAGTCTGTTTTTAACATCCTCTTTGCCTAGGTTTTCAGTTTCTTGACTAGTGAGAAAAAAATTCAGCCAATTCCCTATATACTTTAAAGCAATTTGTATTGACGTGATGTTCTGACCAAAGAGGATAAGATTTTCTGCTGCAGTAGACCTCTTTTATCGCCAGCTTCTGTCTCTCTTGTACACTTGCATCTTTGCGGAATACTTTAAAGGAAACCCCAAAATTTGAACTTCCTATTATTTTCTTCTTTTTTCACATCCCCCTAAAGGAAATGGGAGTGGAAGAACAAGAACAAAGAAGCAGGGAAAATAAGATTGCAAGCTAACCAACAAAGTACTACTTTGGCATTCCTACAATAAATATTCTGGGCTGGCCCCTGACCTCTGATCTCCCTCTGCTCATTACCAAAAATTATGGGAAACACGTTTCTCATGGGGAAACAGTAAATTTCTTCCAAAGTAAGCAAATGCTTCGGCAGCGTAACCAGCAAAGGCTTGTGAAGCAGCATTTAGCAAAAGAAACGTGTTTCTTCGCAGTAAGTAGTGCTAAGTTTAATTTCCTAAACAATAAATTCCTTTTGCTGTTAATCTGTAAATGATGCAACAGGTGCCAACAGTTACTAGCAGTTTGGTTTTTTAGGGAACTTTCCTGTCCTGCTCCTCCCACCGCCCCATCTTTCAGAAATACACTTTTCAGTATACCAGTATCTTGTTTTAGCAAGGCTGAGTATGCCATGCTAATTAGTCATATGGATGGTAACGCAGGCTTACTAATCTTACGGATATATTTGCTAGAGGGAGTGAAGAGAGATTGTTTTCATTATAGAATCAATACATTGTGCAAAACCAGCGTGAATAGTTACTCTGGCAGCTCCTTTGTTTATGGAGGGTGATATACACGCTCCATATCCTGTCATCTACAGTATTTGGCAGTGCTCTTAGCAAGAACTAGTTTGGTTAATCCAGCAGGATGCAAACTTGGGGCCCCTTGAACTGTGGATATTCAAGAAGTCATGCTCTCAGTTTCAGAGAGGAATGTTGAAATAGAGGTGGTCCCTTTAAAGACATTTAAAGACATTTCTTATATGCAATTTGCTGCTGTTTACATGAGATGTTATCTAGAGGATGCTGAGAATTTAAACATGACTGTTCATTTGTGCTTACCGGTAAGAGCTGATTGTAACCATCTGTCGTAGAACAGACTCAGAAAGGGATGACCTTTCTGGTTTCTGGTTCCTGCCTGCCTGAGCTCAGCCTAGCAAAACGAGAGACGCTGTCGTGCTGCTGGGTCCTGGCTGAATGCTAGACGGCAGCGGGGGATCCCTCAGCACGCCGTTTGTGCCGGAGTTTGGCAGTACGGCGCAGTCGCACCTCATTTTTAAATGTAGTTGACAATCCGTTCGGCAGGGTGTGTGGCGCGGGTAGGATTTCTGCTTTGCTTGCAAAACAAGGTACTGCTGATAATATTTCTATTGAACTGTCAATAAATGATGAGGCTTGGATCCCTTGATAAGCTCCGAATGGGCAGAACTGGATTTATTTCAGTGAGGCTCCAAGCGACTGCAAAGACCCACCCAGACAAGGATACCTCAGTGCAGGACCACAGGTTGGACACGTGGCCCACAGGGTACGAGCTGTTTGACTAGTGTTTAAAATGGAGGTAATGGAAGTTTCCTAAACAGGAATGTCTTAGTTTTAATGCGCACTGCCAGTAAATGGTTTGTAATGTACAGGCTGTTAAAATACTGACTCTGACCTTGTTGTCAAGTCCCTGTTGGTGTGACACTGGTCACCTGAAACCTTTAACACCTGGCACCAGCAGTTTGGAGATGCAGATGCTCAGCACCTCTGCAAGTCAGAGTATCCCATGACGACGTCCAACCGCAGGACTGCGAATTGCCACAGACGCGGTCGTTCCATGGCCCCGTCTGGTACTGACAAGACCGAGAGGGATTCACTGTGTGAGGCTCCTGCGAAGAGGAAGGGGCTAAGAACTGTCAGGAGATGGGTTCAGAACTGATAGAAATGAGACTCCAGAGGACTGTATCTATGACCTGTATGAAGATTGTGAATGAGGAAACATGGGCTGAACGTGGTAATACAGACGAGATAGGACATCAGTTTGAGTTAAGAATTTTTTTTATTATACCTTCAGTGGGACCTTCCCCATCTCCTTTGTGCTTGAAACACAGTAATTTTCTGTTATTTTTACGATCTCTTTGGGCTACTCAAAATAAAAACTCCAGAAACAGAAGTCTAAAATGTGTTTTGGTTGAGGCTGTTTTATACACAGATTTAAAAAAAGCAGTGGTTAAACTAAAGAGTCTTTCATCTATTTGATATGATTGTGTCCTCTTTATTCAATCACAATGTATGAATCCTAAGGGGTAAAGCCTGGTCCTAAAGGGTAAAATCACTAATATCATTGTCGCAGCTCTCGTTGGCTCTAGTGGAGATCGTCTTCCACCACAAACCTGACCAGAACTCTGCAGTTTTGTAGCTTGCCTGCATCCCTGTTGTCTCAGCTGTCCTGCATGTAACCCAGGTCATCTTTGGAAATAAAGGCACAGTATTAGAGACAAAAAACCCAGTGTTTTCACATAGAAAATTTCTTTTATCTGGTATCTTGTTGGTCAGCATCCCACATAGTACTGGAGAAAAAAGGGAAAGGCAGGTGAGGGAAGTGAGGGAGATTTTCTGGCCAACTTCAGCTTATATTGACTACTAAAGTCAACATTTAGTTTACAGTGAACTATAAGGTCTGGTTAAGAACTTGTCCCTAAACTTTAGATGAGGCTTATAACTGTAATTGGCTGCACTTCCCTGAAGGCTAGAAAAATTTGACTAAGCATTTCTCTGCTTCTGCAAGCCTCATTTAGGGGAGGAAGTCAGCTACGTTGGTGAGATACAGTAGAGAGAGATCAAGGGTCTCAAGGATGCATTTCTATTAAAAATACTGGAACCCTCCAAAATTTGCTAATGTGCAGTAATTACCAGGTTATTATTGCTTCTCTCACGTGTACTAATGACCCTTCTCTCCTTCCAATAGGTTTTTTTTTTTGTTCTAAATGCCACAAAGTTTTGTGGTTTTTTTTTCGGACCAGTTGCACAAGCAAGGTAACAGCGTATGTAAGTCATTGCCTTCTTCAGCCACAAGCAAAATGCTGTATGGTTGCTTGTACATCTGAGCTACGTGTTTGAAAGATGAGGTTTAGCTGACACCTTAATTCTCTTTAAAAGTGCTATGGCAGGGTTGTGAATGAAGGAAGCATGATCTGGCCTTTCCCAGGATATATGCAGTGCACAAAGGGTCTTCCCAACGGTGGCACCCAGCAGTGCTACTTCCTTCTGAAGTTATGTAAGGAGGATGTACGCTATGGATACATGCATTTGGTCTAAACAGTCAGTAAG
Source organism: Phaethon aethereus (assembly GCF_964289735.1). Taxonomy (NCBI): domain Eukaryota; kingdom Metazoa; phylum Chordata; class Aves; order Phaethontiformes; family Phaethontidae; genus Phaethon; species Phaethon aethereus. The sequence goes on along the minus strand of NC_138577.1, from coordinate 37,303,760 downwards.
AGAAGGATGCTTGAACAACCTTTGCATGGCTTTTCCTGGGAACTTGGTTCCCATTTAAATGGCTCCAACTGGGGAATCTCCTAACTTATTACTGTATCTCCACCCCCCCCAACAAGTAGCCAGGCTTGTATGTCTCATGTTGCATGCATAGAAATACAGAAAAGAGTTTTGTTTCTTTTTTTAAAAAAAGAAGAAAAGGGAAAAATTCTCTTGGGTTATGCCTTCAATCTCATTTACTTTCAATCACATTTTTAGAAGCCATTCTTTCTACCTCTTCTTAGGATGAAAGAGCAATTAGCAGAATACAAGAGCCCGAAGTAATGAAATACAGTATGTTATAAAGACCATGAGCCAAGATCATACCCGTCACCACAGGTAAGAGGCCTTTGATACTGCCTCTGTAATTGTTTTCCATGTAATTACATACATGACCTGAGTCTGTGATATAAAAGGATCAAACTACAGTTTTTGGTTAGGCTCTTAATAGGGTTTTTGTTGTTGTCTGCATTGGTTTTGCCAATTAGCCAATTGCTATTGCCTGCACGACCGAATAGTTCAGTAAATTCCACTGGTGAGATTTTAAGCTTGTCTTGGTTCAAACTTTGAACAATAGTAAAGAGGAGTTTGGTACACTTTATAATGGTAATCCAAAGATGCACATTTAAACTTCTGCTCTTCCCAAAAAATTTCAAGTGCAGCCTACGTCTTTGTGCTATTAAAACTTGTTCTTTTTTTTTTTTTTAATCAAAAGGGTATTTAACAAAATGTCTTTTTCAGTTTTTGAAGTCTCCTTAAATATCCAGTGATGTTGCTATGGGTGATGACAAGCTAAACTGTGAAGAAGTAAGAGTTGTCAATTCTGATGACCTCAAAACTTATATAAAGTTCAGTTTTGCAGAACTTCCATCTCACTGGGCACCGTGTTTAGTCTGGGTGGCTAAAGAAATGAAATCTTTCTGGAAATGAACCAACAATCAACCAACAATTGGAAAACTCTGTATATGCTCACAATACAACTGTTTTGGGGGTTTTTTTGGTAAAGATATAAATCATGTCAGATCAAAGCCCTGTTTCTGTGGCTTAAAGTAGAGCTGCCTGCTTTGAATAAAAGCTCAATTCATGATGGTTTTCAGTCCTAAACCCTCAGCTCTGTTGGCTGCATCCTGAAAATAGCCTGGTGGCTGTCTTGGTTCTTGTGCTGAACTTGTGCTGAGGCCATCTCCTCAGCTGACCACGCTTCAGGGCCGAGACCTCCAGACAAGGATGGTCACAAGCTGCAGGGACAAAGTCATGCCACTGCAGCTTTCAGTGAGTGTTAGTGCAATGCCTCAGCTCATTATTTCTGCTTAAAGCAGGGTGTATCCTCCAGGGAAAAGCTCCATATTGACAAGGCTGCACACCAGCAAGGGCCAAGTGAACTCATAACAGCACCAGCCAGGGAGTGTTTGCTCAGCATGGTGATGCCCCACAGGTAAAGCTTCCTTTGGGCTTGTGGGCACAGATGTCTCCAAAAAACTGAGCAGCCTTGACCTTTAGGTAGGTTATTTTTTTGAGATCATTTGGTTTGACTCTGAACTCAGCCTGGAAAGTGCCATTTGCAAAAGCTGTTGGGGAATGAGACGGGCAATTCAAATTTAGGTACCTTTACTTCATAGATGTGTCCCTGTACACTGTACTACTGTTAAGGTTGAGTAGGTCTCTAATCACTCTGCACAGACTCTGGGGGAGATGTTTCCTCTTCTCTCTGTCTGTATGGATGAATGAATAAAGTAATTGGATATTTCAGTCTAACACTGACACTTGAGATTTGCCCCCAACCCATCCTGTGAAAGCCATACCAAGATGAGGTTGGATGAGACTTTGAGCAACCTCATCTAGTAAAAGATGTCCCTGCCCATGGCAGGTGGGTTGAGCTAGATGATCTTTAAAGGTCCCGTTCACTCTAAACCATTTTGTGGTTCTGTGATTCCATGAGGCTTGTTGGTGGTCTTGAAATTTCGCAGCTGGCTCAATTTCTGTGATCTAGTGCTCTCGCTCTTTCAATCTAACCTTGACCTTTGGGAGGGGAAGGTCAGAAAATGGGAAAATTTTCTTTGTCACTCATTCATATTTCTGTTCTTCCACAACACCCATCTCTTTCTGGAAACACCAGTGTTTCTGGCCAACACTGCAGTCCTCAGGAGACTTCCTTTGTCCTTTTTTTTATTTAGACCTAGTCTGGCTAATTTCAAATGCTGTTTGGAGAAACTTCCAAGTGAAAAGACACCTCACACTATCATTCACTGGTACTCTGTAAAGAACCTCAGCTGGAAAGAGGTTTTAAATGAAGTAAATTTCTTTCCTTTTTTTTTCTTTTTTTTTTTACTGAGCTCACTCTCTGACCAGTGCAGGGAGGAAGCTGAATTACTTTTGACTCCTTGCCTAGTTGAAATTTTGAAAAAGAGGAACTAATAAAGAAACCAGAACTAGAAGTAGATGTTGATCCAATTCAAGGAGAAACCATCTGGGCATCCAAATTTCAGCACAGAGGTTTAGGAAACCAAAATATTAGCTAACCAGTTTACAAAGTAAAAATCCAGGATAAGCTCAAATAAGAAACAGACTCTGAGAATAAAAACTAGACACTTCTAGAAGAAACTGAAATGGAGCTACAACTGGTAATTTAAAGAGTTGGAAAAACAAAGACTTGAAAAAAACAATGAAAGAGGAATAGAAGGAAGAATTTGCTTTATTTAAAAAAAAAATGCTACCAACTACAGATGTGACTACATGCTGAAATTTTAGAAAAGTCTCTGCTCTTGATAATTTGTCCAGGTGTTTTGTGATGTGTGTTTTACAATTTTGCTTTCTAGACATGGGCGATCATGAAGTCAACACAACTCAAAACACTTTTTTAAGACTCTTTCTTAGGTATTCAGAAGTTCTTGCTTGAGAACTTTCTCCTTCTCCTTATATTATCTACTGTCATCCTAAGAGCTACTCTAAAAATAAAAAGAGAGGAAAAAATCATTCCTTGCTTCCACTGACCTGACTTAATTGCATTACTTGTATAATTTGTTATCAAATTCTGGCTGAGTTTTATCTGGTCAGGCTGGTGAAGTGTTTCTTTGGCCTCAACAGATCATAGCTTAACACTAGCATGTTTTTCAATACTAATACCAAGACAAAAGTGTGCTCTGGGCTGTATGAGATGGTGCTGTAGGCCATACCTGGTGCCTAGGCTTCAGTCTCTCATTTTCGAATGTAGTCTTTGTTCTGCACTCTTCTTTTCTTTTTGGCTTTATCTTTGGAGCCTCCCAGGTTGCCCATTCTCTCCTACCCTCCTGAGTACTTCCCATCCGTAGGTCTGTATCTGCTCAGGCAACAGTAGATGTTGCGTGGGCCACAGCTGGGCTTTGGCAGTAAAATAGAAAGATCACAGGAATACCCACATGTGCAGTGGGGATTTTCTGGAGAAGTCTGAACTTCACTTTTCCAGTTTATAATTTCATTCATTGCAAGCAAGGATCAGATCTGGTACTGTTATAATTAAAATAACACATTTTCCTAGATTTCCCCAAGCCCGCTCCAGGTGCATACAAGTGGGGTTTCCTTTCTTGCTCTATCTCAGAAGGCTCCTTCGATTTTCTTTAATTAAATTCCCACCTTAATAATACCTTGGCTGAATGCCAAGATATGAAAATTCTTCAGAAAATAATCTTTTTAGAGGATTATAGCAGATTAAAGCACCGCCCTGTGCTTAAAGACTTCAGCATACCTTCTGAACAGTTAGAGATTGCAGTAGTTTTAGAATATGTTGTCACACTTAGTAAAGCATTGCTGTATGTAAAAAAGTAGGCTTTGGAGGGAAGGGAAATTCTTCATGATGATTAGCTTCGTGCTGATTATGCTTCTGAGGAGCATTCTGCCTTTGCAGAACTTGCAACTTTCTGCAGGAAACAAAATAAAATGGATGATATTGTTTGGAAACAGATATTTCCTGTAAATCTTGCAGATATTTCATAGTCAGTGAGCTAAACAAGGAAAGTCAAAGAAAGTTTAGAAGCATTAACTGAGATGAAAATCCGGTTGTGCCAGCTGTGGTCTAAATCCCTGTAAACCAAAATAAAGGCCCTGACCCTTAAAAGGCTCAGTTTTTAAAGACTCTGTGTAAAAATATTCAGAGCCTCATTAAGTTAACTTTGATTGATCTCGACTAAAACAAATAAGGAACCTTTTCTGAGTGAAGTGATATTATTTTAATGGCAATAAACTAATATTTCTAAAAGCCAAAGTAAATTGGATAGTAGTTTAGCTATGAGAACAATTCCCCATCTGCATTAATGGAGACATGTGATCCAAGGGTTTTGGTGGAATGATTGGAGCAGGAGCAACAGACTTTCAAGAAAGGGGGGGAAAACATGGGCATTTTGAAGCCTAGTCGTGAGCATTGTTACAAAGAGTGGGCAGAGTGCCACTATGCTGGAACCATAAGTACAAATATTCGTAATTACAATTTCTAGAACTGAAATTCTGTGATGAAGTTCAAAAGTGCAAGCATGCCTTTTAATGCTGCAGAATACACTCTTCAAGAACAGTGGTAGCCTGAGTTTTTCTTCCTACTGTATTGTTACATGTCTTTACCATTCTGATCCATGAGCTACAGGCCACCTCTGGTGGTCACATAGTCCCACAACCCTGGTGGCCATTACCTGAGGTCCAATTAATAGTTATTTCCTTTATTTATCATCTGTGACACAATGCTTCGTTTGCTTTTAGTTGAAATATCTGACAACTTTTCTTCACAAACACATAGTGCATATATTAAGTCACAATTACTAAATATAAAGAAGATTTCAAGAAATAATGTCAATTACTGACGATGGATTCAGCATGCACTTGATTTTTATTCTCATGTCCTTTCTTATTGTATCTGAATACCTAATGAGTGATCACAATTCCCAGTCCTCTTTGCCTGCAGGGCACCATTATAGAGCTGTGCTCCACTTTTCTTGTGGAGAAGCAAAGGGAACCACACAGCAACATTTTCAAGTTTGCATTGCCTAGAATTTGAAAACGGAGACATAGCCTGTAGTAGACTCTATTATAGTGACTGTCTGCAAGACTTAACATTCTCGATGAGCAGCTACATTATTGCAGTGAATATTGGGTTCAACTAGGTGATCTTTGAAGGTCCCTTCCAATGCAAACCATTCTGTGATTTTGTGATTTTAAAGAAATAAGGAAAGAGCTCCTAACGAGCCTATCTGCACCAAATGAGGAGAAGTGTCAGTTGTTCTAGGATATATGGCATATAATTTTAGAAGAAACTCCACAAAAGCAAGTGATGTGTCCTCATTTGATCATGCAGGGCTTACTGTAAAGATGAGTTATGTGCTATGCCAGGCTTCCTGTAATAATCTCAGATGTTAAGGACACAGCTATAGACAGTTTGGGAGAGGAAAGCTTGGCAGGTATTAAGTCAGTTTTGTAGAAACGCTGGCTTCACCCAAAGAATGGTTAATCTAGATTTCCAGCTTTATAAAAAAAAAACCTTTTATTTGCTGTAATATAGGCAAAAATAGTACCTTGGCTCTCTTTCCCTCCTTTGTTCTCTGCCAAAAGACTACACTGTTTTAATCAAAAGACTACACAGTTTTAGAGACCAATCTTAGTAAACATAAATAAACCATTTTTTCCACGATATATGAGTAATAGCATTGTTATTCTTTATAATATGTTCCAGCTGAGTATCTCAGTGTTTTACAAACATACAACTTGACTCCTTAAGAGCAATCATGCCTTCAAACAGCTTTGACACAATTTGGGCATCCATGGATCAGGTTGTTTAACATGACTGAGGTGAGGGAAATTTTCATTTGGTAGGAAAACTGAGATAAAAAATGCTTTCCAGGAAGCTGGACTAAAGCTTTTGAGCTGAAACCAGTATCCAGAATTTCTAACTTTAGATGTCATGCTCAATCTGGCAAGCACTTTGACATGCTGGCATGTCTCTGCCGTGTTCATTACCTGTTAGAAGTAAGTTGAAGGGCAGCTGTGCTTTCTGAGAGATTCTCCCTGCTACTTAACATGAAATGAACCTCCAAATGCAATCTGAAGTGAATAACAGTTTTCTGCTGGTTTGAGATTCTGCAGTAGGGTAAATACAGGCTTTGTCGTATTCCGTAAGTGGCTGTTGTCGGTGGATTGGATCTGAGTAACATCCCTCGTTCCCTGTAGATTAACAGCTTGCCTTTCCATCACTTTAGTGGAAGTGTATGCAGATTAAAACTCCCTTTAGGTCACAGTTTCTTTTTTTCAGACAAACAGCAATGTCATGGTTCATAAATTAAGAGGTCAATTGTTTGTCACTGGAGCTGAAAATATCTCCCTAAAGGTTAGGCTTCTGAGAGATTCTTTAAAATGCTGGCAAGTTTCTATGACAACGGTCCTTTGAAAAGAATGTTTTCTGATACTTACCAGGAAAGAAATGTCAACAGTGTGATGCCTTATCATTTTGGACCCATTAGCTTAGAAACCTTTGCCACGCTGTTTGGAGTGTCACTTGACATTGTTGATTACAGGGAGAGTTAAACCTGTGTCACATAAAACTCAGTAGCACTGATAAAATGTAATTTCCGGTCTTTCTGTTTTCCAAGGACAAGAATGGGTTTGTGGAATACAGCCAAAACCAATGCTCTTTATTCATGCACTGTACTACTGAATCTCAAGGGCTGGTTCATTGCATGTCCAATGCTTGTAAGGGCATAGGTGTCATCTGAATCCAGATCTCCTGGCTGCCAGGCCACAAACCATTTTTTTTTTTTTATAAAAGTCACCAAAACCACCAAGGACTATGCTCCAAACTATGAGTATATATAGGACACATGTTACAAGGAGCCTGCAGGCTGTAATGTCTCTGTGTAGGCATATCTCTCTATTCAGTTTGCAACTGCAGCAACCCTTCCAGAGCATCACTGCCACTTGGTGACTGTGGGTGAGCAAAGGTTTAACCAAGCAGAGAAGCTTTTTCTTGTGTCTTGGTCTTGGATGAAGCTTTTCAGTGCCTCAGAAGTGGAAGAGGAAATAGACGTACTCCCTGCAGCAAGGACCATCTCCTCTGTTGTGTTATATATGTTAATTGCTTTGTACTGTGAAAATTGAGCCTGCTTCTTGCTTGACTATACCTGATAATCAACAGATCCTCAGTCTCCTATGAAAGAACTCAAAGGATATCTGGTATAGTACTTGCTTGGTCCTAGTAATTGGTAATGCTCGAGGATGCTTTTGGATGAAGAGGGGAATGCTCAGTGCTTTTTGGATGAAAAGGGGAAATAACCAGCAGACCATTTCAATGTGAATTTCATTATTAACTTCTTGCTTGTAAACTCTGGTTTATTGTGGATGAAGACAACAGGCTGGAGCAGCAGCATTACCCTCGTAGTTGTGGTGGCGGTGCACAGAGCTGCAAAGAAGCCCCAGCCAGTGACTCCAGCCACAAGCATGCAGTGGTCCCAGATTGTCCTTATTTCTTCGATAGGAAGTGTGCTGTTTTTTTGATGGCATGAACATCATTATCATGTTGGCATGAACATGATTATCATGTTCTTATGAACCTGATCGTCAGAACCACTAGGCATGTCTCCATGCAAGCCTAGAGGATTGATAGCCTCTTGCAGGATCAGCTCTCTGTCTTCTTCACTGCCTGAACTTGTGTTGCTGATCTTGCATTTTTATGCTTAGGAAGAACGTAACTTAGTGCACTCAGGGGCCTTCCCACGTTTGTGGTAGCCAGGAGGACAGTGAATCTTTATGGGCAGAATATATATAAGCTGCAGAAGAAAAAGAAGGTAGCTTTCATACTTCCCCTTTTAAACATGATCTTTCACTCTGTTCTCCTCAGCCGGTATTAAAGACTGAAGAGTGGACTGTTGCTCACAGAATAAAATTTCTGCCATGTACTATATACCTGGGAAATAATTGTCTCTTTTTTTTTCCCCCACAGCTCAGCAGATCCTCCTGGGTACAGCCTTTAGGTTTGGGATGAGCACATGTCTTTTATTACTTTGAGAACCTCATCCTCCTTGCAGGAGTGTCGACTGAATGTGCAGATGACAGACAACGAGCAGTTTTTAGGCTGTTCTGTATCTATGCAAGTTGAAATGAAAGAGAAGCGATGGAGGCTGTGTGCAGTGGGGGGTATGGGTGTATGTGTTCTTGCTTGTTTTGTGCCTCAGCTACACTTTTTTTCTTTTCCAAATAAAATGCTGGAAAGAAAGGGACTGATTATGACTGTACCTTGTTAAAGAAAGCTTACAGAAAGCAGTTGACTGATCACCTTCATATCAACAGTCTGGGCTGCATGACTTTACCTAGTAATTAAGAGGGAATATGTTCTGTGCTTAAATTTCATTCACAGGAAACTGAGCTATTCTCGTTCCTGCCTGGACAAACGTTAAAATAAAAAGAGTGAGTATGTGTACAAAAGGCATGTCTTCACTCCAATGCTCTGGCATTTCTCAATAAAAGCTTTGGTAATTTTGGTCTATCCTTTAGGTAATGTGACCTTGATAGATGGCAAAATTTAATTGTAGTTAAGGAGTGCAATAAGAAATAGGATGCCAAGTTCATTGCTGGAGTGATCAAACTGGTTTGAAAAGAGCTTCTGTGATTATGTTATAAATTAATGGGCCAGATACATTATAATTTAAAATAAGTCGCCTCTTCTTTAATCAGCCTGTAAGTACAGTTATGTTGATGATCCTAACCAGACCGCTGTACAATACAAACAGGCCATTCATCACAGTGAATTAGAAGGTACAAAACACAAACACACAAGCTAACCCACAGCCATCTACACAACTCAGAGTAGATTAATACTCATTCCAAGTTTTTCTGAAACTTGATAAAATATGAGGATTACTACAGGCCTGAAACCCAGGACAGTATACCGCTCTGATACTAGTATTGTACCCCAAGGAAATTTTTTTTTTGCCTAGTGTGTTTTCATAAGCAAGTATAGCCCAGATTGTATCATACTACACATGGTATAGCTTTGAGTTCATTTTAATTTTTAACAGTCATCTGTTTTCGTCATCTGCCTTTAAGTCATGTCACAGGAACATCTGCTGGTTCTTTTCTTTTCTTTCATACTATTGACTTCAGTTTTGCATTTTTATAGTGCGGTTTTTGTTTCCATATGATGGTCAAAGTCAACTTGCTTGTTCAAAAAGGGGCAAGGGGAGGCAACATGCTACAGAGGTACAGTCGTGCTGGATTTGGCCCCTGCTTACACAGGGAACCTGAGAGTCAGTAGGTCTTCTCCATGCTGTCCCTCTTCCACTTGTGACAATGGCCAGTGGCTGGGCTGAAAATCTGTTTGTCCCCTACCCTTAAAAGTGCTTTTGGTCCCTATGCTGAGATGGGCGGAGGGTGGGCTGTCTCTCGTAATTCTGTCCCTGTATTGCGACTTTGCAATACAGCCTCTGCGCGCTGAAGTCGTGGGATCTCAAGTTTACTCCTCAGGATGCACCAATAAGACACCGCGTGGTAGCAATTTTTCCTTAGACTCCCGCCAGCCAGTCAAATCTGCAAATCTGATGTGAATCTCATGACAGAAGGCTGGAGAGATAGATACCTTGAATTCTACAAGGTATTAAACAATTGCTGGGATTTGGCCTATGCCCTTCCTCTTTCCCGCTGTTCTGAATGGAACAAAAAATTGAATATTCATGGATTTTCCTCTGTTGCAACTGCAATTAGTCAGTAAAATGAATATACGTTAATTTGAATACTTAATACTTTAATATGCAACATTCAAATTTATCATTTTGAACAGCTGAATATTTCAGCTTGTAAAAAGTATCACATTTATAAGTGGGTGATATGCATTACTATTAAATTGATAATTCACTTGATTTTAATTTCATCAGCTGCCCTGAAATAAGATCAAACCTGCTTCACCATCACCTTATGGAGGATCATGTCTGTATTTCAGTAAAGACTCTTTTTCCCTTCTTGTAGGGGAAAACTGATTGACAGGAAAAGATTTTAGGTCACCTCTTTGTCTATGAATTTTAAGACATAAATGAATGTGTATGTGTGTGTGAGAGAGCACATGTGTGCATGTGTGTTGAAGGAAATAAACTAGCAGAAGTGGAGAGAAAAAATGAGCAAACCTTATTAACGGGAGCTCAGTTTTTAGTCCCAACAGACTGAACTAGCAGAAGGGGAAAGGAAGATCTGGGGCTGGCTGCCAGAGAAGCACTGCTGAGTGTAAACAAGGCATCTCAGAATGCCCTTATCGTAGGGAGCCCGAAAGTGTTTGTACTCCGGGGCTCTGCAGTCAGGAGCAGTCTTGCAAGCAAAGAGTGTTTATTGTGGCTTTTTAGTACGGAGAAAACTACAGCCGAGCTGACCAGAAAGACTGGAATTTCATCTATCTTCCCCCCCCCGCCTCGCCCCGCGTCTTTCTCTCTGTCGCCCACTCATTGGATTTCTTTCTCTGCCAGCCTTTTAAACCAGAGATTACTGGGTCAGTGACATTCATTATTCCTTGTATTCGAGTATGATCTCCTGTTCAGCCTCCTGGAGAAGCACGGCTACCTGTAAGTATCTGCTTCAAGCTTCTTGCGTTCACTGAATGCTGCTGTGTTTGTGGCTGAAGTAGCGTTTAACAGCTTGCAGCACTGGGTTTGCTGCCGCATGTTGCAGCAAAGCAGTTGGACAGTAATTTTTGTACTCAGGGTGGATGAAATCTCAGTTCTAACTTTGGAGAACAGGCACTGGTCCTTGCCAGTGGCTTAGCAGAAGTTAACTTGGAAGTTAGGGATTCCAAGCAACTTAGTTTACCCTAATGTTCAAGTTGATATGTTTTTCTCAACTGTGCTGGTTTTCTTCCACCAGCTCTAATAAAACTTTGTGGTTTTAGCTTTTGTAAAAGCTCGGAAGCACTAAGCAAGATTTCTTTTCTTAAAATTGTTTTTTTCAGTAAGACACACTAGGAGAGAGAAACATGATAAAAAGCACTGAAGAACAATAAAAACTTATGATATCAGCAAGTCTTTCTAAAGGTTATATTTCATTTAGTAGTGAGAACTTGTTTTTTAAATGCATGTTTTAAAATTGCAGACTTTTATTTTGCAGTAGGGATCTGTAACAGTTTTCACAGTTTCATGTATATTCAGACAGCTGACTTCATTCATCTCAATCAGACAGATGTTCATTGGTCATGTGTATGAGTAAATGTTTATGTGTGTTTCTGAAAACACATACACGCTTGCACAGTTTTTACATTTCCTGCTGATTTCTATGCATTTATGTAGAATAAAACTTTAAAACATCACCTTTTAGAGAGTAGTTGCTGTCGCTCTGTGTTATTCTGAGAACTCAACAAATCCTGTAGATAATTATACACAGTTTCTTGAAAGTTTCTTTAAGTTTCTTAAAAGTTATGTTTTTGCTAGTTAGGGAATTCTACTAGTTCATAATGTCAGCCAACTCAGGACTGCACATTACCTTAGGCAAAATGCATCTCTGCTGTTGACATATGTCCAAGGTGTCTGTGGAAGGCATTGGCACTGTAAATCACCAGTTGCTTTCACAGTAAAAGAGCACAAACATCTGCAGAAGTTGTCCCATCTCTTTTCTCTTACTCGGGTGTTACTGCTGTGGGCCTGCCATCATTTTCTTCATGATTCTTCCCTGGGGTTTATTTTGCGTGCACCATGACTGTGTGTAGATAGTTTTGACCTAGAAAATGGGATGGTTTGGATCAGGGCACCTTTAGATTTTGAACAATTTTTCCAGCATAGATACCTGCTCTTAGAAGAACTAGGCAAGTATAAGGACAAATGATTAAACAAGGCCCTGGACAGTGACTTGATTTTTTAAATGAAAGTACCTCATTTCTGTTCATTTATTACGTTCATTTTCTGCAGTCCTTGAAGTAGTCTTGATAATATTAGTCTATGATAATAGTAGTTACAGTACAAGTGGTCTTGATAATATATGTCTATGATAATATTAGTTACAATACAACAAGAATTCATTTATCAATGGGCAAAAGCAATGATCACTGACTTCATCAATCTAACAGGGAATTTAGATAGCAACAACAGTACATGCAGTAAAAACCTTATGGTAAAACAGCACATGCTAGTCAAATAATGGTACGTTAAAAGTGCAATCCACTTGACTGTGCCTGTTGAGCATAAAGGGAGACTGAGCAGATCATCCATCATCAATAATTTAACTTTGCTTCTCTCATTTTTTGAGAGTCTGTTGCAGTCAGTTGTGGACCCGCATTAATTTATCTCATGCTAATGGCTGTGTGGGCTACAATTACTGCAGCTAGGGTGTCGGTGCACAACTTCATGCTTTCACAACTTGCAACATGAGATCCTTGGGATGATTCAGCTGCCTTTTGTGAAGCTGGTAAAAAAAGCTGAATAGCCTACATTTGGGAAGTTGTTAAACACTCCCTAATGAAATGTGTTATTTCCGACTCTAGTTGCTATCATTCTGAAGCCTGCAACCGTATATCAAAGAAGTCTAATAGCTGGCTGTGAAGTTAAACTGTAGCTGGATTGTATTTGATTTTCTGACAAATGTGGTCTAAAACCATTACATGACTACATGAGTTGACAGGTTGTAGCTGCATTGTGCAGGTATCCTGAATGCGTAAGGATACACCTTTATCCATGAAAATTGTTAACAAAAGAGGAACTATGATTTCAGGGATTTTTAGTGGATCTAGATTAATTTTGATGAGATATGTTTACTATTTAATCTAGTGCATACTCCTTGTTTATCAAACATAATTTGAAGGCAATCATACCACATCTAAATAACTTACCTATTTCACAGAAGAACCTCAAATCACTTTTGATTTGTTTGTAGGGAACATCAAACTTCCAATGGAGTCTACTCACATACCTTTGGAAACCTAAATTTGTGTCTGGGCTACATCTATCCTCTTTCCCTTAAATAGCTATATAAACAGGAAGGAATTGCTCTTTGGAGGCACATCTTTTGCTCCCAGAATATCCTGACAAAAAGCTCAAACAGACATCTAACTTTCACATATCTAAGGCACAAAGGGATGAACTAAGCCTGCGTGTTTGTGGGAAAGTGTAAACCATCTACCAGCTGTTAAAATTTAAGTGTTCCAAAAAATCCTCTGTGTAGCATGTGCAGCAGATTGCAAGCTTTCTTTTGTTTAACACTGTGAGATGCAGCACACCCTCCAGTGAGCTTGTTTTTGTGAAGATCATTCTGCAAGGTCTTCCTTCTCAAAAATTCAAAACCTCTGCCACTACTCTCAAGGCTCGTCAGCTCAAAGCTCAGTCTTCTCCCCCACACTCAGTTAACCAGCCAAGCGATAGCATCGCATAAGGAAATTATTCTAAAAACACTAAAACCACATGCTGTTCTTCAGGTAGGTTTCTACCTGTACGAGGGAGTCTGCCAGAGATGGAAGTCCACTGCCATTTCACAGAATCACAGAATCATTAAGGTTGGAAAGGACCTTCAAGATCATCAAGTCCAACCATTAACTCAACACCAGCATGCCCATTAAACCATGTCCCGAAGCGCCACATCCACACGTTTTTTAAACACTTCCAGAGATGGTGACTCCACCACCTCCCTGGGCAGCCAGTTCCAATGCTTGGCCACTCTCTTGGTGAAATAATTTTTCCTAATATCCGATCTAAACCTCCTCTGGCACAACTTGAGGCCATTTCCTCTCGTCCTATCACTAGTTACTTGGGAGAAGAGACCAACTCCCTCATCGCCACAACCCCCTTTCAGGTAGTTATTGAGAGCGATGAGGTCTCCCCTCAGCTTCCTCTTCAGACTAAACAACCCCAGTTCCCTCAGCCACTCCCCATAAGACTTGTGCTCCAGACCCCTCACCAGAGTCATTGCCCTTCCTTGGACACGCTCCAGCACCTCAACATCCTTCTTGTAGTGAGGGGCCCAAAACATTGCTTTGTGCTTCCATGTAGAGCAGGGTTAGGTGCTATCACATGCACATACTAAGCATACGAGCAGATGTGTAACACTAAGGAGAGGTGCAATACACCAGAGGTGCTGCATTTCAACACCACTGCCCAATGGTGGTTTCACAGATGTATCAGACCTTGCAGTTCACGGTGTAATGAAACAACGTTCTTGTTGGACAGCTGGCCACAGGTTCCTTGTCCCTGCTTCCTCAACTTGCTATTCCTTGTGCAGGAGGCTTTTCCTGCTCCTTTTCTATGGGTTTTGATACCCTCACACTTGTGCATCAGAGATGCCTTCACTCTCTGGTAGAGCTGCTCTGCCGTAAGTCAACCTCATCTGGGACCTCATGCATAAGGTCTGACCATAGCTTGCAAAGGTCATGGAACAGCACGGGGCTCCAGAGCTGAAAACCTTGTGTTTATACAATAAATGCTGTTATTTCTGTCTTCACTTCCCAAAGTTATGGTTCAAGGTGAAGCTAATTGTTTTGTCCTTGTAACACAAGCACAATGGTCACTAATCCTGGGCTGCTTGATGAATTTCACTAGTTTCTTTGCTATCCATCACTAGTTACTTGCTAAAATGAAATATCTTTTCAAAGTCAATGGTCTTGGGAGTTTTCCTCTATCCACTACAGTCCCTTCAGCCATGCACAGTTTCCATTATTAGGGGTAGTTCTCATTTTTGAGTCGTTCTCTGGGTGGATTAGAGGAAACCATTCTGCTACCCACATGTTATAGACTGCTCTTCTCCTAAGAAGAGTAGGTCTTATTCCCTCTCTGCAGTGTGTATGATTATACATGAAGTAAAAAGGAAGGCTAATCTAGTCCTTTTACTTTACTGTTTTTACTAATTTTCCCCTAGTTTATGCCCTCCCCCGAGAATCTTCAGGGTCCCTCTCTCTCTTCTCATACAGGAAAAGGAGAAAAGAAAAGAGATTAAATAAACTCCTGATTTTTACTCTCTCTTTGGAGAGTACCAGTATGACATTAAACTGCAAAACAATGACAGTAAAAAAATATAGTGGTTTGTGTTAACATTTATACTGAGAAGTAGCCTAATCCCTTTGACTGCCAAAAAACCAACCTTTGGCTGTATTTGAACGGTTGAAAGAAAATTTTAAGTGGAAATATTAAAACCTTCTGAAAAGTTAGTTAGTCCTGGAAACGGAAAAGAGGTTGGTTCAGTCTGTGTTTCTCCTAGGCTGGCTTGATTTTCCCTGTGAACAGCTATCCCCTTATAACATAATCCCAAACGGAAAATGGGAAATCAGTGAGTGCTGAGACCCAGGACAGTAAAGGTCATGTGCAGGATAGTAACCTATGGATAGCATCAGCCGGAAGAACCTCCCTGGAAGCTGGAGTGTTTAATGGACTTCCTCAGACAGCTGTCAAAAAGATATAATTATTTCTTTTTCAGAGTAATTTCTACATTGCAGAAGGTGGCAGTTCCTATTTGTGTAATGATCTTAAAAACCCATAAAGGGCAATTAAAAACAAAACACTTTATCTTCTCAACTTCTGTTATGTGAGACAGTTTTTTGGGCTTAAAAGAGTAGAGGGGGAAGATAATTTCATTGGTCTTTTGAGTAGAAAATAAATACCTGCTCAGAAAACGCAGTTTAGCTGCTAGTCTCTTATCTTTATTAAAACAAAAGACAAGATTTGACTTCATTTGTTTTTACAGCTGTCTTGAGTATAATAGGCATCTGCAAACAATGTGATCTCTATCTCTCTCTCCAAATTTAAAGTACTTCTAACAATATAAGCAGATCTATTTAACACTTAAAAGGGAACAATGCATTGTCTTCAAGATGGTCTTTAAGGGACAGCCACAATCAACAGCTCTTTTTTGTTAGACTCAGTCTGGACTCTGGCTTGCTCTGCCTTTTCAAATGTCGTGTAATGGTTGAAGGCCAGGCTGTTAAGTATCCCTGCTCTCGACTGATGGAAAGTCTTCCTCTTAGTGTCTCTCCTTCCCTTTATTTTCTTGTCGGTCACTGTCTGAGCCGCCCCACCCGCCCCGCTACAGCTGAGCTCTGTTTAATGGGGAGGAGCGGAGCACGACTCCCTGGACAGAATCCCCTCCGCCTTACAACTTCTGGTTGATGCAGAAGGGGGTCTCAGAAGGAGTGGAAATTAAAAATGTTCAGCAAGGACTACAGAGGAACCCCGTGGAAAAGAGTAATTCAGTTTTCCGCCTTGCATTAATCTGCAATACTTGGCATTACAGTGAAATAATGTATATGGTGTTATATTCAGATTTTTATCCTCTACTACTTGTCTGCCTTTGCGTAATGCCAAATACGCTTTCAGTCTTGTATTGGCCCACCAGCACATGGGGATGCTTCTGCACTCAGTTTCCCCTACCTAATGTCCTAAGTTTGGGTGAATCATAACTCAGTGTATAATAGTGACAATATCATGCTGCGAATGAAGATTGAAGTCAGAAATAATCTCTTTAAATTGAAACTGTTTTACATCCGAATCCAATAATCACTGTTAAAATAGCTGTAATGTGAAAGAGGGTAGAATGAATGAAAAAGAGTTTTTTCCTTCCTTATAGTATTCTGCTTTAATACAACGAAGAAACAAAGGGCAACAAAGAAATGTTAATAACCTGGATATATCTGATGCACTTCACATCCTTCAGCTGTTTTCACTGATGAAGAAGGATCTATTGATTGACCACGCAATGAAAGACTTGTTGCTTCTTTACTTTGCTAAAAAGTGTACAGGATTTGTCAAAAAGTGCACAGGACTTCTGTTCACAGAGCAAAAGTGCGAAAGGAAAAAAAGAAGAGAACTGTTATCCAACATTCCTCAACTCAGCAAATACCTTGCTGAATACTTAGTTTCTATGTGACCTATAGTCCTTGTTTGTAGTGCATGGAACAAAACCATTACATAACAAACAGTCCAAGGGGCACATGTGTTAATTGCACATTCTGAAGTGACAACTCCCTAATTTAATAGCTCAGAATCCTTTCATTGCCCAGGGCTAAGTTTTAATTGCTGTAATAATATTCATCTTGTTTCCTAGAAATTGTGAAAGGTTGCTATTTGTCTTCTTTAATCTCATCTTCTAGAAAAAAGAATCCTATGTTCTTTCTGTTTCTTGTAAACTTTTTCTAGCTTTCATTAAAACAGATCAGCCCAACTCCCAGCCCACAACGATCATCCTCCATAATCCCCTTCAACCTTTGCAAGAGAAGAGGGCAATTTCGGATGCAGCTGTTCAGTGAAATCTCCCAGGCAACTAGAGGTTTTGTTGCACGCAGAGAAACTCTAAAGGTCTCATCCAAATCCCATTGAACACTTCGGATGTCATTGAGACTTGGCTCGAGGTCACCAGCGATTACAGATTTTTTTAGTCAGGTTTTAGGTATCACAACTGAGAGTTATTGGGGCTGTTTCTGATTTTATTTCCAGTTGTTTCGCACTGGTAGATAGCTATCTAAATCATTGGGATTAGTCTTTATTACACCACATTAACTCTTCTCAGAATCAGACTGAGGGATCTGTACCATCATAACCTCTAAATAAAAAAGTGCTGGAAGCCTTCCCACCAATGTATTAGTATTTGCATTCTTTGAAGTAAATTTCATTCATACCGGAGTTGTAATGACAATTTTTTTTTTTTTTAATTATCTAAAATAGCAGATCTTCCTGACATAGATCTAGAGACACACAACTGAAAGTTTCTACATATACCTCTGGATGGGTCCTGCACAAATATATGTTTTCTCCAGAGTTTGGTGTTGGAAGGACATCTAGCTTTCAGTAGCTCACGGATGCCCTTAGGGATTTAAGACAGTTTTCCAGATTCCTGAAGGCAATGAACACTTGACAAATCATGAAGTTTTGTTGGATATTTTGTGATAATGATAACTCTACAGCAGTGTTTGAGTTCCTTCTGGGAGTTTTTTTCCCTCTTTTTTTTTTTTTTTTTTGTCTTGAAAACCAGTTGTATTTGGTGAGAATTCTAATGTTTGTAATTAGCCATTGCATCATTTCTCACATGTGTACCAGCAGCCCTGAGGGAAAACTAGTTCTTCTGGAAATTTTTAACAAACCACATCTGAAGCTCTCAGTAATCCTCCCCTAAATTGTCCCCAGTCTGTTCTGTCCCTCTGTTAACTCTTCTGTCCCTCTGTTAACTCTTCAGAGTCACATCTACGGCCTCTTCAGAGGTCACTTCTCCTTTTGCCTTCTCCCCTGGGCTTATCTGCAGAGCAGGGCAGGCATCTGCCAGCAGATGAGGAGCTCCTCAGAGTTCGCCTTGATGAGCGTCCCTTGCACAATGCCTTGGACACATCTTCAGGGGGATGTCAGGGGCCAAGAAGAACATCCATTCTCCAAATAACCGGAGGTAGACTGCTTTTCCAGGCTCCCATATCTCAGGGTCAGCTTGGCCAGTCTATCTCTAAGTATGAAAGGAGGTCTCTTTCTTTGTCGCCACATTTTTTATACGAGTATGGTTTTATATTAGATTTCATGGGAATTTTTTGCAGGGTACAATGCAGTGTTTGTAAAAATACACTGGGTAATTAATTTGGGTCTTGGGAGCCAGACAGCTCTGTCATTTCAGCTTAGAGTCATCACACGATTTAGGGTGTAGAAGACCTCTGCTCCCACCCTTGTTCTCAGTACAACCAGCTTTTATGGCAAATCCAGCTTCAAAGTTACGTCAGACTGCTCAGGCCCTGATTAGCTGGTTTTTTAATATCTCTGAGGATGGAGACTCCACAGCCCCTCTGGGGAAACCCATTCCACTGACCATGCTCGCTGTAGCTTCTTTTTCCCTTAACATGTAATATGAATTTCCCTTGTTGTGAATTTTGTGGGTTGCATCTTGTCCCTTGGCTGTGCACCTCCAGGCTCTCTGCACTCTCCTGATAGATATCTTAAAACAGCAGTAAGCCCTGTCTTCTTCAGGCTGAACAAACCCAGCTGTCTTGGCCTCTCCTCATAAATCATGCGCTCCATCCCCACTGAGGGATAACAACTAATATATCACTGAACTGACATGGCTATTTTGGTTCTGGGACTAAAGCTGGTAGCTTTCTGTGAGCCATGAGGCACTCACTGCCCCTGGACCTGGTTCAGTTGTTTTGCCATATAGGCAAACCCTTAGACAGTCAATGAGGAAAGAGCTTAGTTTAAAACCACTGATTCTCCTAACATGCTGTTCATGAACACCGTTATTTCACTAAGCCTCTATCTGAAATATTGTGGTGCATTTGGAACTAAATAGTGCCTCAGTCATTTCTTCGTTCTGGATACACAGGTCACACGCCAAGGAATAGCAGGGATGAATCAGACTCAACTGTGATATTAAGGGCAGGGAAATAAGGATACTGTAAGGAAGTCTGAAGCAGACACAAAATATGGCAGTGGCATCACCAGCAGTTGTAGAGCTGCTGGAGACCAATGCACTGTCACTGTGGATCATCATAAGTACCGTGTAGCACACACACGACTTCACTGAAGCAATGGCCTCCTTCACACAGAGGGGAGAATGCTTATCTGGTGGCATTCACTCCAAAGCCGCCTCATTTTGCTGCATTATGCGCTGCAGGGATCTCTTGCCATTTCATTTTGCTATCATTGGATAAGTGATTGAGAAAGTGAGGTCACACTTCTCAAGATCCTCAGCTGGCCACACAGGGAGACAGCTCTGCAGTTGACACGTAGGGGCCAAATGCTGCAACATTGCAGTACCTGCAAGCAAAAGCAGTCAAAGCAAGTCTGTAACACACAGTGACAGCATGGGACCCATTTTGTAGCAGAGAATGGCTCACACACCCACCACGAAATTGGCCAAAACGGTCCTGGCTCCTCTTGGAGCATTTCTGCTCTTAGTGATCACAGGGTAAGAAAAGGTAGCAAAGAAACCACCCGCTGTGCCTGAGGCTTATACCTGCACCCAGTGCTGGGGTTTATGGGGCAGGCACCAGAACATGGACTGACCTGGGCTTCATCAGAATCAAGGTGCAGATGTCTCTGCAGCGCCTGTTGGAGACAGACAGCTGGCTTTCCCTTCCTGTAAGCAGGCATATGAAGTGTGAAGAGAACAATACGCTTCCCGGCCAGTGCCATTTCTGAACTGGTGATTATTCTGAAGTATAACGTGTTTTTGTGGTGGATATCCAGGTGGGATGAAGAAAGTCAAAACTGTCCAGGCTTCAATTTTGTCAATTCTCCTAAAGTACCAAGTGCCCTGTGAATAAAGGTGTTTTGCACTGTAAATCTGTGCCTCGTGCTGGTGTTACGGAGCACAGAGTTACTGGCATTGTCATGAGCTGTAAATCACCGGGTCTATGCTTTGGAGCCATTGACTGCCTCTTAGCACTTTGCCAGGTCCTAGCCAGAGATGAAAATTCCTAACTATTTTCTTCTTATCTGAGCTTCTCTATGGCTTAAGAAACTGGGTCTTCTTTGAAACAAGCTGCGACTTACTCATGCGTTGCTTCTTCACCAAGGGCTGGAGTCAAAGGATTTAAAATCTATTGCAATCCCTGTGCTAGGAGCTTCCTGCTGGCCAAGGATCCTGGCATGCCTGAAGTCAGAGGAGATGTTAGGCAGAGCAGCGTCTTGAGACATATGCCAAGGAATTGATTTCACTTCTCTCAGACCTATCTTCATTTTCTTTGAGTCAGGAAGTAGGAAGAGAGCACAGCAATAGAGAATGTTTTCACTCAGAACATCCCTCCGTGCTTTGTAGCTGGTTATAGTTGATAAATGATAGCAACCCATACGCTACGTGATAAATGCCTGTCAGATATTCAGGTTAAAAGGGTGCATTTGCTGCAAAACATACTTTGCCATTTGGAGACTGAAGTGTAATCTGTTTTCCTCCTCCTCTTTCCAAGTTGTCCTTCATAGGATTGCAGACTCTGTTTCAAAACTGTGAATTTTAGGAAGTGCAGCGCTGTCTCAGATGTGCTCATTTCAATGAAGTGCCATGTATACCCATCCCACTAGAAAGAAACAGAAATTACCAAGTACATTTACATATCTGGATTTTAGTAAAAGCTGTCTGTGTAAATAAACTTTTTTTAAATTAATTGAGATTTTGATTCGTTTCTGGAACATGTTAAAAAACTTTTGACTATGAATTTCATTCCCTTTCCTCTGGCTAGAATTCTACATTTTCTCTAATATTTTGTTCAGACTGATCTGGCTGCATAATTTTAGATCAAAATGGAAACATTTTCAGACAAAAAACCTACAAAACCAAAGTTAAGATTTGTGGCTAAGCCTAGTCAACATACATCTAACTTTAAACGTATGTTATTCCCAATGTCTTCAATCTTGAATCTGGGATGAAGTGAGCAGATCTGTCTTGTGTTACTTTAGGAAGTGAACAATTTTAAAGAAATTCTTAACTGCTGTTCATTGTTCAGTTAAATGTAAAACTGGGTGGATATGTGCATACAACTGTAGGCTGTTCAGAAGGTCATCCTGCCGGAGACAGTAGAGTGAACACTTATCTGTTAACAATAATGAAGGAAATAAAGGGATACATGGATTTGTTTTTTTATACACTTTCAAGAAAACTCAGTGTTGGTTGTAGGGCTGTGGCACTAAAAATTTACAAGAAACTGAAGGAACATTGATGCTTTATTAGCTTGAAATTACCTATGATCTTATAAAATTTAATTAAATAATACCATTGCCTATTCTTTAGGCCACAAATTCGGTTACTTTGGAGGGCTGGAGAAATTAGGTTCTCATAAGGATTTCAACAGTGTTCAATGTCAGAAGAACGATGCTTTTCTTATGAGTTTATAAACATGAAAGATGAAGATTAACTGTAACTGGGGACATGAAGGGCTTGTGTAATTTTATTTTCTATATTACATTTTATTCTTTATTTCCACTGAATTTGCCTCAGAATGATCACTTTTTTTGTGAAAAATAAAAAATTCAGCTTTGTTGTGCCATATCGTATGTTTCTATGTTGATATCCTTCACTATAGCAGGAAGAACAGAGAGGCACTGGCAAGGTGTTTTCACCTAAAGGTTGAATCTTTTCCCTCACATTCAATGGAAAAGCAAAAGTAGATTTAACGAAAGGCCACTCTCCTTTTGTCCCACTTTCAGGTATATTGAATCTGGATGAATGGCTATTCCTGCACTTTCAAATTCTTGGATGCTCATCCTCATTTATCAATATCTACTCAGCCCAGCGGTAAAAAAGGCAGTAGCCTAAAACCCCAGCAGTAGCAAAGGTTCCTACACAGCAAGTGTTTGTATGTGCGTATGGATCGAAGGTGCCAGGAATTCATATTGAGAGCTGATCCATTGAGGGAGGAGTCTCATTGGCACGTAGCTAATTTTCTGAGTGTGTGTGCACTTAATAATATCCAAAGGTGAAGTTAAACTGCTGCTTTAAATGAACCACAATTGTAAGTTGCAGAAGTTTTTTGTGTGGTTATTTTTTTTTTCCCAATAGTTGCTCACTTCCTTATATCAATTTTTTTTTTCTTTTTCTTGCAGGATTAACAAACGTTAAAAGTACTCTGAGAACACATTCGTCATTTTGCCAGATTTAATTTTGTAAAAAAACAAGGATATTTTAAAAGGCCAATGTCCAAATTTCAGTCAAGGGGTGCATCTTAATAGAAAACATGTGGTACCTTTTTACCTGCGATTAATATTTTGGTCCTTCATTATATGGTGAAAATCTGCTGGTGGAGAAAGAGAAGACTTCTCATGTTAAGAACAACTTCACTGGTGGAAAAGAGCTGGCATCCTCTCATAATATGAAGCCCTTTGAGAAAAGCTGGTTGTTTCTACTGCTGCCTGTTGTACTAAGAGTTGTCTGCTCCTCCTTTATTAGTGTCAACCTTGGGGTGAAAGTGATGAAGGGACAGTCTGTCTTCCTGTCAGAAGATGACCTCAAGTTTTCCGTCCCCAGAGAGAAGGATGTCTGCAAAGTTGAAGTTGTGATTAATGAGCCAATAACACAGAGGGTTGGGAAACTAACTCCACAGGTATTCGGGCTCTGTTGTGCTGCTCTGAGTGTCCACGTGTGTGCAGGTGTGGGAGAACCTAGGAAGAGCTGATTTATTGAATTTTTTTGGGGGGTAGTGACTAAAAGGCATGAAACTGGATGGCCTGTGAGATTCACCTATTTGCTAAAAAGTAGCCAGCTCTACAGAGAATTGCACCCCTGAAATGCAAAAACTGAGCTCAGTAACACAAGTGCATCAAAGGGGGTTTGGTCAGAGTCACCTTTCACAAGCAGAGAATGGATATTTCAAAACTTTCAGTTAGGAAATATCCTCCTGCCTCTCAGCTGCTTGTTTTTCTACCACGAGGGTAACCAGTGCCCCTCGGGTAATGCAAAGCCCGCTAGAGCATTTTGCATTTTAGTCACGCAGCCACTACTTAGGGAGCAATTAAGGAAAAAAAACATCACATACAATAAGCACATTGTGTACACCGTTGTTTGCTCTGCAACAGCTAAATTGCTAGCAGATGGCAAATACATTAAAAAAAAAAGTTTTCTGTTAAAATTTCAAGCTTGTAGGAATAATGAAATATATTTCACATATCACTGTTCTGCTACTCATTTGCCTCACGAATCTCCCCACTTGAGTCATAGAAGGAAGGAATTGGAAGTAATTGACATGAAGATGTAATGGTAGAGGTAGAAGATTAATGGTTTTAAAATGAACCATAACCAAACAGGTTTTGTTTATTTTCACAAAGTTTTCTTAATTGTACCATGCAGCACCCACTTCTATATGTTTGCGTACGTATATTGTTTTAAACATCCTCTCTCAGGTTTCTGGTGGTCTCTGTGAAGGAGCACCAGCCTCAGGAGATTTTTCAAAGCATCTGGCTTGGTCTTCATCATTATTTTTGCAGACCACTGACGAGTGCTTCAGCTTTACCGGCGCCTGGAAGGAGCAGAGGCACGCCTGGGAAAAGAGGAGGCGATGAGCCGGACAGTGCGCAATCTTCTCTAGAGACTGGCCCCAAGACGTGCGGTGCCTCTGCTGAGACTTCCCCAGGGCTTGTCCTCTGTCAGCGCCAGGGCTCTGACCGCAGTCCCCACCCCTCCACCTCCCCAGTCTAGTTTGGCCCACGAGGAGAAAAAGAGAGACTTAGGTATCTCGTTACTGGGAAACCTCTCCTGTAGGCAAGCTGGCTGGCCGGCTGGGTGACTTTGCTCTCGGTTTCTGCCCCAGGCTCTACGTGCAATAGGAGCCAGGTGCTTTGGAAAAGCCACTGTGTCCTTCAAAGCCTGACGTGCTTCAGGCAGAGGGTCAGAGGCAGTTTTCCAAAGACCCCAGGAGATGTGTGTTCGCCATACCTTATTTTCCAGAATACCTAGGGTCCTTGGCTCTCCCCACTCCCAACCTCATTATGCGCCCATCCTTTCATGGCCCCAGTGTGAGCCCGGGCAGCTAATGTGGCTCCTGGAGGCTGCAGGCACACCTCCTCCGGAGGGCTGAGCTCTGCCGGGCAGGTGGCCCTGTGGTACCAGGCTGGAGAGGGGCTGTGGCTCCTGGTGGTGTCCCCGATACCCCCCTGGACGGCTCCTGACCTGCGTGCCATTCTGTTAGGAAAGGTGCCTCCTCCTCCTCTCCACAGCCATGGGGAGGCCAGAGAGATAAGCAGATATCTCAAGTCATATTTCCTTGCTGGGAAAGAACAAGGTGGCATTTCTAAGTCGCAGGTTTCTGTTTTAAATGACAAAATCCTGAGCCAGACACTGAAGAGCGCTGCCTGAGCTGTCACCATTCCTAAAAAAGGTGCCAGAGTTTGGCCTTCCTGGTGCTACTCGTGCTCTTCCCACCAGGAAATTCTGCAGCCAGAAAATGTCTCTGGTCTGATTTGTTTTACTGCCATTGAAGTGAGTAATGTCCCAGGAATGTATGTCAATTTAATTACATTGTAATTGAAAAGCAGTTGAAGTAGAAAAAAAAACACTTGACAGTAATTAGGAAAAGGTTTAGATCTCCTTTGTCTTACCCAGTGAATTTATAGGCAATTAGAGTTGCCTGTTCATATAAAAGGAAAACATATTAGGAAACATAAAACAGAGACTTCTTTTTGCAAAGCAGATTGTGTCTTATACATATATAAAATGACTGTCAGTCTGTGGTAACAGACTTTTGTGGAAAGGCCCTTCATTTTCCATCCCCTTGTTATCAATTATGAGATGGAACTAATGATGCCTTAGAAAGAAAGGAATTAATTGTTCGATATGACAAACCATCTCCTCTGCTGTAGGCAGTCCCCTCTGATATGAACAGGGAAGCATCATCTGAGCAGTATCTCATTGTCAGGTGCACAACAGACCTACATGTCACCAAAAACCCTACTGACTTTGGGGACTCTACACTGATTTACATCAGTGAAGAATCTCATCTTCAGTGTACAACATTAAACTACTAAAAGCTGTAATATGAGTGGCTTTTGTATATAATGTACCTTTTTTTTCTTCAACGTAACACAGCACCTATTACTTTTTTTTTTCCTTTTTTTGTATGATATCACTTAGGACTATCTAATCCATTAAGCACCTTCCTTTACGTTAGATTGTACTAGGAAAAAAAAGATATTAAGTAAGAAAAAGACATAGTGTTTGTTACATACTGAAAAATAACAAAACGTATTTCTGTGCCATTTGAAAACAATACACAACAGAACAGCCACAACATAGTCAAAACCTTCATCATATGACAGCAATTTTGTTTTTCACAAACTGTTCTTGTCCTTCATTTCTAAGCAGTCCTAACAAATAAAATCAGTCATACTTTCCATAACACCACGTACTATGGTTTATTCCAAGATTATTTTAGAGTGGTAAATCCATGTATATATATCTGATAATCAACTAATTCATTACTTAAAAAAAACCCCTCTATACAATGTGCTTCTTGATGAAAGTTAAAAGCAGTCAATACATTTTAAAATCACTAGGAATATAGAACAACTACCACACAGCTTGATCATCTTAAAATAACTTTGGTGGGAGTGGACACTACCAGTAAAAATGGAAGCTGAAAAACTCTAATTACTTTTCCATTATAGAAAGATGCAAGTTCTAATTCTGTGTAATGGCTAGAAAGAAACAAAGGTCACTAGTTCTTCTATCCTTCAGTGTAAATCCACAAAGTGGTCCTGATGTGCTGTTGTTAACTACGCACTAACTACTTTAGGAATTAAAGTGTTACTTTAATTTATACTGAAAGTCAGAGCATCCAAAGATGTTCTTTATGTGCTGCACTTCCACTCAACATTTCAGAACCTCATTAATAACCCCCTTCCATTTCACCATCCTCCAAAGTGGTTGGGGATATGTAGGTAATTCAGGCCAGCCACTTCATGATTATTCTTGTGTATTTTTAAGAAATGACTGGTGGTAAGAAATTACCTCATCTTTTTGCAAAAAGATGTTGTTTGTCAGCCAGCCGCATATGCATATTAATCCTTATTAGTTAGGACCTCATCAGGTCTGTTAGTGAATGCTGAACAGATTTTACTTTAGTCCATAGAAGAACTAACCATGTGTGAAAACTGCCCATAAAAACTGAATCAAAACCACATTTAGTTTCACAGTGAGACGCTCAGGAAATGCAATGATTAGCTTTTGCCTTCTTGCCGACAAACATATGCCTTGTCTCTCTGTAGATATGAAACGTGAGTATCCTCCGTCTGCACGTGGGCTGCGTCGGGGTACTCTGTTACCACAAGGATAACACAGACGTGGTCTTACCAATGCTAGGAGCTTTCAGCTGTTAAACTCTATAAAGAAATATAGCTACATGGGAATTGTAATTTGCCAGACTTGCAAATTAGCATATGTGAGGACATGAAAATCCTGTGCCCCAGAATACAAACCCTTCCTCCAAAGAATGGGTGTGTCAGAACTCTCCAAAGCAATCTTTTTTGCATCTGGATCAGGCATTTTTCCTCATGGCCTCACT
The DNA here is from genome assembly GCF_964289735.1 of Phaethon aethereus. Taxonomy (NCBI): domain Eukaryota; kingdom Metazoa; phylum Chordata; class Aves; order Phaethontiformes; family Phaethontidae; genus Phaethon; species Phaethon aethereus. Next base: position 37,276,822 of record NC_138577.1, on the reverse strand, counting down.
TTTGCAAGTCAACAAACCATTAAATAAAACAATGATCCTGAAACAAACGTCTGTCTTAGATGGCTAAACTGTGGCCAGCCATCTTTGCAAATTTGACCTGTATCAGGTGTGTGATAAGAATTAGTCTCTTTTGAATTAGCTGGCGGACAGAATACAGAAATCCTGTTTGGTTTTATGCTGTGGGCTTACACTGACATGGGGGCTGGGTGTTGGTATGGCACAGAGATGACATCTGGTCTGGTAAAAGGCTATTGGTACGAAGTCAATGTTCCACAAACACATAACAAATCTGAGCTAGCAAAGTTTCCAACAGAGACATGCCACAGGATCATACTTTTGTAGTCAATGGTAGTGACCATAAAGCAATATTTACTGTATACTCAAGCTACCTCCATGAGCAACTTTAAAGGCTAATAAATCTAACATACTGCAGGAACTGCTGGCTTTTCAGATCCACTGCCGTTCTCCCACTGAATACAGCTGCATCCGTAAGCCCACGGGCTGCGGCAGTAGAGAAGTGTGAGATCGAACTATTTGTTGCGCTGGAGGAGGGACTCGGCAGCCTGAAACAACGACATTAGTACGCCTGTTCTCTTGTAGAGTGCCAGCAGCCCCACATTGAAGTGTTTCTCTTGCTCTCAGAGGGAGACTGCAGAATAGGTGAACACCTACTCATGGAAATAAATGACAGAGTAAAAATTCCCTTAGTCTGACGCATTCCTGACAGTCAGAGAGAATCGGAACAGAAGCTGTGACGTTAACATCCTTGACAGTGTTGTACTTGTCTATTCTTTCTCCTCCATAGGTTTTTGACTGCCACTTCCTTCCTAATGAAGTCAAATATACTCACAATGGTTGTCCAATTTTAGATGAAGACACGGTCATGCTTAGGCTGTACAGGTAAGCAGAGGCGAGAGATCACACTTCATTGTTGCCGGAAGAACGGCTGCCCTCAGGAAGAGGAAGCAGTCCATTTTTCATGGTAAAAGCATGTTCTGCTGTATGTATCGTAACTACTTAGGTCCAGTAGCAACATCATTAGCCAACAAGTGACCATCCGTTTACAGAAACTTTTCTCACAGTGTATTTCAGATATCCTCAAATAATGTATTTGTTAGTACTAATAAATATTATGTATTGCTTGATCATTACAGAAAAACCAGTGATTTTTTTTTTGTTATTATTGAAAATGACAGCAGTAGTTTCAGAGCACTGTATGTCCTGTACTGTCCTCTTTATACAGACCCTTGCACATACACGAGTAACCTCTTCCTTCACACAAACACCCTTTTTACAAGTATGAGGAGGTGTGCAGCAGTGTCTGGCACCTCGTGGCCTCTGGCGACCTGGGGTTTGAGGACACATGAGAGACAGGGGTTCAAGTAATTCAATTCAGAAAGTAAGGCCAATGCCAAACTCACAGAGCGACAGAAGATGGGATGAAACATAATTAATTTTCTTCTATTATCTGCAGGTTTACAGAAACTGAAACATTTGTAGAAACATTCACCCTCCATGTGCAGCTACTTGAGCCAGACTGTAATATCATAAAAATGCGCTCCCGTGCCCTGGAGGTCCCTGAGTACCATGGTCTGTCCAGGGTGATTGACAAGAACGTCCTCGCTTTTGACTATGACAGGAAGATAAATCTGGATTGCACCATTTCCATAGCTTCTTTGGAAACCCACCTGCCTGCTCACGGCCAGCTCATCACCGGGAAAGCGCAGCAAGAGCAGCTTCGTGGAGATCAGCCACAGAGCTTCTTCCCTGGCCCTAGTACGATGTGCTTTAGTTGTTTGTATTAGGAGGTTTCAAAGAGACCAGCAGATTAAGTCTGCAGCAGTGGGTTGCTTCAGACGTGCTGGGTAACAGTGGGTCATGTGAAGTTTAATGAACAGCTTGAGCTATCACGGAAACTGAAAGGGACATGAAGTTTGTGTGGAGCACAACGCAGCTCACAGATCTGGGTCAGTAGTCCTCCGACTGGAGTCTGGTCTTGGCTCCTAGACATGTGGATCAATGTGACAGCTTCTACTGTGCCAAGACTCAGTAGAAACGGCACAGGGAGTTGTTGGAGGCAGCACCGACCCAAGAGACCAAGGGAAGTTGGAGTTGGAAGATGTCAGTTGAAAACAAAATCCTGTAGGACAAGTTAAGTCAGGAAAGGAGTCCTAATTCTCGTCACACTGGCTTTTTATCAGGGTTACTTCAGCTATACGGCCAGGCTTGCCATGTCGGTTTCTGCCCCGGTAACTGTTTCACTGTTGCTTCTGTTGGGTTACAGAGCAGAGCCTCGGCCAGCAGTGCAGAAACGGGAGCTGCGTGCTGCGACTGGGAGTCATTCACAACACAAAAACGAGCTGCGAAGAATTTCTGAGGATGGGGATCCGATATCAGCACTTTGACCCTCCCTCGCCTGACACCGATTATATTCCTGTGAGGTTGGACCTCACAGACAGCAGAAGCAAAACTTTGCACAAGGTAGACTTCAAGGCTACTTTACAATGTCTGATTGTCTTCCTGGTTTTTAAAAAATTTAAATTTTTTTCTCCTTTTCACATTTGAAGAGAGAGAGCGATCCTGAAAGTTTTTTCCGTTCTTGTAACATTGCAAGCTGGACAAATGAAATGCATTATATCCGTGCCTCTATGCTTCGACCATTATGGTTACATACGGGTCCTCTCTCTGGTTGTTTACTGGCAGGCATTAGTTTAGCCTGAGAGCAAAATTGATTCTGGCATAATTCTGCCTTTTTTTATAGAGCATGAGCTGCACTGACGTCAACATATATAGTAATTAGTAAGTTCAGAGCTGTGTGAACATATTTGGTTAATAATAATTAATGGCTCGTGCATGTTTCTGTCAGGTAAAATTGTCCATTAAACTCACATCAAATTAAGTGAGTTGTTTCAGCCCGAAATTAGTAACACAAACAAGACTAGTGAACCTGGGAGACCTTTTCATGAGGTCTGAATATTTACTTTAGGCATTTTATCATTCAAATATTTCAATTTTTCTTTTCAAAGTAATTATTGCTTTAACATATACCCCAATTAGCTACGTGAAGGTAATGGAAATTTAATTTATTTTGTTTGCTTCACTTTGTCCTTTCAGTTGTCTCATTTTTTCCTGTTGTAGACTGAGTATGCGTGGCTCCCTGTTCAGATTAAAGGTGCTATTCCAAATGAAATACCCAAAGCTGCCCCGATGGCAAAGTTCATCCTGGAAGTAAACCAATTTATTTTAACCCCCATTACAACCACAACCATCGATGCTGAAGACAACGAAACTCCAAAGTCCTTGCTTGTATTCAACATTACCAAGCCACCTCCACAGGGCTTCATCACTCATCTATCCGACCATACCAAAGCTGTTGGCTCCTTCACAGGGAAAGATCTCAGTGACATGCTCATTGCTTATCAGCCTCCAAATAACAGCCACACAGAGAGGAGGAATTATGAGGTAACAGTGTAATGTATGAGCATTTGTTTTTCATCTCCTTAAGATTCAGCAAGTGCTAAATCAATCCATTCATTTGTAATGGGTATTTTTCAATTAAAAAAAAAAAAGAAAGAGGTTTCTCTAACCTTATGCGGTGCAGGAGCAGGGTAAAATCTTTTATCACTTTCTCCTATGACTCATCAGCTTAACTGTCTAATACAAATCAGGTATTTGTTGCTCACTACTTAAGAATTTCTTTGCACTGAAAGATTTTTCTCCCCTCTTAACTGAAAATATCTAAACAGGATTTTTTTTTTTTTATGGGGGGGAAGGGGGAATAACACTACTTGTAGATCTAATCACGACCCTTTGGAAGGATCAGTGGTGCCTTTTCCACATAGCTGTTATCTCTACGTGACAGTACTGATCCCTGTGACCTGTGGACAGGTGATGTATTTAAACCCTGAAAGATGGACCAGCTAAATGTCAGAACTGCCATTTGATCTTGCACCCTACCCACTGCGGCAATGGTGCTATAGGGGCAACAAAAAGACACTCCCAACAGTTCCTGCTGGGAGGAGTAAAAGCATCTCACTAACATCAAGAACATGATGCAAACGATGAGAGGAGGCTGGTATCTGGCTGGTATCACTGGTACCACAGCGACTGGCAAGCGAGTAACGGTGCCCCTCTAGGAGACCAAGGCTGCAGGAGTACCTTTACATTTCATGGGAATGAACAGACACCACTTCTACCTCTTCCATGCTGGCTGCTAGTGACGCTTCTCCCTTCAGACCTGCCACAGAGTGCTGACAGTGAATGTCTCCTATTTTGGGTGCAGCATTATTTTATTTTTTCAGTAACTGGTACTGCTAGGTATTTTGTGTAATTCAGTAGTGTGACAGCACTCGGAGAATTTTTTTTTTTTTTCATTTTTTCTGTGCAAGTCCATATATTTTCTTTCATAATTTTTTTGGTACTGTTAGAATGTTAAAAGAGTGGGAAATGCCCCTTCCCCATCTTATTATTACTATTAAAAAAGCCCTGTGTTAGTCACTGAGTTAATTGTACCCCAAACAAGAGTGAAAATGCTTATCTTTCCCATTAATTTCCACACATTGCAAACTAACTTTCCCAACATTCACTGTGAAGAGCACAGAAGGCAGATAGATACATAATTTAGTGCAGAACCTCAAAGGCTCTTTTTAGAAGCTAAGTCAAGTTTCATTTGTCAACATACTATCAGAAGACTTTAAGATCTCTCAGGTAAGAACAGTTTGTTTGGAGGTACAGATGGTTTTCAGGCCCTTTTTTTTCAACAAATAGTTCTTCTCTTTTCATAACAGGTGGAGTTTGAGGTCCATGACCTCTACTTTGAAAGGAGTTTACCAATCACTGTGCATCTTTCTATCAGAACAACAGACACAAATGCTCCTCGGGTTTCATGGAATACAGGTGAGATCTCTTTTCCTCATTTTATTTTGCTACAGAATTTATAATACTTTGATGGAGACATTTGACAAAGCTCTAAAATGCAGATTTACACCCAGAGTTTAAGTATCATTAAACTGAGGGAGTGTAAATCCATTTTTTCCCTTTATCGATTTTGGGGGGAACATGTTACAACAACTAGAAAAAATCTTAAGTTTTAACTGGAATGAAAAATAAAGAAAAAAGGAGTTACAGGGAAATCAGGATTTCTGTATATAGTATTTTCTTCAAGAACAAACTGGATATAAAAGCGCATAAATAGTAAAGACAAATACGTGATGGAATAGGAGTAGTAGGGTAGTCTGTGGGGAAGACCAAGGATTATCGGTATTGTTTAAAGTGGAAGTCTGCAAAAACGAACAACTAGAAAAAGAGGGCACGATACACCACCATCCATCTGAAGCCTGGAAACCTTACAGGGTTAAGGCTAATTCAAAGAGATTTATAATGCCTGCACTGGAGAGAGAACAGACTCTCCCACCCAGAGGGAAATGTACCTTGATATTTAATCATAAAAAGTCAAAGGTATAAGATCAAATAAGTCTCGAAGTTAATAGTGGAGAAAGCAGACTCCTCACAGTAGAAAGGGAAGGAGCTGAGGAGAGGCCTCAAGTCTCCCAAAGAAGCCCCACCCAAAATGACTGAGTACGAAGAAGAGACGCTGTCTCCCATCATGAAGATGAATATATATTTTTCAATGCAGACTCGCTAAGGAAACTGAGTGCTCAGTTTCAGACATTGTGAGATTGCAAGTGCGATGCTCAAGTTTGTGCAAATATCCAGAAACATGCCTAGCTAGTCTATCAGATCACTGGGAACCAGAATACATGATTGCACTGAAAAAAATTCCTTGAAGACTGTTGACTAAGAATACATACATATATATCAGCATAAAAGCTGATACAGAGATTTTAAGCTGGCTTTGAAATGTCTGTCACAGATAGGTATGCAGATGGAATTAAATACGCTTTTTTCCTGGCTGCAAAAAACTTTAGACAGGTTTGATGCTGACAACCTTGAATGTTGCAGACGCTTTGGTGGAACAACGCTTTGCTCTTTGCAGGCCTCAACCTCCTGGAAGGGCAATCCCGACCCATCACATGGCAACACTTCCAAATTGTAGACAATGATGACGTCCAAAATGTTCGCTTGGTTGCAGTCGATGGCTTACAGCATGGGCGGCTCACAGTGAGAGGTAAATCATTTCAACTTGAGGGCCTGGAAACATGTTCTCCAGTGACAACTGGCTGCGGTAATGTGACAGTCAGTAAGACGTTGTAGAGACTGTCGTACGTCACTCCCTGCCGAGGCCTGCTGTCACCGAAATCGGGAATAAACCTCGTAACACCAATGTAGAGTTAAAAGGCAGGCATTCTTTATTCACGGCGCCGGGAACACGGGGGATAGCTCCTCCTAAATCGTGTTCACTCGATCAGTTCAAAAATCAAACATTTATAGGCAAGATTAATACATATTCATCAAGTGTCCATACAATGATTGGTTAAGTATTCCTCGCCTACCATGTAAATGGCCACACATGCTCACTATGATTTCTTGGGATTTTACTTCCTTAATCTTTTGAGTTGGAGGGTTTCTTGAGTGGGTGGTCTCTGAGTCGGTGGTCGCGATCTCCCCCTGCCAGAATTACCTTTCCTACAAAGTTCACTTAAACTTGGCAACACTCAATAGGCTTTCACGGGCTGTCGGCCCAATATGCAATCATTCACCCCACAGTCCTTTGTTTTAAGACAGGACTATAGAATGAATAATTTCCTACCCACCGGACCACCGAACTGACCAAGGTGTTCCTTCTTTCTGACTACTTGTTACATAATATCATGATCACAATGTTACACTTAACTCCTTGATAATTAAATCAAGATGGGAAGGGTTAGGTGGGTTCTTGAGCAGCATTGCTGGTGCATAATGTTCTTATAGTTACAACTTGCTACAAATTCACAAACCTATTTTCTAACCCTATTTTATTTTAATTCCCTACCACCTTGGTTACATTTCCCCCCTTTGGAAGTTTTGAAATAATTTCTTTTCAATACTTCCATTACAAATTAATTTTCTTATTAACATTCAATCACTTTATTGTATGATGGTAGGAGCATTATTAGTTAGTCCATTTAAATTTTGGTGTTTTGTAGTCAATGCAAGTGTAATTCTGCTATCAATGGTAGCTCTTTTTGTAAATTCCTTTTTCAAACAATGATAAATGAATAATATTCCCAAAGATATTATTAATAATAATAACACAGTACCAATTAAGGACTTCACCCAAGAACTCAAGTTTCATCCCAATCCACTGAAAATTTTATCAAACCAATTTTCTTGCATGTCTTGTTGCATTTCCTAAGTATCCTTTTCTATTTTTCTCAATAAGTCCAAATCATATTCAACATCCTGGGTAACATTTGGGATGTGTATGCAACAACAATCTATCCTATCCCTCAGGTATCCACAAACTCCATGTTCTTTTAGTAAGAGCATATCTAGAGCCATCCTATTTTGTAGGGTCATCTTCGAAGTGGCTTGTAACTGTAAATTTAGTTGTTTAAATCCTTTCCTTGTTATTTTGGCTACTCTTCCCACTTGACTTGTCAACTTATATAACCAATCCCTATTCTTGTAAGTTGCCAAGGGAGTCAATAAGGATTCTAAGGCTCATCCAAGTTTCACTCCTGTCGAGGGATCATTCCAATCATCATCAATTTGTGATCTTTTTGTCCATATTAACTTTACATTTTCAGAATCTCCCCTAAAGGGAGCTTTCTTTCAGATTGGACATAATGTTGGCATTCCATTTACTTTCCCGTCCATTGGTAAATGGGTGGTCCAAGTTCCATCACTCATTGCCCAAACTAAATGTCCTGGGCTCTGAACTGTAGAACTTCTACAACTAAATATTGATCCCCTTCTAATTTTACATACACTAGTCAAATTTAAATCATTCATTCTTGAGTCCTCTGCACCAACACCCATATTTCAATGCAGCTGCTAAGGGAGGAACTTCTTGGACTGCTCTATCAACTGTACTGCAATTATATATCTTTTTACAATTCCACCAGGGTACTATATCCTCCTTTTCCCTGGATGTGGTTCCCCTGTCATTAACTGATGGGAAAACTGTAAAGACTGTTCCGTCCCAGGCAAAACACCATGAAGTATTAGCCATATATTGAAATTGAGATAAAATAGCCATAGACCACACTGAATCCCATGCAACCTCTGTCTCTCACTTAGTTTGATTTTCACAATTATGGACTACATGTCCAGCTTCCTCGGGATCATGTACAGGGAGGCCTCTACTTATTTCTTTGCATAATTGTTCATCCCTTGTGCTTACTGTGCTCAAATTTGTTGTTAAGATTCCCCATGGAATTGATTCACCTACTGCTCTTGGAATTGGAAGACATGCAGTTATTTGGGTTACATTTTGATAATTTGCAAATTCTTTTATCAATCCTACCATTAAATTTTCTTCTGGAGTTCTCCTTGGAATGTATATTAGCTGCTCTGCTTCACTCTCCCTTCCAATTGATCTATTACCATCCCAAACAATGCTCCCAACATCATCAGTTTCCAAATCAAAACCTATTTTCCCATATTTTCCAATGATAATTCCTTAAACATGTTTTAAAGTCAACTTTACAGTCTCTGAATCCCTATTGATGACCTTCCATGCCAGGGCTTTCTTTGCTCGGGTGTAGTGTATCCCCGGTTCCACTCCTCCAACCTTGATTGCAGTATGAGTTGTTAACAGTACCTAGAATGGTCCCCTCCACTTTTCCTGCAGTGGTTCAGAGTTCCAAGTTTAAAGATCACCTGGCTGATACTGATGTACAGGCGTATCCAAGGCAAGTGACCTAGTCAGCACAATATATCTCCGAAGTGCTCCAAGAACTTTTCCTAAAGAAATTAGATACACTTTCAAATCAGTTTCCCCAGCTACCTTCATATCCCCTGGGATTAAAGGAGTCTGGTACAGTTTACCATACAGGACTTCATATGGACTTATACCGTCTCTTGATCTTGGTTGGATCCTGATTCTCAAGAGAGCTAGTGGTAAAGCCTGTGGCCACTTCAAAGATGTTTCCTGACAAATTTTACTTATTTGTCTTTTCAACATTTGATTCAATCTCTCAATTTTTCCACTCGATTGTGGCCTCCAAGGGGTATATAAGTCCCATTTTATACCCAAAATTTTACTGAACTGTTGAACTACATCTGCCACAAAGTGTGGTCCTCTATCAGAAGACATTCCCAATGGCACTCCAAATCTTGGTATTATTTCCTTCAACAACACTTTAACTACCTCTCTAGCTTTGTTGGTGCGGTAAGGGAAGGCCTCCGGCCATCCAGAAAATGTATCAATTAGTACTAATAAATACCTGTATCCATTTTGTCTGGGTAACTCAGAGAAATCAATTTGCCAATAATCTCCTGAAGAATTTCCTTGTTTTATCATTCCTAGAGGTGGCCTCTTTTGGTTCATGGGGTTATTTTTAAGGCAGATTGGACATCTAGCTATTATTGATTTAACTATTCCTGTCATTCCTACACATACTACAGATGTTTTTAAACTTGAAACCATAGCATCTACTCCCCAATGTTTGTTCATGTTTTTCCTTTGTGAGTTCTGTCATAATTTGCAGGGTTACTATCACCTGATTTTTTGTTTTACTGGTACTAGTGCAAGGATACCTCATTCTGCGGCCTCTTTTGCAGCTTTGTCTGCCAATCGATCACCTATATTTACAGCCATCTGACCAAACTGATGAGCTTTGCAATGCATTACCACCACTTCTTTCGGTCTCTGCACATCTTCCAGGAGTTGGAGTATTTCTTCTTTGTACTTTATTGATGTTCTTTGGGCTGACAGCAATCCTCTTTCTTTCCAGAGGGCTCCATGAGCATGGATCACACCAAATGCATATTTAGAATCAGTCCAAATATTTACCCTTTTTCCTTCTGCTATTTGTAGAGCCCGCCTCAATGCCACCAATTCTGCTTTCTGTGCTGAGGTACTTACAGGTAGTGTCCTTGATTCCAATACCTCAGAGGTGGTGACGACAGCATATCCAGCCATTCGTTTTCCTTCTCGTACAAAACTACTTCCATCTGTGTGTAACTCCAGATCAGGCTTTTCCAGAGGTTCATCTCTCAGGTCTGGTCTACTGGAATAAACTTGTTCAATAGTTAACAAACAGTCATGTTCTAAATTTCCTGTTGGATTCTCTGTTGACAAAAATATTGCTGGATTAACAATCGGTGTGGTTTTCAATGCCGCATCATCTTGTTCCAATAGGACAACCTGATACTTCAGCATTCTGCTGGGGGATAGCCAGTGACCCCCCTTTTGCTCTAGAACAGTTATTACCATATGCGGTACGTACACCACCATCTTTTGGCCCATGGTCGATTTTCGAGCTTCTTGGATCAGCAATACTGTTGCCGCTACAGCACGTAAACATCCTGGCCATCCTTTACTCACGTTGTCAAGTTGTTTAGAGAAGTACCTCACTGGTTGTTTCCAGGATCCCAGCCGTTGTGTCAGCACTCCAAGAGCCAGATGTTGCCTTTCATGTGCAAACAACTCAAAAGGTTTGGTCACATCAGGTAATCCCAGAGCAGGTGCCATCATTAATGCCTTTTTCAGTTCTTTGAATGATTTCTGACATTGAGGTGTCCAAGTCAGATACCAATCCTTGGATTCCTTTAAAGCCTCATACGGTGGCTTTACATACAATCCATAATCCAAAATTCAAAGTCAGCACCACCCAATCATTCCCAGAAAAGTTCTCAATTCTTTCGGGCTACTTGGTTCAGGAATTTGACAGATAGCTTCTTTTCTTTCATTTCCCAATTGTCTCTGTCCTTGGGATATTTCAAATCCCAAATAAATTACTGTTTCTTTTCCTATTTGGGCCTTATTTCTGGAGACTCTATATCCTCCTTGGCCTAGGAAATTTAGTAAACTGATAGCAGAACACTTCCCTTTTGGTCCTGTCTCTTCCATATCTCTAATTCCTTGGCCAATTGATTCCCAAATACCATAGGGCTATTTTTGAATCCTTGTGGAAGTACAGTCCATGTCAATTGGGTCTTTCGTCCTGTGGCCAGACTTTCCCACTCAAAAGCAAATATGTTTTGGCTGCCTATATCTAGAGGTATGCAGAAGAAGGCATCCTTTAAATCTAGTACAGTAAACCATTTATGTTCCTCTTTTAAGGAAGTCAGTAAAATATATGGATTAGCCACTACTGGGTGTATATCTTGGACTATCTGATTTATAACTCTTAAATCCTGAACCAATCGGTATTCCTTGCCTCCGGATTTCCTTACTGGTAATATGGGAGTGTTATATTCTGATTCACACTCTACCAATAGTCCATATTCTAAAAATTTTGTAATCAACCCCTTTAATCCTTTTCGAGCCTCCCACTTAATAGGATATTGTTTTTGTCTTACCGGTTTGGCTCCAGGTTTTAAAATCACCTTTACCAGCTCTGCCAATTTAGATTGTCCCAGAATTCCACTCACCCAGACCAAAGGAATAACTGCATTTTCCACTTCTTCTGGAATCTGTTCTTCCCTGTAGGAATCCTGTAACATAAACACTCTTGCCTCTATGGCTTTTGATTCTGGTATTAACAATTTGATTTCTCCATCTTTGAAAGTTATTTGTGCATCTAATTTACTCAATAGATCTCATCCCAACAAAGACAGTGGACATTCAGGCATATACAGAAACTGGTGAGTTACCCATTGTTTTCCCAATTTAAACTTTAATGGCTTTAAAAATGGCCAATTTTCCTTCCGCCCTGTCGCACCAACAACATCTACCGATTTGTGACTAAATTTCCCTTTACATGTATTCAATACTGAGTAAGTAGCTCCAGAAACTCTATTTCTTCATTCCCTAGCTTCAATGTAACCAGAGGTTCAGCTAGGGTTGATTGCCCCGGTCCCCTTCATAGTTCTTCATCCAGAGTCATTAATTTAATTGCCTGGAGAGCCGGATCTAATTCTCCTGCCTTAGGACATTCTCTTTTCCAGTGCCCACACTCCTTGCAAACAGCACATTGATCTTCTGCTAATCGGGGCTTATTTTCCTTCTCTCTCTGATATTCATTCCTCGTCCTCTCCCTCTGCCTATCCTGTTATTCCCTGCCAAAACTGCTAGTAGCTTTCCACCCCTTCGGGCTTGCCTCACCTATTTTTCTTTTTCTCTATTGTTATATACAGCCCAAGCAATTTCAAGCATTTTACCTTAGCCACCCTTTCGGGATCCTCCCGATAGGTACCTGCAGTCTCTTTCCATGATCTTAAATCAGTAATTGAAAAAGGAACTTTCACCACCACTGTTTCGAGTTCTCATCACATTTTCTCTTTTTCACAATCTTTACCATGGGATCATACAGATGTATTCCACACTGTCTCTGCCATTCTGGATGATTTTGTAGTGTAAAGAATAAATCAACATAAGCCATTTCTTCCCATTTACCCTCCTTTTTACAAAACAACATTAATTGCAAAATGGTGTTATATTGCAATGTCCAATTTTCTGGCCATTTCTCCCCACTGTCCAACCTATACATTGGCCACCAATGATTGCAATATTCAATTAATTGCTTCCGAGTCAGAGGATCACCTCCCAGATCTTTCCAATGCCTCAAAATACATCCCAAAGGTGTTTTTTGTGGGATAGATCTTTTACTCGGAAATGTTCCCATCTTCCCAAGACTAGTGGGTGTGATTGTGCACTATCACAGGCACTAGTCGGAGGGACCCCTACTCTCCTCGAGGGTCCCTCTGGATCTTCTAGCCCCCTGCTAGAAATCCCCCAACCTCCTTACCTGGGCCCCTAGCCCAACCTTGCAAGGCTTTCACCGCATCTTATAGGCAGGCATTCCTTGTGAGGGTCTCGTACCCTCACCCTTTCCAGAGGTACCTTTCAGCCCTACTCTGCATAGCTTTCGCCGCGCCTTACGAGCGAGCTAGGGGGACTGGAACCCACGTTACTTCAATCCTTTAAAGAATGCCTTATTACCTTTCCAGGGGACTTGCTCAGAATTCTTCGGTCCGGGGATCAGAGGTTCTCCCCGAGAATCCCTCGGTGCTGGCTGGAGGTCCTGTGATCCCACGGATCCGTTGAGATTCACAAGCAGTGTCCCACCTGGGTCGCCAAAACTGTCACCAAAATCGGGAATAAACCTCGTAACACCAATGTAGAGTTAAAAGGCAGGCATTCTTTATTCACGGCGCCGGGAACACGGGGGATAGCTCCTCCTAAATCGTGTTCACTCGATCAGTTCAAAAATCAAACATTTATAGGCAAGATTAATACATATTCATCAAGTGTCCATACAATGATTGGTTAAGTATTCCTCGCCTACCATGTAAATGGCCACACATGCTCACTATGATTTCTTGGGATTTTACTTCCTTAATCTTTTGAGTCGGAGGGTTTCTTGAGTGGGTGGTCTCTGAGTCGGTGGTCGCGATCTCCCCCTGCCGGAATTACCTTTCCTACAAAGTTCACTTAAACTTGGCAACACTCAATAGGCTTTCACGGGCTGTCGGCCCAATATGCAATCATTCACCCCACAGTCCTTTGTTTTAAGACAGGACTATAGAATGAATAATTTCCTACCCACCGGACCACCGAACTGACCAAGGTGTTCCTTCTTTCTGACTACTTGTTACATAATATCATGATCACAATGTTACACTTAACTCCTTGATAATTAAATCAAGATGGGAAGGGTTAGGTGGGTTCTTGAGCAGCATTGCTGGTGCATAATGTTCTTATAGTTACAACTTGCTACAAATTCACAAACCTATTTTCTAACCCTATTTTATTTTAATTCCCTACCACCTTGGTTACACTGCCAGCACAAGAGACAGATTTACAAGAGAAAGAAGGTGTGGAAGGAAATACCTGGATGCACAGTAAGAAATTAGAAAATTCACAAGCTCAAAAAGAAAGTCAGTTGCATAGCTTAGACACTTTTGCCAACAGCGTATTTATGCTGTCCACATCCTTAAACAGGAGATACTTTTAAGCCCGGCATTCTGCCTGCACACCCATTTAATTTGAAGTTGAAAAGTTTGAAGTTGATTTTTTTCTTCGTTTCTCCACTGGATGTGAATGCAGCCCAGGTGAGCTAATGCAGCTGGTAACGGCGTGCGGCAGGCCTGATGGAGCCCCGTCTCAGCAGGGCTACATGAGGGTGGCCAGGTCCCCCCGGGGGGCAGAGCTGCGGTGCCGCCGCCGGACCGCGCGAAACGCCAGCACAGCCCTGCTCCGCTCTGCGCCGTCCAGGGAAACAAGGAAACCCGGGGCGGGAGAACGCGTCCTTCTGCGGGTTTCCCCCTCGGAGCGAGCAGCCAGACCCGCACCGAGGACAGCGGGCACGGCCGCGCACCGACGGGCAGCAGCCGCCAGCCGCCGCCAGCCGGCCCGGCTCTGCGCTCCTGCCCCGGCTCCCCGGGCCGCGGGCGGGCGGCCCCGCCGGCGCTGCCGGGTGGGGGGGCGGGATGGCCAGCGAGTTCCGCTCCCTCTACTTGGACGGCTTCCCCTGCCGCAGCCACGCTAGAGACGGGGATTAAAACAGGTATTGAAAAATTTGTTTGAAAGTGAAAAATTCGACACTTAAGCTTTTACTTAACGTACGTTTACATCCCAAAGCTGAAATTTTAAAGAAATCGGCTCTGCTTTCATTTGAGCAGGCATGACCTAGTGAAATGCAGTCACTGTATTCTAACTTCCTACATTTTTGCTTGAAGATGCTAAGGAATGCCGAGTGATTTTGATTTGTTGGCAAATACAACCAACATTTGGATATGTTTTTTATTTACTGTCGGCTTGGAGGTTTATTTCAAAAAATGGCAATTAAATTAGACTTCCGATTCCTTAGTGTTCTGCATTGTCAATAGTACTAATTTTGCTTTGCAATCTCATGAGTCAGCACAGCACTGCTCTCTTAGGGAAAATGGTTAGGTACAAAAAGTCACTCGGCTATTGGCAGAGTGGAAAGATGCTGCCACTATCAATGCTGGATTTTTGGATAGTTAAATGTATTCATGTAAAACGCATAGCCTAGAGACATAAAGCAAGTATTTAAAGAAAAGGGGAAGGTGGTATTTGGAATTTAGCAGAAACAGAAACTATTCAGAAGTAAGTTTCATCTCAGGAAACTACTGCCAAGGCGTTCAGTGTCTGCACGACCATCCTCCTGTAATGCTACAAACAGGAACTCTGTGGTGCTAGCAGTGTTAGACAGGCTCAGCCCCAGCGATGGTGTTACGAGGGGGCTGTACAGCCAGACAGGGACCAGGCTTCAGACTGTGGAGCAGCAGACCAGCAGAGCCCAGGGCCCATCTCATGGTGGCGGTGCCATCCTTGCATGAAGCCCCCTGGGGTTTCTCCTTCTCCCGTGGGGCAGCCGGGGTCGATATTTCTTCTCCATTGACCGTGCCTTATTCTCTTCTATGTGTCTGCGTAGGCATGTGCAAAGGAAACCATCACCACAATTTTTGGCAATTGCCTTTTATGTCTAGCAAGTGCCAGTAGATGTCCAAACTTTAAATGAAAGCTCAGGTCTAGCCCTTCAGCTGCACCATAACTCTAATGCTGCTGGCTAATGGTCTGAGCCACTGCCCACTGAATCAGTGGAGAGATTCCCATTAAGTGCAGGGAGCAGTGAATCAGCTCAGCGTTTTGAATGTTCTTTTGTTGGGTTTGGTAACGACAGTCCAAGAGGTAAAGAAAAGCCCTGACAGAAAGAGGTATAGATGTTGTTATTCCCTGCCTTCTGTCATCTTTCACAGGTTTTTGTTTGGAGGTAAGGCAGTTATTTCTCCATCCTAAAGTTTGCCCATAATTCTCTTCAAGTAAGGAACAAAGGGAGTGCGTGGGTGGGTGTCTCTGCTGATGTTGCACAGCATGAAGGGCAAAAAAATATTTTCCTTGGAGGCCCTGGGGAGATCATCTCTTCCAGCACCAGCTTGCAGTTCTCAAAACTTTTAACTTGCCTGAATATTTGTGTGTGTGTCTAGTGAAGCAGATGTGTAAGATTGTCTTATTAGTGACAGTGACCTCAATATGCAGAAAAATTAAGATTCACAAATGTTATTTTTTACTTGCAATGAAATGCTGAACTGTATTTATAAAGCATATTCTCATTGATGTTTAAAATACATGTAAAATGTTCTGATAAGAAAGTAGAGGTTGAAATTAAAGTGGAAATCAGTCGCAGTTAAAAATTCTTGATATCTCCAGTTATCTTTAGTGCAATGGACATTTGGAGGATTTTCTCTGCTACCACAGTTGCAAATTCTACATTCTTATTAACTATTCCAGCTTCTACAAACTTGTTTCCAGTAGGTGATGTTATGTTTGATTTTGTTAGTTAGAAATGCATTCTCCTCTCTCCCTTAATAACGTTCATATTCGTGGAAGGATTCTCCTCTGGGCTGAACTGCACATTTTTTATGCGCTTTCTTCCACTGTTTTGACAGGAGGGAAAGGATTCATGTTCACAGTCTCTGACATTCAGGCTGGAGTTGTTCACTACCATCATGATGACAGTGATTCTACTAAGGACTTTGTGGTATTTAGGATTTTCGATGGCCCCCACAGTATTCGCCATAAGTTTCCAATCAATATCCTCCCTAAAGATGACAGCCCTCCATTTCTTATCAGCAATGTGGTCATTGATGTTCATGAGGGACAGACGATCCTGATTCAGGGCTCCATGCTTCATGCTTCTGACATGGATTCCAGTGATGATTACATACTATTCAATATTACCAAGCCACCAAAGGCTGGAGAAATCATGAAGAAACCAGGACCAAACTTGATAGGTAATGAAACACATCCACAATAGCACACTTTTACTTGTCCCCTCCTTTTGTTATCTACCTTAAATATTAGAATTAGACAACTTATTTTCGCTCAGGACAAATCATGGCAAATTTGGACTTCTTTTGTTACAGTGTAAGTCCCCATCATTAACTAATGTTGGTCTCTGCACCAGGTTATTACTATACCTGTGAACACAATTTATCCCATAATTCTTCCATTCAAATTCTCTTTTGTCCTCTGAACAGGTCTTTAGGCCCATTTGCTGTGTTGCTTCATTTTTTGAATGATCTTTAAATGACACAGAAAATAAGTTGATTACCTTCAGAAAATGTGGAAGACAATGAGATAACACTTCAAAGGGCTTTCCCTAGTTAGGATGAGAAAGGGGGCATTATGCTTTACCAGTTACACAGCTAATGGACAATTTATATGAATTATTGAAATCATGCACTGTTCAATAGAAGATACCTTCTTCAATTTAACAGGGTATTCTGTCAGCAGTTTTCTTCAGAGGGATCTATTTAATGGAATAATTTACTATCATCATTTGGGAGGAGAAGTATTTGAAGATTCTCTTGAATTTGTGCTGTGTGATAGCCATGACCCTCCCAATCTCTCAGAGCCACAGGTATGAAACCAAAGTATCTTTGGCAGAGTCCGGTCTTTTTCCTTCAAATGGCTAATGATTTTACACCTTCTGATAGACTTTCAAATCAAACTGTTACAAATCTTTTCTGTTTGCTATCACCACAGTCATCACCACAAATAATGTTCTTCAGAGCTAGCTCTTGTTCTTGCTTTCCATGGGGTAATTCTCTCTGCCTGGCCACAGAGAGACAAGTTCATTGCAAAGACTTTTTCCTACACTGTAAAATGAAATGTTGAAAACTGATTAGATTTGGACATGGTACAAACAAACTAAACAGCTCTCCTGAAGTCAATGGAGAAGACACTACTTATTTCACCCAACATACTGAATTTAACTTTGCTTTTAATTCAAAGGGAAACCACTAAGATTCATAGGCTTTGCATTAACTGTTGTGTACTGCCATTACGCTTGTGTTCATGGTATGGCGTAACAGCCACAACCTCTATCTCATATTCTAGTGATCCACTTACTTTTGCGTGTGCATGTTTGCAAATAGCTGCTTGGACACTCTCTTACTGAGAGGAATGGCTGCTGATTTTACTGTCTTCCTGATTTCAGGTGATGATGGTGCACATTACCCCTGTGGATGATCAGCTACCCAGAGAAGCACCGGGAGTGACTCGTCACCTCGTTGTTAAGGAGACTGAGATTGCTCACCTAACTAAGAAACATCTCCACTTCATAGATGTGGAAGAGCAAGACAGGGAACTCACATACACCATAACGACTTCCCCATTTTTCTCTTGCACGCATGGGTAGGTGTGACCTGCCATACCTTTCAGGTGGCACAGGGCAATGACCCATGAAAGAGCAGCAGCCTCAGTGGCAGTAACATGCTTGTGTCTCAGGTTCTTCATCTGTTTGCTTAAAGTGCAGGTGACAATACCTGGGTGCAGCTCTCCTGTTGATAAAGAGTGACCTAGAGCTGAAAGCAACAGAAAAATACACAGAGTAATAAAAAAACCCAAACATAGTTTAGCAAGAAATAAGAAGGAGCACCTGAAATCTTTTCTTTCCTTTTGTTGGACTTGCATTTTACGCTGGCCTGTGGGATCCTGTACAGCCTTGAACACAAGTCACAGCACCTCTCCTAACCTATAGAGTGGGGCTTGACCTAGGCCTGCCCCAGACTGAGAAGATGAGGTGCTGCAGTTTTTTTAGGGTATTTATTATCGCCATGGCACTGTGAAGGATTTCTGATCCTGGGCCAGGAGCCTGTGGAGCAGAATGCAGGCAGAGCAGGTTATGAGGGGAACAGGGGTACGGGATGAATGGGTGTAGTAGCAGTTTACATGTCACTGATGCTGTTTCACCCTTTGGAAAATTCATGACAGCGTTGGCAGCAATTTGCTAAATAGAAAAGTTTAAAATCCAGCCATTGTACAGTTTAAGCTGAAGGCCAACACTTTCAATTTTGACCTCAAGCAACAGGGGTTCAGTACGCAGCTGTGGAAGAAGGACTTTTTGGCTGTTCTCCTATTCAGTCAAGTAGCCACATGGTTATTCAGCTTGCCGGTTACTGCTGTTGGAAAGCTGGCTTGCTGGAAACTGGTTCATTTCAGAAGTTTGTACGATGCATGGAAAGCAGAAATAATTAGTTTTTCTACATAAAGATAAATGCAGGTGTGTAAGTAATAAGAATGTGACAGGCGAGACTTGCAGGTGGTGTAAATGGTATCTGGGGTGTGCAGAGACACGTCTGTAGCAAACCCAGCGCTCGCTTATAACGTATGCAATGATTTTTCATGGCCACCCTGAAAAATATCTCTCGTGGGCAGTTTCCTGTGATAATGTTTAAATGAATAACAAGGACAGAAGAAAGAAACATGTTTTTCCTTTCAATGCAGTGGGAGTGGGAAGTTAATTTGAAATGCAAGACTGAGCTGTGTGACTGTTGTTTTTCCTGTTCCTTGGTATTGCTAACCAGGATGTGACATGCCTGTTTCTGTACAGCCACTCAGATGCTGGGAAGCTGTTTATGGTGGACACCATCCCCAAGCTAGTCAAGGATCCTGCTGCTCTTGCACTGTGGACATTTACTCAGGTTTGTTACGATACCATCACCCGTTCTAAACAATTAAAAAAAAAAATGTTACAAGCGTACAGCTTCTTTTTGGCAGGAAAACAAGAGGTGCAAAATGAGGAGCAGCATGATGAGCTCTGCTTAAGAAGCTGAAAATTTTGCTAATTCTGTTCCAGCTCTTAAAACAAATTTCCATCATGCTTCAGTTCTGCAATACGTAAGCACAACTCTCCCGAAACCAGCAGGGGCTGCACTTGCTCAGGGTAGGCTGAATTTGGCTCCAGCATGTTGTTAAGAGGAAGGAAAAAATACACAAAATGTGGAAACGAGACCTTGACAGTTTCCTGCTTCTACTCAGTGTCTCCACCAATAGACATGGTACAAGCTGGAACAGGCCTTTTTCAGGGTTTTGTTGTTCGGTTTTCATGCTCTGTAGCTTGACAGATGTCTTATGAATATTAGTAAAAAGTGCCCTGTTTTATATCATGCTGTATGGTTAAGGTTGCAAAATGGTGATCATTGCAGTACCATATGAGAGGTCTGAGCCTACAAGCCCTTAATCACGTGGCTAATACGGACGTCTGGATGCAAGATTTTAGTGATTATTTTAGCCTCTTTCACTGGCCTGCCCTCACCTTGGGAAGTAGGGTGTGCAGTTTATTCATACTGGCGAGGTAAAATTCAGCTGCTATGGGAGATGCCACATTAAAAGCTACGCATTCATGAGTTGTTTATTTTAGTCACAGTTAGAAAAGGCCCTGGGACAACCGTTCTTAAAGGGCTCCACCAAGAAGGTAAAGCCATTGCCTCTGTTATCACTTATACACCATGTCTGTGTAGGTTTGAGTACTTGAACCTGTACTCGCCTGATTTGTAGCTAAAGATGTATTTCATCAAGGTATTGCCAGTAGCTAAAGAGCACGTGCAAAGTTTCTGGAGTTAATTTTGTCAGTTCGGATAACATCTAATCAGGGGATGAGAAAGGCCCCTAATGTCCTGAATTATGGCTACTCCCATAACCTCTTCTTACATACACCACACTTCTGTTTCTGCAGCATGCTGTGAATTATATGAAAGTAGCCTACATGCCGCCACTGCAGGACATTGGGCCTGAACCTCAGCAAGTCCATTTTATTTTTTCCGTCAGCAATCATCATGGTGGCACTTTGTACGGGATCTGCTTCAATATTACAATTCTTCCTGTGGACAATCAAGCCCCAGAGGTAGGGTGGTGATGAAGGTGAGAAGGCAGGACTTGGAAATGGCTTTGGGTAGAAACAGAAATGCAGAGAGATGTCCTGACCTGACTGAAATAAAAAATAAATCTTCCGTGGGATCAGGGTTTCAGTGTCTTGCACGTAGCCTCCATTCAGACTGAAGTGGAAGGCAAAGTCTGGTGAGTGTGCAAGGTGATTTTTTTGTGCCAACTAAGCTGAGCGCTACCTTCAGCATCTGAGTGGCTGTACAAAGATAAGTATGTCACATCTTGGTTAGCAAAACTGCATCCCTCCCCTTTGTGTTGTTTATTGCCTGTGAAGGCCAGGAGCCTCTGTGAATGGGACCACGCCTGGGCTGCACATATTAGGTCCTATTATTAGTAAACTCCCCAGGTTTTCCTAAAATAGGAGAAAAGAGCACAGCCGTTGGCATTTTGGTTTTTAAGGTGTCACACGCCCTCATACCAGAGCAAATTGAAATCGCCCTGCTTGGTGTATGTTTGGGGGTGCAGTAGAAAAGAGTTCAGCGTTTCTCCTCCATGCAGGTTTTTACGAGCCATTTGCGAGTGGAAGAGGGTGGCTCGAGCCCTGTCACAGAGAGACACATTCTCATCTCTGACGTGGACACGAAACGGGAGCATCTCTTCCTCCTCCTGCAGAGACAGCCTCAGCACGGGGTGGTGGAGCTGGATGGCATTCCCGTCAATGACGGTGACAGGCTTTCCTGTGAGGACCTGCGTGCCCTGGCAGTCAGGTTAGAAGGGTGGCTGCCTTCTCCTCTTGCGGCGGCAGAGTCTCACAGCTGGATGAGCGACAGCCCTGCAGCGAAGTGGCGTGAGGTGCAGAGGCTGCAGCTGGCCACGCTCACCATCGCGCGGCTCTGCCAGAGCTGCTCCAGGCCGAGGTTGCTGGCTGAGCCAGAACAAGACTCCACTTTCTGCATGCATGCAGAATTAGAGCTCCCTGACGGTTTCTACCTGTTAGTCAGAGGGCACCTACTGCAATGAGGACATAGATGACAAGGCCTCAGTGCATTTTTGCAGCTTTTTTCGCAGCTGATGTCTGGTTTTTCTTGGCGGTCTTCGTTTTGTAGGAGACCCCACAAGCCCTCTGAAGACATTGTGATCCAGAATCAGCGATCTTAGATGGACATCCTTGGACAGGGACCAGCTTTTTCTGTTGGGAGGGATCCACATGTCTGGCATGACCAGAAAGCACAGCTTCTTTGCCTGTGCGAAATCTGTGTAGCTCTTTTTTTTTTTTTTTCCCCCACAGGTATAGGCATGATGGCTCGGAGACTCTCACTGATGATGTCCTCTTTGCAGCCACAGATGGCACCCACTTTGTAGAGTTCATCCTGCAGGTCAAGGTCAGTATGTTGAGTATTTCTGAGAGCAATTGCCTGTGTAGAAGATTGCAAAACTTGATTTCTGAAATTCTTCGCATTCCCTTGGAAATTGGAAGATAATGCGCTTGTTAGGCTTCCATTTTGATCCTAGCTTTCAGGTTTATGTGGCAAATTTGAGAGGAGGTTTGGCTTGTACCAGCTGAAAGGCATTTGTGCTTTCTCTAGCTTCTGTTCTTCTGTCTGGAATTATTCTCTCTGTACCTAAATATGGGGAATGAGTTTTCTTTCTCAAGCTATAATTATCTAGTTTGGTTTACTTTTGTCTTCGAATTTTAAGAGTCACCCTAATTCAGCTGGTTTCATTTCGTTCATAGAGAGAGCTCAATGTACCCTGACACTGACAGCATACTGCTGGTTTGGGCTGGAAAGCGATGTATTAAAACAACAGGTTTCCACTGAAATAAAAAATGAAAGATCTTAAATTATTTTTCTGATTAGGTGTCGCCTGTGAATGATGAGCCACCTGTTATGCAAAGAGGCCTTGCTCCTGTGCTCCGCTGCCTGGAAGGTGAAGAAGTGGTCCTCTCCTCGGAGTACCTTTATGCCACCGATGCAGACAGTGATGACATGCAACTGGTGTTTATGCTGGCTCGCCAGCCCTACCACGGGGTAGTAAGGAAAGCTGGCATTGCTGTGGATCGTTTCTCCCAAGCTGATGTCATCTCTGGTGTAGTCACATATAAGCACACTAGTAAGTGAGTTAAGGACAGAATTAGACTGGAAGGTTGTCAGAGAGTTTTTGGCAGAAAATCTCAACCTGAATCCGCATAATCTTTGCAGAAACTCAGCAGGAACTGCTGAGAAACCACATGTGTTGTGACTGGGGAAAAAAGTAAGATGGCTTTGAAAGAGGGCTGATGATATACAACTACCAAATGTTTTCATGTGTTCTCCAAATCCCTGTTTGAACTGAAAATTATATTAGAACAAGAACATGAAAGCATCATAATCCTGGAGGATCTCTTTCATTGTTGATCATAAAATATCTTGGGCTTTTTTGGCAAAATTACAACTAAATTAGGTAAAATATAGTGTCTCTCTATTTGTTTCATTACATTAAAAAACCCCCTACTTCGATCTTTCTCCATAGTCATGCTTAGATAAAGTAATGTGATGATATAAATGAGCATGCCGAGTTTTGACAGAAAACTGCTAACAACCTGAGGTACTTCTTGCTTGCCTCTCCAATCTAGATGGATATCCACTTTTGGACAGTTTATAGACTTTCTGTACCACAAAATAAATGATGTTCAGATTCTCTTCAAGAGAACCACAGTGCTAAAAACATGTTGCTTTGTGATTTCATCTTTAAAATCTAAAAATATTTTTTTTCAATTACTCACAGAAATCAAGGGCCAGTTAACCCCCTTTGCTACTTAATTGCATCCTTTCATTACCATTAAAGGGGTTCTCTTTTCTACATCTCTGATGACAGCTTTAATCTTTTTTTTTCAAAGGCTATTGTTTTCTGTGTAATTAGTCTGTAATTTTGTGCTAGCATGGAGAATATATGTGATATTTTCAGGCTTGGCACTGTCTGACATGAACATCTGGTATTTGAGAAGAGAAGGAAGTACTTGATTATGGCCACCCATAGCAAACCTTTCTTCAGCATCCTAAAGATACTGGGAACATTATTTCAATGGCAGTGTTTTGCAAAGGCAATGAAGGGCAGAAGATGACCTTCAAGGGTACAGTGCCTGTGGTTTTCATTCCCAAATTTCTACATGTTAAATGTGCTGCCAGTAGATATTGCAAGAGAAGGTGAGAGTCACTGCCTTTCCTTTGCAGAAAGATTATTAGTAATGTCTTGCAGCAACGCAAGACACAGGCCACCAGAAGCGCTGAGAACTAGAGTACACTCAACCCACAGATGCGTCTTTCAAGGGGTGACAGTTCCCAGTCCTATGCTGTATCAGCCCACATTTTGAACGTGATTACTTGTAGGCATATATATATAGCATGGCAACAAAGCAGAGCCCTTGTTGTAGTCCATTTTGTGGGGATAAGAGGTATATAGGCATAAATGCATTTCTCGGTGTGCAAAAATGTTTTCTTCTGGAAGAGCATGGAAATTACCATTTGTCATAGAGAGAATATATATATAAAAGAAAGATATTTTCTTACATTCTTCAAGAAGGAACGCAGAAAAGACCTCTCTTTCTGCTTAAGTGTACATTTTGCACATGCCTTAGAGCAGAAAGAACAGAATCATGAGGACTATTAGCAATTTTATTACAATTACAATATAATTTTATAACATTTTTATAATAATAACAACTATTAGTAATACTGACTTAGTTATATACTTTTCTACACCCTTATATTCTAGAATAGAAGTAAGCTGGTTAAAATTAGTTATAAACAACAAACCAAATCCCTAACCAAACAGCACCCCCACCAGCCAGAATTAAGAACTCTAGTAATTTTGCTGTTGTTTTCTTCGTCTTCTGAATTTGAATACTGCAGATTGTCATTGCAGGATACAAAACTATTCTTCATGGAGTTTTGGTAAAACATTTCTTCTGAACTGCAACATTTTTTCCAGGTGGGGAGATTGGCCTGACTCCTTCCATTGATATCTTAACTTTCACTGTCTCTGATGGTGAGGCTGGCCTAGATGTGAAAGACTGCTGTTATGATGGACCTCTACCTCCTCCAGTTCCGCTTCATGATCCATTTCCAGTATATGACCTTAACATCACTGTACTTCCAGTGGACAACCAGCCTCCATCAATTGCAACTGGTGAAAGCTTCCTCTCACTACAGCATTATAATGTGGGCTGTGCAGTACTGTAATGGCTAAAGACTCAGGGGGTTGGTTGGTTGGTTGGTTGGTTGGTTGGTTTTTAGTGTCAGAAAGAGTCAGCTGAGATCAGCATACAAAATTTTTGGATCAGAATTTCCACCAATATTTTTTTTCTTTTGCTAGTGCAGTGCAACCACCAAATTCAGCTGCAGGTGCAAGTATGAGTAACTGCTTGTGGCTCTTCAGCTGCTTAAATCATGCGGTTAGAGATGAGAGTGTTCAGATCTGCTCCCCTCCATCTATACATGTCCATTGCTGCATATGTAAGCTATGTCTGGGTAAAAGGGATTGATATATTGTCCCTGAACTGAACTTAGGTCCAGGTAATTGTCAGGCTTATACAATGCAAAAATATAAACACAAATAACTATCTACCTTGGCACGTAAAGTATACAACTGAAATTTGGACTCTGGCCCTTATAATAGGGGAGATAATCTTTTGTTACTTACAGTTAATTCTGTTAGTGAATGAAGACAAATCTAGAATCTATATGTAATGGACCAAATTAATAGATGTGAACCCGTATTTTCACTAGTACTCTTCAGGATCAAAAATACTCAGTTAAAATGGAAAAGTGTTGGTAATACACATTTAGTCCCACAGCAGCCCATTGTGTGAAATTTCAATTGATTTCCTGGGCTTTGGATGAGGTCTGTAGTATACATGTTAAGGGTATGCTTTCTGTATGCTTGTCTTTTTCAATGTCATTTGTTTGTAAGCATCACAT
This sequence comes from Phaethon aethereus, assembly GCF_964289735.1. Lineage (NCBI taxonomy): Eukaryota > Metazoa > Chordata > Aves > Phaethontiformes > Phaethontidae > Phaethon > Phaethon aethereus. The sequence goes on along the minus strand of NC_138577.1, from coordinate 37,251,178 downwards.
GTATGTTAGGTATTTCAGAGAATATTTAAGCATATGTATGAGTAGTTTTGTAATTTGCAGGCTCTCACCCCAGTAATGTTGTGGAAATGAAGCATTGTCCCAGCAGGGAAATTAAGCAGTGATGCATGAAAAAATTGTTCATTATGAGCAATTCATAACAGCTCTCATGTAATTAATGCTCTGACAAACAGAGGTAATGACTGATTCTGAGCAGTACATAAACCATACCTAATAACTTACCAGTAAAATAATTTCACTATCCCGTCCGTCTCTACTTACATGATGGCAAAAGTAGAGTTGATGGTGTAAGCAGGGGAAAAAACCTAACTAATCCAAAACCCCTCAGTATCTCAGTATTTGCTGTCTTTTCCCTCTTAGTTCTTATTTCCGTTCTTGTTAACAAAAGCAACAGTAAAATGAGCTAAATAAGCAATAATGCATATCATATTGTTTGTGTGCAGGTGCAAGGTTTGTGGTGGAGGAGGGCTCCTCAGCAGCCCTTACCACCAACCATTTGTTTGCCACTGACCCTGACACCACTGCAGATGACTTAGAGTTTGTCTTGGTTTCTCCTCCCCAGTTTGGTTACATAGAAAATATATTGCCTTCTCCCGGGTTTGAGAAAAGCAACGTGGGTATAAGCGCAGGTAAGCCTTAACGTACGTACGACGTCCCCGTTTTCCTGGCCTGTCAGTCAAATAACAACCAATGTAGTTACTTAGACCTCAGATCTCTTCCCACCTGTTACTTGGGTCTTTTTATTTGGGCTCAGTTCTGCAGACTGAACTGCGAAGGACGAAGTTGCAGAATCCCACAAGAAGCAGAAGGATGCGTTTTTGTTTCAGGGGAAGGGCACGTGTCCTGCGGTAACATGTGCAGTGTAGCTCAGCCAGAAAACGCCTGAGAACTTGTAAAATCCAAGTTATTTGTTCTTTGAAGAAAGACATAGTTTCAGGGGGTTTTATGATGTGTAAGACCAGAAGACAGGAAAAGATTGTGCTAACCCATCTCCTTTTTAAAATCTCTAGCTTCGTTTCAGCTGAAGCACCTGAAAGCCCTGAAGGTAAACTATGTACAAGCCAGGCACGTGCGAATGGAGCCAACAGCAGACCACTTTGTACTTTATGTCACTGATGGGCTGCATCGCTCAGCAGAGACTCCATTTTTTGTGCTGATCAACCCAACCAATGATGAAGTCCCAGAATTCATAGCAAGGAATATTACTGTAAGGAAAAAATCAAAATGCCTGCCATAGAACTATTTTATACCAGAAAACACTCTTTAATATAGATAAGAACATTTTTCTGACACCTGTTCCTCTGCATCTTTCCCTCTGTGTAGTCAGCCCAGTTCAGGAAACAGCCCAGTTCAATCCCATGTAAACCTGTAAAACAGAGCTTCAGTGAGACTGGAGCAGTGCAAAGTCCTATGTGGTAACTTGCAGTTAAGTAAAAAAAAGGCTCAAATCTTTAAAAAAATCATCTAAAAAGCAAAAGGATCTTTATGCTTCTTCTGCCTTCTCAAGAGCCTTTATAATTTTTTTTGTAGAGTTTTTTTACGTTAGTGGCATAGCCTCTCCCCTTTCTGAAGATTGCTTTTAGTATAATTTATAATTCTGTGACCATCATGCTAGGGCAGTGTAAACTTATCTTACTGTAAAGTAAAAGGTGCATGTATGTGTATAAATTCATATGCATCCATATTTTTGTAGATATATTTGTATTTAAAGGCTTTCTCCTCTGTGCATTCCCTAGCACTTCATATGAAGTTTATTTACTTAACAGATTTTCTATTAATTGGGGCAGATATGAACTCCTTATCTCACCTTCTTTATTCATCACTGTAACCATTTATTACTCTACATTTCTTAAACTGGTTGAAATCGATAGCTGGTTCAAAAGCTACTGGGAAAGAGGTGGAGGAAACAAAGAGATACAGTCACACCCAAAAAACATGTTAAAGTTCTATAATTTCTTTTTTATGTAAGAGAATTGGACATTTTTTTCTTTCACATTCAGGTTCAAGAGGGGGAGATGAAGGAGCTGGATCTCTCTGTTATCAATGCAGTTGATCTGGATGTGCCTCAAGACCGTTTGGTATTTGGGGTTGTGCAGAGGCCCTGGTATGGGTTCCTTATTAATGGAGTTCATGGCAATGATATTCTACACTATAAACGGTTAATTAACCATGACCACCACAGCCATGGGTTGCTTGTTCATGACTTTTCCATGGAGCTACTGAAGAATGGTAGGTAGAGCATTCTTCTGATATTGGTCTTTCATTCCTTTAATAGGCAAGGTGGCACAGTAAGAAATACTTACAATTTATTTATTCACTTGCCTTATGTATATTTCCAAGACAATGTTTAGGAATAGAAGTTAACCTATTTAATGCTAATGTTGTCTATAGTTTTTAGGAACTATCAATAACATCACCCTGAGAAGCCTACATATCAGAAAGGGTAGTAATATGACTAGGGAGGCCATCTGCCCTAAAAAAATAAAGGGAATATTGTAACATATCAGTAAACATATTTCAAAATGTTTGACAACACCTAGAACAGAAAGACTGATTTAAAAGCACATTATCTGATCATAGAGTTAAATATTGCTCTAAATGATCACAGAATGATAGAATCGTTTGGGTTAGAAGGGACTTGTAAGGATCATTTAGTCCAACCCCTCTGCTGCAAGCAGGGACATCTTTCACTACATCAGGTTGCTCAAAGCCCTGTCCAACCTGACCTTGAACACTTCCAGGGATGGGGCATCCACAACTTCTCTGGGCAACCTGTTCTGGTGTCTCACCACCCTTATTGTAAAACAGGTTTTCCTTACGTTCTATCTAAACCTACCCTCTTCCAGTTTAAAACCCTTGCCCCTTGTCCTGTCAGTACAGGCATTGGTGAAAAGTCGCTCTCCATCTTTCATATAAGCCTCCTTTATATACTGAAAGGCCACAATATATACCTTCATATACCTAATGATAAATGCATGACCCGGGGCTTTATAGCTTAGCATGATCAGTTAACCTGCTTTGAAGCAGCAAAGCTCTTTCAAGTACATGTAATCAAAAAGTGTATTTAACACTGCAAAGAATATGGTGGATTCTTCCAGACTGTGGCCATTTAGTGAAATACGGGATCTAGCAATACAAAGAGGGACATGAATTCAACTCTGCCACTCAGGTTGCAGTTCAGCCCTCAAAACCTGAGGAAAGATTTTTCTTCTTTCTGCCTGTCTAATCTGAACCTTCAGAAACACCATGTCCCCACACCAAATTCCTCAGCCTTCCCAAGTCCTGCTTTTGACTCTCTTCCAATTGCTTGGCTTTTCTCTTTTCCTGGCCACAATGGTGACTGAGCCACCTCCAGCCCAGATCTTCTCATCGTCCATGGTCAGAGCCACAAGGCCAGCTGTCCTCCCCAAGGCTTGTTTAAAGCTCCCTGAAGATTATTTAAGGCACAGAAAAGTGTCTCTTGATAGTCTCACTCTTTCTAACTCCTTGTTAAAGTGAAATGGAATGAGGAGAGGAGAAGAAACTTGCCTTTTTCAGACTGACAGAGACTTTTTTGTGAAGGGAGTCACTCCTTACTCAGGTCAGGCTGGTGTTTTTGAGTCAACAGTATGTTGTTTGTTAGATTAATGAACATCAGTGGCTCACCAAGCTTACCATCTGGCAGCTGAAACAAGCTTGCTGTGACCAGGGCATATGGGGAGGGTAGATAGAAGAAGGGTGATGGAAGCAGAGTGAAATGACATGAGAGATTTTGCAGGAGTCAGATTTATTTGCTCTTTCCATTTCTCTCTCTCTCCCCCCACCCCCACCTTTTTCTTCCCTCCCACCCCCTGCACAGGAATGAAGCTGATGTACATGCATGACAATTCGGAAAACCTTACTGACAGCTTTAAAATCCAGCTATCAGATGGGAAACATAAAGTCCTCAGAACCATTTCAGTAAAGGTCATTCCAGTTAATGATGAGAAACCAGTGCTGAGCAAGTAAGCCACATGTTCCTGTCTCTGACAGAGGAATGAGTTCAGACAAAATGATCCAAAAGTGATCAAAACAGCAAATCGGTGACTGATGGGGAGAAGTTGCCATAACTAGTCACAGCTAATGTCAATACAGATGTTTCCATGTGTGTCTTTATCAGCCTGTTTAACAAAAGCATTTTTAGTGAAAAAAGGGCTTGCTTTAATGTTGCCCTTTGTAATGCTGCTTTAATATTGAAAGAATAGAGAAAAAAAAGGGGGAACATGCTTGTTTTGTCTTTCATAACTTACTTCAAGATGTTTGCCAGAGCCTTACTTTTGCACACCTCTGCTGGCCTACGGCCACTGGCCACCGTGGTACTGACTGCAGTTACTTTCCTTTCCCCTTCTCTGGGGCAACCGCCTGTCTAAAACATCTCTCTGAAAGCAGCTTTGGATTTTGGCATGAGAGAATCAGCTCCGTGCCTCACAGGGGAAAGCCTTTCAGATAAATGATTCTCTTCTTTTCCATTATAAAACTCTATTGCTCAGCCACAATTCAACTTCTGAAAAGGCGCATGCTAACTTCCCTTAGAGCTCAAAACTAGGAGTCATAAATGAATTAGATGTGGTCAGAAATTGCCTGGCAGACCATTTGCAGATAGGCAGCTGGCTGGAGACAGCCGAACCTCCTGGACACTTTAACAAGGAGCTCATCCCTTGGGATCCCCATTTTTTAGCTGACAACCTGCTGCGGAGCATCAGGGCCTTGGTCCTCCTGGCTGCTTTCCAGCACCAGGCAGGCAGATGGGGAGCTGGGGGCCCAAAGGCTTTGGGGGTATAGCTCCCAACCTCTAAATTTTGCATTTGGGAAATGACTCGCGGCCTGTTAAGCAGGCTGCCACTAAAGTAGAAATTTCTGATCCCTCAGGATATTTGGCCTACCTTCAGATCAGACTTACATTTCCCATTGCAGAGAATCTGGAACATGTAGAGCTTCCTGCATTGACAAATGTTAGTTTTATACTTGAAAGATTATCAAGGACCACGTAATGCTAACAAGACAGAAAGTGCATTTCTACTTAGAATAAAGGGTAGAGTTTATGTATTCATGTCATGTACCGGTAATTACTGTTAATTGCCTATTTGATCCTCATATGATAAAGATTGATATGTCATTTTCCACCCCTTCTCTCTGAAGGAAGATGATGAAGTGCAAGAGGTCAAGTGTTTTTAGCTTTGCCCAGCTGGGTCCAGAAACCATTGCTGCCTTGTCTGTTGATGTTAGATCTCACCATTTGCCATTCCTGTGGTGAACAGTAGCACATAGTGAGCCATCTATTTGCAAAATAGCTATTTCATTACAAGAAGTTACTGCTTCTTGCCTGTTACTCTTCCACTGAGATGTATTATGTTCCCAGTGGTTAAGCAGTAGCGTGTTGAGGAAATGTGTTCAGTTTGGTATTGAAGTGGTTGAGCTGCCACTGTCAATCACCACATCTTTGCTGTGGGGCAGGAGCTCCCTTATGCCACTGCAGTGTTTTACAGGTGAACAACTGACAATACCTGTAAGCTTTTTCTGACCTTTTGATCTGGGGACACATTTCCACCCCAGGGAGTTTGGGCTTTCATCTCCATTAGCTATGGCCAACAGACTGAAGAATCTGGGATGGGATGTTTTTGGTTGGCAAACAGTGGCTCTTATTCACAGTGATTGCCAAAAACTCAATCTGTCACCTCTTGGATTGCATCCTGAAGCAAGGGGTGCCCTTGGGGAATGTAAGGCCCTTACACATTCCCCTTGAAATCTTCTCAAGATAAGATGTATGGGTGCTAAGAAGGACTTAACAAACCGCTACACAGAAAAATGATTTGGGATTACACATCATTCAGGGTGTAGCTAAAGGTGTTTATCTTCACCTATTTTTTGTTTGAATCTTCTCTTCCTGGCTTATGCAGATTTTAGGTCAGACACCTGGTCTTTCTGTTTGCATAGCCTCAGCAAGTTTATTGCTGGTATGAGCAAATGATTAAGGTTGCTTGATCTGCCATTAATATGACTTGATATACTCTGTCATATGACTCCATTTGCTTTGCTTCTCATTTTGCCAAACGTGAAATTTCTATGCCTCATATCCAGATCAGTTTGAATATGAAATTTTAGGAAAAAACTCTCCACCCTTTCTGATAAGAGAATAATAAATGTATTTTCCAAAATCACTAAATAATTGTGAAAACTTCTTCTTTGGAAATCTCAGTTGTCACTCTGCTTTGGAGCAGGCACTTGCAGCTTGGCAAAGCAAAGAGCTGTTATATGAAGAATGTGTCTTTAGCAATTCTTGTAAAAATCTCTCTGTATTTGGCCTTTGAAAAAGCATGGCTTGCACATGCTCAGTTGCATCCAGCCAGATCTTAGCTGCCCAAATTCCTAAGGAGTCTGTCCTTATCCAACCTGCTCCATGGCCCCTGGGCAGATTAGCTTGAGTAGGTCGCATATCCCTGACTGAATACGCTGAATCACCTCCAACTTCCTTGAAACTATTGTATAGTCAGGTAATACTGTTTGGGTGCTACGTTGTGAAAATGTAAGACAGCTAACAGCAAAATGATAAAGCAGGGTGTGCAGAGGCAAACTGGTGGATGGTTACTAGCTGAGAATGGAAACAGGAGACACAATCTGAGAATCATCCTGGAGCAAGACTCTGCATGAATTTCAAGCTACGTGGGATTTTTTTCCCCAGAGCTGCCTCAGATTTTTATTGTTTCTAGTGATGGCCACATTTGCCAAGGAACAGGTGGTTTTAACCTACTTTTCTGAATCAAGAACCCAGGAAAATTCTGCAATGGGGAGCATAGGGAAGAAGCCAGCTAGGTCTTTGTAGTGTCTCTTAAAGTTTAAGGCGAGCAGTGACAGACGAGTCATTTGAAAGACAGTCCTTTCTCTAATGAACTATTAGTTCATTAGAGCCAGTATTGCTATGGTCTATAGTAGCAGTAATATATAATACAGCCTATTTGCTTACATTGTCCTCTTTTTATAAATTGCATAAAGGTAGGTGGAATAGGGCTCAGGGGAAGAAGACAGATGGTAAATCCCAGGTTATTGTAGGTATCTGCTTTGTTCTTTTTCACCATTGTAAGGAGAAGCTGGTCTACCCTGTTTGCTTTTTTTCTGTTTTGAACCGAAATAGGCACCCTCCTTTTATTCTTTCTGCAGTTGTCATTTCTGTCAGCATCTGGGTAATCCACATTCCTGGCAGAGAAATTACATGTTGGAAAGGTTACTTTTATTGCCTCAATACATGACTTTTAATTTTTGCAGGAAGGATGATATAGAGGTGAACATGGGTGAAACTCGAATAATTTCTAGTGCTGTTCTGTCAGCGGAAGATAAAGATACCCCCAGGGAGAGAATTTACTACTTATTTGAAAGACTTCCAGAAAATGGTCAGCTTCAGCTCAAGGTTAGTCTTTGTACTTCAACAAAAAGCAGGCATGCAAAGAGCTTTCTCATTTTAGGGTAGAATGAAGTTCATCTTCCTTTTCTCCCAAATGTATGTCATGGTTTGAAGTAGGCGACTGTGGCCAGTTTGATTGTTAAAGAGTGTTTGAACCAAACAACAATGCTGTCCCAGAGGCTTTGACACTAGAGGCCAGATCCTCAAGAGGAGGAGAGGGAGGGTGAAAGGCATGGCAGATCATCTGAGGTGACAATGGAGAGAGATGCTGTGAGAATCAGCCCATGGAGGGGAAAATCAAGTGTCAAAGCTGGGAGGGGCAGGGGGAAAATTTCTTGATCAAAAAAAAGTGACAAGTAAGCCATTATTTCAGTTACTTCAGGGTTCAGAAAGAATGGAGGGAGATGTGTGTGAAAGAGTGGGCAATAGATCATGAGTTAGGAGAAAAGTATGGGGAGAAGGAGAGAAAAAAGGAAGAAGATGGAAAGGGTATATCAAGCGGAAATGCAGAAAATAAGACTAGAAATGGAAGGAAAGATAACCATCTATTGACTAAAGATAAGCCACAGGAAAAAAGATAGAAAAAAATGCCTCTTTTTAATAGAAAACAATTCATTTATAAGGCCTGTAAGCCTGGAAAATATTTTGATTCTGGACCCCTGCAAGAATCTGTGGGTCATGTGAAAAGGGTTTACACACTGGGGTGAGAGAGGCTGGAGTCTGACGTTTCAGCACATAGGGTACCCATGTGTATTTGAGCTCTCTATCTTCGATAACCTTTCCTCCAAAGCTAGTGACACTGTTCATGCAGGCTAAATGTCAAATACACAGATCATTCCAATATAGGGTACTATGCTATCTTCATAAAAGCAGGAAATTTTATTGGGCAATTCACATTTTTCTATCAGAGGACCTCCAGGGCTCTAAATTGCTGTGCTTCTCTGAAGTTCCTCATAGGTTCATTTCTGATATCCCTTTAGGTATGGTTTCAGACAAAATCAAGAGCAGCTCTGTGAAATTAAGAGATAGAAAACATAAGCTGGGTCAGGAACCATTTTGGTGTCTCATTGAGAAGTGTGCAGAAATTTATTTCCTGGAGTAAAAGTGGCTGAAGTCCATTTACTCTATTTTATTCATTATCACTGTATTTTCTCCAGTCTTATAGCTGCTTGGGAGCAACTCCAGATATTTACTGCCCTTCAAAACATACTATGAAGAAAGAGTCTAAAGCTCAGAAGGGAAGCCAGACAGCTGCCACTAACAGTCTGCATAAGTGCAAAGAAACAGGGAAGGATGCATGGGAGACTATCTGTTCACTGACGGATATTTATTCTTTCTAGGTAGGCCAAGGCTGGATGACTCTCCAGACTGGAATGAAGTGCACTCAGGAAGAACTGGATATGAATCTAGTGAGATATGTCCATACAGGAGCTATAGGATCCAAGAACCAAGACAGCTTCACATTTTTTCTGTGGGATGGGTACAATAGATCTCCAGCTGTGGACTTCTACATAAATATCAAGGACATGGAAAAGGGTAAAGATCTGCCAGACCTGATGTTTTACAGTGCCTGTTTCTGAAAAAAAGATGCTCTCAGTACATGTCCTGATCCCTCTTGGAGCACTATCTATGCCCTTGGCAAGCCTCCCTGCAGATCCCAAAAGTCTGTCTGCTTGGATTTCACTGCTGGTCAGAGCCCTGATGTTCCTGCTGGTGAAGACGTAGTCCTGGGATTTGAAAAGGCTCTGCCTAAGGCAACGTGTTGCACCTTGCCTCCCAGGACTCCCAGCTACTTTTCAAATAGAGCTGAAAAAATCCTTCTGAAAGTAGCTTTATGTCTGGGTAAATCAAAGCACAGAAAAATGGCAAGAATGTAATAAGGCAAGGAAAACGCTGTCAAGAACAGCTGTCTCCCAGTTTTATGCCCTAGTCTTACGGTCTCTCTTCCTATATTGCATCCCTATGAGAAACCTAAATTGGACCAACTTCACCTGACACTGCTAAGATTGCCACGAGGGTTCAGAGAGGTTGTGCTGTCTCCATCCTTGGCAGTTTTCAAGCCCTGATGGGATAAAGCGCTGAGCAACCTGGTTATGGCTGATCTCATGGCTGATCCTGCTTTGAGAAGAATGTTGGGCTACAGACATCCTCAAGTCCCTTCCAGCCTGAATTTCCCTATAATCTTACAGTCCTATGATTTTTCTACTAGTGATGGCTTGCCTGTGGCTAAATAATGCATAAGAGATCAACTTACAATTCAATATGACTATTTAGTGTTGTTTTGTTTATCCTGCAGGAGACATTGCTGTCTTCATAAAACCTCTTAGAGTGACAAAAGGGGATAGGGGCTACGTTACAACCGATGTCCTCCTTGCACAGGATGGTACTGACAAGCCAGAGGAGCTCCTCTATGTGATAACCTCCCCACCCCAGTACGGACAAATAGAGTATGTCAGCTATCCTGGCATCCCCATTACAAGCTTCAGTCAAATGGATGTAGCAAGACAGATAGTCTGCTATATTCACAACACAAAGACAGTGGTTTCTGAAGATACATTCAGGTAAGGCATAACACCCCAACCCCCAAACTTCTTCCCTTGGATTTTTTGGGTATTTAAAAAAAACCCAAACCACACAACACAAACCAAACAAATAATGAAAAAGAGCTGAAAGCTCTGTGGGAATTCTCAATATTTATATAGGAAAGATATTTCTACTATAATACACATAGTTGTGGCTGCTTTGGTAATAAATGCATTTTCTAATGGATACTGAAACTATAGCCAGAGCCACATTCACTCAATGCTACTAGCTTTAGTATTATTATAGCACCCAAACATACACAACTCTTAAAATTTAAGTGGGGGAGAAGGACTAAAAACATACTTCATGAAATTTTCCTTTGGTTTCTCGCTATAGCTGGGTGTGGTATAACTGGTTAAAATCCAGACATTAAATAACTTCTTTCTTGTCTATTCTTATTTATTATTGCAGGCTTTTTGACTCCATAAGCAGTTCTTGAACATATTGAACACCAGTCCACTTACCTATTCTGACACCACAATAGGTCAGAAATTTGTGTAGACAATTGGGGTTTTGGGGTAAACCTGGTTACTTTTAAGCCCAGTTCAGCAGACTAGTGATATTTATTTCCTTTTTTGTTCTTAAATGAACCTCCCTTGGTTATAGAGCAGAATGATGTAGTGAGTTATCATCAGGTGAAGACAGAGTAGATATATTGTTACTCAAAGTCTCAGGTACAGTTTTGTAAAAAAGAGCAAATTCAGGAAAACAAGCTCAGAAATAAGGAAAAGGTTTCTAAAAGAAGAACACTAACATTTTGCTAGCATTGACAATTTCCTCTGAAAATAGCTTTTGACAGAAAATGTACTTTATGTAAAATTCAAATTTTCCGCACAAAAATAAAAGCTTATTGTTTTTTCATTTGTGACTAAGAAAAATGAAGGATTTAGCTCCTAAGAGTTGCAGCTGAGAAAAGACCCCTTTTTACACTGTCTTATGAATAGATTCCTGATCTGAATGTCATTTTCCATGATGTGTGATGAAGATTCAAGGACATGTTTTGTCATCCAGTTTGCCACGTTTTTTGCAGGGAAGTCAAGCAAGTGGGTCATGAAGATAGGAAATAAACCTCCCTATGACACCAGGGCAGCTTATGTGACATTATCTAGAATTAATCCAAAAGTAACTTTGGGGCTTTTGTCACATGAAACATTTCAAACTATACCTTCCACTAAATTAAATGTGGTGCAAACTCTAGTTAGGAGATTTGTCTGATCGACTTGTAGTCATAAGAGAAAAAGTGAACAAATATTATCTGTCTTTATGTTTCTTGATTGTGAAACACTATGACCAAAACCAAAATTAGCTCAGGCAAGTAAGGTTGCAGTCATGCCAATTGTAGGCTGGGCAGTGTAGGAGTGGCTTGCATCAGTATGACTTCTATACCCCACTACTGAAAGCAGACCAAGCAATTCTAGGGAAACTGTGCATGTGGATAAACCCAATGTCTTCTGTTTCAGACAATGGTTAAGAACCAATCTAGAAAGTCAGCTTTATATAAGTAGGGTTTTGATGTTTTAATAAATATTGTTATTCAATAGCTATTTTAATAAAAATAATTGATGTTCCTCAATGTTATAATTCGGAAAATAATTAGGTTTTGTGTAGACATATAAATATTGTGGCAGAATATTATTATTATTTAAACAAAGAATGGTTACATTAATTATACGGGTAATTAGCGGGGGAGGGATTAACCGATCAGATTTTTACTTTTCACTGAAGTACTTCCTTCAGACATAAATTTACCTGTATTGTTTGGTGCTGCTAGCCTGGAAGAAAGATTTGGCAGTGCTTGTTTGGACAGATGACTTCAAGTGATTAGCAACCTGACATCAGATGCTGGCAGCAGGATACTAAAAGAACATGCTAATGTCCTCCATTTTGACATGCTGGCTTGATTTTGTAATGAGCTGGCACTATTTATGATTCCATTTTTAACTTTTAAATGCCATGACAGATGGTAGGTCCTCCAGCCAACTCTGTTGCCATCAAACTGCAGAAAGCATGAAATGTTGGTAATGGTGAAATCAAACCATGCAACATGTCCTCCTAACTGTGCGTGAGAGTTGTCCCCTAAATTTTATCAGAGTGAGGAGAATATCGGCTGTTCTCCATTCCCAAGGAAAAGATGAAGCAGCCATAAACCAGAAATAAACAACCAAAATCTCCCAAAGTGCAGAAAAAAGGACGTCTTGAACACAGGCAGCTTCATCACCTGTGAAATCAAGTAGCATACAACATTAGCATTGTAAATTTCAGTCTGATGTATATAAACAGGAGGTTTGCTCCTATCTGGTATTCTGTAGAAGACTGGATGAATATTCATGGATGAATTCATGAACTGAATTATCTAAGTCTTTCACTTAAATATTGTTTGAGATGTCATGCAAATGATTTCACAGTCTTCAAAATAACCAGAGGAAACTCACTTCCACTGCAATCTTCCAGACCTTCATAGAGATGGTTAAGGTCTTGACTGAACATGTTTTACCTTTTTTTTTTCCTTAGCATAGTATTTATCATAATTATTCTAGTTCTGCATTTGATTTCATCTAGATTACTAATAGCACAACCCTTTTGCCATTGGCACAATAGCATTAGGTCAGTGCAGACAGATGTCTCCAGGTTCCCAGCTGGGAATACCATCCTCAGTAAACATATTTCTAACTGCTATGCAGTCCCTGGTCTGTCTATGCTCATTCCCATCTGTTTCATGGCGTACTGCCAGCTTACAAGTTGATCAACCCCTAATCATCCAGCATTGGTGAAGGCAGTGAGGAGTTTTAGATGGACAGCCTGTGTGACACAGTAAGCTACTCCACGACCTACTGAAGGTCACTTACATTCAAGGCACGCAGCGATGGGCCAGGTTCTGATCCTGTAATTATTTAAATGCTTCTTTGAGGTCTGCAGTCAAGAGGGCAAGACGAGGCAGATGATAATCCAAATGTCAACCAGTCCCCATTTCACTTACATATGATAGAAGCATGCTAGGTGGAAAGCAGCCAGGTAGGCTGGCCCTGTCTGAAACAACCGCCCCATGACACCGTACAAGATCAACTGTGTAAGTGTAACTGTATGTGCATTCAAAGCGCTGGGCATTGGAAGGTGGGAGAAAAAGGAAGGTCAGCGAATGTGAATAGTCTGTCACAAGCAAATTTCTTTACAAAGCAGACTCTGTTCTGGCTCTTGCAGAACAAACCTGGGTGAAAACAACTCTCCGAGATGCGTTTGCATGTACTATGCAGCATAACCACAGAAACTTCTGTAGAAAGAAAGGTAGCTCCTACCTACTATATGATGATGGGACACAAAGGATCATGAGACATTTTTAGAGCAATTTTTAGTTTCATATACTCTCAAAATTTTTTGGTACAGGCATGACAATGTACAATGTAATTGCTTTCAGAAAAAAATACTTAAGTAATAATCTTGACAATGAAAGCTAGGATGAATTTTGAAGGCTAAAAGACTGGGCTTCTCTTTATTTTTATCCACAACTAAATTTGATAATAAATTTCTGCAGACCATGCTGTCACTTGTATGGCAAAAGCCCATATCCAGCTGGTAGGCTTCCAACAGATTTTCTCTCCAGCCTTGGGCACCTTTATCTTTCTCTTGTTTAGGAAAGGAAAATAACTCTAGAGCATAATCAAATCTTCAGTATATCTAAAGACATATTACTGCTTCAGAGAGAATTATAAGAAACTATGCTGCTATTAATAGAAATTCCCAGCATGGAATAAGAACTTAGATCTGACCCTTTGATAAATCCATGCTTATGGACATCTACATTCTTAAAATTACCCGAGCAACTTCTATAGTTCTGCCCAGTATCTCCCACAGAATCTTAGTATTTCAGTGAAATCTTACTGGAGTTTTGTCCAGAAACATAAACCAGCTACTCTCAATATATAGAAATTTACAGATACAGTTAGTGCCTAAACAAACCTGAAAAGTGAAATGAGGATGGATCTTTTTCCAGCTTGCCTTTTAGACAGTTTCGGGGCAATTGGGTACAAAAGGCTTGTAACAGCTAACAGAAAAAAAGTATTGTCTAGGCAGACCATGCACTTTACACACCGCTTCCTGTAAGTTGTAGACAGAGCCAGCACTTTCACTGGCAGTTGCCACTGCCAGGTAACCACGTTAAGATATACTTACAGGTGTGTAGAAATGTGTTTGTATGCCAGAGGGTGCAATAAACCCTCCAGCCAGCCCACCATTTTAGATCTGCTCCATCTGTATCTGAGCTAGAAGATGAGATCAGCTCTGTTATGACTGCTGAGACTGATGGGTACATTACTCTGGCATCTTACTCAGATTCCTGCAGATGCATTGCAACTCTTGCCACTTACCTGGCCATCTGCTTTCATGTTTTTAAGTTATACATCCACACCACTCAGTCTGGATTTGAGCTCAAACCAGCTCCACTACTTTGGCAGTATCAACGCAGGCAAGTCCTGTAGTAAAGGTGTGTATTATTTCATTTCAGTACATGGGCAATCAAGAACACATGCTGAAGACTACCTTGCCTCTCTTTGCCAGATTCATCATCAGCAATGGACTGAGGACTAAGCACGGGACATTCATGATCTCCTTGGAGGCAGTCGACCAAGCTTTCCCCACACTATCTAGGAACGCAGGGTTAAGATTAGTGGAAGGTGCTATGGCACTCCTTTCTCCTGATGTCCTGCAGCTTTCAGACCCAGACACGGCCAAAGAAAACCTTACCTTCCTCTTGGCTCAGCTCCCCCAGTATGGTCATCTCTATTATCGTGGGGCTGTGCTACTGCAGTACAATTTCACCCAGCAAGATGTGGACAACAGGGATGTTGCATACAAGCACCGAGGTGGGGATTCCCAGATTGACAGATTTACATTTGTTGCAACAGATAGGACAAATCAAGGCTTCATCGTGAATGGGAGGGTGCAGAGCGAGCCAGTGGCATTCACCATTCAGGCAAGTGTGACCACAGGCCTACTTAAAAGAGATATATAACATGATAAGGTGGAAAATGTAGTGATTTTAATGATAATTGGTACTTGCTGCAGTCTATGATTTAACTGAGGTATTTATCAGCTAAGATGTTTGCTTTCTGTGTTCTGTGAATAACTAACCTGGAAAATTAACTACTTGCCACTATGCATTACTCAGGCAAAGAGTTTTGTAGAGTGCAAAGAGAGAGACTGTATTTAAAAGAAGAAAGATATCCTGCTTATATAAATATAAGCAAGTATACACTTACATACTTATACTTGCTAAAATATTTTACATAGAAATCTCAACCCTAAAGTTGAGCCCAGCTATGGGGAGGAATGAACTTTCTCCTGCTCTGCTTTCCCACTTGGTACATGACCCACTGATTTGCATGTGAGGGATACTAGGACGTCTGTTGATCTTCATGTCACAGGAAACTTGAATTACAGCCACTTCGCTCCCACAACTGGACAGCCTGACTTCCTTCTGGGAGTCTTTGTAAGATGCCTGCTCTGATTCTTCCTTCCTTTACTAGGATCTTTCTGTTCATTTTCCATTTCCCTCATTTTCAAGTTCCTCCCACTGTGTCATAGCATCAGATTCCTTTACTATGACTTCTTGTATGTATCTGGCGCGTTTCAGTATGAAAAGGAGGCCTGGTTGCATTGTGTGTCAAAATCCTGTATGTTTCAAAACACTGAAAAAAATGAAGAGGCTTCTAACTTTTCCTGATGACAAAGTTTGAAGTTATATGATGAGCAAGGAGTGCCATTTCAGCAGAAGATGAAATATGGAAACAGCAATAACTGTTGCGGAGTGTTAGAAGATTCATCAGAAGTTGTGAAAGGTGGCACAGATTCAAGGAGACACATTGGCCAGGTCTATGACTGTGGTTATCATAATCCTTAGGCTTCCATGCTTGTTATTGTAAAACAGAGGTCAGAAACCTTTCCTGGAGCTTTCATTTGCTATGAAGAAAATTACATCAAACAGGAGAAGGACTATGGGGAGTCCTTCAGGGACATCAGGGCAGAGGTACACAGAATTTGTGTTGCCCTCCCCAGTGTGTGCTGTACCCCACTGCATGCAGCAAGTGACTGGGCGGTCTGGGCCTGGAAACCTCTCATGGGAAGTAGTATTTAACTGGAGATCAGACTTCTTCTGGAGCAGACTGTGAGTCAAAGTGCCTATTGCCACTCTGAGCAGGCCACTGTGCTTTTAGCAAAAGTAGGACAGAGAATATCCTGATGCTGTAAAATGAATATATTTTTGTCTAACTTTGATTTAGGTGGATCATTTGGACAAAATGGCACCAAAAATTGTTCATCTCCATTGCTCTTCTGATGTGGAACTGCTGAAGAATGGCAATTACGGGATCTATATTACTGCCAGGTCCCTGAAGGCATCTGACCCCAATACAGAAGATGACAAAATAATTTTTAAGATTTTACGAGGTCCTCATTATGGCTACCTGGAAAATGTAACAACAGGTGCTGTCTTCTATAATCTCTGTATTTTGGGACATACCAGACCAGATTCCAAAACCTACCCCATCAATGTTTACTTGATAGAGAAAATTAAAATTTCTTAGCAAACTTTGGGCAAGGTTGGAATGTAGTAAGAAAGCTTGTACACTAAAACCTGAGTCTCATGTTCATCATGAATCCTCAAGGAGTTTGAGATGATTGTTAATAGCTGCTCTTGAGAAACTATTTTTTGTTTGTGTCAAAAAAAATCCAGATTAATATTGAACTTGGTCAGATGATAAATGTGTTACATGGGAAGATATTGGCTGGGGCTTATAACAAGGTTATAACAAGCTGGAATATTGCTGTTTAGCTATAAAAACTTGATGTTTAGAAAAAAAAAAAACCAGCAACAAAAATTGCTGTTTAGCTATAAAACTAGGTGTCTGTAAGTTCAAATTTTCTAAGTGTTCCACAAAAAGAAAAGTAGAAAACAAGTCTATATGAGCTATGTGGTTCTTACTGACAGGCTTTTGATTCATATGAATGTTTATCTTCTTTCCCAGGTGGATTCATTCAGGAAGGGTTTAGCCAAAAGGATTTAAACAGCAAAATCATACTTTATGTCATCAATCCATCGCAGGAAGTGAATTCGGACAACTTGGAGTTTCAAGTTACAGATGCCCATGGAAACTCTGCGGTGCCCCAAAGGTAGCCTGTGGCTCGATGGTGTGTGCTGTGGTGCCGGGGTGAATGAACCCGTGCTGGGCTTGAAGCCATGCAGGCGTGAACATAGCTATGACTTAAACTGCCATTTCTTTCGCTGAAGAGTAGAGAAGGTTTCTTTCCCTCAGGGAAGCGAAATACAAAGGGCTAGCTCCAGGTTAGACTTGGGGCACAATTCTCAAGGGCCTTCAGGGCCTCACAAAAAAACATAATGGAGTTTGCGTGGCAGTTGGGCATTTGAGATCTGAGATATTGGGTGCTGAGGGATGGGACTGTTGTTTCATGTACATGATCCTGCAGCTGGAGGTCACTCTTGCCCCGAGTTGGCAACGCTTTTTTCACAAGCTTGGGATCACGATGGAGGGAATGCTCTCAAGCAGTAAAAGCTATGAGAGCCGCACTTCTGCAAAAGAGCACAGGTGGAGGGCACACAGCACCTTCTTTGTCATCCACTGATGAAATTTCTACTAGGCGTATTATAAAAATTTCCTTGTGACATATGATAAGCCTAACGTACAAAAATTAGAGACTGGGGTATCATCTGAACTGCTTTGATGATAATGGCCAAACGTGGGAGCACCTCTACAGCAGGGGCAATTTTTCTCTTTATTTCTGAAAATAGGGCTGAATGTTCAACCAATTTATTTAATATATAACTGTGAGAGATAACTAATGCTATTTTCCTGGGCCAAACTGAGTACTTGCAAACCAGGACTCAATGGCGAGGGAAAAGAAGCAGCGAGCTGGCTCCAAGGGCCAGGCGCCTCTGATCGCTTCCCTGCACGCTGGGGAGGGGACAGGGACTGAGAAGAGCCGGCCACAGCGTTTCAGCATTTACACACTATGCCAAAAGATGTTCCCATGTACAAACACATCTGAACACAGCCAGCCTGAGCACTTCCCAGCTGCACTGTGCTCTCTCACTGATGCATTGATCTTAAAAACACCATTAAAATGCTGCTGGTTCTTGTTGGGAAAGTGCGGCTTCTTGTACATAAATAGCGATGCGTAACATAGCTTTACGAAGAGAGCAAAAGAGAAAGCGCTTTTTGTATTGAAAACAGGAGTTTCAGAGAAGTAGAATTTATCTGTTAGCTGCACTGGAGCTCACAACGAAGAGGTATTTGGCTTTAAGGAAAAAAATAGTATTTTTAATATTGGATTTAAAAGCTTGAGGTTTTTTTTTTTTTTTTTTTAGTTTATTACCTAACGGTCACTAGTTCAAAATACAAGCTTGATTTACATATTGATGTTATTAAAGTTGAAGCCCAGCTTTTATCTGAATGCTGCTGGACTACATCTGGCACATGCATTCTCTTTAGCAAAAAGAAAGCAAATCAGCTTCTAAATGGGTTGCCCACACCATGAGTATCAAAGGATAAAGGAGGACAGGAGGAAATTTCCACTGGTGTTAGAGCTAGTCAACCTTGAAAGGTCTAGAAGTTTGTTTTAGAAAAGTTCAAATTGTTTTGTAAGTAAGTAGCACAGCTCATTTTCCTTCTTTTTGCTCTCTTTCATTCCTCTCTGACTCTCACTAATTTTTATCACAGTTTTAAAAAAGGTGAGATCTTTATTTGCTACCCCGTGCAGCATGCGATCCTCCAAGGTTCAGTCACATCCTCTATTAAACTATTCTAAAATTCAGTATATGAGACTCCTGGACTCAGCCACTTTGATGGTTGAAGAAGGAAATACACAGAGTATTAGAGTACGGGGAGTGGGGAGAGCACTTCCACAGAGGCGGTGAAGTCCTGGAGCATTCCCTATACTCTAGAGGAGGAGAGTTAGAGGATAAGTGAGGGAGGGCAGGAAGAAAGGAGGACATTGCAGAGAAAATACCTGGGAGTGAGAGTAAAATAAAACTACAGGGATGAAGGGAACCAGGAAGAAACAGTGATAGCTTGTCTTGGCCAACCTGGTGTTACAGACAAACTCTGCTCTTCTCAAAGTTGCTGCAGAACCCCTCTGATTCAGGCTTGGTTTGGGGTAGACCAGGGATTGACAGGAAGATTTATTAACCACCTCTCCCGCTTTGTAATCAGCCAAATCACACAAATATGTTGATTTGGAGACAAATATTCAGTATGTGTATTGGCTAAATCAGCAGTCAGGAGCAAAATGGCTCCTCACTGAACCTGGGAGCAGCAGGGGGTTGGGGCAGCAGGGGAGGTGGCTTTGCTTCACACGGGCTTTCCCTCCTCTCCCACAGGCTGGAGCTACGGTGGTCTCGGATTGAAATGCAACAGACTGAATATGAAGTGTGTGAGAGTGTGGGAGTTGTGTCTCTGAAAATCACCAGGGCAGGGCACTCTGCAGAGTCCGCCTTTATCGCAGTGAAGGTAACGCTGAAAGCCACGCTCCTAACTGGAAACTTAATAATAAGTAGTGGAGCCCTTTGATTTCTTCCTCGATCTTAAAAGGTATTTCAGTGATCAGCAGAGGCCATACAATTGAAACCAGACTTACCAGGACATTGTCCTTGCTGGTGTAGATGATTCACAAGTTTCTGCCAAAACTGAGTTTTAAGTAGAAATGCTGATTAACAAAAACTAGAATGTTTTGGAGCAGTGTTTCACTTTTGATGACCTTCTGTGACAGAGCAGGCAGTTTTCTCCTGGCACTGTGCTCAGAAGCTGGGTTTCCAGGATTTGCCACTTTGAAATCCAGGCTTTGGGCAAGCGGAGGCCTTGGGACTTCTCATTTCCCTGCTCAAGGCTGGAAGAGCCCTAGAGCTATGGGACCTCCAATTCCACAGTCACGGCAGCCTCCCCAATTTTTCCCCCCACTGCCATCAGCCTAGGAACGCCCTTATATCTTCACTATCGGCCTCTGTCTTCTGTCAGAAAAATTACATTGAAAGCTGCAGGTTATAATTTTGCAAAGCAGGTTTTGTGCAACTTGCCTTCACAAATTTTATCTGTTCTCATAAAATGGAAATTCCAGGATTTTACCAGCTCCCTTTGCTAGAAAAATGCTAGAAGTTTCCCTCACAGTTTCTCAGGATTATAGCTCTAATTGGAAACATAGTTTTGATTTTTCTTCCACTGGAGTCAATGGGAATTTTGCTATTGACTTAATTGGGAGCCATCCTGCCCAATCCTTCACGGACTCCAGTGACTCTACTCTGGTCGTCACTCGGCTAAAAAGACCAGTGAAACTGATCCCAGCATCAAGAATGCAGTGTGGAAGCTGGTCTCCTATGAAAATTCAGGAAGCCACTGGAGTCCCCATACTTACTTATGTACAGGTTCATGCCTATCCCAACAAGTCTTTGGGGCTGACAGACAGCTCTGCGTGCAAATGCTTCTTCCAAGACCTCACAAAGGGCTAAACAGGCAAACGTGGCCAGGGTGCTGCTGCTCTTCCGGGATGCCATGATGTGCCTGTCCAGCAGCCAGGTATGACTGGGTCTCCAGGCATGGGGAACAGCTGTGTTATCTGATGCTGTCAAGTAGCAGTTTGAGAGGGGACAAGGCAAAATTTTAAGATGAGCAAATATTTTTGATTATGAGATTTAAACCATAAGCAAGGACAGAATAACGGTTGCACATCACAAGGTTTATTCTTCAAGTTTTTTGGGGTTTTTTTTTTTCAGTCTAAGCTCATGTATGGGTTGGCATGTCTTTTTGAGACTCCATGGAAGGACAGCACACAGTAGCTTTGGCACACAGCAGAATGCAGTGGTTTGGTGAAATAGGTCACAACATGGCATTTACTGTTTAATTTCTTATTAGGTCAATGAAATATCTGCTATGCTGGGAAAGGACTTTGCAGTGACTCCCTCCAAGCTTGTTCAGTTTGATCCAGGTATGAACCAGTGCACTGAATAATTTTAAAGTTAATTCACTGATTCTGAACATGTAAATTCACATTTTTGAGAGTGAAACCTATTACATATCTGCAGCTAGAGAAGCTGAAGAGGATAAAAGACACTTGGGCTCATTTTCTGGAAGTGCAGTGTGCTTCCTTTGTGAATTAGTACCCTTATTACTTAGGGTGAGATGGTTCCTCTACATCAGTTAAAATATCAAAAGTGCTGAAATGATGTCTCCTAATCTCCTCACAGCTAGCCTAGGGAGGACTCATCCTGAATTGAGCTGTGAGTTACTTTAGAGATACAAAGATTTGACCAGGATGCTGGTCAAATTTAGACAAAACTGAGTACACCTTAACTTATGCAAGGTATCCAAGACCACAAAGCTGTAAAAGAACCTGAAAACTGTTAGACTTTGTCTCTGCTTGCACTGTTATCATATTAGTGGTCTGACCTTTGCTGAGGCTGTAAATAGCAAGAAATGATAGAACTATAGAGTCACAGAATTTTTGGGTTGGAAGGGACCTTTAAAGGCCATCTAAAGGCCAACCCCCCTGCTGTGAGCAGGGACATCTTCAACTAGATCAGGTTGCTCAGAGCCCCGTCCAACCTGACCTTGAATGTTTCCAGGGATGGGGCATCTACCACCTCTCTGGGCAACCTGGGCCAGTGTTTCACCACCCTCATGGTAAAAAATTTCTTCCTTATATCTAGTCTATATCTGCCCCCTTTTAGTTTAAAACCATTATCCCCTGGCCTATTGCTATAGGCTCTGCTAAAAAGTCTGTCCCCATCTTTCTCATAAGCCCCCTTTAAGTACTGGAAGGCTGCAGTAAGGTCTCCTTGGAGCCTTCTCTCCTCCAGGTTGAACCACCCCAACTCTCTCAGCCCTTCTTCACAGGAAAGGTGGTCCAGGGATCATTCTTATGGCCCTACCATGGACCTGCTCCAACAGGTCCATGTCTTTCTTGTCCTGAGGGCTCCAGAGCTGGATGCAGGACTCCAGGTGGGGTCTCAGCAGAGCAGAGTAGAGCGGCAGAATCACCTCCCTCGACCTGCTGGCCACACTTCTTTGGTTGCAGCCCAGGATGCAGCTGGCCTGCTGGGCTACAAGCGCACACTGCTGGCTCATGTCCAGCTTTTCATCCACCAGTACACCCAAGTCCTTCTCGGCAGGGCTGCTCTCAATCCCTTCATCCCCCAGCCTGTTTGATAGTGGGGGTTGCCCCGAACCAGGTGCAGGACCCTGCACTTGGCCCTGTTGATCCTCAGGAGGTTCACATGGGCCCATTCCTTGAGCTTGTCCAGGTCCCTCTGGATGGCATCCTGTCCCTCAGGCACGTCAACCGCACCACTCAGCTTGGTGTCATCTGCAAACTTGCTGAGGGTGCACTCAATGCTGCTGTCTGTGTCATCGATGAAGATATTAAACAGCACTGGTCCCAATACGGACCCCTGAGGGACACCACTCATCACTGATCTCCATCTGGACACTGAGCCATTGACCACTACTCTCTGGATGCGACCATCCAACCAATTCCTCATCCATCCAACAGTCCATCCACCTAATCCCTATCTCTCAGATTTAGAGAGAAGGATGTTGTGGGGTACTGTGTCAAAGGCCTTACAGAAGTCTAGATAGAAGACATTGGTAGGTGTAGTAATGGTATCAAATGGAGCTTCAGGTTTTTTTGCTGTGGGAGAATCAATAGTAAAAATGAACACAAATGTAAAGATACTGAAAAAAGTTTCCTCTGTTCTGCACAATTTATCATCATTATGCTTTGGGTACCTCCCTAGGTATAGGGAAAAAACAGTCCAGGTGAGATTTTCACAATTTACCATTCAGAAATTCAACTTTGCCTGAAAAACTTGGTTTTATATAAAACCCCATATAAAGAGATTATCTGGGAATGAAAACCCATTTGCCATCATAATAATTTCCTTTGCATATGCAAGTCTAAGTTTTTTGGAACATATCCTGTTGGCATAGTCCAGGATCTATTTGAGTTTAGAAAATGAGGTCTACACATGCATCCCTGGATGTTGCCTGCAATGCCAGTAAAGGTTATCCCAAGACTGCCAGCAATAAGATTTCCATGGCACAGTGACCACAGAGGAGACAAAATATATCATCTGTGAAAGGCTGACATAAATGGCATGTATTTGATGGTAAAAATTTGTCTAAGTGCTTACTTGTGTTTGAAAAACAGGTATGGGGAATATAGTAAGTCAGTTCCAGACAAATCTTGGAGATTTTTACTCTAGGACTTAAGGTTTTTATTTTGGAAAAAAGGCATTGCATGCTACAGAGGTTAAGTAGCACTGCATCCCATGGCTGAACTCATATATACCCCAGCTTTACTTGGCTATTCCATAGGAAAATTTGTACCTGTAAGTTCAGAGTCACAAATCTGATTAGTTTGAAAACGTGCCACTTCAGCCCATCTTGAGAAAGGTAAATTTTATGTAAAGGTGTAAAATGAGCAACTGCTGGTTAGTTTGCAGAGGTGGATAAGGGAGTACACCCAGCAGACAGCAGTAAAAAATAAACTGGGCTAAAAGGTGGAAATAATTTCCAGTGTTTCTGGGACACACATGAAACCTCTGAAACCAATAAGCCACTCCCTGAGGCCCTTTATCTAACATTAGATTATTTTATTTTTTTTTAAATTTCAAATTAGAAGATGGAAGAAATATCTGAGAGGTCAGTGTAAGAAGTCGTTCATACTGTGCTGACCCAGGATTCCAGCTCTCTTTCCCCTAATGTACTATGCAGTCAAGCTTACCAGCCTCTGGACTGAAATGGCTAGCGAATGTCGCAGAGAGATTTTTAGTGCAGGGTCCTTCACTAGAATTTTCCTTTTCTGCTGGTCCATGCAGACTCTCCAAGCATGGGACAGTTTGGAGTTACTGTTAATGTCTTTCTGAATAAGAAAGACACATGGTGGTAAGCCACATGAAAATTAACTGTGAACATGGACAGGAAAGATGCACACTCTTCCCCTTTTCTGGACAGCTTCTCAGTTCAGCCAGCCAAGCTCCCTCATATAGTCTTTTTTGAGTGGCTTTCTTCAAAAGTCATTTGCTTAGGTTAACCTTAGGGAAGGACCTTCCAAACTATTACATCCAAGGCACCAGTTTCTTAGTTCTAAATTCAAAATGTTTGATATTTATTAATTAGTAGCATTTATTAATTATTTAGTAAGGCTGATAGGTATGTTTTTTTAAAAAAAAAACTCAACTGTGCTAATTGACTGGACTTATTGGCACATTAGACTTTAATCAATAAATTGTAATGGAAAGGAGCAGAAGAAGATCCTATCCAAGTTTATGGGTCTGTCTGTACTGACAGCTTCTCTTGGTCAAAGGATTCATATGGAAAGGAGCAAGGAATTAGAAGTCATGCAAATTGTCATAAGGATGTAGAGGGTTTTTTTACTGTGTTGCACATGTATGTTTGACATTCATTTTGGGTGCTAGCACTGACTTTGTGATGCACAAACAGTTCCCAATGTGTACATTGAGCTCTGTTTCTGTCCCACTGCCTCTGATTTTTCCTGAATGGATTTTGTAGCCTTTCAGATAATAACCAGCCTACTTCTCTATCTTGGAATGATCTCTCTCATTCCCATAATGTAAGCCTGAAGTTACCCAGGAAAGGCAAGCAACCAAGTAAAAATTTTGTAACCAAGTACAAAATCTGCCTAAAAGGTTGTACTTCAACCTAAAAGAGTCTTTGATCCAGTTGCCGTTATTGTTCCATCTCTAAAATTAAACTTTCAAGATAAAAAGCATATGATACATTTTCTCTTGGAAACCGCAACAGAAGTCCTATATCTACGTATGGTAGTGTCATTTCCCACATCTACAGCAGCTTTTTGTTGTTACAGTGTATGCTCTTGAACTGAATCATCATTGTCCAGGAACAAATTTGCACTTAAATGTTATTTGGGAGAACAGCAGGAGTCCCGTCAGTTGGTAGAAGCACAATAGCATACACCAGCTACTCCATTCTAGCTGCAGACATGTTAATTAATATATTTCTTTGACATCTCGATTGATGGAAATAGCACTTAAAGAGTAATTAAAATGTTTATTTCTGTTAGGAATGTCAACCAAGATGTGGAATATAGCAATTACCTATGACGGATTAGAGGAAAATGATGAAGTCTTTGAAGTAGTTCTGAACTCCCCTGTGAATGCTGTTCTTGGCACCCGGACAAAAGCCGTAGTGAAAATTTTGGACTCAAAAGGAGGTAGTCTCTTTTGATCTTCATCATTAAGAAGCTGGGACAATCTTGGCTAAGTAGCTACTTATTTTCAACCACAAGTTGTTCTTAACACTCACCTTCAGATCAAAATACTTAATTTCTTTTTAAGGAAAACAGGCTTGACAGTTGCAGACCCTTTATTCTCTCACACAATCATTTGCATCCTCTTAGGAAACACAGCATGGGGAAAGCAACAAGTACACAAAAGAAGACCATTTTTCATAACAACAGGAGTTCAGTTCTCATTTATTACGGTGGGAAGAAATGTTTTAGGTCCCTTAGAAATTTTTTACCAATTATTGCTTAACAGTTGTTATACACCTCTGAAAAGGATTCATTTTCCTCTCAAAAAAGAAATGTAACAACTAAGCCCAGTTCTTAGCAATACATTTTCTAACGCTTAACAAACACAGTCCACAATGTTACAGCACACAGTGGTGATCATTACAGAGTTTAGGCTTTTATGTCTGCATTATTATTGTGTTTTTTAGTGATCAAATGTAGTGTGCCTAAAATCACACCAAAAAAGATGCAGCTGCAGAAAAACAGAAATAACTAGCAAAGCAGCTGAGTCCTCTGAAAGCTGAAAAGTATTTTTAATTCTGGTGCTTAGTGAAACAATTATTTTAAATACCTGTGTTGCAATGAATTAGGCTTCGTTTTACAAAAATCCCTTTTAAAATTTCATCTGTTCTCTCTTTCACATTCATAATGTAAACAGGAGTTAAGTGACACAATTAGTTTGTAAGAACTATAGTGTCCTGGATTACTGAAAAGAAAATTGTCTGGGCATGATGGAAATATCACCAACATTAGTCAAAGACACCTGTCTATCCAAGACTTAAAAAACAGCACTCCAAACCCCAATCTATGCATGAAAACAGGTATTTTCAGGAGATGCTTGGTTGAAATTCTGATCTGTGGGTAGACAGATGCATTATGTACGAAAACATACATATATAGGTAGTAGTTGCAGCCATAGACAGTTATAATTAAGCAAACCCCACGAATGAGGATGACTGAGCAAATCAACCACATCAAGTGAAAGAATCATCCAACTTTTAATGACAAGCTGTTTATGTGTCCATGTCAACGTGACCAGTTATCTGCTCATGCAGCTAGAACTGACCATCTGCCATTTTTCATGCTTTCAGGTCAGTGCAGCTATTCCCATTCTTCTGGCCACAGCAAGCTCGACTTCTCGGGGAGAGGCACGCTGTTTCCAGTTTCCTCGGGCTCCTCATCACCTTCCAGGCCTGGCAATGCTCCCTTGGAAGGGATCCCACTGACTCCTTCCAAAGGGATGAGAGAGCATGGAGGGGACCAGCGGCATGAACACAGCTTGGCGAATTGGTCAAGGACCAGGCTGAGAGTGGCTGGAAATGGCAGAATAGTAAGACGCTTCTGTCATGCAGTGATGGACTGATTTATGAATTTATTGGCATATGATATCTTCATTTAGTTGCCATATTCTGGTAGTGATCCTACCTGACCATAAAATAATGATAAACTACCCAAGTTTGCTTTGAGTCAGGCCTGAGAGCTATTCAAAAATTCTGTGAGGAAAAAAAAAATATTTTAAAAATCCTGATTTTGAAGATCCATGTATGCAAGAGAGGAAGAAAAACAGGGTTGAGGGAGGAAATATGCATCTAGCAACTTCAGCAATTATGCAGCTTCTAATCTTGTCTAAATTATGGGTCAGCTAGAAGGAAGAAGTCACTGGAGCCAGGCAAATGTATGGAAGCTGTGCATCTGGTCCTGAAGTTCTCAAGCCAAAAATACTGTTAGCTTAAGCAGGGAACAGTTACTTAAAACTTGCCCATTGATTTCCCTGCTTAAGGCATATTGGTTTAGGTAGGTGGTTTAGTAATATTCCGCTGATGTGATCTTAAAAGTTAATGAATCTGTTTATAAACACACTTGTAATGTGTGATTTTTAATGGCTGTTTTCAGAGGTGATCAGTTTCCATTCTGAAAGAACTAAAACCAAGATACATTCTATGTGATTTGTAACCTAGATCTTGTAGTAAATCTTGCATAAAGTCTTTTTGTTTCTGTAATGCATGAATACGCCCATCTCATTCTGTTATTCCACCTTTTTCAGGTTCATCCTTCATCTATATTTAGAAATGGAACTGATGTGGTTTTCAAAGTAAGAGTATTTTAAGTATTGCTCAGACATTTCTAGGATTTCTTTCTGATTCTGTTCTTTTGAGGCTTTATCACTCTCAATAACTCATTATGACCAGTCCTTTATTTTTCTAGGTATCTTTCTTTTTCTTTGGTGTTGCTTTCCCTTGATTTGCAACAATTCGTATTATAATCCCCCCCCCTTTTGTTTTTTGAGTTTATTTAAGAGTTGCTTGTATGTGCTAACCTTCTCTTTTCCTTCTCCCGTTCTCCTTGTGTGTGTGTGATAATGTAAAATGAAGTATCACGGGATGGTATCACTCAAAATAGAGGATGACACCTCATCAGCTAAAGCAAACAAGAAGGCTCAAGTGTCAGTAATTAACCAAGCACAACCACAGATAAATGTTGTCTCCTCTAGGAAGACAGAAATCCCACAAGCTGATAAGGCAGAACTGGAATCTGAACCAAGCTCAGTACATCGGGTATGGAACCTTTTGTTTCACAGGCATTTTCACCATCTGTTTTCAGTCATGCTGTTTTCCAAAATGATTTAACACCTCTGAGATCTGCAGCCTAACCCTTCCCAGTCCAAAGCTGAGTTTAACCAATACACAGAAAAATTAACAACTCAGCCCTTGAAAAGTTTTCATGTCATAAATTTTTAATATAAGACCTATTTAATCTGTTTCATGTAGCTTGTTTGTTTTGCATAGTTATTTTTCTTCAAATGTTCAAATGACATTTCTCTTTCCAGGACTTCAACTCTTTTCCAAAGGCCTGTACACCAGATTTAAAGGGGCTCTTGCATTATGAAGAAAGCACTCAAAAGTTATTTCAGTGTGATGGGATAATATGGAAATTCTGGAATTCCCAAAGTGAGGTAAAACTGTCTCCATGAGTATGCATCTAAACCAGAGCATGGAGTCTACGATGAGTGAGACTCTCAAGCAAAGGACTTTCCTATAACAATTGTTGACTTGTGTAGGGAATAAAAGAGTTGTCCAGAGTCAGGTTTGCTGTCACCAGAAAAAAGATTCCAGAGACATGCTGAGGGCTTGGTTGCTGGGGTTGCCTTTCTTCTCTGTCACCCACAGGTGCTCCTGGACAAATCACACGAGCACTGATGTCTTGTTGCTTGTGGGGTTGTGGGCAGTCAGTGAATGAAGCCTGTGAGAGAATGAGTTAGAGTTAGTAAAATTAGCTCACTTATGTATTCTGTAAACATATATGCCCTCCGCTACGTAAGATGTCATGATGAATTTTGTTGCACTGCATTCCTTACACAGACCGCAGGAGACAGAGAATGGTGTCCAAATTAACATGGTCTCTTAAGAGGATTTTTGGAACTGAAACCTTGTGTCACCTTTAAAGCTACTTATTATAAACTGTAGGCTCCTTTTGCAGGCATTTATTTCTTTACATCTTTTAAGCAATGCTGTATCTTCATGGATACACACCAAAGTTCATGTCCAATTTAATGATGGGGAGGCCATAAGCAACACCTCCAGCCTTCAGTCTGATCACTAGCGCACAGGCCAGGGTCACTGTGAGCAGGAGTCTGTTTGGCCTTTTCCTCTTTTGTTTTAGGAGGCAAGCATGAAGAAATGTCCCTCTGGATGGAGTCATCACGAGGGCAGCTGCTATTTCCTGGTAGTAAATCACAAGGTGACCTGGAACGCTGCTGCTCAGGCTTGCAGAGAACAGTAAGGGACTTCTCCACACGAGTGTGTTTGCCATGCACTGCTGTTGCCCTGAACTGGACGCTGCTCTCACCGCTGAGTTCGTTCAGATAAGCCCCACTTTGGTTGTGCTTCACTGCTCCCCCCAAAATAGAACAAGCCCTGGGATTCAGACCCAGTGGAGGACAGAAATAATATCAGTCTCATAACGTTTCAGGTGGTGATGCTACCTTACTCACAATGTGAATTCCAAAGCTGTCCATCAGCAGTAAGGATGCTTTCCTAACAGAAGAGTTAGTGTGGGAGAAGAGAAAGAGCAAAGACTCAGTCTTTCATCCTCCCTTACCCACCAGAGATGGGTCTTGGCTTTACCTTCACTTGATACAGCGACAGTGCAATGCTGCCAGCTCCCGTGTGCCTCACCATACTCTTCTGAAGATGCAGCTCTTCAGATTCTGTAACCACTTGAAAACTTCAACACTCATTTTAACAGTACATTTCTGACTGTTAAGGACAAATAAAAGCTCCTAAATAATAATAACAATAATAACAACAACAACAATAATATATCATTAGGTTATTATTAGTAGTATTAGTATGAGTATTATTTTTTCAAAGTAGGAGACAAATAGAAGATCCATCAGTCTTGCTCTTTGGTGATTTTGCTTTGTGATTTTGGTTTCAGGAGTGATAGCTTAGGGCTGGAAGAAATGCCAGCCATGGTATCATGGAACTTGCCCTAGGATCATGCATGTTCTGCACCTTGTGTTGAATTGTGAGAATGAGGTCAAAGACCAGGTTGAACCATAGGAGGGGCTTTAACAGACTTCTCCATTACTCCATGAAATGAAAATTGAAACAGGGAACTGTTGGGAGATGAAAGAAACAGAATATATTCCAGAAATGGTTGAAGGACATGCAGGCAACATGAAATGTGGACAAGCATGCATAGCAAACCTTGATTCATTCCACTCAGTCATGCCAGGGTATGTTGTCTTGGTAACATGCAAAAGGAAATTCTTAATTCTAATACCTCCCAGCTGATGGAAGTTACTTTTTGCTGAAATGCAAATGTTACCTGCTTTTGTGAGCTCACCACAAATTGCACACTGTTAACTGGTTGATGTAAAATTTCAGCTCCTGAAATGGTTTTCTACCACCTGCTTTTTTTTTTGTTACTTATCCAAACAAAGGTGTAAGTTGTGAATGTTATAATATTTTTTTTCTGAAGGCTTCAACGTTCAGTTGATCCCTTGGGAACGTACGTTGCTCTGCTGGGAGGAGTTCCTCGTTTCCTCAAAGAGTATGCTCCTGGTGACCTGTATTATCTGTAGATGGTAACTTATTGCTGAAGGCTATAGTGTGCAATGTAGAAGTTAAACTGAATAACGGTGTTAAACATCTACAGAAAAAGTCAAGGCATATCACTGAATCCACAAGCAAATGAATCCTACGGCAGTGATGATTCAATTAATGCCAGATTACCACAGACTAAGGAAGCTTTATCATGGTAAATGGAGTACTCCTGGACTCCATCTGGAACTGATTTACAAAAGTACAACCCCAGGCACACACTTAGAAGTGGTACAAGAAGATAACTTAATAAATTTTTGCTTTGTGCTTTTGCCCAGCTTCCCACCAGCAATCACCACCACTGCCCATTGCAGTATTTCTGTTATTAATACTTATACTGTTGACATTTAAATGGCTGATATTTCCAACAAGCAAATAAAATCAGCATGGAGGTCAATCTTCATTTTTTTAATAGATCAAACAAACATTAGACATTAAATGAAAATACTAGAATTGACTTTCAGTAAATCAGCCAATTTCACTGAAAAATAAGAATAATTTTTATTACTATAAAAATGGCATTATTTTAAACCTCTATTCCGTTTTCTTCCTAGACTTTTTCTATCATATAGAACAGGAAAAAAGCACAAGCATTGCTAAAGTTGTTTCAGTAACAATCTCCAACTAACCAACCTCCTAACCTTGTAGAGAAAACACTGTTATCCTGAGATGATGAACTTGAGACCAAGCTATTCCATCAAAGAAATACTACAAATTTATTAGGGAAGCAACTGCTGTCTGGACATAACTGCATGTACGTGGGTGTATGCAAACCTATTTGGGCTTCTAATGAGCTTTGACATACACCGCATCCATCTGTTGCAGGTGGCATACCAACCCTTTCTTCAGTTTCCATGTGCAGGGATAGAACCAGACACAAAAATGTGCTTGTCTTGACACAAGTTGCTGTATGTCATGGTGATAGTATGGGTGGAAGAAAATGTCAGCTCAGTGCCCTGAAAATCTTGCACCATTTCTAACCCTTCTCCGATACATTGGAGATAAAGGTGGTTTAAGAGCTCATTTCTCTAGCTTTGTTTTGTATGCACAAAGAGGCTCTTGGCAACATGAAGAGAAGCATCTGGGGGATATTACGGCTGAGTGATCCCACAGCAGCCTGATTTAGCAGCAATTTTGGTGATTTATGTTAGAGCTCTTGTTTATCCCATAGGAACGTATCCTCCCCAAGGGTCAGTGCAGCCAGGCTCACTCACGTGTGAGATGGTTTCACTGCTGCCACTGAAGGGACCCTCCACTGGACAGACGGAACTCACTTTGTTTTGTTAGATTACATCTTCATCTTCTTGAACATTAATTAGAGCTTAAATATGGTCAGATTTCAGATTCTTTACTGCCAGCTTTGCAAGGCAGGGACTGTTATTTTGTTTGGCGTTTGTGTATTAGCAGCATGTGGGCTCAGTCCTTGGGAATCACAGGCAGAACCACATCTAAAATAATAGGTTAGATCCTTCATGATGGCTCATTGTTGCCTAGTGCAATGCTGGGTGGACCCTGCCGCCCTCCTCTCTTAACGCTGTGCTGGTTCTGTAAGGGACTGGTTTCACTTACGTTATTTCCAGGGACTCCAGTGTAGGGATTCAGGCACCTAGAGTCATTTTAAAGGCCCAGGGTATGTTGTCTGACTTTTGACTGCCACTCTGGAAGTGCAGGGCTCCTGCAAGCTCTGCATCACGTCTGCCAGCCTCATCTGAATGTCGTGAATACTGCGAGGTGTCGTAAGCAACACTAGACACCTATTTCAGGGCACCAGGGTTACTCCCTCGGTCATCAAGCAAAAGCCTGGGGTAAGCAGAGCCTCTCAGTCTTCACCGTCAGTATAGGACATGGATTTACTGCAGCAGTTCAAATTTAATGTCCTCCTGTGCTGTGGAGACCTTCATAGCTAGTCAAGCGAGCTTTTTCTGAAGTTAGATTTATCAGAATGCCACAAAGCTCTTTTAAATGTATTGGGTAATTTAGTGTAAAATCAGCAAAGTCTTTTTGGTAAGTGTTTTGCATATAATACTCCAAGGTCAATGGCTACCCAAAATATTTCCTTAGTTTGGGCAACCGCTCCAAGATGATGGATGCTCTTGACTTGATAGCAAAAATTTTAAAGCACACAGGAATAATTTCAAATGGACTTATTTAGCACAGAAATCAGCAATGTGTGGGGTTTTTTGCCAACAAGACATTATGACCCCTTCTCTAGAGTCATTTAAATTAGGAAGTGTTAGATCTACATAACTCTATAATTAACATTACCTTGTCATTTCCTGTGTCTGGCACTCTGCCTACAGGTACAGTTAGTAATATTATGGTAAGTGGTATGTTCCTTCAGGACTGTTCTCATTTCCTTACAATACATCGAAACCCCTGACTAGGTGTAACAATTAGAATGGGTCTCTCTTCAGTCATGTGTGTTTCTCAGGCTGTATTTAAAAAGCACTCCTATGGAGAAAAGATTAGATAACACTATAATTATTGCAGGGCTTTCCTTTCAGAGTAGTGAGGTCTCTGCCTGGTACTTGGATTGAAGTAAAAGTCTGAAACTGCTATTGCTCAGACCACCCCTGTACGTTACACATTATATAGCAGTTACTGATACACATTGATGCTTTTTGTTTTCACATTTTCTAAAACAACTGAAACAACAGGAGTAAGCTATGCTTACTTAAAGCAAACGACTTCGTTGCAGGGCTTTGATTGTCCTTAAGCAGAAGCCAGATAAAATGCCCTATTTTTGTTCTTGCTCAGCTGGCAGAGACTGCTACCCAAATCTCTTAGCCCCAAGTTTGGCCAGCATGAGGGGGAATGGCATCCTGCCGCTGAATCAGTTACCCTGGGAGGACACCCTGAATTATCTGAGCCTGCTTTCCTTTCCTTTTTGTTTGAGGAAGAAGACAGAGAACAAACTTTCTAAGAGCTTTTATTTCTGTACCAGCGTTGCTCCTGGTTCACCAGAGATTCAGTGCCTGGTAGATAGGCCCAGAAGTGTGTGGGATCAATGTTTCTGAGGCCATCCTGCCACACCTCTACCTGAGGAGGGTGCACACAGATACCAACGACATCCTTTACACGTTGTTCTCTGACCTTAGAGGGCCCTTGATGGGACCTACGCTACTGTGCAGTGCTTGGTCTAGGGCAGCCATGACTACACAGGCTGGGAGGGCTAACCCTCAGCTCTCCTGCAGGTCTCGGCAGACCCACTGTGCAAAGCGGAGCAGAGGGTGAATCCCCTGCTGCTTTGGTTAACAGCAGGGATAATGGAGGAGGCCTCTGCAGCAGGAGCATCCCATCAGCATTACAGTGAATGCCCCTGTGTGCCCAGATTCAGGAATGGTCCAGATTTTGTGCAGTAGGGACTGTGCAGAATATTGTGGGCTGCTACTTTGACTTCCTCCTGATGTAAAATTTGCCTGCTTCTCTATTTGGTGTGGCATTATGATATGGCATCCACAGGATCAATACTATTAGAAGAGATAGAAGGCAGCAAACAAGAATGGAGCTCCAGGCCTGGGTCTCTAACTGGGCAGCAGGCTTGGTGGTGGGCTTGTACCCCAAGATCTGTTCATGGTCTCCATAGTGGATTCAAGTCTGCCATGCCACTCCTGAAGTCTGGTTGCTGTCATGGCTCTTAAAAAAGACAGTCATTACCTCCAGTGGAGCAATACTGATCTTCTTGCCTCTGTTATCTGGCAACAGTCATGAAATTAGCAAAATTCTCATAATGCCATTGACTTATTCTGCTGCTAGAAAAGTTTTTGGCTCTCTTAAAACACGTTTTGATGAGCAGTGTTGTTTGCTTGGGCCCTATCAAGCATCACCCAGGATGTTCTGGGAAGCTGAAGGGGTTGGCATCAGAATGGCAGCCAGAAATATGGGACAACAGAAATTGCAGAGGCTCAGCATAGGAGAGAAGGCAACAGTAGGCGTGACAGGTTGGAAAGGTGACAATGATACCAAGGCAGGCAAAGAGATGGATAAATAAGAAAGTGGAGCCACTGATGGCTGACAGTTCCTGGCAAATTGTCTCTTAATCCTTCTTCAGATTTAGCCTGATCTACAAATGGCTTAAGAGCAGCAGGCTGGTGCTTACATGCTTGGTACTAGTTGGAAGACTTCACACTGGCAAGGCCACTCAGTGGCTAGAGTTTGCAAGTCCTCCTTTGGAGTTGGCATACTTTAAGTATAAACACAGAGCAAAGTTTATGCACTGGCTGCCTTCTGAAATAGTCTGGTTAATACACACCAGGATTGTGCTCCTACTACCTGAACTAAATGCATAGTCATTGCAGACAACCCAAAATTAGCTCTCAGAACCATACTACCACTCTCAACCAGACCCCTAAATTACATGCACTTAGTTCTGTTTTGAAATGTGGCCAAGATTTTAACCATGTTATTCAAAGCTTTAGTTTTGTCAGAAAATGATTTTAAAAATATATTGTCTGCTCTACTACCAACTGGGTGAAGCTCTATCTTTCAGTAGCTTGGATTTTAGTGCAGGCAGATTATTATTTTAAAGAAAAAAAATGCATCAACAATTGTGTAAACGGTTTAAAACACAGTTTGTGAGTATGAGGTACACGTCATGTATACATTTCTTTCAGTTGCCCCGCTGATTTAATTTTTCTGTTAGAAAAATCAGACTAGAACTTTGGTTCCTCTCCAAGTAACCCAGAATTTTAAGACTTTATCTTCATGTAATTATTCTTTCATGCCAGTAAGTAGTGGTTTTCCTGTGAAACGTTATTTACATGCTTTATACTAGAATCAGTGCCCCTTGTTGATAAGTCGATGGGAGCTGTCTGTCACTCTGTGGAATGCTAATTACTCTGTCCTCTCTCCTTGAGCCTAGATACCTGGGGAGTCTAGTAAGCGTGGCTAATGAGCAACACATGCAGTGGCTGTGGGACTTCAGTGGGAGGAAGCCCTTTTGGATAGGCAAGTACATCAGCTGCCTGTCCCCTCTGAGGACCACCGTTCCTGTGTACCCTGGAAAGCAGAAACAGCCACAGCAGTTCCAGCCCAGTTTTCAAACATTGCATTGTCCTCAAATTTCTGCTGCTTTTACTATTTCAGAGCAAGGTGTAAACTGAAAGCCATAACTCACCTGGCTAATTTTATAAGTCTTTATCAAAAAGAAGAATTTATCATGTTGCCTACTGCTGTATTGTTTTTGTCTTGAGACCTTTCTCATTTTAACACTAGCTAGTAAAATAAGTTCTGGTGGACCTCCTGCTCTTTTGTTTATCTCACCTTTCTTTTGACTGTCACTTTATTTGTCTCTAATTTATCCTTTTTTAAACTTTTCTTTAAATAATCTCGAATTTCTGACATTCATCTTGTGTCAGAAATCTTGTGAATTAATTAATGTTCAGCTAAAGAAGATTTCAACACATCATTTTAGATTTAGATGTCTATTTCTTACCATGCACCTTTCATTTCATGAGAAATGGAGAGAACTCAGATGGACCTTCTCTGTACCTCCTGATCCCTTCCTGTGAACAACTGCCTCAGCTCATGGGCTAGTGTTATTGTTTTCTTCTAACCCTTCTTGTTTCTGATATACTGTCCACATTTTAGGTTCTTTTTCCAATTGTGAATTGCAATTTTCAGCTTGCAGTAATTTTCTGAGATGGATTTACTAGCTATACTAAATTAACTTTAAAAACTACAGTTAGTTTGGGATCATGTTTAATTGCATCATGATTCTGTTAACCTGAGAGAAATAAACCCTTCTGATAAGAACAAAGACTACAAGACCATTGTGTCTATTTTCTAATTTTGGTCTCGTCCAGCTAAAAAGACAGGTCATGTCTGAAAATATGCCACTCATGTTGGTCTTAGCAACTCAGAGGCTAAGTGAAAAGACATGTTTTAGGTTGTATTAATTAACACAACCTAATTTTACAACTGTTAATTTCAACAGTGTAAACAAGGTCTACAAAGATCTGCAGGATTTCCTTTTCAGAAGGAATCTGAAAGCATCTAAGGCTACCCAGACTTGAATACAACATTCTGCTTGGGAAAAAAAAGA
The DNA here is from genome assembly GCF_964289735.1 of Phaethon aethereus. NCBI lineage: Eukaryota > Metazoa > Chordata > Aves > Phaethontiformes > Phaethontidae > Phaethon > Phaethon aethereus. The sequence continues at coordinate 37,214,688 of NC_138577.1, read as the reverse complement.
AAAAAAGATAAACATGGGAGGTGATAGACATGCAAGAGATGGAAAGAGAGAAAACATTTTAGATAGATAGGCAATAATGTAAAAAAGTGTCTTTTCCCGTATTCAGATGGCACTAATTGTGATTCATTTGGCCTTATGAAATATTAAATTGCATTTTACTTGTATTCTTCCAGTTGGGTTTTTTCCTCTCAGCACAATATTGTATGCATTTTTTAATAAAGGGATAGAACAACATGCTTCCGTTGGCATCAGGTTCCAGAGACAATACACATCACTGATTTGGTCTTACTGATTTCACACAGGCTTGAATGACAAAGTCAACCCTGGACGTTGGGAGTGGAATGGAGGAGAACCTGTAACCTACATAAACTGGAGAAGAGGCTCCTACCACTTTCCAAAGAGAGGAAGAAATTGTGTATTGGTGCAGAAGCGAGGAAAATGGCAAGCAACTGACTGCAGGAAGGTCAAACGGAACAGCTATATATGTTCAAGAAAGCTGTAAAGAATGGAGGATCCCTGTGAAAGCAAGTGGACATTTGTGTTGTTTCAGTTTTATGTATCTGCAGACATATGAGGGTGTGCAGTTAGAAAACTGCCCAGATTATAAGCAAGGTTTATTTTATATGCTGCCAGAGGTGAAGAGGCATTGGACCCTAACCAAGGAATAGAGATCAGTAGCAAAGATTAAGTCCAGGTTAAGGTTTTGAACTCTCCCCAAAGACTTTGATCTGTCACTTACTTGTACGTATTTTTACACCAAAGAGCTAGGCCTGAAGGCTTTCATCACATTTCTCTAATGAAAAATACTTAACCTTTTTTTTAAAAAAGAAAGTAGCACATCAGTTGATCTGCTTCACTCTGAAGGAGAGGTTATGAATTGGCTGTTGCTTTAATTAGTTTGCAGTAAAACCTGCAGTTTTACCCTGCAGTCACAAAAAAAGGAAGACTGCTTGGGGTGCAAATGAGGGCAGACCCTGCTAGCTAAAAACAGGTCCTCTTGGGTGACGAGGGGAGGGACATTATGTCACAGGGCTTCTTTGGTGGATGTCATAGTACAATGTCTTACAAAAATACCAACGGCAGGATTTAGTACCAATAGCAGCAAAGCCTTGTATTTCTTTTTCTGCCTCCCAAGGCCAGCTTCAGATCCTAATGGATCTGCTCACACAGAGCTGCATATTGTTCCACATTCCTAACCAAAATTGTTCAATGTTTTCTGGAGTTGCAGGACAGTGCTGTAACTTTTAGTGTAATTAAATAGTGGGACATCTGTAAATCTAATGCTATATCAAAGGATGACTTACACAAAAAAATTAATACTGAAGCTTAATCCTAGAATATTATCTTGGGATATTCAGTGATACATGAACACCAATAGGATTTATATGTATGTACAAACCAATGTAATCGTGAAACATATTTTGTACTAAAGCAGCTATGGGTTTTGAAAAGTATTAATCCAAGTACTTACTAGGGATTTGACTTCTTTAAAAATAATAATTAAAAATCCAGATTTAGTTCCGAGAAAGGCTTAAAAAACAGCATTTAATAGGAAAAAACAGCTGCCCCTAACTTAATTTTAACTTATTTTAAATAGATGTGGTTGCAGCATTACCATTTCGTAGATTTTTGACCTGTCAAAAATCTTGGTGTAGGACCTTCCCACTGCCAGCCCTAAAACTAAAAAAACAAACAAGTGATAGCCTTCCTAAAAAAAAATATTAAAGCTCCTCTCAAACCCTCCCTCTGCCCCTGATGAGTGTGTGACAGTTGGTGTGGCACTGAGTAGGGTGAATTTCCCTGTACCTTACGAACTCTCATCCCTCCCATCTGCTTGCCTGCTGCCAGCAGTTGATTCTCCCCTTGCCCGCTACCAGCTTGCCTATTCATCCAGCCTCTGGAGCAATTGCATCCATACACGATTTGCAGCAGGGGTGCAAAACCTCCTTCTGGGGCTCCTCACGGCAATTTCTCAGTCCTGCGGGGGACAGATGCAGCAGAACCACGTCTCCTCTCTGGGCTGAGGGACACTGTTTCAGGGATTATTTATCCCCCTCCTTGGCTCTGGCATGCAGGGTTATTCATCCTCCCTCCTTGCCTGTCACATGTTAAATGAACATGCATGTGAGTAGCTGGACAGTCTTTACATATAGGAGAGAACCTTTCTGAAAGGACTGTTGCAGGTAAGCATCAGTGCATTGCAAAATTAGAGGAAAAATACTGTGGACAGAACCTCCTCGCCCTTATTGTTGGTATCAACAGATAGAGACAAAAATATTTCCAGGGTTTCTTGTTTTTGTCATGGTAATCTTTACTCCAAGCTTCTAGACACTTTTGCTCGACACTAACACTTTTGCTTAAGGACTTTTCTATATCAACATAGATAGGTTAATTGTTTCAAGAATTCCCCAAACCAACTACCCCCGAGTACCCATCCTAACCTTTCTGATACTCTTCACCGCAAAAAAAATCAGGATCTAAAAAAGCACTCTTGGGATCTCTTGCTATTGTGTTCTGGAATTCCAGGGAAAATTGACTAAGAGAACTTGATTAGACATAAACAAAACTTTTTATTTCTTTAGGGCCTTCTTTTTATAAAAACTGCTGAGCTTATTGGTGCTGTCTTGATAAAGCCTGTCAAGATTATTTAAATACCTCTCTCATTATTTAATAAATGAACGACATCAGCAGAGAGGGAATTTTGACCAAGGTGCTTGTTACTTGATCAGTAACTAATGACTGACTCATGGCTAGTCCGAGACAACAGTGATCTTAGAGCTCTGCTTTTTTGAGAAGGAGGGTGAATTTCCCTTTCCTGTATTTCATTTGAACTACTTTAAAGTGATTGAAGAGTATGAAGATTTCAGTACACAACAGACTCTTAGTTGTGCAAACTGTATGTGTTTACTGGTTTCATTAGATCTAACACAATACACTAATGAAGCTAAAATTCTTACATTGCAGTGCAAGGATATTTTTGCCCTGAAAGGCTGATGAATTGTTTTTCAATACAATGAACTGTTCCAAAAATTTATTCATAATTTTTAATTTTTCTGTCCTTAAAAATGAAGTATTTTTTCACAGACTTTGACAGATTTTATTAGAATATTGGAGTTCAAGGAACACGACAAAGAACAAATAAATCAGTTTTTCTGTTGCCATAGGAAGCTGTTGTCTCTAAGAGGTTTAGTAAAAGAAGGGCCTCAAGTCCTGAAAAGTTATTGGTAATTTTTGCAGTCTTCAATACTTTTGAATTAAGACTCTGAGTAAATCAGGGGAAAATCAGTATTCAGAGGATCAGCATCAGCAGGGGAATTTCAAGAGGCTGAAAGTAAGAACAAGGAGCACATAAATTCTGGTGTTCACCTGTGGATGCCACACTTCCTGGATAAACAAAGGATCTATTTCACCAGAACTATCCATATACCTTTTAAGAGCAACAGAAGCAAGACACAACAGCTCAGTGAAAAGAACCCAGTGGTTAGCATAGATTTCTATAAAGGGATGGGTAATGCGAGCTCTTTGTGTGCCTGTTGCTTTTAACCACCTTCTCTCCCTGCCAAGTATCTTTTTAATATGTTGAACAATTTAAAACAAATTTGTCAACAGTGAAGTAGTTGACTCAAAGACAATGGTTATGAAAAAAATGGCTAGGCAACTGGCCAGAGGAGCACTTCCTCCAAACCAAAATACTCTAAAATATTTGTGTTGTTATTAACTTCAGGGAGATAAATTTTTAACCAGAAAAAAATCAGAAAAGTTTTTCCAGATCTCTTCTGTACAGATTGAAACTTACTGAATGCCTTCAAGTTTTTATTCACTCATTCACAATATTATAAAGATAGCTTTGAGAGAATTACATATAAAATTCAGTGAATACTGTGATTCTGCATTATTTACATCATAAGACTGGTGCTATTGTAATTCTTGTATTCAGAATACTATATACATTGTTATGTTTAACTTTGTAATGTGTGTTAATATAAAACTGAAACATATTTTGGTGAATACATATTTCTTCAGTTTCATAATCTCACAAAAGCTTTTTCTCCAGTTTAAAAACTACAGTGTTGGGCATAGTAGAAATGCATTTACAGTTAAGCATAATATGCCTACTGTTTACTCTATGTAGTTTCTGAATTCTGTTTCTTTTTTTGCATGAGCCTATTCCTGAATTAATACTATAAGGACATTTGTATAGTGAGCAAACCACTTTAAAAAGAGAAAATGCTGTTTATTTTGAGAAATAAAGCTAAGAAAAGCTACAGATCTGCAAGCAGATATACAAGAGGAAGAATGAATTCAAGACTGTCAGTCCATAAACCTGAATTTTAATATGATTCTGGATTTAAAGGAGAATGTGAAAAAAAGTCATTCTGCTTTGGTAACCTCAGTGATCTTCACAGAAGAGATGCAGATGCCAGTTCTCCTCTCTTATTACCCTTTAAGAAGGTATGCTGCTTGTAATATGGAGAACTCTGCTACTCTGATTTCATTGCCTAACTACTATTCTCTACATCAGTACACAAGCAGTATAAGATGCATAGAAGTATATAGGAGAAAAGAACACAATAGGGTTGGTTTGTTTGTTTATTTTTATAGCATTGAGATAATGTAGTGTTTTCAGTCAGAAGTAGTCCTAATGACCTACGTATCTGGTATCTGAAGTACTGGACATAAGCACAGTAAGCAAAAGAATATAATTTTACTCATACAGATAAAATTTTCAGATAAGTATAAATGTATTTTTACTGTAATAAATGAAAACTTACCTGCATCTTCTTCCTTGAATTACATTACATTTTCTTGGTGTTGTCAAATTCTTCAGTGAATGGTCACTGCTCTCTCAAATTATTCACAGCAATCTAAGAAAGATATGTCTTCCTGAAGACTGAAATGTCTCTTTGCCCAGACTCTTTCTCCCCTGGCTCAGTGTCTCACAGCTTAACAACCTGAAGCAATGAAGCACATACATACCCAACATAGCTCCTCCGGCTGGGTTTGGAATTGGGTACGCTCTCAATTAGGCAATACATATGTGCCAGTACCATTCAGGAGATGCTTCAGGAGGTGGACACCTGTCCAAAATCTACCAGCCTGAGAACTGTAATAGAGAGAAAACCACCCATTGCATCATGTGTATGTAACTATAGCCACAAGAACATGGGCCAACACACACAAAAGGACACTTAGCCCAACCTGCTGAATGCACACGTGAACATTTTCAAGTGTGAGCATCTACATTTTGGCAGCAGTTTGAAACTTAAGATTGTTCTCAGTTCTGTTGCTACAGCACAGAGAACAGAACCAGAAAAATCTGAACAGGAAGGTATAAATGAGTGAAGACAGAATGCAACAGAGGACTTGAAACTGAGTAGCAAAGAGGGGAATTCATGATGTACAGCATCTAAGGCTTAAGGTACAAAATTAAACAGATTTATTGCCTGTTCTTTCATATCATACCTTGTAAAAAGCCTTTTTGTTTCATAATTATAGCTTTCCCATGAGGCCTGTATGTGATCTGTTTCCCTGAAACTCAGTAAAACAAAGACCGCAGATGGCTTTCTTTGATAAGTACAATAATTGGAGAATAAACTGCACAGTGCTAATTCATTAGTTCTGAGTTCTTCATATGGGTTCTGTAAAAGATATATCTGGATACAAGTTTGTCAACATAGGATGTGTTTTGAAAATTATATGATACTGAATTGGGCTGTAAAATATAAAATCCATTTTAATGATTTAATCATCAATCATGCAATGATAAGACTATTTAGCTCAACAGAAGGTAAGTAATTCAAGCACTGCCTAGGAATTATTTTTAGGCATCAACTGGCAGTGTAACTAATTACTCAGTTTATGTCCATAATGACTGAATAAACTCCAGCTCTGAAACAAATGAATAATACCACTTTGCATTTGCATAGCACTTGTCATCTATAGACCTGACACTTTTAAAAGGATGGGAAAACATTCACAGTGACTATTTCTAGTGAAAACAGAATGTCCCAAATAAATTGCTACTATGGAGGCAAATCAAAGCCTGTTTGAAAGACACAACTGCATTTAGCCACAAGATTTAACAAGGAAAATACAGTGAAAACATGTGCCATGCTTATATGAAAGGGTAATCAGGCAGGAAAACAAGTTTTTATAAAAGATACAGCATTACTTTTTGTAGAAATTTGAGATTAGCTGTATTTGGAACATAATGATTATGTGCCCAGTCCAATCTCTGTTGTCAATTATTAGCCGATGCAATTGATGTCACCACAAAGAGGCTTACAAAAACTTACTATTTTTAACTTCAGAATGACTCTCCAAACTCGCTGTCTGAGCTGGGATGCCTTCCCATGATGCAGGCAGGCTCCTGGCTGAGCTGAGAGGCTGAGGATAGATTTGCTAACTGTGCACGGTTATACAGGCAGCTGACTCCAAAACAGACTTAGACCGTAGAACAAACTGCCCAGATGTACCAGGTCCCATTTCTTACCAACTTTGTCTCTTGGAAAGCAGCCACAGCTTGCTATCACAGGCATGAAGGAACAGTGTTAGACTGGCTGGGCAGAAGCAGAGCTGGCATGCTGCTTTTGGCTCCCAGCAGATCTTAGGTAAAACCATCCAAGAAAACGCAGGAACTAGAACTGTCTTGACCTAGAGGAGAAGAGAGCTCTGTTTTCTGCCTTTGGGTTGTGGAGTGACCTGCTGACACTGCTTTGCTTCAGCCTTCTTTCCTACCCTTCTGTAAATACTATTTTGTGCTTTTACATCTGAAGCCCTCTAAGGTAGGCCTTTTTTCTTGCTGTATGTTACAGGATAGAATGGCACACACCATGAATGGATACTGATCTTGAACAGCTTTTTTTCAGTGCCATTGCACTGCAAATGTAGCACTAGCAGCTTAACATCTATACATATATGCTTTTGGCTGACATGACAGAACAATAAAGCTTGTGCTTGATGGCTGTGCTTCCCTTAATGAGATTATCCCACTGACGTCAAAGCACAAACATACTCTGATGTTTGAGTGTGAATCCCATTCTTGCTGGAGCTCCATGCACTTCTGTCTCAGGATGGACCTCAAGATTAGAACAAATTTTAACTCAAGTGAGTGATGCAGTATGGAAAAGCTCTAGATCTCTACTAACTTTGTGCTAAAGTTATAAGTCAGTGCCTCACAAGGATATTGCTAGGCAATAATTTGATTATCAAGCAATAAATTAGTTCCCCAGAAATCAAAGTCAAATAAGTCCATACAACTAGTAAACACCACCACAAGAATAATGAACAGATTAGCTACAAACTTAAGAGTCTATTGATAGACTCTTTCTGGTAGAAAAAAGAGTGGGTAGAGTATCTAAACAGCAAATTATCTGAACCAGAATTTCCTTTTAGTATTTTCAGATTAGAATCCATGTTTGCAATGTTTATTGAAAATATCTTTCCCTTCTCCCAAAACTTTCCTCTGTATGATCTTCTATCAATCAGATTTATTTTTCTTACAGGTTGCATAGCATGATAATTTTGCAAGACACACTTCCAGTTTAGGGTCTAGTAGTCTTCAGATATTTTTGTTGAGACATTTGTGTCTAGAATCATAAAATATGCCAGTTCTAACATGTTCTGCTTAAATTCTGTCTTTGTTTACCAACAAATAATTTATGATGCCTGTAGTGTCTTTGGTGCCTGAACAGGATGTAGCAGTTAGTTAATCTCTGAGAATGTGTGGTGCAGAGTTTCTTCCCGCTGGGACCTTTCATTCTGGGCCAGTGGCATGTCTGCACTCCAGCAGCTGCAAACCTGCTGTGAAGGAGGTGAAGCAAGGGTTAGTGCTCTCTGCCAGATCCCTCTGGGTGTGTGAACAGCAGCCTGCCAGTTTGCAGTGGTGCTGCTGCAGGCCTTGGGTCATATCCCAAATCCAAAAGAGCAAAATTAGACTCAACTTTTGAAAACATGGGCTGATTTGACCTCTCCAGATCCAGCTTCATGTTTCAGCAAACTTCAATCAGCTTGCCTTTTCCTGTTGTGACGAAAATAACAATCCCTGTTTTGACAGTCTCTGGCTTTGTGGAATGGAAAGTCAAAATAAACAATGAAGACTACATTGAACATGCTAATACACAAACTCAAATGTTTCCTTAATTCCTAGGCCTAAACTAGACATCTTATCCAAACATTTCCTCCTGTTGACTCCTCCTGTTCCCCACGTCAGCTTGGGTTACCGGATTTTAGATAATACACATAATCCAGATTGAAAGCAGAGTTTCATTAGCACAAGATCCCCTATCATAATTGTAATCTACAGTAAATGAACGCAATTAGCCACACCAGGGTCTCCCCTGAGCCCTCCCCTCTGCACACAGACAGCAGCCATAAGCTGACCCCAGGCTCTTGTATAAAGCTAGCACACTGTGTTCACTGCAATTGCTGCAGGTCTACAGGGCTGCACTTCACAGGATCATGTCACTGCTACTCCTTCAGCTGTTAGTGCTCTCATGTCTTGGAGCCACAGAGCCACAGGGAGATTCACTGCAGAGGAAAAGGAGGTGGTCATTTCAGCACCTTTTCTATCCGGACAAAAATCTGCTTGAAAGTCAGAGTTTTCGTGAGCTGGTAAGGCAAAACCCAGTAGGTGTTGAGGAAACACTGGGAGAACCAAGCTTTTTTGTAGCAATTCCACAGACGGCATCTGAAAGTGAGAGGCAAGAGGAGAAAAAAACATCCAGATTCATCCTTCCCAATGCAGAACTCCATGCAGACCAAGACCTGAGAACCTGGGTGGCACCCAGACAGATCTCTCCTGCAGAAAACTTCTCTCCATCCCACTATTCCAGCAAGAGGGAGGCTGACCCTCCCTATAGAAAAGATGCCAAGAAATTCTGGGACCACTTCATTTTAAAGAAAAATTCAGCATCTGAAGAGGTTGTCCTGCCAATCAAGACCAATGAAATGCATCAAGAAAACTGCAGAACCCTGCCTTTTTCCCAGGTAAGAACAGGTGTCCAAGATCAACAAATGTGTCCTTTCTCCTGCCTCTTGTAATCAGCAACTGAAGACACACAGGTTATTGAATTCGCTAAGTCACAGAGCCACTTCAGAACACTCACACATGATAAGCAGCTGAAAAACACTGCTGAAAAAGCTTTGGTCTGATGAGGCAAACTGCAAAATTGCAGCACTGGAAAGCCACAAATTCAATTTTCAGAGAATATTTTATTTGTTTTATTGCAAACATGTTCTGACCCAACCTGAGCAAGCAGGGCAGTAGTGAGTAATTATTCAATGAATATACATCTAAACAGTTTGTATACATGAATTACATAAATATATATATATGTATAACCATATACGCATATGTACGAAGAGTCTTGAGGCAAATACTTACAGGAGAAGCTGGTTGTTTTCTTATAGCTAAGCAAGGATTCCTTTCTGCTGTATTAATTGAAAGACTGATGCACACATCTAATTCTGTGCTAAGAATGCTGGAGAACTGGTAGATTGTCCCATGCACAGATAAAGCCATTCAGTCATATTGTAACAGTAAGACAAGCAAATAGTATAGATAAAAGTCTGTATTCCTCATAAGGCAACATCTATTCTCAGTGTTTCTATAATCACAGTCCATCAAGGACCATGTTTTTTCACATCCCTCACTAAATTTATTTCACTGGCAGACATATATAAATATTTATTTCATGTGGCCTAGAAAATTGTACCATATTATTTTTTGAGCAATGTAATATGGCAAGCTTTCTCCATGATGGCTGCAGTTATGCCAGTACAAAAGTGCTAACCTCAGTTTAGATTTTTATGGCTTGAGATTTGACATAGGCTCTCCTGATACAAGGAATTGTTATTCTTGCAAACCAAGAGATTACAGAACTTCAATTGCTCTTTTAAGATTTTCATTAAAAAGAAACTGCTAAAGAACATTATGCCTCTTCCACATCGAGACAAATCTTCAGGAATACAGCTGAGTCTAGCTTGTGGTTTATATGCAAAAATGTTCGGCCATGATGATGTTTTAAGTCCTGCTAAGTGGGTAGCACTGCTTAACCATGCCAGAAATGTAGAACTCAAAGAGCAATTAAAAGGTAATTGTGACAAACCCACCTATTGGATTTTCCCCCATCAGCTCCCAAAGGCTCTGATTGAAGCAGATTTTGCCTTTGTTGTTCAATCTAAGAATTGCCCAGCTTGCTTTTAAAAGCTTTTATGTTTTACTGCTTGCTTGACATAAAAAATAAATATGTTTAAAGTAAATGTTCTGAGAAGAAAAATATGGTATTTTGGGGGGGGTTTGGCCTTCATGTCCATGGTCATTCACGTACCAGACACTTCAAACCGCTTTCTGTTGCAGGGCGTTACTCATGAGCGCTGTGAGAAGGTGATGGTACAGAACAATCTATGTTTTGGAAAATGTAGTTCCTTTCATGTTCCTGGTCCAGAAGATCGTCTTTATACCTTTTGTTCTCATTGCTTACCCAGCAAGTTCTCCATGAAGCGCCTGGATCTCAACTGCACCAATTCTGTCCCAGTGGTCAAAGAAGTCATGATTGTAGAAGAGTGTAAATGTGAGACTCAGAAGATTACAGACCCTGCAGTTGGATCTCTACTGTCAGACTTGCATGCAAATGTACATGAGCACAATTAACCTGTGCAAAGTACCTCTCAACTCCTTGATCATAAGAATTTGCCAATGAAAAAAACCAAAAAACCTAAAGCTTTCATTTCACTGGTACACAAAAATATTAAAGATGTAGACTTTCTACTTGAGCTGCTTCTTTGCTTCAACAATAACTTTACCTAAAATGTTACAGATGTTTCCTTGCAGCTGTTAAAGAAATGGAGATGAGATTACTGTGCTTATTTGTAGAGTTCTTACTTTAACATGGGAAACGTTTAAAAATATTTCCACCCTTCCTATCACTGCTTCTAGTAAGCAACAGCTGAAGAACTAGCATGATTTATCTGTGCAAAACTCTAATGTATTGGCTGGTTTGCATTGCCTTTTCTTGCAAGGACTGCTAATATAGCTCTATTGGCAACACAGAAGTGGCTTTAGTCTCTTCCTTGCAAAAACAGGTCTACTTTTACATCAAGATGGTGGCTGGAAATTGTAAAATATAAATGGACATACAGCAGATAGAAAGCTGTGACTAGTTAAGGTCATTCTGATTGCTCCCAGTGAAAACTAATATACTTCACAATTTACACAGATAGTTGTTGCAAGGGCTATTTTGCCATAAAACCTCTTACTCTCCCTCTACACGCCTGCATTTGCTCTGCATGTTTTTTTTTACTGAGTGTTACATAGTAGAAGGAAAAAAATTAGAAAAAATGGTATAGTCCCTCAGAAAACATCATAAATGAATGGACTGTTGCTATTATTTAAATTCATTGTGGAAAGACAATGAATGTTTTCCAGACTGGTTAATTTTAATGTTGTCACTGACTACAAGCCAAAGTTAAGTAATGTTCTCAACACCTAAACTAAAGCAGAAAAGGCATTTGTGTGATAAAAAATTTTGCAGAAGGATTTTATCAGCATGGCAGTACCTGTACAGCTTTACAGGAACAGCTGAGAGAATTCTCTGCTGGGAAAGGTCTGAGTCTAGTGCTAGCCAGCACAGCACCGGTGGCTGCTAGCCGAACTGCTGGCTTCTCTGCTTTCTCCAGCTGCTTCTCCCCGGATTTGTCTTGCAGACCTGGCACACCGGACAGTGATCAGCTTCCAGCAACTAGACATAAGCCTACTTCTAACCCAGCTCCTTCAGTCCTCTGGGATTCTGCTCTGCTGCTATTGCCAAACTCTCAGACCTGGGCCCCTGTCGTTAAACTATCCACAGTTTTTGGGGATATTAGAAATGAGTTTTGATATAACTGGTCAGTTCAAGGGTTGGGTAAATGAGTCCTGTATCTGAGCTGCACTGTGATCAGAAGTGTCTTAATAGCCTGTCAAAAAATATGTTCAGCATGGCTTTGGAGTGCAAGGCCCATGTTTAATATTTACTTAAAATTGCATCTGAATTATATTCTGATACTAGATCTGAACTGATGCAATAGCTGTTTGCTTCTGCAGGTCACTTGCAGTGAGCAAACTGAAGATTAATACATAGTTATTTTTCCTTATATAGAAACCTGTTTTTAAATAATAAAAATCATATAATAAAACTGAACAAATCTTTCTCTCTATCCTTTTACACTAAGGACTGATGTGCAAACTGTGTATGGCTCTTAGTATGTTATGACATGATATATGACATCATTCCAAGTAACAAGCTGTTAAGGTCTTATCATCCCTGTACTGAATGCAATAAAGGAAATACTTATTTTACCTTATCATTTATGTGAGCTTTATAATGCTGGTTGATACCCTCAGGATGCTATTGAAATGAACTAGCACTCATATTCAGAAATTTGCCTTCAGATGTTAGGCTGCACTGAGCAGGAATGGGCTCAGGTTAGGCGCAAAGAAATGACGAAAGAAAGAAAAGCTTGCCCAACAGACAAAGCAGCACAAGCTAGCAACAACATAGTTTCAGAGTGATTCTTTATGGCTCATGGTTTTTTTTCAGTAGAGATTCCTCCTCACTGGACATGTCCAATTGCATAGTCAGCCCTAACAAGTGTTGCTTCATTAACGCATGCTGTATGCAAGTGAAAAAAGCTAAGAAACTCCCTGCCTTACCATAAGGCACCTTATTAAACCTTTGTGAGTTAGTGTGTGCAATTATTAGCGTTCATTTTTAATCAAGCCTAAGGAAGAAAACGACACAAAACACCAAAGTTGCCAACTATTTTGCCTTTATTTCCAGCTTTATTTTTTAATCTAAAAAGCTAAATCTTCTGAGGTTTCTAACCACTGATGTTTTAAAGCCAAGTGAATATATAAGAATGTTTGTCTGCATTTCTTTTTTCCTTAAATGCAAGTATGTTTGAGGTTTGATACTTGCAAAGAACCACTTGAATGTAGGACCTACATACACTCCCAGTAAGATCACAAGTCAGTGAAAAAGAAAAATCTTCCAGTCTCGTAATTTTGACATGAGTGACTGCTAAACTGTGACTTTTGCACATAAGGATGGCAGAACTGAAGCTATACTGTGGACCGTAAAGTATTCAGCCTAATTTTTAAAGCTCCTTCTGTCTGGTGAAGCATTATTTCAGTCAAAGAAGGCTATTCATGTAAGGAGTCTGCAGGACCAGATTCTTAGTGTGAATTTGCACAGCTTAAAAGTAGGTGAAAAGAGGTAATGACAGCTGTAGTAATTGCTAATTAGATTAGTGCTGTGGGTTTTTTTGGATGAATGTTTAATTAACCCGGCAATGACTGGTTGCATGTAATTAGCACAGTATTCTGCAAAATCAAGAATGTGTTAATTGGATCAGATTTCTCAGCCTTTACAAATTCTGTATTAGAAGTAAGTTGTGCCCAAGGGCTAATGGGGTTTTGCTGCCTCAGCACAACTATGATGGCCTCTACTAGTATAATGATGTGGGTCAGAAAGGTGAGGGATGTGATCTATATCACTATATGGATGCTTCCAGTAGTAATACCATTATAGCAGCAAACCTGCATGACTTTGTTAGCTGTGTCCATTCAGAGGTTGCATGCTTTTTGTAATGCAAGCTTTTCCAATGTGACTATGCATACAATGGAAGTGCTGTTAATGTGATCTCTTCTATTTCACAGCACTCCTTCTGCAAACCTATCTTACAGAACAAGGCAAAGCTATAGCTGCAGAGCTCTCTGAAAATTCAGCTCAATCCCAAGTGGTGTTTGTATGCTTCTGCTATTTTATTTGACCTACTGCCTCTTTTCCAAATGGCTGTGCTTTACCTTGAGAACAACTGAGGAGAAGTGCTGTTTATTCTAATTGCTTAAGCAAAATAAATCTTCAGTACAGGCTATTCTCTTAAATAAGAATTTTATGCAACTGGCTTTAATGACTGTAATTACATTAAATGCTAGAGGGTAGCGTTTATTATTTATTATTATTCAACTCTTACTGAATTCTGTGCAACACTATATTCCAGGGAAAAGTGTCTGAAGTTGCACTCAGTACTTCATGCTGTGCTTGGTACTTTGTTCACCATTTATGAAACAATCACAGCTAACCTCATGGCTGTCAGCTAACAAGCTTTATCCTGTTTTACTGACAGGTGGTGAAATCTCTTGCGGTACTTTCTCCTAAATGCACTAGCTCCGCACTGCAATAGCAAGATGACTAGATTCTCTACTCAGGGAGAAGCCCCCTGCCAGTCTGTATGACTGCCTAATCACATTATGTCTGGGATGCATCTGGGAATGTGTGCTGTGCAGGATGGTGCATGTGAAGAGGTGTGGGGTCAAGGCTACCTCAGGTCTCCTATCAGGCAGCTTGCCAGTGGAAGGAGGAAACACCAATCATGAATTATAAATATTTTGCATTTGTTGCCTTTGCTAAACCTTGAATATCTGAATATCTGGTATGCAGCCACCAAATTCAGCTCCCCTGAAATCTCTCCCTGACAGCTGTGCACACACCCTCTGCTCAGACGACAAAGAATGGGGATGAGAAGACTCTGTAGTTGGCCTGCTGTAAGAATATTGATAAAAATGTTAATTGTCCACACCGAGAACAAAATCATGCCTGTGCTCCATGGCACCAGCAAAATGCATTTCAACTTGAAAAACAAAAAATGGACCAAAAGTTAAAATGAGTAACAATAATAACAATAAAAAAGTCAGGGCCAGCCTTATGTTTCTCTAAGGCCTCTTCTGAGGCATTTTCATTTTGCTGGTTTAGGGTATTGCTATTACCAATAGCAATAACATTATCAATTAGTCTGATGTTCCGCAGGTGGTCACAGCCTGCAGTCAGGGTGTTCGAACAGAGCAGGCGAGTATCTATGCTGCCTTTCTGGACAAGGCAGTATCTCCATTTAACCCCCTGCTTGAAGCTGTTCAAACTCACATCGCACTGCAATAGCTACGGAGGCAATCAAGCAGTCTGTTGCCCTGCCTGGACTTCAGGCAGCACCTCCTGGAGGGAGAAGGGTGTTAGAAGAGCTAATGCTAGGACATCTGTAGCTACACTTTATCTGAGCACAGCTCCTCACACCATTGCAGTGCCTTGGATGAAAATTAACTCCCAAAATTAGACTACTGCCTGGTCTTGCTTAGCCTCCATGTAATCTAGCTGGGCTGGGGGATCAGCAGCTTTCACCATGCCTACTACTGAGGCAGGCAGATCAGAAAACGTATCTTGCCTCTGATCTTTCTGGTGAGTAGGTCAGAGAGAAAACAGAGCCCAAGAGACATTTTCCTTTCCTTTGACATCTATTGCCTCATCCTCAGTATGTGACATTGTGACTGACAAAACTTCTGGGCCAGAACAGGTTTTGTTTCAGCACAGCATGTCATTAATGCAGACCTCTATCTTCATGACATGGATCTTCATGACAGGAAGAATTTTGCTCCCATTCTGAAGTTAATAAGTGTCTCCTATGTACATCAGCAAGGTTTACAAGGAAGTAAGCAATGCAACAGTGCTGCAGAAAAGACGTGGCAGTAACAAATCGTGCAATTTAGAAGGACCGGGGAAGATGAGTACTGTTGAGAAGGCTGATTTCCCAACCCAGGAGTTAGCTGTGCACAGACAGTGCCCCTTCTGCACATTGATGAAGAGGCACAATTTGGCTCAAAATGAATCCTGGAAAAGGGTGTCATGAAGCAAGGGGCTTGTAGGCAGCAAGAATCACGGGAGTCACAGTGCATACCTCTCTCTTACATGTGCTCTCCATAACAGAGCATCAGCTGTTAGTGCACATGGCTTGATTTTAGCATGCTGATTTAATATTTACAGAGTGCCAATAAAATTTATATGATGACAGCTGGTGGCTCCTGTGGTAATTTATAAACAGCAACAACAACACAACACAGACATCAGAAACTCCAAGAGGAATTCTATGCTATTGTGCAATATTCAGCACTGAAGAATGTGGGTATTTTTCTAATTTTGCAGACTTCTAATAATCTTTGTGTAACACATTCATGTTGGATTTTACATAAAGTCCATATTGTGCAAAGTCAGTATTTCCCCTAGGTATGTTTTTTTTCTTTCAGAATGGAGTTAACCACAAAAACTCATTATCTATCTATGTGGAGTTTATACTCCAGTAGAAGTGTCAGGTAATTTCTATAGTCCGAGCCTTTGAAAGTTCAACTGGGAAGTCCAGCACATGCCTGCCTGCTTTTCCTCCTGCACTATACTTCCCCAAAAGAAATATTAAAAATGGGAACTCCTGTGCTGATGACAGAGCCAAAATACACTACTGTCCTTGTTCCACAACCTGTGTTTACTCTGCACATCCGTGAGTAGAAACGAGGAAACTACAATCTGTCTGACAAGACCCCAGGTCTAATGACTGGACATTATCAATGTACCACTACAGAAACACAAATCCCCGGTGTTTGACTAGAATATAACATTATTGACTGATTCTTTTTCATTCTACAAGCAACCTTCATGGATCATACTGTCCCTCTTTGTTTATCTTTCCAGTTTATTTCCCAAGTCCTTGGTTTCCTTTCCACTCCTTATTTGTTTGGTTGGTTTTGTGTTGTTTTTTTTTAATCTACATTAATTCTTCAAATCAGTGGAAAGTTTTCACAAACAGCCTACTATATCTTTTACACATAGGTAGAAATTTGTATGTGAAATTTGTCATGGAATACAGGCAGAGGCTGTTTTTTATTACAACAACCTTTCCAGTGATTCTTTTCCCCATGTTTTTTAATAGTCCAATTAATATGCCTATTATTTTCAGTGTTACCTGTTCCTAGGGACATATATAGGTTGTTCTTGAGGAAGCGCTATCTTCTGGTTTACCTGGAACATGCTTCATTCTCTTGCCAGACAACCTCCAGGTCCTGCTAAGAATACGTATTTTCAGATCTGAGCAACTTTAGCTTGAAATGTTAACAATTGCCCTGTATAACAGGAGACTGTGGCCATGGAAAAGTAAATCAGGACAAGGTCCAAAAGTCTCAACAAAGCTTGAAATCCACCTAAACACTAAACAGACTTTTTGGGTACTCTCTTTTCAGAATAATCATATTACAATTATGTTTTAGGAAGAATGTTATCAGTAATTGAAGAGTTTTCTGTATCAGTGGTGATCACCGTATTACTCTTCATCCATTTCATCCATCATTGTGTAGGAAAAATGCTCCAGGGCAAGAGCCCATCAATTTACAGTGGGAACCATGCCACTCAGGCAGATGGGGATACCTTTAGGTAGCCAAAAGATCATGTGTGTGCATCAGCAATGGGTGCTCAAGGCACAATTCCCAGCTGGGAACACTGAAAATGCTGTCCATTACAAGCTGCCTGTGGCTCTTAGCCACTGCTAATCCCTCGCGGGTCAGAATTATCTTTTAAAGACAAAGATTGACTTCCATGCCCATGTAAGGGCCCTCTGTGAGCAAGGGGCACAGCACAGCAGGGGACCCGAGTGTCATAACAATTTCGCAGCTGACCTGTGCTGACCATGGAGAGAGGCTAGGATGCAAAGAGTAATTCTTTATTCATGCACGAGGCATCCCATTCAAACTGGGGCACATCGAATGCTGTTTTACACATAGTGCTTATACCTTTCAAGTGTTCAGATACAACATGATTTGACCACTCACTACTTAACACACAGATACTACTATTTTGAAAAACAACTGTAATTCTATGGTGCCATCATCCACCTGCTTCTTTTTTCATCTAGGTGACCCTGGAGTTGGTCTGGCTACAGTTACTTATCTATGATGACATATATGGGAAGGTTTCATAGAAGTATTGGAGGGGCTGGAACGCTGTCAGTATCTTGGTAGTCCAGGAGTATCCTTTTGTTCTTCGTGGATGGCTTTAAGATTCTGAGAAACAAAAGGTCCTTACCTCGAAGGGGGCTGTCATTCTCCTCTTTGCAGGGAGCTGAGGCCTTTCCGTTATGCTGACTTAACCATGATTATGCAGGATACAAGGTAAAATATTTCTGAAGCAAATCCAACTTCATAGCATTGAGTAAATTGGTGAAGTTTCAAACTATGAGGATGAACTGGTACAACAGTTAGGGAACGAGATTCTCCTGACAGGAGCCTGGAGACCAATGCAGAGGCCTTGTCTGCAGTGCTCACGTTTTGTCAGGAATTGCCAAGGGACACTACAGAGATGAAGGAGAAAGAAGGGCTCGTACTGAATAACGCCTACGCTGGGGAACAGGCCTCAGCCAGTAAGCCCCAACACCGGAGAAAAATGGGTGCACGCTCAAAGGCGGATCGGGCAAACAGGCTTCCAACAGACTCCGGCCGGGCAGGGGACACCGGTCCCACCAACACGGCTACTCCCGAAAAAGCAGCAAAACGCTCACACACCCCGTACGGCTGACTCCGCAGTACGACGCGGACACAGCCCAGCGCCCGGGCGGCGCCTGGCGTAAGCCGTCCGGGGCGGGGCAGGCCAGTCCACCCTCCAGGCCCCGGTCCCGCCCCCGCCCCGCTGCCAGCGCGCTCTCAGCGCGCGTGCGGGGCTCAAGTGACGGAAGCGGAAGGTGCCGTTTACGGCGGCGGCGGCAGTAGTTGGGCGTGTGCGGGCGCGTGTGTTGCGCGCGGTCGAGGCGGCTCCTCCGCGGTTGCTATGGAGAGCGGGGTAGAGGGGGGCGCGTGACCGCGGCCCCGCCCTTCTCCTCCTGGCCTCGCCCACGGTTGGTGCCGCCTCGTGCCCCGGGGAAGGGGGCTGCGGGGGGAGGGGCTGGGCTGCCGTCGGGGGCGCTGCCAAGCGCGGGGAGGGGGGCGGCTGCGGGAGGTGCCGCGTTCCGCAGGCCTTGCCGTAGGGCAGCACCTCCCGTCGGCGGCTTGAGGGGTGTTCGTCCCTGCCGGCAGGCCTCTGCGGGCGTCCGCTGCCCCAGCGCTGCGCCGGAGTCGGGGGCCAGACGGAGCGGCCGCTGCCGCTCTCGCTGTGGCGGTGGGGTGGGGTGCCGAGCGGCGGGCGGCCCTCGGGCGCGTTGTAGCGCGGCCCCGGGACGGATGGCCGGTGGCAGGCTTTGCCTGGGGCGCGTCGGGGGCCTTCGTATCGCCGGTCTTGGACGTCGGCTTGGCCTGCGTTGCCGGTCTTGGATGTCTGCTTCACCTGTATTAACTTTAACTTCAAGAATGCCGTTTTCTCTATGGAGAGTTGGGGGTGGGAAATCCTTAGCACACTTCATGAGTATCTCTTGTCTATGAAATAAAGAAATACTGTTGTCGTTTCCATGAAGCTCCACAATGCTGCTTTTTTTTTTTGCTAAATGGTGAAGAGGGCATTTTCTGCCTTTGAGGTGGTGATGGAAGAGGCGCGTGGGTTTTGCTGGCTGTGGGCTCCAGCACAAGGAAGTACGATGGCCTCTGAGCTTTCTTAGTTTCACACTTTCGTTTTCCAGCTGCAGTAGCTAGTAAAGTGAAATTGTAGGTCGTCTTTCCCTTCGCACTGAGGATCCAAACAGTGATGTGCTTAAGTGACACGTATTATTGGTCTACCAGTGAGTCTTTGGTCAGCGGTAGGCAAAGACAGTTTTCATGGATTTGCAGTCAATCAGGATATAGTGCGTATATATTAACATCAAGCCACATCCGAGTCCAAGCCCATGTGGCATCTTTCATGAATGCAGCAGATATTTACAGGTATGCCCTGCGAGATCCTATCTATAAAAAAGAGCTGGGTGGGAATGTCTTGCCTTACCTTAAGCAACCTGTCAGCTGCCACCCAACAACTGTGTACGGCCGTGGTCTCTAGTAACAGCCATGTATTGCATAAACATGTGCAATGCCAGGTGCGTGGGGTTTTGTCGTGCCAAAAATATGCTGCTGCTTGTACTGCCTGGTTATTCGGATACTAGTTTTGTTAAACGGAAATGCTGCAAAAGCCATAACGGTAATTCTGTTCTGACACTTGATACCACCAAGTGGCTTCTTTAAAATTAAAGTAATTTAGTTGTTTGGTTCAAGTCCACTTTTTTTTTTTTTTTTTGGTCTGCTGAAGTCTAATTTTAGTTTTATATCAGTTATTTTTTGGGAGTAATTCTTAAGCTTTCAGGAAAGTCAGAGATCTAAAACCACAGCTGGATCCACAGATCGATGGAGGCTGTTGGTTGTTATGGCCTTGCCTTGGCCGTAAGTATATCTCTCGTGTTTCTACCCTCTGTTCCTTTTTCTGTCTGAATTGCTTAGTATACAGCTTTTTTAGAAATTGGTGGTTTTCTCTCTGTAGAAGTGCATTTTCTAGAGCATAGTATTGTTCAGTTTGTGTGTGGTCTTAAAATTATGTTTCGCAGTGGACAGTGCTATGAATTGTTGATCTGTGTTATTCTGGACTTAAGCATCTGTGAAAAGAAGTTCTGGAAGTCAGGCTGCACAAGTGCTACTTTTCTTACTGAAGTAGTAGTCCAGGGCTCAAGTTAGGCAGAATGTATAGGGTCTTGGTTTCTAGTTACGTATCAATGCAACAGCCATAAAAGTGCAAGGAGCAGGATGTTGCCAGAGCTGGTTGTCATGCTGCTTAGGATGAGGAATTGAGTAGTGCTTATATAGGGTTTATTTATGAGACAGAATTTTCTGAGTATGTTTTGGGACAGTCTTGATGCAAAATTGTATACTTTTTTTGAAGTTTGCATTCAAATGAGCCTATTAAAACAATCTTTACTTCATGTTAACATTTCTGGTTAGTGCAAAGCTTTCTCATTTCTGGGAAGTGACTTTCTGCCTGCCTGACTCATTCTGTCGTCTCATTATTCAGTGGACATCACACCAGAAGTCATATTGGAGGTGATTGTAGTGAACAAATATTGAGTTTATGGTACAATTGGGCAGAAAGAAAAGGGTTAAGAAAAAATGCTGTCAGGCATCTCTTAGTAAAAGTATTTTTTGGAACAATTCTTGATCATGTGGGAGAGACAGTCATGTTTTGGCAAATCTGAAGCTTTTCTCAGCCGCAGCTACTGTTTGCTTTCAAATGCTTTGTGTTTGAGATGTTTATTCAGAAAAAATTGCGATAAAATAGGGCAAGAGGGAAGAAAACCACAAAACCTCCAACATTAGTGTTGTGTTTTTTATCCTAAATTATTTTGCTGGGAAATTTTTAGGCATTGCATGTATGAATACTGAATGTATACAGATATAAATCAATTAACAGTGTCTTATTTGTTGTAAACCTGCTCATGGAATTTCTTCCTCTACATATTGTAGTTATTCGTATCAGAAATGATGCATCCTAAAGAACAGAATTATTTGACATCAGTCTTCCTTTCTTTTGACATTTTATTTGAAAGAGTAAATCTAGAAAAACATTTATTAAAGTATGCTTAAAAAGAGAATAATACGTATTTACCTTGACTGTGAGTTAAATTGGAATCCAGTACTTTCTACCTAATCATCAGGAGGTGCACATGTTAGGTTTTCTTTATTCCCCTGCCCCCTTACATATTTACCTATGGTACATAAACCATGTGAGGGAGAGGGGAAAAAGCTCACTTTGCTGGAGGAAGTCAATATATTAACATTGTTTATGCGGTATTGCTAACAAAAGTATAATGAAAAATATAAAACTTAATTTATCATTATAATAGGCATGCAGGAAGGAGGTGTGTCACAATTTAAAGTAACTGAAATGCAGTGACAGTAGTGCAGTTTTATATAGACCTTTCTCTGAATACTCTTATCCTTTTAAATCTATATTAAAATTGTGAAATGGCCCAGAACTGAAATTTGAGGAACACTAATTAGAATCAGCATGTCAATTCAGACATGAGAGGCAAAGGATCCAGAAATCTCTGTGAATAGCTTGAGAGGAAGCTCTGCTCGGTGAGGTAAGATATGAAAAACAGAACAGAAGGTAATCTATTATATGCTGCCGTTCAATCCAGTGGTGATGATTGTTTTAATATCGCAATCTTTTCTGTCTCTTTCAGAAAAGATAAAGAAGATGATGAAAAATCTCCCTTTCTTGAGAATGGGGCCTTTTTTTTCGTAGTTCCAACGTTAATTGTGGAACTTGCCATCAAAGGTATGGGGAGTGATGGTAGGGTTGGTTTTGGGTTTTACTAAATATAAAAGTGAATAATGTCATGCAGGCAAAAAGTTAGTCATTGATTTATAAAAATTTGGTATATATTTATATTATAGACATTCTTACTGTTTTCTCCAGAATCTCTCTCACTGTTTATTGCTCACACATTATACTTAGTAGGTCACCCAGAAACAAGTATTCCAGTACTTGTATCACTCTGTGTTGTTTGTTGAGCTGTTATTTCCCCTTCTAAGGAAGTGATGTGAAGTAATGGAATCTCTGCTGGTCTGGTAAGGTGGACAACAGATGGATTCATCAGTGGTCAAAAGTGCTTCTAGCTGCCTCTGGTGTTTTTGGCCTCTGCGTTTCAATCGTCATGATTTCCCCTTCGTAAATCCATGCTGACTGCTCCCAGTCACCTTCTTGTCCTTCATGTGTTTGGAAGCTGTTTCCAGGATTATTTGCTCCACCTTCCCGGGGATCAGGGTGAGGCTAACAGGCCTGTAGTTGCCCGGATCCTCCTTCTTGTCCTTGAAAACAGGCTTGACAGTTGCTTTCTTGAGTCCTCTGGAACCTTGCCCATGAGCTTAAAACTTTAAAGCATAATTGAGAGTGGCCTCACAATGACAGCGCCAGCTCTCCCAGCACTCATGGTGACATCTCATCAGGTCCCATGGAAGTGTTATTTCCAGTTTGTTTAAAGGTTTCTTAATGTGATCCTCCCTCAGAGTAAATCTTTTTTTGCTCCAGACTTTCCTACTGGTCTCCAGGGCCTGCGATTTCAGAAGGGAGAACAAGTTAAAGAAGGTGCTTTGACGTTTTTCGTATCTTTTTACCAGGTACCCCGCGCCATTCAGCAACAGGCCTGCATTTCCTGAGCCTTCCTTACACTGCTCATATACCTGTACAAGGTATCCTTTTGGCCTTCATATCCCTCACCAGATTCAAGTCCAGGTGGACTTCGGCTTCCCTAACCCCATCCCAGTACACCCAAGTGGTGTTTCTGTATCAGGTGTGTGCACACACTTGATGTGCCCCACTTCACCTCTTTTTTTTTGATTATAAGATCTCTATTGCCCATATCATTCTGCATCCTTGGCTTGCAAACCCTGACCACTACTTCCTCACTCAATTGCAGGTCACCACCGCCCTCTCCCTTTGTTCCTATCTAAGCCTTCCTTTAGTAAATTGACCAGCCTGTTGGTGAAGATGCTCTTACCTCACATAGTGTCAGGTGGATCCTGCTCCCCTCCTCCCCCCCAGTTCTTGATCCTCAAAGGTCCTATGAATGTAAAAGCTTAGTTCCAGCTTTTTAGACAAGCTGCACAACCAGTTGTTGTCCTTGTTGATCTGACTATACGTCCTCAACTCCTTCCCCTTCACCAGCAGGATGAGGGAGACACCACCTGGTCCCCAGGCCTTGGCCCTCATACTCCAAGCAATGTAGTTATGTTTCATATGCTCCTGGTCTCCCCTGACCATATCCATGGTGCCTATATGGAAGAGCAGCTGAGGGTAGTAGTCTGAGGGCCAGGCTACCACCAGCCTGTGTAGTAGCCTATCCATGGTATTTAGGACCCAAGCTTCTGGCAAGCAGCAAACCTTGCCAGGTGACAGGTTGGGCCAGCAAAGGTGCCTCTGTCCCTGCAGCTGGGAGTTTCCCACTACTGTTCCTTGCCCCATCCTGCCTGCATTACCACAGGACTCGGGCACAGCCAGCTCGGAGGTTTCACTGGACAGAGATCCTTGTCTGTGCCTGCAGCCAGGGCTCAGTAGATCAGAGCTGCAAGTGGAGCAGGAGCCGTCCTCCTGGTGCTGAAGCTTGCAAGCTCTCAGGCTTCACCAGACTTGGCATCTCCATGCCCAGCTGAGAAGCTAAGGCTCTGCCTGCGTCTCCTTGGTGCAGTGGGGCTTCCTGTAGCTGCAGGGTTTTGGAGGAGGTCTAGTCCATCTCCTTTTCAGCATCCCTGATGTACAGTCTGCTCACCTCCTCCCACAGCTTGTCTGCTTGATGAGACGGATCCTCCATCAGTGTACGCTTAGAAGGATAAAAATAAAAATGTTTTTCAATTCTAAACCTGCTGGATGCCAAAGCTAACTTACCACAGAGGCACATTAAGAACTGGCAGATTCAGGAGTATAATACGTCATTTATATGTCTAGAGACTGTACATACATATGTAGTCTGTTGTATACATGGTATCAATATACTATGGTGCATACATGCTATATATAGTAAAATTTATAAAGAACAGTAAATACAGGCCTAAAGAGTTTTTATCGTTATCATTAACTTAAAAACAGTTTTAAGGGCAGTGTGTCTGTATTCAGTATGCAACATGGGTTTATAAAACAAGTGTTAGCAAATTTTATGCATATTTAGGATA
Organism: Phaethon aethereus; assembly: GCF_964289735.1. Classification (NCBI taxonomy): domain Eukaryota; kingdom Metazoa; phylum Chordata; class Aves; order Phaethontiformes; family Phaethontidae; genus Phaethon; species Phaethon aethereus. The sequence continues at coordinate 37,190,228 of NC_138577.1, read as the reverse complement.
AAAATAAGCATTTAATACTCTGCTATACTTAAATGGGAACACTGTTGCACTAGAAGACAGCAAACAAAGGGTGATCATAAATAGCGCATTGCAGAAGTATGGAAAAAGGTCAGACAGCTTATTTGGGTGTGATTTTGATTAGAGATCTAGAAAAAGACGACAAGATACTAATGAAATTTGTGGATAATATTAAGGAGTGAAGTTGTGAATGCAAGTGAGGATAGACAAACATGAAATGAGTAAGCAAAACCCCTGGAAACAGAGATATCTGACTGATAATCAAGATTAAATTTCAATGCAAGAAGTAGAAGCTGAAAGGAATGGAAGGAAATCCATCTGAAATGGACAAGTTCCCTGAAGCCCAGAAATCAAGGGAAACTAATGGGTAGGAGAGTAGCTTGGGGTTTATGTATATGTTGCAATATTAAGATACTTAAGTGAAGGCAGCCTGACAAAGTAACAGTAGTAATCCTTCCCTTGAAGGTTCTGCTGAGTAGTGCTCTCAGCTTCTAGTGCTGCGTTTTCATGAAGGTCTGTTCATGAAGCTCTGAAGTGCATACTGTAGGGCTTGGTGGGGTTTCTTCAGTCTAAAACAAAAAAGAACCCAGCACACTGTAAGAATAGAAACCTTGGTGTTTTAAGTGTGATTAAAAACTTAACCTCTTAATGGTCTACATGAAAGTTGTTAGGGTAATTGTTAGGGTAATGTGTTTCCTTTCTCTATTGGTTTGCTATAAATGGCATGAAGGAGGTTTTTAAGCAGGGAAGAATGACAAATTCCTAGGGAAGCTTGTAAAAGTTTTAGCATACAAGCTTTTAAAAAATAATCTTGAAATGTAGTTGGGAGACTGCGATAGATAGGTGGGGTGAAACCTTGTATAATATAAATAATTTCATGTATTTATTTGCTTTGCAACCTGTTTATTTTGATGGGAGACTTCTTTAACGTTTATATCCTTTGCTGCTGCCAGCTGGCTGCCAGTTGCTTGCTTTACCTCTTACTTAATAGTTTTCCCAGGTAGTTGTTTTACTTGCATCTTGATGATAAAAGTTACTTTTTAGCAAGATATAACTAGTTAATGAAATCATAAGCTATTTCTTTGCCTGATACTTGAACAGTGTATGTGAAATGTCTGTAAGTTTTCATTTAATTTCTTAAATCAATAGCTGACAGCTTTTTTCCTGTTTGAATGTATGTGGAAACCTGTAGGTTCCATGATACTAGTTAGTTAATTTACTCTTTTTTTTTAATTATGTCTCTAGGATAATCTTTTCTCCCTGCGTCGTGACAGGTCGTTACCTGTTTATGTTCAATGGGACGACGAATTCACTTTGTGGTTGACCCTCAGGGTTGGTGCTGCATGGGCCTGATTATCTTTGTCTGGCTGTACAATACAATCTTCATTCCAAAAGTCATCCTTTTTCCTCACTATGAAGAGGGACATATTTCAGTTGTGGCAATTTTGTGTAAGTCAATTCAACTTAGCTCTTTTTTTCTACTAGTAAAAATAGTATCTTTGGGCAGTAGTTAACATATATGAGAAAGGTCAGAAAATAAAGAAAAAGGTGAAGAATAAGATAAGGGATAAGAGTACTGGGATGCATCCTACGTTTTTGTGTTCTGAGAAGTTGAGACACTTCGTTAAGTTCAAAGGTGTTAGATGAAACTTGTTTGTGTGGAAACTGGGGAAAAGTATTAATACGGCTTTCAGATCCTGTAGCTAGAACTTGTTGACAAAATTTCAGACCCACAAATCTTAGTGCTTGTCAGGATTTGGGGTGGTAATACTGATGGTTGACAAACTGAGTTTCGTTAGTTTAGTCCTATGTCCCTTGATGGGTCAGCTGATACAAGTTATGCTAATAGGTTTTGCTGGTGAGAAGGCTTGAATGACAACTGGAACCAACTTTAAAGATGGACTGTTGGGAATGTCCTTTCACGTAGAGGCTTTGAGGTGTAGAATGATTTGGGCTTATTTGACAAGACAGTGGAGGAAATTACCAAATACAGTAGTAAGGTCATAGTGACATCCTGCTGGTGCTATCAAAACAGTGTTCACTGCTACCTTTTCCTCCTCCTTTTTAAGACTGGGGAGTACTTAATTTTGTAGACTGTATAGTACCAAAAATATATCTGGAACAGAATGAGAAGGCTGAGTAATTTCCAACTCAGTGTTGGAGCACCTGTATTTTTGATGCACTGTATAGTAGATATTTTGTACACCTGGAAAAAAAATTAACAAATGCTTATTTATATTTTCAGGTTATTACTTCTGCTCATTCTTTTGTATAGCTTCATTACTAAGAGCCTCAGTAGCTGATCCAGGAAAGCTACCTGAAAACCCAAAGATACCAATTATAGGTACATTAAGTTGTTTTGATATAATTGAATAAAAGTTATTTTAATGTTCTCAAAAAATTAGGAGTCAATTTGATGTTGTGAGATTTGATGGAAACCAGGAGCTGTCTGTGCTGAAGTGTATACTGTTAATGAAATTAAAATCGGTATGTCACTGTTTTTAACTTGTAACTTTCTAGAACTTTCCCTTAGATAGACTCAGAACTTGTTTTTCAAAACTTGTATTCCATCAGAAGTTATGTAGAAACTTCTGGTAGGAAGTTTTTCCCTGGGAAGAATTTTTTGGCATTCTAGACTTTCAAACACACTGCATATACTTCTAACTTGATAATATTTAATAAAAATTGTTTAGAGGTGGTTAGTCATTATTATTCTACAGGTTTCTTTCTGAGTAAATTTATAAGATGTTGAAAGTGGTGGTAGGAGGTACTATTATGCTTGTTTTACCTGTGCATTTTTTACAAATTTTTTTTTCAGTGAATTATGTTTGTATGGGCTGTTAACCAAGCAAATGTGATGCTAATTACATTGCATTGCTATAGAGTAGCAGCTTAATAAGTTGAGAATTCCCTTCTGTCCTTGTGAATTCATCCCAGAATTACTGTGTGGTATCTGATGCTTCAAAAATGGGAGGAAATTTGAAACCTTAATAATTCTCTGCAGAGAAAGCCAGTATTTTTATGAACTGTTTGATGCTGTTAAGGTCCTTGTCTCATGCATAGAGATTTTACATACCAGTTTAGAATGAAGTAGGCCTATTAAACAGCATGAGCTTTGTCACGTTAACAGAAAGTACTTTTTGAATGTAAAAAATGCAGTGAGGGGTGAATATTTCAATCTTGTCTTGCAACATGGTGGATGCCAGGAGCAAGATTTTGCTCTCTCTTCCTGGCCTTAGTGAGAATCAAGGATGATGTGTTTGCAGACATGATCTGTTTAGCCTCAGCACTGATGTTACGATGTGCACAAACTAGGCAGCAGATAGTAGGAAGAGATCTATCTCCCTGGGGTTCAGATGTGAAACACCGAAGAAGAAAATCTCATGTTGGTGTTCTTTCTGTTCCTGGTAACTGAGCCTTTGATCCAGTGAAAGGAAAGGTGGCTCAGGCTTGGGTTCTGCAGTCACAAGTTCTTGCTGTGGGAAGAAGAGCATGGATTCTGCAACCTGAGCTGGAGAATGGAGACGCTCAGTACAGTTACAATTACATTTATGACTGAATGCTCATTTACCTGCAAAATACCAGGACCAGTACAAACTCCCTTTGTGCACAAATGTTTCTGTCTCTTTTAAGGGATCCCTTTGAATGGCTCTCCAACTTCTTCATGCTCCATTCATTTCATATGGCAGTGATACTTTATAAATACTTAGGAAGGTGGAACACTTAGGCTTGTCTGTGACAATGATACTATGATTTGATGTGTGCTGTATCAGGGGATTTGTACTTTCTAAAGTAGCACTTCAGTTCTCAGGTGTTCTCTAGGTTAACAGAAACATACTTTTTCGCATGGTATAAATTGTATTAAAAAATGAGGTTGGTGTGTTTCCGAACTCTGCTGGTAGCTACCCTATTAGGGAGTGACACCTTTGTGACACTGAATTTATGGGAACAGATTGTGGATCAGTTTCCATCTGGCATTATTACTAGTTTAATAATGTCAGCTATTGGGCTTCTTTACTTCCACTGTCCAAATGTTATTTTGCAGCAAGAAAGATGAAATGAGAGCTGCCAGCAGGTGGCTCAGAAGTGCTAAATTTAGTTTTACTTTGTTTGCATAGGGACAATGCTTTATTGTATAAAGTTTCAGAATGCCCTCATGTAAAAGCTAAACATAATTTTTTTTTCCACTGGGATTTCAGAAATTTCCCTGCCTCAAAAAAGTTCCATTTATGTAGAAACAGCCAATCAAAGTATGTAAGATTCTTAGTCATGCACCTATTTTCCTTAAAGACAGAAAGTACATGCTTTTGTGAATGGAAGTATTACAGTGTTGGTGTGATTTGTTTCCCATGTGAAGATGAACTTTCTGTATATATAATTTGAATTCTCATTTTCAAAGGCTTCCTCTAATTTGGGTGGTGCAATTTGAGATAAATAATAGCTAAGCTGAGCAGTAGTAGGTCCTGGCATTTTCAGCTACTGAGTATCTCTGGAGATCAGCTTGAAGAATCTCACATTAGGCATCCAAATATAGTGTATATTTTAAAATATTGCCTTATGTGTAAAATTGCATGTGAGATGCATGTCTTAAAATGCTTTGAGATGGAAGACGCTCCTGAAGTGTTCATTGTGTATTTTATTTTAGTTAGCTAGCTTTGACAAATTCACGTAGCAGTGTTTTCTCGGGAGCTTTTGGAATGGCAGGGAGATTGTACAATGGTTCCGTCTATTAGATATGTTTTTTTCACAATAGACATGAAGAGAATAATTGAACTATATGACAGTTTTTGTGCTGTAATAATTACTCCCTAGAAATATGTAGGAGGAGAGAGTATTTTGGAGGTGAAAACTGGCACAGAGTGGCAGTAATATCTTCTGGTTTAAGGTGACAGCGGGGGAAAAAAGTTTTTTTTATATGCTGCTAACCCTTCCCAGATCATAGTAAGATTTTTTTCTCTTTGAATCACTAGCATACAGATTTATCATGTGTGCTGTACTAGTTGAAATCTCTCTAATCTGTCTTTACATTTTCACCTAGAACGAGAATATTGGGAATTATGTAACAAATGCAATATGATGAGACCAAAGCGTTCACACCATTGCAGTCGTTGTGGACATTGTGTGAGGAGGATGGATCACCACTGCCCATGGTAAGACCAAGACATTTGTTCTAACCATCTATTGTTTTAGTGAATCATTTCAAAGTTCATGGTCTTGACCACTGCTCATTTGTCATATTTCTTTCCCAGTAGTGCTTAATCATTTAAATATCTAGAGCAGGGGAAGAACAGCTTTGAGATTTTCTTATGTCTACAAGTAAAACTGACAATAAGAACTGTTGCAGTGTAATATTTACTCATTGTCAAATTGTTATATGCCATATAGTTTTGGAAAATTCACATACTTTAAGAGAATTGGAATTTTTGCTAAAACTGATCTCAACATAATTAATTTGTAAATTGTAGATTTATTTCATTTTTTGAAATTTAGTTTCTGATGCTGGAAAAAATATTTTTAGTGGGGAACTAAACATTATTTATGTTTCTTGGATTGATATAAAACATTACAGTTTCAACATAGGAGGGGGTGCTCTTTATAATAATAAAAGTAGATCATGTTTTTTAGGCAGTTTTTGGTTTTTAGTGTACTGAATGGCCATGCTGAGTAGAAAATGTTACTGACTTAGACTATACACCACTTGTTATAGCCTTTCTGATTTTGTCATGAAATTCCTTATTTTAATGTTCTCTAACCAATTTCAGTCAATATGAGCTAATCTGGCTAAAAAACTCTATTTAAACTGATTGTTTGTGGCTTAAAATGAAAATAAACGTTGTTGTCAGTAGTTCTGAGGTATCATTTCCAGCAAAACATCAGTGATGAACGGCAGAGGACAGAATTGACATCAGGATCCTCCTATGTTGATTTAGCCATTTTTCAAACTACCCTTTTTGTCAATTGCTACTTCAGAAAATAGTGCCAGTATAGTGCTTTTGTGATTATGGTTTAGCTTAGTACTGATGTCTCTGCCAATGTTTGTATGAAATTACACCCCAGCCATGTTTTTGCATCAATATAACTTCTGTGAAGCAGACTAGACCTAGATTTCAAAGATTTTGAATCTCATTCTTAATATTTCGAGAATCCTTGTGATTCGTTTACTCCTTTATATATGTATAAAGTATGCAGAAGTATGCAGAAGGAGTTTCTGAATAGAGATGCCTGTTCTGTCTTCTGTGTCTTAGGCTCCTTCCGAAGTCATGCTTATTTGTCATTGGGGTACCGTGTGATCACATTTATTTCAAACCACTCATTTGCATTTCCAGTTTTTGGACTCTACATAGTTCACAGTCAGTGAAATGTGTTGAGTAGCAGAAGGTAATACATAGCACTGTGAAATTTTGCAGACTTTTAAAAAATAATTTTATTACTCGAGTATTACTTAAAATTGTAGAACTATCTTTGCTATATGAAGATACAGAGAAATGTCTCCTGTTCTCAGCAGTGATCTCAGTAATGCAGCCTACACTTTTAAGTGGCAGTGTAAGGAAACCACTCTTTACAGTAACTGCCATCTCTAGCACAGAGACCATCACTTTGATTAAGAATGGAGTGATTAGTCAGTAGTTTTTGTATTTGCTCCATAAATAACCATAAATTCTCTTATTCACAATATCATAACTGCTGTGTTAAAGTCTGTATTTCTGTCTTTAAATATATACTTTGTTTCTATGCAGGATTAATAATTGTGTTGGTGAAGACAATCATTGGCTATTTTTACAGCTGTGTTTCTACACCCAGATCCTTAGTTCCTATACGCTGATACTCGATTTCTGCCATTACTACTACTTTTTGCCTCTGAAAAAAGAAAACTGGGTAAGAATCTGTTTTCTCTACTAAGTTAATAAATAGCTACTACTGCAATGTAATTTATTTTGGTATCTAGTTATTACATGTTTCTGCTGGCTCGCTTGTTGACAGTGAAGAGAGTTCATCTAGATGTATGTTACCAAGTAAGCAAACTGATTTATGGTAAGTAACAACACACCATTCTAACAGGGTATGTGATTTCTATGTGTTACATTAGTTTTCTTAGAAGTCTGGGAAAGGAGGACAGAAACAGTTAGGTTCCTTTGGATGTGATCAGTGAATACTGGGAAGAAGCAAGGTACCTACTTTAGGTGTTTTCAAATTTCTTTTTACTTTCTCCAAAGTAAATTTATGCAGAGTATATTTTTTCTATCCTAAGTCCCTATTTAAAAATGCTGATATCGCCAGAAAAATGACAAAACGCAAACAATCATTCTAGAAGGAAAAAAAGGAAAATTGAACATTTTGTGTTTCTTTGAAAAGGTCATGTGGGTTAAGGGAGAATTAAGTATGACTTGTTTTACTTGAACTCTATGCCATTATTGTATTTCAACATCTTGTCATCAGTGCAGTTCAACACACAGAGAAAATGGACTTACACATTGCAATAGAGTAAAAACTTACAGATTTTTTTTCCATTATGGAACTGAAGTTGTAAAGTCTTTGTGTAAGCAAAGGTACTGGTGCTCATTTGTGTCTATTATCTGTAATATTCAGAATATTCAAGAAGTTTGCTTGAAAGTTGCTGAATGCTTGAAGGTGCTGTTGTATGCAAAGCTGATACTCTTTCTTTTTGAAGAAAATGTTAGATCTTGTTCATAAAGAAACGTAGAAACTTCTACCCAAAATCTGAAATGCACTTTGTACTGGACTAGAACAAATACAAGCACACTAAAGAGAAAAACCTGGAAAACAAGTTTAAAACATACTCAAAATTAGGTAACATTCCAGATGTGCTAAGTGAAGAGACTAAGACCATCACAGAAATTGGTAATGTGTTCTAAATTTTGTTGAGATTTTTTCTAAGTACTGAAGTGCTGCAGATTTTTTATTCCATGTTGATGTGACACCCCAGCATACTCTCTGCTGGTGATGTCACACGCATCTTTCAAGGCTGCAGGAGACTGGCCTTTGCTTATAGGTAAGGAAAGTCCTGTTTTCCATTTTGTTGAACAACTTAAGTTTGCTATATTATTTTGTATTCTAAATGATATAAAATAAGAATATTAAACTTCCTGAAAAACTGTACTTCTGATAAGAATGTGGCATAGCCTTATAAGCTTCTTACTTGGTCCCATATCAGTCTACAATGGATGTCATGTTCCCAGGAAAGCATATGTGAAGATGGTGTGTCAAAGTAAAGCTGAAAGTATAGGAAGACTGTACTCCTTGGATCATCCAGAACTGATAAAAGTGTTATATTCAAGTTAATAGATACCAACTTTTTATTATGTGGAATGTACCAAAGTTGAGAATTTTTGCAAATCTCTCTTAACTCCTATTCTAAAGGAATTTAATTTTTTATTTTTTTCATCTATATGAATATTTCCATTTAAATGCTTTAAGGGACTCCAGAACTATGGAAAGGAGAAGAATTTGCTGTCTGCTTGGAGCATCTTTCCATAGACACTGTCCTGTAAACTGAGACAAACCTGTAAAATATGTCCCTCAAATTGAGTACTCATATTTTTCCCTCTGTTTCCAGTTTGTTGCAGATGGGCTTTTCATGTTCACCTCAATTTTTTTTAGGCATTGTGAGATTTGAGGGAGCTGTTTCAATTTGTTGTAGCTGCATTCAAGCCAAAAGGTTTAGGAAATTGCAGTCTTTCTGTATTAGCAAAGAAATCTGTTGTTTAAGTAAAATTTCTTATGGATATGTTACATTTTGTGTTGTTGGAAAGTTAATGTTTTTGAAAGGTATCTAAATGTAAATACCTTTGCTTCTAGTTTCAGTAGCTTCGTAAACTTTGTAATTTACAAGCAAAGTTAACCGGCTACATTTCCAGACAGAGTAATCTTATACTTTCTGTATTGCAAAACCTTCCAGTGCGCAGGATTTGCAGGTTTCAAGTGCAACGCAGTGATATTGATCTTAATACAGAATTGGGTATTGCGGTGCTTCTAGAAGGAGTGTTATTTTCCAAAGACAAAATCTTTGTATGAAATTGGTGGTGCTTCTCTAACAGTGTAATTTCATGGTAGAATATTTCCTTTTTATTGTGAAAGTCCCATGAATGCTCTAACTTACTTTAAGTAGATACACTGTGTTTAGATGATGAATCCAAGTTCTGTTTGTTAGCCTTGCTTTTTAAAAGCAGGATGAAAGGGAACTAAAGTATTTGCTTGGAGATGGTCTGTGCAAGAGAGCAAAAGGGGAATCATGATTACTTCAGATAGTTTGCAACCTCTAAAGAGGTAATAAAAAATAGTTATTAATAATAACAGTTCAGAAAATGAATATGTGTAAAACTTTTGTTCTTGATGGTTTAACTGGGTTAATTTCAGGTCTTTTGGAGAGAGGCCTGCTATTAATATCTACCCTCTAGAAGATGTGACAGGTTAGGAGGCAGAATACATATGCAATAATTATTTTAACCCAGTTTAATGTAGTTGCCTGAAGAGTGGATCAGGTTCCCATGTTTGGCTGCCTAAATTTACACAGTCTCATGGAGAAAACGGAGTACTCTGTTCAGTTTAGTTTTGTTCTATTTTAGAGTGGGGTTTTTGGCTTTATCAATTTGCATATGTGGATACTTCAAATGACACTCCTCCTTTTGAAAAAACTGGATCTGTGTTGTAGTCTATAACATCCTATGCCCCAGAGAGATAAATATGTTTACACTGTATAGAAAAAATTAGTAGACAAGGCAAGTTGTGGTCTGTTCAGACCTTTGTTAAGTATAGTATTACACTCAATAGTATTTAGCTTTCTCAGTTTTTCAGCTGCAGGATCATGGGGTGCACACCGAAGTACAGAAAATAAAGAATAATTTGTTTGGCTTTCTAGTCAATATATCTGCCTGGAAGATGCCATCAGAGCCCCATTAAGGAGATTTTTTTTTTTTTAAAGTTTTGCTAAGGATATGATCCCATATAACTTTGTGCCACAGAATAATTTGTCAGAATTACGTAATTTTAACGTGACATGAACGGGACCAGTGAGAAGACTTGCTTACTATTACTTAGGTTTTTAGGCAAACATTGTGCAAGATTATTCTAGTCTTTTTATATCAATTAAAGCTGAAGTAGCACAGCATTCCAGAGACCACATACCCTCTACTTTTCACAGAAGCGGTATTCTTTGTTGAAATTTTGGCTGTAACCAAGAGCTTACATTTTCTGAATTGACAGGGGCTGGTATTTAGCACGGATACAAAAAAAAAGGATAATTTTTTCTAAACAGCCATCTGGAATTAGCTTACTTCCTGCTCATTAAAAATACTTGTGAATTTTTTGGCAGTCGGCCTTCATCTTAATTTTTATCCTTTGGATATAAAATAGTACATAGAAGCTGGAGAATTAAAATTGCTTTTAATACTGTTGTGAAATAATAATTTTATCACCGTACTGTTTAATGCATTATGAAAATATGATCACTGCATGCATGTTAGTATCTCCTTCTAAATGAAAACTTGTGTTTTTATTTTTAAAGGTTGAGTAAGGAAAAAACCAAACATTTTTAATTAAGTTTACTAAGGTAAGGCTGATAGCTTTAAATCTGATGAAGGAAGGTGGAATCTTTCAGCTTCAGGTGTCATAGCAGAAAATTGCTTCATAGCATTCTTGGCTCTTGTAATTGATACACTGGCGGAAAGATGGATTGTGGTTATTGCCTCTGTTTGTCCAGCAGGAGGAGTACAATTCCTGCTAGAAGTGAAGGAAATAAGAATTAAATTGTCTATGTGAGATCCTAACAGGAGAAAAAATACATAATTCAAATAAAACAGTACATGAGTTCCTCTGCTAGCTTTGGTGATTTTCAGAGGCTAAGACTGGAACGTTCTTAATTTTGCACCTTCATTAAAAAACATCAAGGTCAGGAAGTCTCTATCTTTTATGAACTATTCAGTCTTGTGGGTAGTGAGATAAGAATAAATACAAGTCTCCTTGTGACTACATGGTTACTCTCTACATGGCTGTGCTGGCACAGATTCTAGACACAGCTGGTCAAGTCGAAGCAAAAATAAATCCCTTGGCAGTATGTTTTACTGAATTCATAGAAAGCTTTTAATCTTTTCAGCAAAATAAGTTTTGCTGATACATTCTGTTTGCTAGAAATGATGCTAGAATGATTGTCATAGCAAAAAACTCTGACATATAAAAACTTAAACCCTTTTGCTCTGGTTTAGTTTTATTTTGTTTCTCATTCTTCAGTTAGCCATTGTATATTATGAAAATATTGTTACTAACTAATTTTTAAAGTGTTCTGAGCTATATTGCTAGAGGCAGGAGGAAATATTGTGGAGAAAAAATTGTGGCAATACCAGTCTCTCTGTCTGGGACTCAGTTTTCCCAGTTCCAAATAAACAGTGTGGGGAAATATTCTCTGGACTTCATGAGAAGATTATTTACAGTAATATTTATTTCAATATTATGTATTAACTAACATTAATTAAAATCTGGAAATATGTATCATCCAAAGTCCATTTACATTTTGAAGAGAATTTAAAGGAAACCTTTTCTCTCAGGATCATTAAATAACCTACAGGATGTGAGAGTTTATAAAGAAATTAAAATTTTAAAAAAAATTTTAAAAATCAAAATTTTCCTTCTCAGTGTTCTGCAAAAACAAACTAAACCTGCTCTCCTCCTGTTCATATATTATAAAGACATATTTTAATATTGAATTAAGTTTAGAAAGTAAATACATGGTCTGTAGAGAAAAGATGGGAATGACTGAAAAGATAAAATTCTGTTAAAATTTAATATATTGATAGTGTCATTTTTATGTGAAGATTGTATGTCCTTTTCCTAAGTTCTGTTCTAGTCTGAAATTATTTCAGAATAATCACTTTGGATTGAACTCTGTGTAGACAATAATTTTTGGAATCAGAGTGCTATTCTTATTTTCACTTTAAACCAAATCAGTCGTGAATCAGACTTTGGAAAATTGCTCATTTAGTAGACCTTGCTTTACATAAACATTGTTTGTTATTAATAATAAATATCTTTACAAAAGAGCTTATTAGAATGCAGCTCATGTTCTGTGAATTAATTTTTTTGTTTCGTTTTGTTAATGTGAGTGAATTTTCTCCCTCGTACCTCTCCTTCCTCTTTCTTCCTGCAAAACCTGCAGCCTGTGTTTTTTGTTTTGCTTTTTTGAATCCAACAGCCTGGCTTTGTTCTGTATTCTACACTGTTTTTATGATAGCCAAGTTGATAGACTGACTTCATCACCACACTGGGACAGACATCCCAGGCATTTGCAACTGAGAATAGACAAGCAGGTTAGCATGTGTTACATGAGATATCCTTTCCCCAAGAGAAAGATGAAGTATCTTAATGTATGTTCTTAGTATATTAATTTCTGTGTATATTATATTTCAGTAGAGAATCAAGATTGAATAATCTTGCATTGCAAATGAAAATTTATGAAGGTTTTTCACTTTGTCTTTTCTGGAACAGATACAATAGTCCTGTGGTGGTCCTGCTGAAAGCTCTGTTTTTAAAGGAATACTGTAAACCCTTGAAAATAATAACCCAATACTGCAGATGGCAGGGACCTGTTAAATATTTTCGTGTTTAGTTTTTTGGGGTTTTCTTCTTTGTTAGCAGGGTAAAATAAAGTTGGATTTGGAAGCAGTGGTCATGTAATTGATTATGATCTTGATCCGGACCCATAATTTTTTTTGACCTCTCTCCTGTATTATAGTATAAAGCTAAAATAGCTGTTTTCCTAGTCTGTGGTAGCATTCGTTGTCGGGGTCATCCATAACAGCTGACACCAATGAAGACGTGGCGTGCGTTCTGCCATGGGGTTAAGGAAGTCTCGTATGAATCTGTGATGGGGACTGGCTTTCTGTGGAATGCTTTGGTGTTAAGATAAAGATGCCAGATTGCATGGTTTTTAATACATTTCTCAACGTAATGCTACAGACCTACGCTTTGTTTCTTGTTTGTGACAGGTTTCTATTTCCTTTCTATCCACTTTTATAAGTAGCCAAGAATCCTTGCAGTTTGACTGGATGGATAGAAGTAGTGGCTAAAGGGAACTTAAAAACCCATGTAACAGGCAACCACCTGGGGGGGGGGGTGGCACATCTGAGCTGTGTGGGAAATGCTAAGTAGAAAGACAGAAGACAATGGCAGCAACCCATGTGAACTGAAGTTTTGACAGAGCAATTAGGCTGTGATGTTCACAAAAAGGAGAGAAGTGCTACCTGAAGGGCAGGTCTCACATTGTTAAAACTGTACATTAAACATCTGTGCAAAGGCCACCGATGTCAGCTTGGCCCAATGTGGAAAAAAGCTGCTATAGGACAAAACCCTGTTGTGACATGAGAGAGGGTTCATGCATTGGTGATGTTAATTGATGTGTGCTCATGCTTTGCAGCTTTGTTTAGTTCTTTCTCTTAGCACAGACAGCATGATTCTGGAAGTTGCAGGGACAAGCTGTCTCAGTACTTACACTGCACTGAGATTGGTGAGTCCTAAATGGTGTTTGAACAGGAGAATCTATTCAAAATACATTGAAAAAGAGATTGTTTAATTATTGACTAGTCTTGGGGGTTGATTTACTACAGTTTTGATTGGTTTTCTTAGCTGGGAAAAATGGTTTTGACAGTTCTGAGAAGGAATAATAAAAATAAAATGGGTTGAGCTTTATGTAAATCAGCAACATCCTTATTATTACTATTACTACTGTGATTTAAATGGATTTTAAAAAATAATCTTTATTTTCATGGAGTCACATGTTTCTATTTCAATGCAGAATTGTGAAAGTAGCTCTGTTATTCAGGCCTGATTACCAAAAGACCCTATTCCTGCATATACTTTGGTTTTCTATAGAAAAATGCTGTTTTGTTTGTACAGATTGCCCAATATTGATTGTCAGGCCATCATTGCCTCAGAGATTTTGATTCCCCTAGGGTTGTGTAATGGCTGGAAAAAACATTGATGATGTCACCTCTTCTCACTAGTCATTCAACAACCCCCAGTATTTTTGTGGTAAATGCTTTCATCTCTTAGGGAGGATGGAAAGAAGGACAGACAGGTCACTTCAGTGTGAAAAGTGTTTCCTTTTCTGTAGCTTTAGTTTTAACATGGGACAAATGAAAAATGCAGCCTGCCTTCTTTGCGATAAGATTTTCTGTTGTCATGTGTTGGGTGATGTCTCTTTTTCCTGCTGAAGGTGCTGCTTAAGAGAAGGAACTGTTCTAATTAGACTGTTGGGGGTTGCAAAGAGCTGTGTTACAAATGTTTTTCTAACGGGGGAGTGTGATGCTAGATCCAGAACATGACTTCGGTGTTGGCACTCTTCTCTTACATGTCACTGTTTTCTGTTGAATTTGGTTGTGTTAAAACATTTCTGATATAATAATTCAACATACCTGTGAAGATAGGAAAAGAAAGTATTTTAGAGCTAGTAGAACTTGTGTCTTACCTTGTTTTTTTTTTTAAATATTGGTGGACTGGTGGAAAGGGGAATAAAGATTAGTATGAATGCTTTTATTTTGAGTAGATTTAACTTTAAATTAACTCATTAACTGAGTAAGAAGAGTTTAAGAAAAAAGATGAAATTAAGCACATATTTTCTACAGCAGCAAGAAAGGCCAATACTAACAGGAGCTGGCATACCAGTTCAGAAAAGACTGATGGGGTTTGCATTTTGTTTTACATGGTTAAGTAGTGATTTCTACTTGTTCATTAAATACTGTCTTTCTTCACAGCTTTAGTAACCAGTATAAACTTTTTTCATGGGCTTATATTTTGAACCTTCATGGTAATAATTTAAATATAAAATCAGACTTTTTTACTGAATATAATTTGCTTTAACTATTCTCTGTTTAATTAAAACCCAGTATTCCTGAATCTAAGAATTCCTCAACCTTAAGTCCTTGACTGAACATAAAGAAGGAGAGTTCAAAAGCAGTGGTATTTTGTTGTGGGTTTTGGGGTTTTTTTTTGCCATTCAGCTCACTTTTATGTTCTGGTTGTAATTTAAAGTTTACTTGAAAGATTTTAATAGTTGCCTGCTGTGATCTAGTTTTTCTAAGTGGAAAAACAGATGTGTACATTCAAAAGACAGCCTTGAGAACGTAATCGTAACTTATAAATAAGAGAATGGGTGTGTTAACTCATTATCAAAGGGTGAGATGGGGTGTGAACTTGCAGTACATCTACAGTAACTACCATGTACAAATGTTTTCCTGTGATAAAAATAAGGTGTTTTATCCTTTGAAAAAGATCTATAAAACTCTCTTACACTTTTCATATTTTCTGCTGATAAGAGCAGGCTTTCCAGAGCAGCTGATGTAGTAAATTCATATCCTCCTGTAACCTGAGGCAACTTGGTTGTGCACCCATATCCAAAGTTATGATAATCCACTTAAGGCCAAAACGTAAAAGATGAAGATAAGTTTATGTTGGATAATAGAGAGCATTACAGTGGGACCAGTCTGATACAGATACTTGGATTTTGTAGGTACCATCTTCAAGAGTCAAGCTGGTAATGTTGTTATTCTTATTACAAAAGAAGCGATGTTGAAATGAAATTTTCTGTGACTGGAAGCTGAGATACAGGAGCCTTATGTATCAGGCTGTTTAACAGAATGGTTTTCTTATGTTCTTGCGCTTGTGTGTGGCAATCTGACACCATTTGAGATGGAAGATTCGGGAATAACCCATTTGAGCTTGAACCATTCACAAAACTTTAATACTTGAATGAGGTTTTTAACAGTCTAGCAAAAAAACCCAGTTGTTTACATGTATAAATAAAAGATTATTGGTTTACAATTTTAGCACATAAATGATGTGCAATGTAGCTAAAAAATCCAATATTTGCCTTTAGCTGTAAGTTTTTGGGAACAGTTCTTATCTAGTATTTCCACTTGATTCAAAGACTTAAATTAATTTGTAAGTGCTAAAGTCTTTCTCTTCTTTCTGTCTTGTTCTAGGATGTTTTTGTATTTAGACATGAACTTGCTCTCCTAAGAGTATCTGCCTTCATGGGTCTAATAATATTAGGTGGAATAAGTGGACTCTTTTACACTCAGCTAATGGGTATTTTCACTGTAAGTATCTCATTTTAGAAGTATATATTAGTTTTATTTTCAATAAAATTAATAAAAGCAGAAAAGCAGATTGCATTTAAGGGAAGAATAGAGGAACACTTGCGCTATGAGGCAGCTATCTGGTATGTGCTCTGTCAAGACTCTTGTCTCCAAGGAAGCCTTAAGAAGCCTTCTAACACGTGTCTAATAATTCGCCTATCAAGGCAATTTCCTCATTTGTATCGGTAAAATAAAACCATGCATTGCTCTGGAATTGTGCAGTGTACAAGGTATGTATTTGTGGGTTTTGGTTTTTGTTTTTATTTTAAACTCTTCTGTGCCCTGGTCTCAATTATATATTGTGTCAGTAAGGCCCACTGATAAATCGTACATTCTGAGAACACAGACTTTTTGTTAAGTATTTTAATAAATCTGCTTACTTTCATATCTCTTCAGTTGCTAAACTGTGGAGTGGAATAATGTACAATTTACAGGCCAAATGCATATTCTGTATTTAAAGGTACAGAAAAAAAATCCTCTGCATGGAAAAATTTTCCAGCTAAATGAATTTGGTAATGTAATAAATTATCTACAAGAAACAAGCTTTTGTTGCTGTAGCGTCCTGTTCTGTACATTAGAAGTTAATCACTGCAGTAAATTCTTTACAGTTATCTTGAGAATACATAGAAGTGTTTGAAGTACTGCAGTGTTGAACAGAGATTAGGTGGATCTGTACATGTCTGAAAGGGTCTATGATCTGGCCTGCAAAACTTTTTTTAAAAGACAATAACATACACAATGACAGCTTCTTTATTACTACAACTGATTGAGATCTGCCTGAGATTTCATTTTGGGATTATGAGGGTTTACACAGTATTAACGTTTGTAGGTGCATAGTTGAAAACCTCCTAACTGTATTATGTAATTCCTTTGTATGGAATAAAGGACAAATATTACTGTATAGTTTTTCCTTCTCTTAGATAAAACAATAATATTGCTTATTGTTTTTATTGTATTTTATTTATTTACTAACTTTACTGCATTCTGCTGTTTGTGTGACTGTAGCTGTGCTGTGTATTATGTTCGCCATCCTCCAGCTGCTCTGCCAGTCTGCTTTTTATACTTTCTGTCAACCCCGAGGCCTACGGGGGTCTTGCCTTTGCGCCCCTTTACTGTGTGCCTGATTGCTTGCTGATAGGTTCTCACCTGCTAAATGCTGGCACACAACCTTTGTGTCTGCGTGCTCTAGAGCTGGGATTTTTTTCTGATCCAATGCTGTGCCTTGATGAGTATCTAGCTAAAGTGGTGCAGACATCTGAATTCTGCTCACTCTCACTCCCAGTAGCGGGAGAGACAGAAATTCGGGGAGCCTTAGAGTTCAGGTGCTGAGATATGGATGTCTCTCTAGTCTCTGTTAAATGGATATATGAGAAGGAACAAAAAGCCATGTGATCAGTACTACACTATGACAGAGAAATGATACAGAAGAAAACAAGGAACAAAACCTAAGTCTACCATTCTGTTCTGTGTGCTGCCAGAAACTGGACTAAATTTTGGTAGTGGCCATCAGCAGCCATTCAGATACTGTTAGTAGACATGAAATAAAAACTCTCAGACTGAACCTGATTCTGTCAGGTACACTTGAAACTTGGGACATTTCTGTTACCATTTCTGATACCACCTATGCTGCCTCTGCAACAGGCATGAATTCCCTCTATGTTCTTTCACCATTCTGAGTCTTAACAGGCTGCTACCACCACTGCAAACTCTTACAAAGTGCTGTAAAACCGCTTTATTCGATGTCAATTTATAATATACTGTGAAGTACATCCCATTGTACTTGCTGAGCTGGCCACTACCCTGGGGGGTACTGATGACTACCTACCTGACCCTACCACTGTAGGCTAGTAGCATTTTCAAGTCTGACCTCTTTCATGTGTTGAAATCATAATTCTGTGAATCGCTGAGCTGCAGTATGCCTGGATACTCTCTTTTGCCCTCTTTGCCAAACCTGGTGAAACAAACACACCACAGTAATTGTGGGTATGGCTGGTCTATGAGAGGCAGATGCTGGAAAGTACAGATCTTCTGCATAAGGGCCTGTCACTGCACCCTACCTGTAGCAGAGGGACTATTGTGCTTGCCTCATATGGACAAGGTTTTAGGTTTGGGGTTGTTGGCTTGTGATTGCTGAGGAAGTAGAAGCCCATAAATGGGATCTCCGAACTCTTAATTCATTCATACCATGTGGATGCTGATGCATTGACTCTTTGAAGAACATAGGTCATCTAGTCCATCCTCCGCACAAAGCATTTCCGTACTAGCAGCACAATAATCTTCTTTTTCATGCCTTTCTTCACGAGTGCAGAATTGGCAAGAATAAACAACGACGTCATTTTGAGGAAATCTGCTTGAGAACAACTAGCCAGACTTCAAAAGAACAAAGCCAAATCTGTTGGGTGAGGTTGTGCTTAGTCTGCAAGTTTTGTCAGAAGATCTTTCTGTACAAATGGTTTTTGATTGTCAGCATTGTAGTGTGGAGTTTGCGTCCTCCATAATCGCTTAACAACAACTTTGGCTAGCCAGTGGAAAAGGCAGAGGAGAGGGCAGCAGGTGAGTGAGTAGTTACTCTGCAGGCTTCCCAAAGACATGCCTGAGTTGCAAAGAATAGGGAAACAAACTGGGTATATCCACTCAGAGCTCTGAGCACACCCCATGGAAGACATTCAAGCCCTGTAGAAGCAATGAACTGTGATCACCAAGAGAGAGTCATGCTCCTGTGTACTGTGCTGGAGTTAACTGTTCAGCATCTAACCTTCCTCTATAAGCAAAGCAAATTGTATCTGAAATGAGCTTTATTTAAAATAATGAATTAATGATGAAATTAAGTTTAACTGAGTACAAGGTACAGATAAAAATCTATTTAACAGCAGAACACGATCATTGAAGTATAAAAAAATAGCACAGACTTGAGGTTAATTTAAAAACAACTCAAATGCTTGAAGATGTAGATAGGCACAGTTAAAACATTCATGTTATAGTGATTGCTCCATAGCTATTGTTGAGAGCATTAATTTCAGTGGTTGCTGAAGCTGCCCAGAGATGTGTGCTAGAAAGGTAGGCAAGAGCATGGATCTTTTTCAAAAGGTGAAGCAGAGCAGCTCTTATATGGGCTTGTACAAGAAAACAGATAATAAACATTTTCCTAGTTCATGCTCCATGCCTGTGTTCGCAGTTTAACATCAAGCCAAGATTAGTTCTGCACCTCCTAGATAAAAGTTACTAAGTAATGGAGACAATCAGCATTGCTGCTCCATGATCTAAATTTTGACTGATACTTACTGTTGCTGAATGAGTCCAGCAAGTTCAGGTTTGTTGGGGTTTAACATTACTATTTGCCCATATTTCAAATACTGCCAAAATTGTATTTGTGGAACGAAAAATAAACTCAAGATTTATCAAACTTTGACCCTTTTGTAGATAAGCTGCCTGATTCTCCTTAAGGTAAACTTGCTTGACTGTCATTATATAATGTCATATTATATTCCAGAAACCAAGACAATAGTTTCTGTTTCATCTAAGTAGTGTAAAGGTAAGGCCAAGTTTTTCCAGGAATATTGGATGTGCAGATTAAAAAAAATCCCCAGTTCCCCATTTTTCTAGGTACACAGAATGTGCTCTGCTTACTGTCAGTCTCACAGAAGCAATTGGGGATAATGAAGCTGCAGAGTTGTTTGTCCTCCTTTGGCATCATCAGTAATAAGGAACCAGGACCTGAAATGGTAACTTCGTGCTTCATTATTTATGGCTGATTTCCACAATCTGATGGTTCTGCTCAAATATGAATGATTGGAATGTAGCGTGAAGTGTGGTATGTGCCCTAGGTCAGAGCACTCATGCTGAGTCTTCATATTTACAGAAGTTTATCCTTTTGCCACTGCAGCAAGATAGATAAAGTTGGATGTGTGGAATTAATGTGCATTAAGTGGCCTTTGTATACAGCATATTTATAAGCAGACTTGCTCCTTACTAGAATTGAGCTAAGTGATATCTTGACAAGCCATAAGAATGAGCAGAAGTTTTACACAGGATTTTAAAGGGAAATACTGGCATTTTCTCCTCTTCGATAAATTACTTGGAAGTCAAAAATGTTGTCCAGCTGAACATGTAATGGAAAGGATGTCTCTGATGCACTCTGGAATGTTTTTCTGGAACAGGGCAGTAGCTGAAACAGGAAAGCAGAGCGTCTCATTATGAAGTGCAGGTGAAATATTCTACTGTGTGTGCTGGCACTTTCCAAAGTTCAGTGGTGATGTGCAGTTGACTGAAATTCTGTGCCTATCACTGCTAACTCTCATTGGTTGTAACAGTACATCCATTACATAAAAGTTCTTGAAGAAAAAAAATGCATGTAATCTCTGCTTATCCTGTTTCATGTGTGTTCCACAGATAGTAAGATGCCTGAAAAAAAACATGCTTTCTGTTAAAAAGGAAAACTTTCTAACTTGTGTAACTCACATTTGGCTCTTACACAGAGAACGTTCTTAAAGCTGTATTGCTTGATAAGGTGATTAATAGACAAAGTTCCCTAACGTGCAGTAATTTCTCTAAGTAGGTTTAGCACCTCTCTTACTGTGGTATCACTGCTAGGGTATCATTAGCACAAGGCTATTCATATCTCATCTGGAGGTCCAGGAAGCCAAAGAGCAAGGGAGGTGACTTCCTACAATGAGAGGAAAACAGCTGGTTGGTAAAAACTGTCCTTAGAGGAACTTTTGACATGAATTGTTTTGATGAAGAGGGGAGCAGCTGAGGTGGCCTCTGTATATGGGATTAGTGCTTTCTCCCTGGAAACTAGCATATGTGAAACACACTTCTAGCAGAAGGGGCACATGGCTCTTTTCATCTTCCTTCTCCAGCTGCTTTCCCCAAGCTCTGTTTGCCTTTACTGTCATCATCCTGAATTTTAACACGTCTTCCAGCATGTATCTGAGATTGCTCTTGGGGAACTTTTATTTGGATACTTTGGAAATCTAAGTTCTCTTGGAAGTCTCTGAAATAAGGAGAAATTTACAGTCCTAATTTAGGAACTCTAGGGTCCTAAGAAGATACTTTTCTTAAAATCTCAGCATAACAATTAGTCTTCTTACTTATAATTTTCATATTTCTGGAGAACTGGGTGGAAGAAATCAGTTTCACCCATGAAGAAAGTGCCGTCTGATGTAATTTCCAAAATGACTATGCATTTATATTGAAGGCCTGCTTATCTTCAGTGCTTGATGCTTGCTTTTCCAGTCGTCTATTCCCTGTCACTGCTTGTAGTGCAAATTCGAATTTTATATTCTTTAACTGGAAATGAGTCTGTATTCTTGCATTCCCAGGCATCATGATGGTTTTTTAATGACTTTGCTTGAGAAGTAAAAACACGCTTAGCATAAAGCCGTAAGTAAAAAAAAAAAAAAAAAAAATTTTTTGTCAGTTGCATCATAGAAAAAATAGACATACAAGTCTGTATTCTTGCATTCCCAGGCATCATGATGGTTTTTTAATGACTTTGCTTGAGAAGTAAAAACACGCTTAGCATAAAGCCGTAAGTAAAAAAAAAAAAAAAAAAAAATTTTTTGTCAGTTGCATCATAGAAAAACTAGGTGCTCTCCTACTAAGAAATATATTTTTTTTAATTATTGGCACCCTTTACTTCAGACTACTTCTAGTTGGTTCTACTCCTGCAAGCATTTATTCCTCTTTTGCCTGAACCACTACAGGATTAGAAGATAGCTTGAGTAGAGACACTTTCAAACTCCATGAAGATAGAGAGGTGGTTTTTTATTTGGTGGCTTGTCATAAATAGTGAAAATATAGATAAATTATCATTTTGCTTTAGGTAGTTCGATTTCAGAAAGTTTTTAAATTTTCCACAAAACACGTCCAAAACACACTGTCTTGTGCAACGGCTGCCTGTATCGATTAAAGGCATTGTGTTGCAATGGCAAATGCAGAGTATCTAGAGAATAATATTTTGCACTTAACCTAGAAGAAAATCTTACGGACCACATATCTCTGTTACTCAATTTTATTTCCAATTACTTTCTTCTCTAGTTATCCTCATCTCAAATAATAATCTTTAATTGGAAGCTAAATCAAATGGTATCCAGAAACTTCCTTGCTTTCTCAAGACATATTTTCTTGACATGTGTTTTTTAAGATCCTCTCTCATTTGATATTTTTATATGTAACAGACGCTTATTTTCCTAAGAAAAATGCATAACTAGCCTTTTTATTCATTTATTCATGGGAAAAGGCATAAATTCCCCTAAAAAAAAAAAAAGTCTTTTATCAACTACAGATTGCTTCTGACTTATGATTGTAGGAGGTAAAGAGCTGCAATTCAGGCTCTTTTAAAAATGTGGAACAGTCAGGATACTTGTGTGTTTATTAGTACAAGTTTATTAGCCCTGGCATTTGCATTTCTCTCACTCATGTTCCATTTTTGCCTTAAGAAAGTACTTCTGTATGTCTTTCATTTCACTTAAGCAGTTAAATGATCTTAAAAAAGAGTTGGATTGTAAAAAAGAGTAGGTTATGGTTGATCTACAAGGCAGTACTGTTGAACAAATAATAAATAATACGGCAGTTTTAATGCTTGTGTAAACAATGGCTTATCCGATTATTTTGATATTTGTTCATGTCTAGTGAGGTTTTAAATTGCACCAGATACTACTAAGAAGTATTCAGTTTGCTGACCTTTTTTAAGGCATACCTTTTGCCTTAAAATGTGAGGTTTTCTTCCCCTGAAGGTCTATGGTGTTCTTTATTTTGTTGGCTCCCACCTGTCTGAAGTGATAGCCACTTCTTTCTCTTCTTCTGTGCAAAAGGAAAATCCGGTCTTCCCATGGATGGTGTAAGGTAACAGGATAATCAGTTCAGCAGTGATCCTCTGATGTCATTGTGGGAGCCCTGTAAAAGCAGATTATCTGTGACCCAGATAAAATAATTAGAAATTACTTGGGCACTTACAAATAACTGATCTACTAATCTCATTTCCAAAGTTGAAAAAGGCCTGTCTCTCAGCGTAACACTACCAGATGTTTCAGTTAAACAGCATCCTTTGCAGAGACTAATCTGAACCCTAATTTAAAGGATTACCTTTGATTGTTTTTTATTTCAAACACTAAACAGTTAGGGGTTTCATTTTTCCATATGCTCAAACAATGTATTTATATAGAATTAAAGAAAATTTCTTCATTTTTCCACTATAGTCCATGCAATATGTTTTTATGTGAGTATTGTGTGTTAGTGTTGAGACAAAAAGTTTGCATTAAAATTATTTAGTAATTAACTTATTTCTCTGGGGCAGAACTGTGTAATGGAAGGGCTTTTTTGAATTTAATAGATACCATGTGGTCTCTGTGTAAGGTAGTGGATGTTTTGTCATAAACTAAGTGGACAGTGACTTTATTAATTTAATTAATGCTACCAGGGTTTCCTGTTAATTAACTGTTTGAATGGTGTACAGTGATATGCCAATATCCTGGTGCATCCGTACTGTGTGGATATGGTAGAGAGAAATTTCCCTTTATTTACTGTGGGGAGGATGGAAGGGAAAACAGTTTAACAGCTGGTGTTCAACAGTCTGTCTGGTGCACAATATGATGCCTACCACATAAATTTTTCCCCTTAGAAGCATTTTTAAATGTTCGTATTTGCTAGGTGCTATGTTTTATTATTTTTGCAGTTCCTCCTTTTTCACCTTCAAGTAGCAAACATATTTCACTAGCCTTTTTTTGTTGTTCTTACAAACAGATCCATCTCCACATGAACATCTTGAACTTAACTAATTCATATATTTTAACTATTTTGCTTGGTGTGACTGATACTTACAGTAAGCATGTAGTAAGCAACTTTATTCATTTTGCTCAGGGCTTCTTTTCTTCTCAAAAGGACAAAGCTGCCTTTTAAGGAAATTGGAAAAAAGATGGAAATTGTACAAATTAATTTTCTGATATATTTATCCCAAAGGAATATTTTCAAAGAGTTAATTTTCTTTACGATTATAATTTAATTTAATAGTATAATGGAAAAATGATAATCAAACATTAAAAATGCCAATAAAAATTTAAAATTATTTGTGTAATCAGTAAGACAAAATTTTACAAAGGTTGAAATGCAAAATAATGAAAATGTAATTGCAGTTATTCTATTAGTAAAACTAAAGGCTTTTTAATTCTTTGATCCATTGCCATTTTAAAAATAAGTATCTTAAAAATATTTGTAATCATATCTTTAATCAGATAATATATTAAATACTGTTTTGATTAGTGAAATACTAAGGTCTTTTGCTGTTTTTTCAAACATGGCAGAAATGTAATCAAAGAACTATTAATCCTCATAATTAAGTTTAACACAGAAGAAATTAGGACTGGAAGGGGAAATTAGGATTCCCAGGCAAACATATTCTTTATCTGGCTGTAATGAAGTCTAAGATACAAAGAAATTGTAGAGGGAGAGCAAAAGGTGTATAAATTATAAACCCAAATAGTAATTTGAAATTAGAGATGTAATAGAAAATAAGGTCATGTTAATGTTGTCTGTCTGTATCTTCCCCATTAGTCTTACCCCTTCCCCTTTTCCCTGTCTCTACCTTTAATCCATCTGTAGGTAAATCTTCTATTAGAAGCATAAAGTCCTGTGAATTAAATTGTCAGGAATTAGTGATGTCTTGGTCTTTGAATAGGATTTTGTTAACTGTGTAAAGTCTTTTATATCTTTATCTTATTTTTCTCAGATAGACTATCAATTGGTTTTATATTTTTGAATTAATATATCCTGACAGTCTTAAACACCTATTTACCATCAAAATAAAAATTTAGTTTATTTAAAAAAAGCTCCTTCATGAGCTATTTAAAATGTAAGAATAGATTCAAGTGCAAGAAACACTAAGTGGCAAAAGATCTCATCTGTTTTATCTAGATCACTACATGGTTTTAGGTAAAGTGGGAATACTTTTATTGCAATTAATTATTTACAGTATTATTAAGGAAAAGAATAAGTTAGAAAATTTAGACAACGAGCTTTTCTGCTGTGCAGAGAGTCAAAAATACCATGCCAAAATATCCCCTGCTCATCACTCAAGGAAGAAGTCGTTTTACAACTTCAGTTTTTTTTCTAAAAGTAGAGGAATTACCTTAACCAGTTGAAAATAAGTAACTATAATAATGATGTTTGAGTGTTCTGAGGGCTGAGTAAATTTTGTTTAAATGTTGCTTTTCAAATTTAGACAGCAGACCATTAAAATGGCTTCTGTGTGAGGACGGTCAACAGCCTTTCTGAGCATTTTTTCTTAATATTTTTGCTTTAAGAAGGTACTGATAAGTATCAAGACAAATAATAAGTTTTGTCATGTGTCTTGCAATCATGCAGCTGTCTGCACCTAACACACCATGGGTTTTGACTGATGAAAAGAGATGCATTTGTGTCATCTTCTTTGTAGATGTGTTCCTAATTTGTTATCAGAGGTTTTCTTTTCATTGAATCATTTTCTAATATCTGACAAATACACTGGAAATCGGTTTAACTAAATTCGTCAGAGCGTAGACAAGTGTAGGAATATTTCCTACATATAATATAGTGTAACTTCATTTTTCATTTTGCACACAATTCTCAGAATTAGGAATTTGAAGTTAAAACTGAACTAGTAATTTTGGGCTGAAACTAATTGTAGGTGATAAAATTAACCATACTGCCTTATGTGAGAAATCTAGATTAAGAAAACAATGCTAAAAAGTGGGCAAACATAAACCCAAAATATAATTAAAGCCAAAAAGGAAGATTTCTGAAATATGATGTAGTCTTTTTATGATATGTTAGGTATTTTATATTCTTCAGTTGCTCACCTGTCATTTACATGCATACAATGAAAGGGTGTTAGGTAGAAGGAATGAAAAAATGTGTTGTTCATATAGAGGATATGACGTCTTGCACTTTTGGGTAACAGCAATGGCTGCAAATCCAGGAAGGCTTGCAGGTTTTGTTTGTTTTTTCTCTTTCTGCTTTATCGTGTTTTCCTGCTGATTCTTATATACTGAGTATTTGAAAATACTGTATTGGGAAAGCATGGCATCATGCTTACATTATTCTACTGCAGGTATTAAATAGAGCGGTATTGATTACATGTCACTTTAAGCAAACAAAGAGAAAAAACTGAACCCGAGATTGTGGCTGTGTGCTTTGGAGTTAGTCCCGTGAGTCACAAGTTAGAGTTTCTCCTCTGGAAAACATGAATCAGTAAGAGGAAAATAGTCTTGCCATGTGCCTCTTCCATGATAAATTTGTTCGTGATGAATCCCATCCTATAGCACCGTTTGTTAAACGGTGCATATGATCTTTCTAAAAAAACCTGTGTGTTCAGGCAGTTGGTTATGCTAATTAAAAATACAGAAGTGAAAGTTACATTCCTCTTAGTGACTAATGCAGGTGCATTCATTTGCGAATGAATCTTAAGTTGGTCTGCAGGATTTGGTCGGTGCTCTTAATGTACATCTCTCCATTCCTCTCCTAACAGTCTTAGCTGTGGCCGTAACTTAACATCACTGGGAGTAGACAAACTGCCCTTGCAGCAAGTCCTCAAAGCAAAAAAACATTCCTCATACCCTCAGCAGAATCTGAGCCCTTTGCACTTTTCCTCTTGTTTTAAAGTGATACGTTGTTAATGGCTACTGCGTTTATTTCCTCTAATTTCTTTTGCCTTTCTCATCAAGGTATGATTTGTTCTCTAGTTGCCTTGAGATGCTTATCAGTGGGTATGTATCTCTGAGTAACCAGGTGCAGGAACAATAGTTATTTCCAATCCGGATGATGATTTTGGGGGTCCACATGACCCATCATGTGAAATTAATCAGTTGTGGGTTAGTCAATTTCGTCTTGTATGCAATTGTACATTTTGGGGGCTTTTTGGAGATGGACATTACTAGGACTCAATAGATATGCCATGTTTGCTCATTCCAAGTTATTTTCAGCTTTTGGATGCGTGCCTGTTCTCCAAAAGACTGTAACAGCAGCATTAGCTGTGAGTCTGGGAGGGTCAGTAAAAAAATCTCAGCAGTGTTCTATTTGTATTAATAGTAATCCAAGCTGATAGTAGATGCAGACAGCCAAAGCCTCTTAGGCTGAACACAGTAATACTGATGTTGTAGTAAAACCTTGGTATACATCGAATGCATAATTAAGACGGATGATATTCTGGTTGAAAGCCATTCGTGAGACGTGTTAATGAACAGAACACCTTGTCATTCAGAAGAATAGTGGTTATTCTGGTCTTCCTGTCTCCAGAAGAAGAAAAATTCACCTGTCTGAGAAGAAAGCCTTAAATAATGGGCCAAAATTCGACTGTGGCCATCTCTCTTTCCTTCCTCTCCTGTCTCCAGAGAGGCTACCAAGTTTCCTGGGGTGCTGTGAAGTTTCGCTTTCATGTGAAAAGGTAAATTGGTTCATGCTGAAATGAAAGTACATTTCAAATGAGCCCAGCTGTTCGGCAGCAGTGTTGGGGGAGGGAGGCTGTGAGGGAAATTTGGTTTCTTAAGTTCAGTCACCAGCACTTGTTAAGCAGCTGAACTTCAGAGGGAGATGTTTCCTCCCGTTCCCTCCAGCCCTAGTTCACAGCTTTTAAAATATGGCTATAAAGTTTTTTAACTCTGAAAAAGTATCCCAGAAGCAAAGGATTCACTGCTCAGTCCCAATTCCTTTAGTGTAAACCAAAAGTATTCTAAAGTAGATGCTGGCATTTTAGTGGAAGAAGGAAGGAAGGAAGGAAGGAAGGAAGGATTGATTTCCTCTGACTTCCTACCCAACTAAAATTCTTAGTGTGTTTTAAAGGTGTGGAAGCTTGACAGTCTTTTCTTAGAGCCGTTTTCTGTGGTTCCCGTTTTGGTGCTTTCACTTAGTGCATTAATTTGGTGGGTTATATTTTTGAGAGAAGCAAGCCCTGATGAGCATCTTTCAGGTCTTGATAACATGCCATGATAACAACTAAAAGAAATACAACCCCCAGTTCCCAACCTGGGATTTCCTCCAGAACTCTCAAATACAGTATTTCAGGGAGCAGTACAAGTGTATTAATAAATAAACAATGTGGAGAAACATAGCAAAAAACCATATTTAAGGTATTATTTTGTTATGCTGCTTCTGCACCCAAAGCTGTTTGAAGGCTTGTTTTGTGCAATGATAGCATAAATCTTCGACAGCTAGAAAGCAATTATAGTCTGGCCTAGCATGCTACTGTTGGACAAAAAATCATTGGCAATCATTGCTTTCAAACATACCAATATTATTTTGTACTATCAGGTGGACAGCTCTGAGTAGACCAGAAGATAATTCCTAGAGCTGAGATACTTTTACACTTACAGAAGGAGATACAGCACCTCATGCAAAATGCTGCGACAACCTCACTGAAATGTTGGGGAAGTAATATCTGTGTTTGTTTACTCCTTTTTATTCAGAAGGCTGTGTGTGATTTTCTGTGGTCAGAAGAGGTGGTCTTGGTTCTGACAAGACCTGGGCCAAAAGCCCAAGGAGGCAGAAGGTTCCTTGGCCGTGCAGTCAGGCGCTGCCCTAACAAGGAGAACGGCTTGTGTCTTCTGATGCCTTCCTGCCACTGGTGGCAGGTGAGGGGGGAATGCGCTAGACCGGCCCATCAGGTGGAGAGGAGAAGCAGTTCATCTATGGGAATCGAAACAACAGACTACTTAGTCTGCTGCCTCCAGCCCTGGCCTCTCTCCCTGCTGAGCCGTTGTCCAAATCCACCTGATGATGAGGCCAGAATGGTTTATGTCGTCTGCTGTGGGCATGCCTTCTCTGCACAAACAGAGAAGGACTTGTGTGTCCTGGCAGCTTGGCGTGAGAAGAGGAGACTTCTCTCCTTCGCCATAGCGTGTCTGGAATTCAGCTGGGTAGGTCGTGGGCAGAATTAAGATTTTCGCTGTTTAGCATGTGGTACGGGATCCTGTTCCAAAACTCATCAGACCTGGGAAGTGGATTTAGAAGAAGGAAAATTGGGCAAGGGGAGTTGCGGACAGCCATGTCTGGTGAAGCAGGGAAGCAGCTTCCTGTACGTTACTCCCCGCGCATATTTCGCCCTTCCCCTTCAAAGCTTTACGAAAGGTGGTGGCAGAATCCCAGCAGTGCCCGCGCCGAATTGGATGCGCTGGTGGCCAGAACTGTCAGAGAATGCAGTACGGATTTATTGCGAGGCAGTGTTTCCAGATGACAATGAAGCCACAGCCCAATTAAACCGCAGCCCTTGTGTCTCTGTGTGGCTGGGACAATAGAGACTAGCTCTCTGTTTAATTCAAACGCTAGCGTAGTCTGACAGGTGCATTATGTGCATGCCTAAATCAATGAGCAGTAACGGGAAATAGCAAGCTGCCATGAAAAGGAGATGGAACCATCAGAAATATTTCAATTACTGTATTTTGGACCTCATGAGTTATTTTGGGACGTAACAAACTGTTCAATGCGCACTGAAAACACTTATACTGCTGGAACTAAAATTGAAGTGATGCTCATTTACAAAGCAACCTTTTTTTGCTAAATACATAGTGCAAAAGTGAGAAAAAAGTCCTGTTGTTCATAGTTTTAAAAGTTTTATTTGTGGATGATCTAAGCTTAAATGAGTTTGTTAATAATAAAACTGTGACTCATTAAATTAATCATGTTCAGAAAAGTAAAGTATTAATTTACAGTTAGCTGCGCACATTATTTAGTTTTTGTTACATTTTAAGAGAATAATTTTTGTATTTGGTGTTTACCTGTAGAGACTATGGAGACTGATGGTATATTCCTAGTGGTGCTGTTTGCATTATAATACTCATGAAAATAACTATTTTAAAACTTCTTAGTAGCTCCTGATTTTCAAAATATTACATGGTTGCATTGTACTAAGTTTTCCTGTGGTTGTCTCAGTGGACTACTCCAAGTCTGGAATGGGTGCCTGTGAAAAGTATGGCAACAGTGTACCTTATGTACATCACTTCTAAATGTCCCATGAATTAATTGTAGTGTCTGAATTAATTTTAGCTGTAATAATAAGGTTTTGTTGGCATTCTGTGGTATGTGCTGTCACAGTAAAACCACACAGTATAGTTTCACATCATGTTTGTAAAAATCATGTAACAGACTGACTAAATTTGCGCCTATAATCTCACAACTGTCTAAAACTAATATGGCATATGAGTAATATGTAACCTACTGGACAAATGCCAGAGCAGTGTATGCTAAGAATTTATTCCCTGCTTCATTTAGTTGCTTTCAGAATGACATTTTAACAGTTAGGAATGTAAATAAATACTTTTTTCATTGTGTTTTCTTTTCTCCGACAGGACACTACAAGTATAGAAAAAATGTCAAACTGTTGTGAAGACACGTAAGTGCTGAAAAATTTCTACATTTATTTGCTGAAAAGCAAAAGGAGTAGCTGCTTTGTTTTAACTGTGTGTGAGAGAAAAGGAATTGAAGGCACTGTTAGAATTATTTTGTGTGGTACTGTGCCTTGTACTTCCTATGCCTAGCAGCAGCTCACTAATCTTTTAATACCAGTTGTACACAAAGTAGCCTCACATTATTCCCATTCCTTCCAAAACCAGTGGAACTATATTTTCTTTCAAAAGTATAGATCAAAAGACACTTTCTGCTGTGTCTTGACATACACTTCATTGATTCTGAGAGTCTCCTCTGCTTCAAAAGTTGCCTTCAGTTGATTGACGACACAGATAGTTTCTGTTCTCCAAAGTTAAGTCTCAGCTGCGTGCCGTAATGAAAGAAAAGCTGTGTTTGTGATGCTGGGACACAATTCATCAGAGTCCAGTAATGGGTCCCCAGCCAACCTGCATTGTTCTGTCTGACTGAAGTGCACCATGGGCGTGCTGTCTTTCACTAATAATGCTGTCTTCTGTAGATCGAGGCCCCGAAAGCCATGGCAGCAGACCTTCTCAGAAGTTTTTGGCACTCGATGGAAGATCCTGTGGTTTATTCCTTTCAGGCAGAGGCAACCACTGCGAATTCCCTACCACTTTGCCAATCACATCTGAACAGATGGATGGTGGGCACAGATGGGTCCTCCATGCTGGAAGTGCGTTGCAGGTTTTATGATAATAGGACTATGACAGTCTTCAAGTCAATTAAAATCCAGCCACCAGTTGTAGGCATCACAGTGTGCCTCAGGATTTATTTTAATAGAGGTCTTGATTCAGTTCTGAGATTAATACAAGTTGTATGTTTAACTTTACGCGTATTTACTTTCAAATTAACTTTCCAAAGGGATTTCTTTCATCTTTGAGGTAAATACCAAAACCAAATGACTGGAATGCAGTCTTACTCTGTCTGTTTGATACAGACTCTTGATTTTTTTTCTTTGGTAGGAAACACTGAAGTTTACATTGATTGTTAGCTTTCCCACTAAGTGTCTTATTCTGCCTTAAATTTTTTTGAGTGTCTTTATCAGTAGGTCTGTCTAAAGAATATTTATGTCTTTTTTTCTGCCACGTGTATTTAAAATTCCTTGATACTGCCATTTATTTATGATATTCAATAGTAATCCTGCAGCACCACACTATAAAAGGTACCATTTAGAACAGAGGCAGACTTCTTCCTAAACCTTTCTCAGAGAGGTTTTTATAAATAGACGTAAATGTATGTATTTATATAGAGAGATCTTACGTCTTACAGTTATCTTTCTGCATAGATATGATCTTAGTGAAAAACATGTCTTTATGTCAACAAAAGCGATAAAATGTTCCAGGGTAAAATATGCAGATAGATAACGTGTTTTGCCTCTATCCCAAGGATTTCTTTGCAATAATTCAACAAAGAAGTTGTATGGTGCAAATACAAGAATGATTACTTATTAAAAATACAGATTTAATTAGCTAGCGTAATGTACCATAAAGAAGAATATATTGTCAATAAAGCTTTTATATTTACTTCTGTTCAGTCATGATTAGCTGGAATTGGTCTAAATGTTTGTATATGGAAAACAAATGTGAAAATGTTTTAAAATATTTATACATAAATACAGATATTTGCTACTTACAAGTATAGTAAAGTATATTAACTGATTTAATAGGTACTGTGTTGACATACAATAGCTTGTTGTGGGCCCTTTAAGTACGGAAGTAGTTAACCAAAGAAAGCATCCTTAAGATTACATCTGGTAAAATGACAACTATTCCCAGATCGTTGGGGATGGCTCAGCTTTGCTGTATCTGGAAAAAATTGTGTAATTTATTACAACCCTTTGTATCTATACAACTATCAGCATGAGATGTTTGTGATTTTTGAAAGTTTGTGAATTTTTATGAGAAATTCACAGTTTCAGTGTTTTCAGTTATGCTACTTACTGTGGTTGTTGTCTAGTCTAACAGGACTAGGATGCACCTTAAATGACAGCCATGCAACAGGATGATAAAAGGCACAAAATCATAGAACCACAGAACCATAGAATTGTTTGGGTTGGAAGGGACCTTTAAAGGCCATCTAGTCCCATCCCCCTGCAATGAGCAGGGACATCTTCAACTAGACCAGGTTGCTCAGAGCCTCGTCCAACCTGACCTGGAATGTTTCTGGGGCATCTACCACCCCTCTGGGCAGCCTGTGCTGGTGTTTCACCACCCTCATGGTAAAAAATTTCTTCCTTATATCTGGTCTAAGTCTACCCTCAAAAAATCAAGCTGGAATATATGTTGGTTGAGTTTGGCGAGAGTGATAGTTTGTGAACAGTTCATTCAAGAAGAAGGGCTAGATCTGTCATGAGTGGTATTCATAATGAATTTCTAGATCAGCTTTTTTGAAATCTTAACAGAGTCACTGCCAATGTTGGGTGTCCCTTTATTGAATTACCGGATTTCGATCATCCATTGAAAATTCCCAAAGGTGCATCTTAAAAATCATTTCAATTTTAAACTTTTGTAAACTTCTAACATTTGACCCAACCTTACTTTCCCCCTCCTTTTGAAATTGGAGCAATATTTTCTTAATTTAAATTTCAAGCCTAATGTTCAACCATTTTTTTTTTATGGCGTTTTTAGACATGAGTTTAGACTTTCTTTAAGATCGTATTGGCAGCAATATTTAAACAAAGCTTGAAGAAAGTGGATGGAAAGATTGGAGCAGAGCTTGAAATTAAAAGGAGTGTGCATATACATTATGAAGTAGTGGCTGTATTCTCTCTTTTCTTAAGGAATTGCGCTATTATTGTCCCTGTGAAATACACAGGGGAATAATACTAGCAGTTTTAAGTGCCAATAATTAAATTTGTTTCATGAGCAAAACATAGCAGTTTGTAAAAAGTTTTTCAGGCTAATCAATTATAATAGTTAGCAGATCATACAGTTCTGAAGCTTATTAAGAAAGAGGGTCAAGAATGTGATTGTTCTTGATACGTTCACCATGGGGTCATAAAGTTACTCTTTCTGTTTTCTGTTTTGGGGGTTGGACGAGATGACCTTTAGAGGTCCCTTCCAACCCAAACTCTCCTGCGATGATTCTATGATCGTTTCCATTCCTGTAACCGTGCGTGGGGAACCAAGTCTGCAACACAGAATCTGCGTGACGGCAGAAGCCTTAAAGAGTGTATTTAATTTTTGTACAGGCTCTACAATGAAGTAATGGGACCACTAAGTTTTGCCTGCTTCGTGGGGATAAAAATCCACAGGCAGCCCAAATGCCCTACGTGTGCGGTAATGCCGGTATTCTCAAACGAGAGGAGGTACCAGCCATGAGAAGCCAGTGCTGACATGGCACAGATTTGGGGCTAAACATGCGCGGAACGTGCTACACCCCGCAGGCACCGGCGTCCGCGATTTATCGCTGACGCGGGTGGAGGCGCTACGCCGATCCCTCAGAGCGGGCGGTGGCGCGTGCTCCCTCGCGCTCCACGCGCCCTCTGTCGGCCGCCTTTGCGCAGCGTCGTTATGACGCAATGGTCGGTGTGATTTGGGCCTGCGTGCGTGCCGGTGGTGGGGCTAGGGTGCAGTTTAAGTGAGCGGACCCCGGTGGGAGTGCAGCGTGCCTCGTTTGTCTAGAAAATCGTCAGAGCCCTTCGACTTCCCTGTCAAAGCAACAATTACAGATTAAAAATTAAAAATATGTTAATTCTAAGGCGCTTACTTAAATGACCAAAAGAGGAACCTTGAGGCTGAAGTATCTGGTATACATTTAAGTAAATGATGTCAGTAAAAATCTTTCCTGATTCTCAAACAAAAATGATAATGCCACGGATTCACAATTTCTCAAATTATTTTCAGATTGTTGGATTTTTTTTGGTAAATACATTTTTTTGTCTGTATCCCATTTATCCTTAACATTAGGAATCAATATGTAATATGATTAAGGCAGCTACTTTATTTTTTATCCCATTCTAATTATGTGAAGGAGAGAAGGGAGAATTTGGAGGGGCTTCATTTTTAGGAGGCACTGAGCTTTACTCTTTGAATGGGAGGCCTCTAGAAGTGTAAAAGTAAACACAGTGTTTTTTTAAATTTTAGTCAGTGACCCTATCATGTTGTTAGTTTATTGGAGTAATGTTTCTGAAACGGATTCTCAGAAAGAGGTTTTCCAGCAGAAGATCAGGTAGACTTTTATCATCTAATTTGAAATTCTTTAGACCTTGAAATCCTTTGAACCTTTACTTTGAAATCCCCACTTCTTTCTCTCCAGCTCTCCTTCGTGATTTTTTATTTTAGTAGAAGCCGCATTCTTAGGACTAAATAGCACTTGTCATTGTTATTAATTTAAAAAATCTTATGGACAGTATTAATGAATTTCATCCTAATGTAATGTCAAAACTACACGTGCTTTATTTGGCACAGTGGATATTAGCTGTGAACTTAACAGTATTTGATTTCCTGAGAGGTACAAAGGCAAGTCAAAGCACTAATGAAAAATACCTGAAAGCATTTGAAAATAACAGGTTTATTTGCAGTATGGGATAGCTCTTGGTAGGACTGAACAATGCTATCTTGCTATTTTCTCATAATATCAGAGATTTGAAATTTCATTTGAAAAGTACTGGTATCTAAAATAAGAGTCTGCACTGAATAATGTTTAGCAACCTATCCTCTCCTCTGCTGGTTTGAAGGACAGGTTCCATCGAACAGCTGGTGGAGTAGCTGAGGTATGCAATCATTTTCCGTCTTGAGGAGGATTCACAAGTAAGAAACTGTCTGAGAACCGAGTGGTAGGATAGATTTTGAACTAGACAGCTTCCTCCTTGTTTTGAATCTAAAGTGGGATAACGTGAAGGGAAGATTCATAAAAGCACAGAGAAACTGTAGATGGGGCCAGAAGAATTGTTTTGATTCTTTATCAGATTTTATCAGTGAAGTGAGATTGCAAAGAGCAGGAGTGATGCAGTTAAATACACATGCCGTCATTACACGATGTGTTTCCATATTCATCTTACAGTTGTCCAATTTTATTCAGTAAATGTTACTTTTCAGAATTACGAATTCAAAAGGAATATTAAGTGGCAAAGACAGCATTTCTGCAGTACTATGAAATAGAATCTTTTTCATGTCAACTTTGCATTCAGATGAGGCATATGATAGTAAGATAAGTTTTCTGGTAACCTGAAACTGTTACTTAAAACACTTTTTTTGTAATGCACTGTTTACTGCATTTGGCCAGACTTCCTGCCAGCCGTACATCACTTATAGCAGAGTTTCTGTCAGATATTTGAGGATGCTGTCACTTAGGTGTATTATTTAACTTGGCTATCTATATCTAGCCTTTGTCTTCACCACACACTCAATTTTGCTGCAGCTCACAAACAAGAAGCCAATGTAGCTTTGTTGGAACAATCATATCACAAAGACAAATACTATTGACTGTCTCTTCTCAATACCCTGACTGGAAATATCATTGCATTCCTTAAAAGTGTTTTCTTTGTATGGTGGAGTCTTGAATTTTCTGGGCAAAAAATGTTGCTTACTCTACATATATTCCCATGAACAATACTGTATTAGCACTTCTGCACTATTCCTAAAATAAAAACTAAATGTACTTTCTGAAGAATAAGAGTTGCATAAAATAATGTGGATCTTAATTAATATCATGTAGTATTTCTCACTCAATCCTGTACTTCTACAGTTGTGTTATGTGTGCAAGCATAATAAATTGTGGGTTTTAGCATTGTGTATAAGAAATACACTTTTATTGATAGTCTTGTAACCAACTGAAAGTTAAATGTTAGAAGACAAAGGTACTGTTCTGGTTTTTGCACTTCAAGAAATTGCTAGCTTTTGTTTAGCCACAAAATCTCATATCTGATGCTAAAGTCTGTGGACAAAGGTTTGAGTCTAATGAAGTCATCTGACTGACCATTGTAGCTGTTCAGCAGCACTGATAAAAGTAATCTTAGACAGGTTTGTATATACATAGCACAAGCCCAATGTATACATTTCTCAGGGCTTGTCCCTTCCCAGTGACATCATTTCTCTCTGAAAGGATTTTTCTTTTCTGCCGTCAGTATAAATTGCTGTTAGTCATACCTGATAGCCACTTCATAGCTCTGTGTTAGCTCTTAACTAGGTTGAATGAGTGGTGGGCACATGGTGTGATTTTCCACATCCTGATAGTGGTCAGGTAAGAGGTGGAGGCTCATTTTATCACCCTTTGACATTATCCCTTCATAGCCCTTAGATTTTTGTGGTGTGCTTGCTAGCGTGAATCCTTGTAGGACCTTTGGAACAAGAGGTTCCAGGTCTCTAGAAGCTTACTTTGCACTTTGTTATAAGCAGATGACTAGCTTAAGTTTGGCTAACTTAGTTTTCCTGCTCAGTAGCTGATTCTTGGCATTAATGACGTGATGAATTTTTGTATTTGAAAAAGAGGGAGTTAGATTTAAAAATAACCTCAGTTGATGACTCAGTTGATGAGGTTGAAACTGCCGATAGTGTCTCCCATAAAATCAGGACGATAATGACTTCGCATCCAGCTCTGGATCTTTTGTCCAAAGTATTTGCTGTTTGACACTCAGTTTTTCAGTAATACATCTACATAGGGACCCCAGTAGCAAGGGTCAATACAGAGTGCAAAAGAGGATGTTTTCAAGAAGCATTTCCTTAACCTGGGAAGAAATTCTGCTTGTGAGCAATTACCATTGTGATATATGTGAGAGGTCAGACCTTTCTTGGCTGTAATTGAGTCTTACTTACCCAGACAAAATCACTTCTGTTGTCATGAATTCACTACCATAGCAAAGTTACTACCTTGAATGAGTTCTGTTCATTCCTTTGTTCACTTTCAGCTTTGATGGCTCTTTTCCTGTCTGCTGACTGAGCACACAGCAGCATCGGGTACTCCTACCTGCAGTCATCTTCATATCGTCTTAGCCAGAATAGACACCGTGGTAGAGTAGCCTGGGAAGGTGTGGCGATACAGAGTATTGATTTGATTTTTTAAAAAGTTAAATACAATTTTTATATGCAAATTTTCTGGTTCTATTTGGGCTTGGGTTGAAAGCAAGCAGTCAAGTGCTTGAGAGATTTGAAATCTGTTATGGATTCCATATGCTGAAATACGCAGAAAGAACTTGCCACACCTCTTTATGGGCTTTGAACAAGTGCTGCCTTTTTTTTCTGTAATGAAGCACAGCTGGGGCTTTTTGTAACCTTAAGCATTATTTTGTATATAATTCAAGTTGTTTTTACCTTGTTGTTGCCTGAGTCAGTATCTCCTGACCTAAGCCAGTGCATGCAATGTTCTGGTGCTGCCACAGGTACATTTAGCAGCTAGAGATCCATGGCTCTTGTGTCAAGAAAAAAAAAAACTTTTTGAAATTGGTCCTATTGCAAGACTTGAATTCTCACATACTTGGAATTTTAAGAATAATTCTAATCCCCTATGGATCAGTCTTTATTAACAGACATAACTGTTTTAAAATTTATGTTCTGAGCTGTTCTTCAGGTATTCCTGATAATTAATTTTTACTCATTACTTGGATTAATGGTTGGACTTGATGATCTTAAAGGTCCTTTCCAACCTAGTGATTCTGTGATTCTGTGATAAACACATGGTTAATAAAACAGCAAGTGGGATGTCATGACAAATCACATTGTCATTCATATTCAGGATAATTCAGGATTCACATTGATGTGAATTATCATGTTTAGGATAAAACAACTAATGATATTGATATGGCAATTGAAATATAGATGCAATCTTTTGCTTTACAGTCATTAAGAAGTTATATATGTAAAGTATAATAGTAGAAATATTTGTCTATACAAATTATTAAAAATCTTTGAATAAGCGAGCGTACTTATTTGACAATACACAGGCATTACAAAGGATTATTTCAGTGCTGTTTAAAGTTATTTAAAGCAGATGAAATGTGACAAATGCCTGCTTGGTATGCTGTTTATATCAAAATGTAATTACCATTTTTAGCACTACACAGTGTGTCAGGCACTTAATTTGCATGTTGACTATTTGATATATATGTTTTTTAAGGTTACTAGTTTTAACAGTTAAGAGTGCAGAAAATATACTGGGAATTGTCTCCTGCATTAGCAAAGATAAATTTAATTATTTCTTTTACACTAGTAAGTTGAATCTAATTTTAAATTAGTCAAAATATCAGGACTTCCAAACTGTCTGAGTGATGGCAAGTGATGCTAGTGATTGCTTTTGGGAAGAATTGGTACTTCTAAACACAGTGTCCGCACTTACGCAAAACACTGCATGACTGAATAGTTCAGAAATCATTGTTCTTCAACAGATTTTTTTACTACTTTCTCAGTGATGGAGCATTTGAACTTCAAGATTCGTTGAAGTACTTGTATCTGTGAGATGCATTAGGCTTAGGACTTCAGTTCTGCTGAAATTGCTCAATGGCATCTTGTGTCTTGCCAAATATAGTGGAGTGATTAAAGTCAGTTAAGTATTGCCTGTATAACTGTATTTACAGTAGAACACATACTTTTTCGAGTTAGAAACTATGAAACTTAAATTGTAATTTATGTGCGTGTCTGGGTGAATAAGTATTTCTATGCACGTTCCCAAGACTGATATACTGTAGATCACAGTGTAATTTATAGATAGAAAATTATCAGTGTCTGTGCTGGTTTTGGCTGGGATAGAGTTAATTTTCTTCACAGTAGCTATGATGGGGCTATGTTTTGGATTTGTGCTGAAAACCGTGTTTATGATATAGAGATGTTTTTGTTATTTCTGAGCAGTGCTTACACAGAGCCAAGGCCTTTTCTGCTTCTCACACCACCCCACCAACAAGTAGGAAGTTAGGAGAGGACACAGCCGAGACAGCTGACCCCAAATGACCACAGGGATATTCCATACCATATGACGTCATGCTTAGCATATAAAGCTGGAGAAAGAAGGAAGGGGGGGATGTTCAGAGTTACAGCATTTGTCTTCCCAAGTAACCGTTACACGTGGTGGAGCCCTGCTTTCCTGGAGTTGGCTGAACACCTGCCTGCTGATGGGAAGTGGTGAATGAATTCCTTGTTTGGCTTTGCTTGCATCTGCGGCTTTTGCTTTAAATATTAAACTGTCTTAATCTCAACCCATGAGTCTTCTCACTTTTGCTCTTCCAATTCTCTCCCTCATCCCGCTGTTGGGGAGTGAGCAGCCATGTGGTGTTTAGTGGCTTAGTTAAACCATGATAGTCCTTTTTGGCAGACAACATAGGGCTTGTAGGGTTCAAGATAAAGACAGATTGGATTGAAACATGCTAGATCAAATCTATAGCTGTTACTGCTGTTCAGCTATTAAATTGCCAGGCTCCTGTGCTTGCCATGGGGCTTGCTTGCCTTATTGTACATTAGAGTCTAATGCTCGTTAGTGGCTGCTTTTTGCTTTCGCTGCTTGATGTGCTGCTGTACTGCTTATCATCTTACTCTGCTGGGCCTGGGAACACTCTGATAACAGCAATGGCGATGCGCCTGGGCTGGCAGGTGGCCAAGGCATCACTGCTGTTTCTGTGCTATTGTACTGGACAGGCTGGAACTCCAGTGTGAGCTCCCTTTAGAGTCAAAGGGACGGTGACCTGTGGATGAGTCCATGTGGGAGCAGGACACCCCGAAGCATCTGTGTCCGTGAATAAGTACACACCAGAGCAGGTGTATCTCAAAGCATCTGTGGCCATGGTTATGTCTGTGCCACGGCAGGTATACCTCTGATGGGATTGTGACACAAGGATAAGTCCATGCTGGAGAAGGTACACCTCAGGGCATCTGTGGCTGTGCATGAGGTCATGCTGGAGCACCTCAAAGCATGTGGTCATGGATAAGCCCATGACAGATCAGGTACAGCCCTAGAGGGACTGCAGCCACGGGTAAGGCCATGTTGGAACAGATGTATCTCTGAAGGCATTGGGACGCAGGGAGAAGGCCATGCTGGAACAGGTGCACCTCAAAGTGACTGTGGCTGTGGATAAGGCTATGCCACAGCAGCTATAAGCTATACCCCTAGACAGACTGTGGTGCATAGAAAAGGCTCCACTTGGAGCAGGTACAACCCTAAGGGACTACAGTCTGTGGACAAATCCAAGCTGGAGCAAGGGCAAGGGGAGGAGTTCATTGCAATGTTAAACCCTATAACCTGACCCAAAGAGACCAGGAGTGGAGATTGTAATGGAAATACATTTAAATTGTAACCCATGATCTGAGTTGCATATTGTAGGAATTACTGTAGCAGGAACCACCTGAACTGGTTGAGGACAAGCCCCACAAGAAGCAGTGCAAGTGCAGCAATGACCTGACCTGAGCTGGCTTTGGTGCCCAGTAGCTCCACACAACGCACCACCTCTCCTGTCCTGAGCCTTGGGGAGGAGTGGCTAGAGAGCAACCTGGCGGAAAGGGACCTGGGGATGCTGCTTGACAGCCGGCTGAATATGAGCCAAGAAGGCAAACAGCGTCCTGGCCTGTATCAGAAATAGTGTGGCCAGCAGGAGCAGGGAAGTGATTGTGCCCCTGTACTCGGCCCTGGTGAGGCCGCAGCTTGAATCCTGTGTTCAGTTTTGGGCCCCTCACTACAAGAAGGATGTTGAGGTGCTGGAGCGTGTCCAGAGAAGGGCAACGAAGCTGGTGAGGGGTCTGGAGCACAAGTCTTATGAGGAGCAGCTGAGGGAACTGGGGTTGTTTAGTCTGGAGAAGAGGAGGCTGAGGGGAGACCTTATTGCTCTCTACAACTACCTGAAAGGGGGTTGTGGCGACGAGGGTGTTGGTCTCTTCTCCCAAGTAACTAGCGATAGGGCAAGAGGAAATGGCCTCAAGTTGCGCCAGGGGAGGTTTAGATTGGATATTAGGAAAAATTTCTTCACCAAGAGAGTGGTCAGGCATTGGAAGGTGGGATGGAGGTGGTGGAGTCGCCATCTCTGGAAGTGTTCAAAAAACGTGTGGATGTGGCACTTTGGGACATGGTTTAGGGGACATGGTGGCGCTGGTTTAATGGTTGGACTTGATGATCTTGAAGGTCCTTTCCAACTTAGTGATTCTGTGATTCTGACGGACCACCATAACAGATGGAGCCCAAAGTCATGGGCTAAATTAACTCAATGGACATTTTACGGGCATTTTATGGACATTTTCCAGAGGTGGTCCATAGTGATAATCTATAATGATATCTGGTCCATAATGATATCTGTGTATTAGATCAAAGTATGGGAAGGCAGGAGTGTGTGTGTGTGTGGTTAATGAGGTTGTATTGGATAGTGTGGGACCTGAGCATGACATAAATGGTATGGAATAAGGGGTGGAGAACGTGCCACAACACTGTCTCTTTAACAGCTCCAATCTAAGTGACAGGTAGCAAAATAATACTGATTTATGCACATTAGCATTCTGAATTTTGTAGTTCACACATGGGCATGTGATTGTGTTTTACTAATTTGTTCTTTATTTGATCTTGACTGTTTTCAAACAATGCTGAATAATGTTTGTACTGGACTTGTTGAGAATTGCAAGGTCTAACACTGGTTATGCTTGAATGGGTAATGTGTGAGGTGAATGGCTGGATAATATCAAAACAGGGAAACTCACTCTGGTATTCTTCTAATCAAATCTAAAAGTGCAAGAGTATGTCCAGTTGAGAAACAATGTATTGTCTTTTATTTATCTCTATTTTATTCATGTAATATTTCTGGTTTTTACTTTTTCATTAAGTTATAGATTATTTTTTCATTCCTACTGAGATTTCTTATGTACTGTATCTTTTATAAATCTTATTTTTAAATTAAAAAGAGTAAAGATTTATTTTCTCCTCTGTGTTTCTTTTACATTGGTTTAAAGTTGTGTAAATACTTTGCTAATATTTTTGAAATCTTTTTTTAGATTTTTCTATTTCTTTTATAAACTATTCTCATCCCTCAGTATTTTTTATTGTGACAAGATTAAGATATAATCCCAAATGATCGTTTTGGAAAACTGAACTGTGAAAAATCACTGAATAGTTAGTGAGGTACTTATTATCTGAGTTTTGTTGCTTGGTTTTAACAGTAAAACTGAGTGTTGGTGGAAGCATTGAAAACTTTCTGTTAGGAGTATCTATTGGTATAACAACACTAGTTACAGTATTGGTTACATTTCTTGCCTAAATAATCAAATTATGTGTATCCACACAACTCTCTCCCTCCCTCCCTCTCCCCCCTGCCCCTCCTTTTTTTTTTACTTTCTACTCTTGTTATGTAAGCTAAAAATAATCAAATCTCTAAACTGGGCAGATCAGGGGGTACAAGCACAGGAGACCCAGGTATCTTCTGCCATATTTATGCTGAGACAGAGTTCACAGTTCTCCATAACCCCTACCAGAGTAGGAACCTCTGATGTAGGTATAAACTAGAAGTTATATAAATTGCCATTTTTCAAATTGCAAAAATAGAGGTTGTTTTTTTTTAAATCTTTGGCTTGTATGTTTTTATACAATTAGATCATTCTTAATAATTCTTGGGACACTTTTTGAGAGAGTTAAATGGATCTGAATAAGAAACTCTTCTGTTTTGCGTACATGCGAACTTATGTCAGTTTTCGATGCAGAGAGGTTTCATGCATTTTGGTCTCTTTAAAATGAGATACTGGGTTTAGACATAGAAAGAAGTGCGGAAGTATCAATGGCCACAGAAAAATGAAGCAGAGAGGAATACAGTAGAAGCTGTGGGGTATGGTGTGAGCAGTTGTCTCAGCTGCAGAAGAAGTAAAGGGAAGGTTTTAGACACCTGGGAAGGTCCACCGCAAGAACAGTGAGTCAAAGAAAAACGCCAGTCGTTATGCCTGCAAGGAAATTATTAAAATGGCTGAATTGTGGCACTTCATGAATAAGGGAGCACAAACCACATGGTGATGGTTTGTGGCACAGGACTTGCGTTTTCTGTTTCAACCCAAGAACCGGATTCTGATAATAACAGTAATAAAAATCACTTCCATACTGATCCTTCCACAACAGCGTAAAACCAACCTGTAAAATTCTGTGTTCTGTGTGTATTCCAGAAAAAGCCGTTCTCGCCTGCTGCCAACAATTTCAATTTCTCTTGTCTGGAATTTCAATGGGCCTCTTTTCCCCACATAGTAATTTCAAATTTAGTTAATCTCTGCTATGAAATTTATTTAGTTTATTATTTATAAATTAGATACAACTGACTCGCGTGAGTGTGTGCCTTCTTTTTGATGTGTGGAAACAGACATGTATTCCCACTTGCCCGTAAAAATAATTTTAATGTGCACGCTACAGTATTTTCAATGCCTAAAGCTCCTGGAAGTATTTCTTCATGTGTTTTATAAACGGAATGAAACAAAGTATTCAGCAGTACTTTGAGTCTATAAATTCATTTTAAGAGGCTGCCAGGTAATGCAGATGAACAAATGCATGCACACA
Source organism: Phaethon aethereus (assembly GCF_964289735.1). NCBI lineage: Eukaryota > Metazoa > Chordata > Aves > Phaethontiformes > Phaethontidae > Phaethon > Phaethon aethereus. The sequence goes on along the minus strand of NC_138577.1, from coordinate 37,146,252 downwards.
CTGCTGTAGGCTGACCAATTACCCATATGAGCTACAATTATATTTGCGTGCAAGGGCAATTGGAGGGAAAATTAAACCCTGTGGACATCCAGCTGAGTAAACAGGCTTGAGGAAGGATGGAGGATATGTTCGTCTGAATAAAATACAGCTAGGCTAATTTGAAAAAAAACAGGCCAGAATTGGTATCAGTCACAGCACATTCTTTGTATGTCCTCTAGTTTCACAATATTTTTCTCGTTAGACTTCCCCTCTCAAGAACATTCCCTTTGCTGAAGGATTACTTTAAGGTCAGACACGTGTGGCAATGGGCTTTGTATGCAGTAAGCCAAAAAGCTGTATTTCAGTCGCACAGAGCTGAACATAAAATGAACAGGACAGGTGCTGCTGAGGAGTAACGACTCTTTCAAGCCTAAGTGATGTTTTATCCTCAAATATAACACAAGCTTGCTGTTGAGGGTATGCTCCACAACCTCACTTTTTTATCCCATGAAGCTAGGACGTTGCTGTAGCTGCAGCCAAAATCCCCACTTCTGCGGTCTGTTGGCTGCCATTTGGGTGACAGGCTCCTCTTTTTTTCCCCAAGCGGCCTAAGTGCAGACAATGCAGTGATCTGTGCCTTGGGTAGGCGAAATCTGGTTGTTCATTTCGGTAGCTGGCGGATGCTCACCCCCCGGGTTAGGCCGCACGCCGGGGGCTCAGAAGGTGTGCCCTCCGTCCTCGGCGTGGGCCGCGGCTTGTCTCGGCAAAGACACCCGGGTGCCTGTGACGCGAGTTGGGTGGAGCTGCAATGCCGAAGCGGGGAAGCCGCGAGCCCCCGCTGGAGCACCGTTGTGCGTCCCGCCGCGCCCCGTCGCTCCGCCGCCGAGGCCGTAATCCCGCGGGGGATTCCCAGAGCGCCCAGGACCTCCAGAGCGAGGCGTCCCCACTGCCCGGCCCGGGCTGCCTCTGCCTGCGGAGCCACCGGCTTGCTTCCCTGCTGCAGGCTGCGGGGACGCTCCCTCCGGGCCTTCGCGTGGTGCAGCCTCAACAGAGCCGGGGCGGCTGTTGTGGCTGGAGCAAGCGGTCGCGCATCTCTCCCGGGGGGAGCGGCAGCCGGTTCCAGCACATCGCGGGGGCTTGCAGCTGCCGCGCTCCACGGTTGCCCAGCTCCCACGGTGTCTTCACTGGAGGTCAAAACTCCGGTTTTCGCTGCTGTGACACCCTTTTCAAAGGATCAGTTAGCGGGGCTGTATTGCATCCGGTCTCCCTTCCTTTTTGCCTGTATGGCTGGTGCAGAATATCCTGTCGGTGCTTTCTGCCTCAGAGTTATGCTACAGATAATATTGTTAAAAGCCATAAAAGGTCTGGTGCTGTAATTTTTATTTTTTTATTTCCACAAAATATTCTGACAAAGGAGATGTGAAGTTTTCTGAATGATGCTGAAAATGAGAGGTGTTGAAGATAACTTTCAACTGTGTAAGGTTGCAAACTTGATACCTGCTAACGTTTGCAATATTGTGATAAGTATGAAAGAAATTTAAGGTCTGCAATGGCAGACCTTAATCGTTACACTTGGAGAAGTACGAAGCTGTGTAACAAAGACCTTCCAGCTTTAGAGTGAGTGAAACTACATCATGAAAAAAGAAAAAGAGATTTATTGTCCCATATGTTTATGTCTGATGAGGCTTTGTCATGTAATAATGCTTCTGCACTGAAGCTAGAGAGAGAAGCAAAGAATTCAGTAAGTTGTTCTGTATAACTGACTTTCTTTTTCTAACATTATTTCCATTTGAGTCAGGTCACCAAATGTCTGCTAATCATAAAATAATTTTACTTTCTACCCTTGAACTGCCAAAAGGAAGTTAGAAAGATCAGAAAATTAATTTCCTCCTTTTTCCCACTTCATTAAAAACTAATGATTTGTCTCTTAAAGAGGAAGTGGGTTTGAGTGTATTTTAACAAGACAATGCGTAATACACTTCTCAGAAAATTTTACACTGCAGCTCTCTGGCGGCAGTGTCTGATTTAAATGAACAAGGACGAACCAATCAGGAAAAGTATACTTTGGCGACATGGATTTTAAGTAAAAATGCAAATATCATGCTTTTTGCCTTGAGTTAAATATTAAATGCACGTGATATCTGCAAGTCCTATTGCACATACGTTAGCTTTCTACATACTGTGGATAAGTAAGTTCGACTTACTATGCTGATGTTGATCAGATTTCTAAATCAGACTGTTTTACTACAAAATTCGGGGTTGAGGGGTCTGACTAGGGACTCTAACACTCATTTTTGCTGGGCTTTCTAAAGACCAAGATTTCTCCAGGCTCTGAGTTGGTACTCAATAATCTGATGGATGTGTAAATGTCTTAGAGAATAATTTTCCACAATATCTGTGAATATAAGTAGCCAGGTGTACAATTTTAGAAGTATCATAACTGAAGGACAGATGGCAATGCAAGTGGACCTTACTTACCTCTGGAGAGGTACAAGGGAAACCGTATGTGAGAGATGTCACCAATGAAGCTAGTCCCAGAATTATTTCTGTCTTGCGGCTTTTTGCCTTTTAAAAAATTATTTTTTACCTAATCTGGGGCTGTAAAATTTATGCCGTCTATACAGAAGCATAAAATTGCAAAATTATGTTCTGGGAAGATGGAATCACACTTTTTTAAGTCGCTTTGGAAGTGCTTTTAATAAACAAAAATAACCCTACTCCAAAGAAAAAGATCTCCTTTATTTTTGGAATGGCTTTGTCTTCTGAGGCATACTTCTTGAGGTGTGACTGTAGAAAGGGAAATGTTGGTGAAGACGGGTACATTTCTTTTTTAATTCCTGAAAGTTTATTTTACTGTGCAAATAATAGCTGTAAAACCTTGAGCTTCCTGCATTTCTGTCACTCTTCATTCTTCATGCCTTCTTTTCTTTTTAGACTTGGCAAATGCCTGAATAACTACACACATATCTTAATTAATCTTTTTATATTTTGCTGTGTTTAAAACAAAACTTTTGAAGCCTAGAAAAAGTTATTTTCAAACACTGTAATTACAGAAAGTATTTTGAGTAAGTTTTCCCAATTTATTCACTTCATATAATGTCTTTATTGTTCTTAGGTAGTAAAATCAGAAATTATTGGAGTGATTTAAAAAAGAATGTTCTGTAAAACATATGTCTGTTCTGATTGCTAAACAAAAAGGGGAGAAGACTGTTGGGAGAGATAAATCTTGCTTTGAAGGGAAAGGCAGAGCTTTTATATAAAGCAAGCACACTGTGGTGCTGCAAAGAGAGGAACAGTGGAAGCATTGTACCCCCAGCCTTACTGGCAACTCTCATGCTAACCATAGGTAAAGAATAGAATAGAATAGAATAGAATAGAATAGAATAGAATAGAATAGAATAGAATAGAATAGAATAGAATAGAATAGAATAGAATAGAATAGAATAGAATAGAATAGAATAGAATAGAATAGAATAGAATAGAATAGAATAGAATAGAATAGAATAGAATATTTTAAAGAGGCAGGGGGAGTCTTTTTGTAAGAGAAAATAAAGTACAATTTGTGCAGGCAGTGAAGAGGAAGTTTGCTGGTGGGTTTGGCAGGGTCTGGCTGGCAGGTACACACATGCCACCAGCAGAAAGAGGGACGTTCGAGGGGGTAAGGTGTGCGCTCAAGTGCAGCAGCTGATGACACTGAAGAGTAAACAGTACCACCTGAAAGCACTCATCAGCTCTTTTTTCCAGCAGTGCATATGTAGGAGCATTTAAAGAGGGGAGGAGGGGAGCTGTCTTTTGTTAATAATTGTGTAGGATTTCATGTGTTTAGCTTATTGACACCAAAAAAGACATTCAAGTAGCATGTGTGCTGTTTCACATGCACAGAGTGGAACACTGCGATCTTAGAAGACAAAAGTTTGTTTAATGTACTGTGTATTTGTTGCTGAGAAGTTGTTTTTCTCTAAATAATTCATTTATACTCTTTATTGACAGAAATGTATCTTCTCCCTCCCACCCTAGTTAGTTGCATCATAGATCTGTAAGGAGTTGATATTCTTTGGAGATAGGGGGAGAGAAAATAAAATGTGGAAATCAATCATAGTACAGACAACTGTTTTTCTGAGATAACTGTAGAATTTCTACTCTCTCTAGGTTTTTTTCCTTTCAAGAACTCAGGTTGGTGGACCAATAACCTAGAGTGCATCTGTTCAGACATCAAAGCTGCATTTGCAGCATCTCGCATAACTTCTTTCTGGAAATAACTTTTTATAGTCTTCACTCACCTGTCACAACAGATGCATAAATATGCTGTAAGTTCAAGATCTTCACCAGGCTTGTGAAAAATAGACCATATAATTTCATTCAGCTCCTGTGCAGTCTCCTAGAAGAGTATTCTTGAAGGTGTCAAAAAAGTGGAAGTCCATCACTTACCGTGGGAGCCTGATCCTTCAGTTAGTTTATCACTTTTTTCCATTCCCAGTTTTTCACTCTCCTCTTTTCCAACTAGAAATTGTAAGCTTTTCCTTTGAATGTATTGGACTTGTGCTGTTCTTTCTAACTGGAAGAATTCTTGAGCAGTCAGCATTTTCTTTACCTAAACTTACTTGTAAAATAAAATTAAGTTGCCTTTCAGCCATGTACTTACTTGATAAACTAGGTGAACATGCACTTACAGTCTTGCTGAAGGGCATTACTGAATAAGTAGTTTTATTTCCGTGTGATGGCATTTGAAAGAAAGTTACAAATACAGACATGATATTTCATTAAGAGCTTTACTGTGGTCAGTGCCACCCACAGATGTAAAACAGTCTTCCTACTTAAGCTTGATCTGCCAGTTATTCACTCAATGATTGTATTAGTCTTTTTTTGGTGCAACATCATTCTGGGATTTTGGCCACTACATTTTAAATTCAAGATATGGTTCTCCATTCTTTGTTTTACCCATACAGTTAGCTGCATTTTCGTTCCCACATGTAACTTTGCACTTAACTCTAACAAGGCAAATATACTTTTGAGTTAGGTTCAGCTTATTAACTGTATCAGCCTTTATCCCTGTGGTCAGCAAATTTTACTAGCAAATTATTATTTTTTAGAGTGCATTGGTGCATGTGTTTGGTGATATGAATCCTTATACTGCTTCTTATGAGGCCACATTAGCACTGTCCCCATTCAGTTATGATTCCTTACAGAACGCTGCTTTTTGTGATCTCTTAGCCTGGCTTTAAACCTAGTACTGATGCTGAGAAACTATTAGGAGAAGGCAGTGCAGAGTATCTCCCAAAATATAAGCAGATTAGAACTGTGCAATAATTTTTGTTATAAATCTTCTGTTCTCATCTGAGAATGAAATTAGGTGAGCAAATATTTGTATTTATGTTGCCGTTTACATAGAACAAGTGCTGTAGTGAATCCTTTCATTCATGATTGATTGAATCACCTCTTCCTCTCACTTTTCTTGGGATTAAAGTCAGCCTGTGACCACCCAGGATCACTCTACCATTGCTCTTTCATACTGTCACTCTCCAGGTTTCCTGGCACTCTGTTGCTGCTCAGTATCAGCAGGTCAGCAAACTTGTCAGGCAACTTTTTACAGACTTTTTCTTGAAAATTATTTAGTGTGGTAGCATTCAAACTGTGGTTAGGTGTTGGCATTTGTCTTAGTCACTGATAAACCCTCTGCTCTTTGTCCCAGTGGTCAGCCCCTGGGGTCAGTGGCAAGGGACAGCAGATTTTGAAGGCCCAGCACCAGATTGCCTAGAAGCAGGGAAAGGTGAAGAGTAATGCCAGTACTTTTCGCTCTTACAGATGCCTGAGGGTGGTCGGGACAATGGCATGGGGCCAGCAAGTTCAACACAGGATTTATGGGATACCACTCCTCTCTGGATCAGCAGCTGGAAGTCAGGCAGGGTAGTGAGAGCACCTGAAGTGACAGAAGTTGAGGCAGCAACCTCACGCCCCTACACTCGCGTTCCTCCTCTGGCTGAGGGTAACACCCGTGTTGGCTGTGCAGTCCCAGCTCATCTCAGAAATGGATGCAAACTGTGGCATCGAGGCCCCTGACAATGAGCAGTACTCGCATTAAGGACTCTTGATTGTTAATCTTGCTCTCTGAGTTACTGCATGCTGAATGCTTTTCAAATACTGTCCCTTCCCTTACATCATATTATCCAGGTCACAGAAGCCTCGATAATACAGGAGAAAGAAACAGCCATATCCCACAGGTCAGACAGGGGATATGGGCTGCCTTAACATCCAGGAGTGCATAGGTGACTAACATGAAGTATATGTATTTTTCAACTCGTGCTGATAAACATTTTGGATACACTGATGATGCACATCTGCACCAAGGAGAAAGGTCATATAAGAAACTGTATTTAGTTTTCTGCCTTTGAATTTGGATTAATAAAAGATGAGCATACCTTAGGTGATCACACTAAGATTTAATTTTTGTTTTGTTTTGTTTTCAGATATTGGAGTTTTATGTATGTACCTTTACTATAGAAACATCTTGTAGGGATATTGAAAATACCTTTCTGCATCCAATCTGGCTGCTCTAAAGAGATGCATATTTAGGGCATATTTCTGCCAAAAAACCCCATACATGCAGCATGTGTATGGGTGGGGAGGAATTCTGGTTATTCATCACTAACAGCCAGTACTGGAAATTTTAATCGTATGTCTCTTCAATCAACAGTAGTACATCATCTTCTGCAAACAGAGAGAGCAAAAATTCTTCTGGGCAAGCCTTTAAAGATCAGCTGTTCAGCTTTACTTCAAGTTATTAAATCCTAGCACTGAAAAATGAGGTTATGGTTTCCCTGTCCTCCTATCGTAATACTCCCAGAACACAACAGCTGAGAATTCTTCTTTTTTCCAAACTAGTCAAATAATCTCACACTGATAACTCTGGAAAAATAGTCTTACAGAGGCAAATACAACAGGTGCTATCTTCATATCCTTGGGTAGGGAGAAGCCACAGCAACATGTATGGACTGGGAAAGGAGATGTGTTGTGGTTTAGCTGAAACCAGGACAAGATGCAATGCGTTTTCCACCAGTCCAAGTGTTCTTTGTTTTGCATCTTGAAGAGTCAGGAACTTCATTTGAGGGATAAAGCGCTTTTTTTAACCCAGTGTTGTTTTCAGGTAGAGGCAGTTACAGCAGTGTCAGCCACAGCACACCAGGCAGGGATGGGGCTGTGGAGGAGTCTGCGTGTGGCTCTGCACCCTTTCTTCCTTCTTGCTCGCTCTTTTGTACCAACAGAGAGCTCTAGCACCAGCCTCCATACCTCCGAGCAGCATCTCCTCGTAGGTGGGAGGGGGCCTCATAAAGTCAGGGAGATAAAATTTGGCACCACCATAGTAACTACAGAGGAAGCAGCCGGGCCATGAAGTGTGGTGGAGCTGGTTCCTATGCTGGTAGCGGGGAGGGAGAAGGTGGCTCTGCATGCAGCGGGAGTAGCACAGGTGGGAATTGTTTTCCCTTTAGGAAGCTTGGGCACCGGTCTGCTCCCCCAGGTGAGATCCCTGAGCAGGAGTTTCTCTTTTCTCTGACAGACTCTGTAAACACCTCTCAGGCCAAAGGACTCTTAAGTTTTGTCATTGAAACAAATGGTTGATGTCAAATGAACCTCAAGCACTCCACGTTTCTGTCACCTTCCAGTTAGGCAGCGGCTTGGCAGATACAAAGACAAGGAAGAGTTGGTAACTGAAGGATTGTAAAATCCTTCCTGAAAGAGCTGCTTTTCTACAAGATTGGCATAAAACCTAAACTATGAAATCCTAACACATTTTTGCTGATGTTCTTCTGAGTACCTGGATAGAGAAGTCCTACAGGGTCAATTCAACAACCTGTATAGCTTCTCAGAAAAAGATAAAGGAGAACAAATGTGACCGTGTGAGCAACATATACTGTTTCAATGAGAACTTAGAACTAACTGGGCATCTCAGCAGCATAGTGTCTCTCTGAGTATCTATCTGCTGCATAAACACAACTTTACTTGCAGCTCTCCGGGGTAAAGATATGTCTGAACCTCAGTAAGTGAATATGAGGAGATGCACACATTGAATTAAATAAAGAGTTTTCAGGACCTGATTTATGACCATTCAATGAAATCAGAATGCCGTTGAATATCTAATTTTGGGCTGATTAGCTCGAGATGGAAAGTATAAACAATAGGCTTTTTCATTAGAAAATGACAGCTTAAATTGGACTTTTTTTACAAGAAAATGTTTGGTTTTGAAGAAGTTTTCAACACAATGACTATAGTCACAGGGATACTGAAAGCTACTCAGTCCATCTAGTGCTTGTGTTGGGAAAACTCAACTCTCCCCTCTGGCAGGAGACAGATAACTGCTTGATGTCCAATGATCCTGCATTTAGGCCTGCACCAAAACTCCAGGCAAAATATTGACATTGACACTTGCCCACCTGGCTTGCCTACCACAGGCTCAAACCTGAGGAATAATGATCTAAATTCAGCACATCTATTAGGATGGTACCAATCTACGAGCTGCCAACCAGAACTGAGGGAATGTGTTGGTGCCCACTCCGTTGAAGGGGGCATCATGGCAGGTGCAAACCTTCTAACAACTGGACAGACACTCTGGCACAGAAAGACCTGCTAAAATATCACAAGCAAAATTCATATACAGAGATTGCTCCTATATCTTCTGCACAGGACTAATAGTGGTGATCTTCTGGAGGACTAAAAAGCAATCGTCCCAATGCTGAAGAAGACGTATGCTCAGTTCCTGCATAGCACAACCTCTGCAACTGTCTGCAGCCATAAAGACTCACAGTGCTGAGAATAACACTGAGCACTTTTTTAAAGCCTCTGTGCTTCCTGTCTTCCTGCAGCTTGGAGGTCATCCAGGTAGTGTGTTAGCATCCCCCACAGGGTAGTGCTGGGCCTGGCTCAGCACGGTGCCGAGTGAAGTCAGAAGTCTTGCCTGGTGTCTGGAGGGGATTATGATTACTATCAGCACAAGATAAGGAGGATCCCTTTTGCTGGAAGATGCTGTCAGGAACACCAATCTCTCCAGAGGAGTTATCAGGAAATGGAGCTCCTAGATCTTTCACATATGGAATTTTCTTCCAGCCCTGACCTGTTCTTCCCTTTTTCTCACCTTACTTATGTAATATAACTGGGTGAGATCAATTGCAATGCCAAACACTACCTAGCAGCTTAACCCATCCGTCTGTAGTTTTCTCTTTACAAGCAAAACAGGCTTTTGGACTGTGAACTGCAGGAGGATGTGAAAGAGCACGAATATGCTCATCATGGGGAAATCATTAACCATTAGTCCCCAAGCAGCCAGGTGGAATGAAGGTAATCATAAGTCTTAATCAGAGATAAGCCAGTGGCTACACTGATACCCCTAGGTTATTCTGAGCAACACATGATGCCCTCAAAACCAAGGAGACTTTATTATCTGTGCCTCATGTCTAACTAATAACAAACCCATTTTATGTCATTTCAGCAAAAGCATTGGTATGAATATTCTTGGAAATATTCTTGGAAGAAACCAGCTGGAACAATGTCTTCCCCTTTCTCTGCCATTTGTTTCCTGAGGAGTTTTGTTTCATCAGGTAAAATTCATAGAGACCATATTCCCTGCTTCAGCTGTGCCCTCTCCAGTCCCTGCAGAGCACTCAAACCAAGGCAGGCACCATGCCCTGTCCTTCTGCCCTGGGAACATCAAACATTTGCTGTCAGGGCCTGGATCTGGTGTTCAGCTACATGGGAATATCCCTGTCCCTCAGCCAGTTGCCCATCATGTTCTTCCCATCCCGAGTATGGTCTGCCATACTGGGAGGTTACCTCCCTAGCTAAGGAGCAATGATTGCTAGTCCTGAATCAACTCCCACATCTCCTTACCCAAGAATAAACAGTCCTCACACCTAACCAGCTGATAGAAGAAAAGCAGCCTACTCATCGTATGTGGTGACTATGGGTTCAGGGTTCATAGGTTAAAGCAATGCTTGCTTTAGGGATAGTGGCCCCAGAAGCCCCCACACAATTGCAAAATCAATAACAAGGTTCTTAAGTAACTCTATCAAACTGGGAGCAAAAGGTTGCCACCTCTGACTGGTTACAACCAAAGGGAACACTTGAGTTAAAAGGGAAGAAAAGGCAGTGAAGGTCTTGGGGCAAGCCTCCCTTCATGTCAAACCACCACTTATGCTAAAAGTAGAAAGATATATTGGGAACAATTAAACCTGTGAAGATGAATGCAAAATGGAACTAAAATGCAATAGGAATGTGTCAAAGTGGAAGTGTTCAAAAAACATGTGAATGTGGCACTTCGGGACGTGGTTTAGTGGGCATCATGCTGTTGGGTTGATGGTTGAACTTGATGATCTTGAAGGTCTTTTCCAACCTTAATGATTCTGTGATTCTGTGAAAGCAAGAAGAAAATCTCTCAATCTACTTTTTTTCTAAGGTTATTGATTTCCAAGGCATATAAAATAAAGGAACACCATCTAGACTTTGCAACAGCATTTAGTATGTTTAGTAACAAACTAAGTTATGCTGGAGAAGTCAAGACCTGATTAAAAACTGTGAGAAGTGCAAGAAACAGGGTAGAGCTTGTTGAGAGAACAGGAGCAGCTGCGCCAGCTGGGAACTGAGATACGCGTGGCATATATGGTTTCTGAATAGGACAAGTGGCATGCTTGCCCCAGAGGCGGGTGCTGGCTTTGAGGGGCAACAACATCCCCATCGTCCTGGCCCACCTCGGGTGCGCTTGGCGTGGCTGTGAGGGCACAGCGTGACATTCCTGTCTTTGGGCACTGCTGTGCAAAGGGGACAGCTATGCAGAGAAATGGCAAGGAGTTGCTGCTGAGGACCGCATTTGGCTGCCAAACCTTTATTGCTTTATGGTGCCCTAGGAAAAGGGAACAATCAGCTTTGCTCTTTTTTCTTTTGCTTTTGGCCAGCGTTGCAGTGAAGTCTGGGGGAAGAACACAGATTTCCCTGGGAGCCCTCTGCGTTGTACTGCTGTTCGTGCCAGTGCGCAGTGAGCAACAAGTAGGTGTTCTGGTCCTGGCAGACAAGGCTGTTTCGGCAGGCCCCGAACCGGAGATGTGCTGTAAGCAAAGTGCTTGCTCCACACCCTGTTACAAAAGTGTAGTGTATTTGATGAAGCCCATCAGTATGCCCCTCTCTTCAAAGAGAAGGTGAAAAGAATCCGTCCCTTCTTCTAGGGAGATTGTGAACAAGCAGCATAATGACTTCCATTTATTACTGGGCTTCTAGCACTGAATCTCAGGGGTTACAATTCAGATTGCTGTGATTCTCGCATGGCTCAGAGGGATGAAATCCAATCCAACACATGAGATGGATGGAGTATTATCCTGTACTGAACACTAGCAGCCACCCTCCTCATGAAACAGAGCACTTAGTGAATAAAGAACACTTGTGTGAGACACATAATTCTTAAACATCAAACAAATTTTCCCTGAAAATGGTGAGTGTAAGCCAACCTCCGTCTCTGAATAATGGTTTTCCTTGGGGTAAATTTTTTAGAAATTAAAAAGGTCACACACTGCATTGCATAAACTTTTTTTAAAATAAATTTAAGAGAATGCTGGAATTTTAACATTTCAATTTATTGTGCATTGGCCCCATTATTGTGCATGAATTATTTCAATTGAAATAATGCAAATGTAGCATTTTCTGGGGCTGGTTTAGAACGTATGATTGAACCCTCCAGTTCTGTGCATGTCTCCACCACTGGCTGTCTCTTGCCCAGCTTGCAAGTTATAGCACACAGGTGTATACACAAGCTGCAGCAGTTCTGTGGACATATTGGAATTGTTTCATCACTAGTTTTTCAAGTTAAACCATCGTATTTGCCTCGGACTTTGACTGATACGTACTTTTAAAAACAGTAGTTTTCACTTTACTGCTTTTGCCATATCGTCTTTCCTAGTTGGCACTCAACATTTATTACTTTAAAAAGTTACTTGCAAACAATAGTTTAGAATTATTTTCTTTCCTGAATGTCATCAGCCTGGTGACTGGGTCTACAGCCTTTTGGAAGCCAGCTTGTCTACCCCCAGGTGGCACCTGCCACCGTCCACTTTCTGCCTGTCCCAAAAAATGCTGTGCTCCGCCTGAAGAAATCAGGCACTTGGGATGGGTGCAAAAGGAGGGATGTTGGAAAGACGCTACCAGTCAGCCTCCACATCAGCCACCTTCATCACATTCGGTGAAGCCACTGCTGCTGGTGGTGGCTCCTCTTAGCCAGGACTGTCTGTTACTTCAGTGTGGAGCTCTCTACATTCCTGGAGGTACCCTGCCACTTCTTGGGCATCCTCGAGCTCCAGAAGAGAGGACGTATGTCTACCCGCAAGAAAGAAAATGCTAAGGTAGAAGTGTCTGGTTATAAAATGCTCGGTAAAGTACTTGGTAAGAATGCTGGCTTTCACCACTCTGGCAGTCAGCAAAGGTGTTTCTCGGGGAAAATGCTACCATGGTTTGATTTTTTTTTTTTTTTTAATAAAAAGCCTTGTCTCTCTATTAATATCAAATGAGAAAAGACAGAAAGGCTAAGCAAAGTGAATAGCAATTATTCACCACCACCACCAATGCCACATTATGAAGGAACCATCGAATTTATATTTTATAGAGGACATAACTCAGTTGAAAACAGTGGATTGTCAGTACAATCCACTTTATGGTCCTGGTACCATAAAGGACCTCTCTGTGTGAGTTTATGTGAATGGCTTCTGTAGGTGCCAATGACTATGGATGGAAAATATTTACCAGAAAACAGCAGGGGAAAGAGGAGAAGTACAAGCTGAGGGCAATGTGTGAAAGTCTCCCAAGAGCTGTTAGATTCTGGAGACCAGCAGTCCTTTTGGGTTCCCATGAAGGGCTGAGGCAGGGCTGTACATGCAGCTGGTGAAACAAAGGAGCACTGGAGGGGCTTTCCAAACACCTACCTAAAAGCCTCTGCTGTGTCAGTGCAACATCCCACGTCTGAGGAAACAGCTGGGGCTGGTCTCCCAGCTTCAGCCCTGTAGCAATGAGTGTGTGCAAATGTGCACAGGCATGTGTGTGAGAACTTTGGGAGGCAGTACATAAACGTGATCTGTGGCTAGGTGTCTGCTATTAATATCAACGTTTTGGCTCCAATAATGGCTGGGTTAATAAAAGGTTTCCTAGGAAATATGAGCTGTGATCTGTGTCTGCCTACAGGCCTATTGACTGTCATGGAAAGGGAGTTACCAAGGCTGGAAGGGTCTCTACACGCTGTGGATAGCCTCAGGACACTAGGCTGTCTCTACCCACCAGTGAAAAAAATGCTGCTCTAGACTTACAGTAAGAGGAGTTTTTCAGAATCACTGGGGTTTTTCTCCTTCCAAAGACAATCAAGGACTTTTCTTGTAGCAAAGGGGAAAAAAAAGACTTCAAGATCATCCCAAAATCTGAACATTGATTTTGTTCTCTGTAATTACTTAAATCTACAATACTGGTTTGCATCTCTCTGTGCCAGCACTGTTTATCCTCCAGAGCAGTGTACTGAGAGTTCTTTGTTTGAGCCTCTCTATTAGTAGGTGTTGGGGCCTTATGGAAAGAAACTAATTGATTCCTGAGGGCTTATTATGAGTAGTGGTCTTCATTAGCTCCCTCCTGGATATGAAATGGGAACGTCCCCTTGAGTAGAGTCAAAAGCAGAGCCAGCCTGGAGAAAAACTTACCAAAAAATGAAAACCTTGGGGAAAAGTCAGGCTGGCAATTATTTTCTCAATGTGTTAGGAAGACAGGTATCTAGAAATGGATGAACTTTCTTGCATCTTATTTCACTTAAATAAGGACCAGATTTTTGTTCTACCACATTTTATATTTTGATGCCTTCTTTTGTTCCTTTGAAAATGTGGAAAAAGATGTCTGGACAAAAAGAAATTGGGGTCAGTCAGATTAATTTGAAAAATTCACTTGAAAATTCCAGCACACTTGAACAATGTTAAGGTATTCCAGTCAAAAAAAATACCCTTCTAACAACAAGTCTGAATAACCTTGAAATGCATTGCTGTTACGTAACAAGTAATACCACATGCTTTTCTCATAAATCTGCCTTTTCCTGAAAGGAAAAAAAGATCATCTGAAAAACTTTGTCCAGTTATATATTTCTCCCTGTGTTGTGTATGACTGTATCTTCAAGCAGCATAGGAAATGAGATCTCTTCCTGCATATTACAGCATTTTAAAAATCCCATCTGCAAAACAGGCATGGCTGGGAGAAGGACAGACCTCCCAGCAGGCGGGAGGAGGCACGGGAGCAGCACGTGCGTGGGAAGCATACACTGACCAGCGCTGCAGGCGTAGCTTTTCTGGGTGCCAGAAATCCCCATCCTGCCCTCAGCTAATGCAAGAAGGCAGCAGGCAGTGGCAGAAGAGAGGCTTATCGTTAACTCTGTCTTTCCTGGCTGCACAAAAGTGAATATCCCTGTGGTGCTTATGCCTACAGGAGATGCATAGTCTTCAGGAGTTGTGTTCCTCTGGGATGGAGCAACTCCACTGGTCACAGGGAGCTTGGTAGAAGAGGGTGCTGTAAAATTGGATGTCCTGTGGGCTGGACATCTGAGAGCAGCCTGAGATCCCTCAGCTAGCTGTAGTGTGATAAAACTTTTATCCTCTTTTAAGCACAGTGAACTGGCTGATTACCTAAAGTGTGGGCTCCCACTCCCAGCCGTCACAGAGCTGCTGGGGATTTGTGAATTGCCCTAGTAAAGCAGATTAGTGGCGGAAGCAGTTGGTCTCTTCACCTGTGATCAGACTTCAGTGGGTGGGAAACTGCAGAAAATCTACCTCTTCACGTTAGTCCCAGGCTCCCTGGCTCTGGGCAGTACGTTTGTTAGCTGAGGTTAGGGGCTGGGTGTGGAAACGAGCAGTAGCATCCTTCTTCTTGTCCGAGGTTTATCTCACACCTGCAGCTGACTGCTGTGTGCAGTCCCACCATGATGATGAGCCTGCCAGTGAAGGCCGTGGGAGAGGCAGAGGCTGGGACCACGTGGGACCTCTGGTTGTACACTGCCTACCGACACCTGGATAAAACTGCTGCTGGTGCTCTCCGTGCCCTGTAACGCTTCTCAGAAAGCCAGGCTGTTTGAGCAGGAGGTAGGGGCTGAGCTGGGGTGAGTTAACGCCTGCTGCGCACTGTAAGTGTGCTGAGCCGTGCCACAGCACCTGACCATAGGCAGACCTCCCGACAATCAAAATTTTCTCAGGTTCCTGTTTATCATTGTGACCTAGCTGAAATGAAAAGGAAGGAAACATCCTCATCTACTGTACAGAGCTTTTCTAGAGAAAGAGTTATATAAATTTAGGGGACTGGGACATCCACAGTCTCCGTTAATTCTATGTATGGCTTTTTTTTGATGCTGGCTTCATCAGTGTATTTAAAACAAGGAACTGAGGCAGCCAGCTGACCTCAGCGGCACACATGGAGAAGGGGAGACAGTTTTACTCTTTTGAGGCAGCTGGTGTTGCTACAGAAGTGTTCTGTTGCCAGAGCTCTGGACTTGCTTAGAAAGTAATTTCTTTAGGTGCTGTCACTGTTTCAGGAGCTGATGAAATGCGCCATGGGTGCCAGCTCTGACTTTTAGCTGAAGTCCGTAGGTCCGTGCCGGACAAACCCACTGCCCATCCTGCAGCAGTGGGGTGCATGCTTGGGCACTCCCTTTCACCAGTGGGAGGGCGGGAGTGTTGCACTGCTGTGGCAGTAGCTATGGTGGGCTCTCAGCTCCGCAAGCGATAAACTCTGGAGGGGATCTTCATGGAAGGGAAAAAGACTGCAGGGAGTGGAAAAAAACACAAACACATGCATGGGAAAGAAGAGATGCAGCAATGAGCAGTCCCGGTGGGGGCTGTGTGTGCCGAAGTGCGGCACCTCCATGTGCCAGTCATCCTGGGTTCCTACTTGCGGCTCATGGCGCAAATAAGTGTAAGGAGCCTGTTGATCTCAAAGACTTTTCAAGTATAAAATACAGAGCAAAATGTGGAAGATCGTAAACTGAAAGCATGATCAGTAGATGCTAAGCGTGTGAAATGCTTATTTACAGTTACTATTTTAACGTGATCATTTTAAAGACAATTTCTGAAATATGGGGGGCTTTTTGCTAAAGAGAGACTTGTAGCTAAAGCTCATATAGAATCTGCAAAGCAGCAGTAAAACTGATGTTGATAGCTCCAACCGGGACTAGCAAATCCTGTTCTTTTTGTACATCCCCTTTAACGTGAGCCAGGGTTTACTGATTTCCTCTGTGTGCTTATATACGCGCTTTTCCGCAGTTTAAAATAAAGTCAGAATTATTTGTTCTTCTAAGCCAGCCCTTCCTTCAGGGAACTGCAAATTTTCCGTCAGGGAGAAAACCTTGCATGGAAAGCCTTGCGGGAAGAGTGCCTTCTGTCCCCGCCGGCAGTAGGTACAACAGGCAGATGACCCTAAGCTGTGGAGCAGGAGGGAGCAGTGATTGAAATCGTTCCCCACCCCCTTGCCTCCCCCTTCCCAGATAGATCACCCAGGGCAGGGGAGATCATGAGCATCCATGGGAAGGGAGGGGGGAAAAGTCGGTGGCACTGAAATCCTCACCGCACACCCTCCCCGCTCCTCCTGCCCACTGACCAGCCTTCCTCTTCCTTCTTAAAGGCTGGTTGCAAAGGGTTAAACCCTTTCCGTGTGTCCGGTGCCAGCACAGAGTTGGGAGCCTTCGGCAACCCCGGCTGCACCCAGCCGCAGCTGCTACCTGCGCCTGCCCCGGGGCGCCCGCCCGAGCACGCGTGTGCACGCCAGCACGCGTGCGCTCCCGGCACCCGAACCAGGCCCCCGCCGAGTCCGGCCTGTCCTTCCTGGGGCAGATACTAATTCGGAGCCGTTTCTTTTCCCCTCCTCGCTTGCGCTGGGAGCTGGGCACGCACAATGTCAAGCGACGTGCAGCCGAGAAGAATGCAAATAAACTTAGGTCCGCGTAGCCCAGCAGCGCGGCTAGCCGCCCGCCAGCGAGGTACTCCACTGGTGTACGCACGACACACAAAGCACGCGGGCTACTTTCACCAATCCCTTCAGACAAAAAGGGGGGGGGGGGGGGGGGAGAAAAAAAAAAAGAGGAAAAAACCTGATCCTTGTCTTTATATCAGTGAGGTTGGAGTTCTTGCTAATAAAGGAGCTTTTCCCATGATGCAGTGTGATAAGGATTGGCCTACATGTAGCCCAGCAAGCCACTGCTGATGTTTTCTTGATTAGGTGTCTTATCTTCCGTTGAGCTGCATCTGATGAAGGTTGCTGACAGCGTAATGGCAGGGAAAGCATCGGACAGCTCCATAAAATGGCAGCTATGCTATGACATGTCAGCCAGGACCTGGTGGATGGTGAGTTGGTGTGATAACTTTTTTTTTATCCCCTCCCTGGAAGCTTTTTTTTTTTTTCCCCCTTTTTTTGCTCCCCCTTTCTGAACTCCTCCTTCACTGTTGCAACGCACGTGCTGCGAAGTTCAGAGTGTGCAAAGTTTCCAGCTCCCGCTCAGTGACTCCGCAGAGCTCCTAAACATCGCAGCCAGCGAGACAGGGTTTCTCTGCTGTCGTATGGGCGCAGGCCTGCTTCTTAAAACAGCAGCAACGACGGCATGGGATTTTTCTTTCTCCTTTTTCTTCTTCTTCCTCTCTCCCTCTTCTTCTTCTTCTTTTTTTCTCCCCTACCCCGTGAAATGCAGATTTTGCCGTGCTTGCCAAGCTACTTGGTGTGAGAATGTGGAGGTGGAAGCAGTCACGGGAAAAAAGAAAGCAGCCTCGTCATCATGCTCGTGGCTAATTGTTCTTGAGTTGGTCTTAAAAATAGAGCAATCTGCCTCTTTATTCTGTTTCTTCTGAATAATTATTTAGAAAGTGTATTGTATCATGTTGTGAGCAGCCTCCTAATAGTATGCAATTGTCCCCCACACTTCCCCTTAATTTGGAGTCCTCCTCCCTTCCAATGAATGCAGTAACTGGAGCAACTAGTGATTAATATGCCGCTTGTCATAATTAAATTTAGTTAATGAGGATATACATATTCAGTCCATTTTTTTCTTTGTTTGGACGAGCATGGCTTTTCTGTTCATATTTATACAGCTGCAAATGAAAGCGGGGAGGTGGAAAAAAAAAATCTTACAGAGCTCAGGGAAGGGTGGACCCTGAGAGACAACTTTTTTCATGTTGCTGGGTAAAGGAGCCCAAAACGTTATTTAATCAAAACAGTGGGGCTGGGAGCAAGTGTTTTGGGAACGAAAAGCTTTTCTCCTCAGCAGAGCTACGTGAAGTTTTCTTCATATACTGATTCTCTTGCATGTGGACAATGGTCTCTTGTACGCAACAGCCATGACATGAAAGGGACCTTCTGCTGGCTAGCATTCCATTATGAATATTAATTTAATTCTTGGGTTGCTTTGTCTAGCCGTGCATTTTTACCCTTTTCATTCCTTCATTGATTGCTTTTGCTTGTTTGTCGGGATAATTATTATGCTTACTGCATGGGCTGCTTTTTCACAGTTAGTACAGTGCTGAGACAATGGGCACTTTATTCCTGGGCGGTGGGTCTGGGGAGCACGAGTGGATCACTCGTCCCAGTGGCTGGACAGAAGGCAGCTTTCTGATTATAACTGCCTTCCTACACTGCTTTGCAAGGACTTCAGCATCTTTCCAAAGGTGGATGTTGATACGTGCCTTCAGTGAGGGTATCATACCTGACGGGAGTATTTAATTTAAGTTCTGTTTGCTACTTGTGGTTGTTTCTGTACTTTTTGAATACAGGAAAGGAGACTTTTTCTGCCTTTGCTACTTGTTGAACTACTGCGGTATGAACATTCCTGTAACTAAAAAGAACAGGGGAGGAAAGTAAATGATAAAAAGCTGTTTTGTGAACCTACTTTTTTTGCTGGGTGATAAACTGTATAGTATTATGTTTAGATTCACTTTTAGATCTCTAATCAGATTTATTTATTGTAAGTGTGTGTATTATTGAAAAGAGCTATTAAAGTGGCTGACAGATGCTTAGACGTAGGTACTATGAAATGTTTGCGTAGCAGATTTCCTTAATATTGCACTTACAAAGGCTTGTTTTTTTAAGGAGCATGTCCTAAGTTTAATAAAAGTTTCTCTGAGGATAGCTTTCAGTAAGCTGGCACTGCTTCCAAAGGGAAAAGAAAATCAATACTTTCACTCCATTCAGTATTTTATCCTGAATGGTAATCTGTAAAATACAGGTAATGTGAATGTTCAGTCACGAGCATGTATTTCGTGCACACTTTAGAAAAGGAGTTTAAAAATGCTTGACTGTTAAATATGGGTGAAAATCAAATTATATTTTAACTGTGCGTTCTTTTTTGCATCATATTTCTAATTATAAAGTTGCCGTTGCAGAATCTAAGGTAAACCCATGTACAATGTGAATTATTTTCTCTCAAAGGAGAAGTACCGTATGCTTTACCTTATGATTCAATGCCATAGTGTACAAAATATTACCACAAGGTTTATTTTATAATTACTTATAGTAAATTCCTATCAGGTATATGCAGTATAAGTAAAACCTTAAGAATTCTGAGTGAAAAAACAAGGCAGGCAGACTTCTTTATTTTTCTGCTTCTGCTTTTCCTGAATGATTGTAAGCATTGAATTGCAAATGCCTTGTGGGCAACAGGAAACAGTGTATTAAGACGGTTACTCGTAGTTATAGAAAAGTTCATTAACAAATGCTATTATGACAGGCATCATTACAAAACTAGGTGTTTTTTCATTATAGATAAGCTATCTACTTTATAAGTATTTCGCAGCACGGATGTTCAACATCAAATTTAGTTTGAATATTCCTAAAATAATGGCTTCTTTTAATTTTATTTTTTTTTTAAGTAATTACATTGGAACTATTTTCTGGAAAACAACATTCTGTCTTTCTCTTTAAATTAAGTGGAATGAGTGTTTAGTAAGTAAAGTCTGTGTTGTCCACTTATGGTGGACAATATCGTTTCCTATCTTATTGTTTATTTCATTCAGATTCTTTTATTTAGCTACAATAATAAGAAATTCATTTGGTAGCAAAAAAAACGAAACAAACAGAAATTACACACTCTCTCCATCTGTGTTCTCTTGAATATGGACATATTGACTAAAACACAAGAGGGGAAAAGTTTTACTGGGAATGCAATGAAGAACCAAGTGCAAACAGAAGTAAACTTTTAATTAAATTAAATAACTAATTTAAATTAAATAGCAGTAAATATATGGAGAATTGTTAACTGATTATCTCAGTCTTTTAGATGGTTGTAATGTGACATTTTAGTTGCAAATCATCTTATTATTTTTGCATTTAACTTTGTGTTGAGGGAAAGAACATATTCAGTGAAGAGATAGAACCTATATATTAAGTACTGTTCAGTACAGCTGGCAAATACTCTAGAATTTTTGTATTGAAAAATCTCCATTTATAAAGTGAGGAGAAATGATGATGAGGGTTTTTGAGAGGATGGTATCCACAGAAACACTAGATATGTTTTACTGTCTCTTCATTAACAGCAGAGGACTAGTTTGGGATTACAGTCATATGGTATTTTGTGATTGACTTTACAGATTTAAAAATTCAAATCTAAGTAGCTATTTACAAAACTTTGTGGCATTGTTACTAGGCTGCTGTTTTTTTCTTGTGGGAAAGGTTTCCAAATATTTACATCTCAGGCAGCTATTGAAAGCTACTCTGTTAAATCCGTGCCAAAGACTGAATGTATGCTTCTGGTTGTCAGATTAATTGCATGCAAATCTAGGGAGGGTAAATAGATGTTCTAAAAAATCTCTTCTTCCTAATCTCAAAATCCTATTTTTGTACAAATATATACCTGCATATGCAGTAGAGATAGACAATGAAAAATAGTCTGTCTATTCAAACTGTTGGAAAAAAGTATTGAAATCACTGGTTTGTGTTAAGAACAATCCAGAGACAACTAGAAAGTTCTGATCTGTTGCAAATACTGCACATTTCCTTTTGCTTAATGGCTTGATCTTATGATTAAAAAAACATCATAACAAAATCTTGGAATAAAAAGTTTGTCAACACAAAGTTTATCACTTTTCTACTCTATATTTTTGCTTTCAGAAAGAAATATTTTTTAAAAGAGAGATTCCACATAGCATTAAGGCTGTATTAATAGGGCATATAATCCCAAATGGAGGTAAAAATAATTACAATTTAGTTGCTGTATATCAGCATTAAAGGAATTATTCCAATCCTGAACTTATTAGTAAAGCCAGGTTTTAATGTACTTTTTGGTTTATCACAAATGTTAATCACATTCCAAGGGAGCTGCAGTATGTCAATATTTTGCAGCAGCACATCTGTGCAGTTTTCTAATTTGGATTAAAATTATATTCATAACACAACAACTCCATCGGTTGTTCAGATGTACAGCTTGCTAATGAATCCTTTGTTCTCAATAATGACTTTTAATTAAATGATTTAGAAAAAAATGTCAGTATAACTGTGGACATACTGAACATGCTGTGCTTATTCATGGACCTAGAACACAATATCTTAATTCTACACATTTCAGGGGGAGGAGTGGGTAAAAGGAAGGGTTAGCGCAAGGTTATATTCGTAAGCTGTTTTTCAGTTTTCCTTACTTAAACAAAAATGCAAATAGGGTGCATAATTACGACAAGATCCTTTATTAACTATGTAATGGTCATCCTGAATGCTTAGCCAAAAGATGTCTTTTTTAGGACACACAGTATATGCTTGTGAGACACTATAAGTATTTCTGGTTTAGTTTTTCTTCAGAACAGCTACATTTCAGTCTATAATAAGTGTCCAGTTCAGGTACTGCGTATACTTAGTATGATGCAGAATTAGATTATTTAAAATAAGAAAGATATGTCTGGAGAGCTGTACAACTTGAATGCACATTCACTTCTAATGTTTAATGCTTTTTATTATGGAACAGGGGAATAATCTTCCTTCATCAAGGAAAAACCTGTCAGTAGCAGGGAATTTAAATGCTAACCGTATACACTAGTACGAAATGAAGGTGCTGTTGTTCATGTTTAACACTATTTCATTGCCAATTTTTTTTTTTAAGTGTCCTTTTAACCAAGAAAACATATTTGTGCTTATTCACAAGCACAAAATTTTTTATTGCCTCTGTGTTCCTTTCAGTCCCTTGCATGTTAGCTCTGCATTTCCTGCTAGATTTGCTGCTGTGTGGTGGTAAGCGGTTGCAGCACCTTCTGAGCGAACCAACTTTTTCTACTCGTGCTTCATACTTGCATCCAGCAAGCGTTCCCCTCTGGGAGCCTGACAGGGCCTCCTTTTGTCTGCTCATTCTGGCAATGCTAACAGTTTTCTTATGAAGAGAGCCGTACACCAACAATATCATAAACATGTGTTTGTGTGTGTGCGTGCATGTGACTGTGTGTCTAAATATGTGTGCGCTGTGTGGGCGTAAGGCGTGATCCAATGCTCAATGAAATCAGGAGAACGCCACTATTTAATTCTAAAGCATGCTTCTACAGCACGTAAAATGCAGTTGTACTTTATACAATGCGTCTGTAACTTACACAGCTGTAGTATTCAAGACATAACTAACATTGATGTTTCATGCACCTGTTCGATAACCATTCTCCTTTGTAACTTACTTGAACATGTGCTATGGTTGAGGAAATGCATGTGCCAAGCGAGCTATGGCACCTTGCTGTAGCTGAGCCTCCTGCAGGACCTACAGAAATCTTATGCAACTCATAATAAAATTGCTTTTTCTGTTCTGAACTAATCAGTCTGTTCTTTCACTTTTTTTTTACTGTTTTTTTCCAGATACCGGTCTTCTTTGCAACAAATTTTTTTATTATGCAAAAAGAGGTTTTCTTTCTAGCTGGAATTTATGATAGTTGGTTTCTGATATTATTTGATGATTGTTGAGTCAAAATTGTGAAGAAATAAAGCTGAGTTTTCTACACTCGGATACTGATAGATTGAAAAGTCTATCAAAACTGGAAACACATTTACTCTTTAAGATGTATTTTCAGGCTCCTAGTGTAAGACATTAGATTTACAATCTTGAATAAAGCAACTTCAGTAAAGAAATGGAAGACCTAAAGTAAAGACAGATAGGTGAAGGTTTCTGCAATTTCTTTTTGCAATTTGAATTTTAAAAAGAAGGTATTAGTGAAAAAAAGAAGATGAGAAAGTCACTCCCACACATAGTGTGTCTCAGCTTATAGCATCTTGACAAAGACAGTTTAAAGAAGTAAGAACTGCATTAAGAACAAATAAAATCATCTCTTTCAAATCTGTATACACAATATGATTAGGAAGTAACTTTCGTCTTCTTTATCAGCTGCTACTAACAACCTTACCACTCTATGCAGTTACACAGTGATACCATTAACTGTCTTAAAAATTTTACTACAGCTATTAAGAATTCTAAACAAAAACACACAATCAAATATTTTAACAGATCTTGTACCTTGCAGTGTCATGTAAGCATCTAAATTTTTCTGTCCTTGCACTAGCATGCATCTGCAATGATAGTTCAGTTTTGATAAGCAGAGGTTGAACGTTAAATGTAAAATCTGAAATTATCATTGCAAAGTGTCAGTTTTGCAAAGATATTAAATATTGATGGGGGAGATTTTCTGCGTAGCATCCTTTTAAATGATGACTCGCTTCTTGGGGAAACTCAAAAAATTTTACCTTCCAGTGGAGGTGAACTGAATTCTTTGTAAGTCAAGGAAAGACGGTGCACAGAGAGGTTAGACTAGATGTAAATTTTCCCAGTGTTCAAGAACATGTGACATAAGGTTTTGATTTCTTCCATATAATAAAGACTTTTTATTTCTTCCATGTAATAAATTTGATCCAGTAAAGTTACATGGTCTTCCATTCAGGGCAAGCAATCTGTAAAAGAATGCTGTTACCAAAACCCATTGGTCTTGAGAATAGTGGATACAATATAGCAGATGTGTTCCCCTTAAAAATGCATAAAGGATCAAATCCTTTAATACTGGGCTTTTAAACTAAACCAGTTTAATATTTGAAATGCTTCATCTTCATATTGTGGCACTGCCAAGTTGTCCTATTTAGCCAGTCATGTTCCATTTGCTCTGGCAGACTCGTGTTTGTTTGTTCTAACTACCTTTTTCAGGTTTTGAGGAGCTCTGCATTTATAACACCTTTAAAATTACCTGTTACTTAACCGTAAATGGATAGTCTAGTTATTCTGGATATTCTATCCAGTCTTTCACTGGAAATAACCAACTCTGCTGATTCCATATCCGAAGGCATCACTGTGCTACCTCAAAGTAAAATTTAACATAGTTTCGGAAACCGCTGAGATTTATTGCACCACCCCAGAAGGCTGATGAGGTTTTTACCTGTCAGAACATCTCTGCAGACATGCCGATGTTTCTTAAGCAGCACTTACTGCCTCAGCTTCCTAGCCACAATATTGTTCCTGCATGTGTGTGTGCATAACAGGGATTTCTCAGTTGCATCTTTGGAGGTATTGGGGAGATGGTGGTCGTGGTTGGGTGGTTGGTTAGTTCGTTGGTTGTCTGCTGCCCACAGTAACACTATGGTTTCTTGTTTCATCAGCAGTTGCTCTCACAGAGCAGTCTTCTCCTTGGCTTTAACAGCAGTCTAGGGCCCTGTCACCCTAAGAAAGGAAAATATAGTCTACATAAGTCTGCGTAAACGTATTGTAAGGTTATTTGGCCACCCAATCAAATTTATTTTGAAGTGCATGTTCATGGACTCAGCATTAGAAGAAGGTATTAAATGGATCTGACCTGAAGGCTGACATCTATCCACCCAGCACCCAACGGTAGATGCAGCAGTGGCAGCACTGGCTTCCGCTTTACACCTGGGCTTGAACTCCAGCTCTACAGGGGTGTCGCACAGTCCTAACGCCTATGAATTTTCTGTCCTTGGTACAGATAATTAGCAAGTTTGAGTGGCAGGTGAGGACTCATGAAGCACAATCTGACTCATTTAGTCATTTGCTTACTTTTGAATGATTATTAAAGCCTTCAGTAGCCATTTCACTTGATTACCACCAGCAGCACCAGAATGCCGGTGAGCTTTTCACTCCAATCCTATCAGTGATGCACATGACAAATTTCATGTTGCGACTTGTCATAAAAATCTGTTCTTTTCAACCAAACTAGTTATGAACTGGGAAATTTTTCCAGAGGGGAAAACATTATGAGTTTCATCTAAGGCTGACAGCCTTAGATAATGAGTATTTGTTTGCAAGAGAAGGGAGAAGAAGTCATTTTGTTCTTGCTCAGGTAAGTTACATTATGGTTAACACTGCTGCCCAAGTGGTGCAAAAACTTACATTAGAACAAACTAATATGTTAATAGCAATGACACGTCAGTTCTAAATTACTAAAAACTCTTACCCAAAGTTAATGTAGCACAGTGACCTTGAGGCCACTTCATCCAGATATGTTTTTCCGTTGTGCTACTAGATTTATCTCAGAGTATCTCACTGACAAGTGATAGAGCAGAATAAAATTTGAAAACTAATATATTGTGTACCTTCACAAATCAATAGGGAAATTGATGTGTCATTAAGTGACAGAATGTCTACACTGAGTAGCATATAACCATTCAGATTTTCAGTCCATCTAATTGCCTTATCAATGTCTCTTACCAGAGCAGAAACTGTAGAGAGTTTTAAAGTCTGAAATATCTTATTTATTCTTGGAGTGAATAATTTCATTTGCGTGGTACAATGCCTGGTATTTTTGATATAGTATTTGTAAATCTCTGTATCTCAGATGATACAGGTGTGTAATTAGAAGTTTCCTGGTATCAAATGTGAAGATTGACATTGACTAATTTTAGTGAGTATTTGAATTTTCTGTATATACTGTCAACAGCAAAAAATGTCCATGCAGAAGTAGCAGAAGTGACAAGCATGGAGGGGAAAATACTCATCTGTATTAGCTCTTAGGCAGCTTTCCAAGTAGAAGGCCTGATCTCATCTTGCTCCAATTTAAACTGCTGCACTTAATAAGACCCAGTGAAGACAGAACTGTTTCAGACAAAAGTATCCTAATAAATATTTTTTGCAAAGCATTTTGAAAGTCACTCAGACTTTTCCTTAAACTCTCAAATTAATTTGATAACATGATAGCCTTAGTAACATTGGTTGTAGACTTCATGTGCAGACATTTTTAGATTTGTTTCATTTTGTCAGCATGTAAAATCGGATTTAGTGTGGTCTTTTTCTGCAGCAGTTTGCAGTAAGAAACTTGAAAGACTACAGAAGAAAATCTGGAACATGCATTACTGACTATAAATAGAAAATATATGTGTCAGTTTAAATTCTTTTTTTTTTATTTCACATGGTGTCTGTTTAAATCCTTTTTTTTTTTTTTTACTTCATATGTTGTTGCTAAAATTAATTAAAACTATTTAAACTGACCACCTGAAGGAAGTGGAAGGGAGGTTGTGTTCTGCAGGCTATTCAGCTAGGGTTTCTTAATAAATTCCACAGCAGTGGCAGTGCCCTTCGGTGCATGTCTGTGTACATCTGATGCTCTGGACTGGCCAAGAGAGAGCTGTAATGTTAGCACAGGGTTTGACACAAGGAAAGAAATTGTCCAGAATTATTTTGCTGCTCCTCGGTGTTG
Organism: Phaethon aethereus; assembly: GCF_964289735.1. Classification (NCBI taxonomy): domain Eukaryota; kingdom Metazoa; phylum Chordata; class Aves; order Phaethontiformes; family Phaethontidae; genus Phaethon; species Phaethon aethereus. The sequence continues at coordinate 37,119,613 of NC_138577.1, read as the reverse complement.
TCATTCAAGAGATGGATGGTGACTGATTTACCTGCCCTTTACTGTCCTGCACTCTACAGACTGATCCATAATTAACTCGTTACTTGTATCTTATAATCAGGAGGTCTTGATACACAACGATGAATGTGTCAGGGCCTTTCTTTTCCTACCAGCGTCCTACATTTTTGCCAACAATAATGAGCTGTCACAGTGTGAGTCCTGGAGATGAGATTAGTGCACGGAAGAGTGAGTAAACCTGTACACCAGGAGCATAATTAAATCCAGCAGAACATAGTAACAAGCACGTTGCAGCAGTTTTGCACGAAACAGGGACAAACTCGAACAGGCTGCATGCGTACGCAAAACCGTGCCTCGTCGTTAGGCGGTACAGGTCGGCGGTCTTGGTGGTACCACGGTCTCTATCGCCCAATCCCGCGTGGCGCGGTTTCCCTGCCGGCGCTGTTGACGCGGGCGGTGAAGCGTACGCCCGATGCTCCGTTTTCCACGCGCAGTGGTTTTTGCCTATGTCGGAGCAGTGGGAATTGCAACAGCGGGGTTTGGGAAACGGTCTTGGAGTGTAAAGGCAGGCAGGTACGGCTCTGCGGCATGCGCTCTGCTTCTACGGGGAGAGAGGAGGAGCCGGGTGACTGGTACCTCCCCAAATGAACCGCTCGGGTTTCTCCCGCATTCCAGGCAGCAGTGGAAGAAAGGAATCCGAGGTTAGCAGTGGGCCCCAGAGTGGCGATTGCTTTGTAATGGAAAAAATTCAATTACGTGAAATATTAGACCCGTCTCTCTGCTTTAGCTCGCCTCAATCTATTTAGGGATAGTCAGGAAAAAAAATGAAACTTCTCAACAGATGCCCAGCTGCCTGGGCACAGAGAGGAAAACCATAATTTGTCTGTAATCCCTAATGCAAACAGTTGTTCATTAAGAAACAAAACTAATGTAATCTTGATGATTTGCTTGGATTTCTACTCTATCATGGTGTTTTGTACAGCTGGCAGGCTAATGTAATTTTACTTAGAAACCCAAAGCAATCTGGTACTCAGACAACACCATGTAGATTTAGGTAAATTTGGGGCTCAGATTAGCATAATACTAACTAATCATGAATATCATTTGCATTAATTAGAGTATTGGGGAAAGATTGATTTTAAATGGAAGAAAATTGAAGGAAAGATTAAGGGCAAGGGCTTACAAACCTAGTTTTGCTTTTTGCAAGAATGTAACAGATGATTTCTGGGCTATAATGCCTAATATTTTAATGTGTAAGTATTAATTAGAGTATCAGCAAAAGATTGTTTCTAATTGGAAGAAAACTGAAAGAGAGATTAAGGGCAGAGTTTATGAATCTGCTTTTGCTTGGTGCCAGTATGTAGCAGATGATTTCTCCTATAATGCCAAAGAGTTTAATCTGTAAAGGGTAGGGTGACTAATACACTACACAGTAGAGAAACTACAAGGATTTTTTTCCAAATTAGGTTTATTTCATGCTAAAAGAAAACTAGATGTTGTACGAATATGTCCACGATATTGCTTACAAAATTAAACTAGTCAGGTAGAAAAAAAATTACCTTCGAAGACATGCTGTGGTCTAAAGTATGATTGACCCTTCTTATTTTAGCATTTCGTATAGCTTATTTCTTGATAATTACAGTATTTCTAGGTTATCTGAGTGCTTTCTTTAAAATAAAAGAAAGGTTGAATACCTATGCTTTAGACTATATAACAAATATATTCTAAGGTGCTCTCTGTTTTAAAGCTATGATCCAGATATGCAACACCTCTCTTCCCTACATAGCTCTGGTCACTCAAGGCTTTGGGAGCAGATTTTATGGCTATTTTAAATATCAGATTAGGAAAACACTGACCAAGTATGCCTTAGCGTACAAATATTTTCAAGACTCCCCTGTATGCTAATTATTACTATTTATTACTTCAGTACAGTATTGTAGTAAATATTACTATGGTGTACAATTTTTTCAGTAGCACCAAAGACTTCTTGGTTAGACAGTGCAATTTCAAAGAACGGCCTTGTTAGTGACTGGAATTAAAATTAAAATGATTTTACTGTGTGTAGTAGTAGGCCTAATTTGGAAGAGTGTAGGGATATTATATAGCAGGGCAGTGTTTTGTGTACCCCTCACATCCATTGCCTGTTCTGATAATTATGACTCCTATTCATTTGGAGACATAATCCAAAATTTAAATCAATCTTGTGTCTGGCTAGACTCTTGAACTTTTGTTTCATTTGAGTCCTTTTATATCTTTCAGGCATTGAAAAAATTTTATCGATACCCTATCATACTTCTCTCTCCTGGGGAAAAATGTGTTTGCCTGCACACTGTGTGTGCGATGAGGGAAGGACAGAAAACAGGCAAAAGACATTGTGTTGTAGAGGTAGGACGGAAATCAGGCTGGTCTTCCTCAAAGCAGCCTGTGAGGCTTTGCAGTGTTTTTATAATGGGGACTGAAAAGACTTGGTGCTTCTGTCAGTGATTTGAACTTCTGCATAGAAGTTTTCTGCGAGGTAAAAATGTGAGGTCAACAGCAGCAGCCCAACAGCTTGAGAGATCTTTTAGCCTTCTCAGGTGTCAGACCATGAGATAGCATTGAAGCAGAACAACCTTCAGTGTGATGTGACTACTTTATGAAAAGCAGTGAAATGAGTTTAGTAAGGTCTCATTTTGCTGAGGAGGTGTTCAGATTGCGTTCTGAAAACATTTTCATTTTCTCAAGACTGCTGCTTCTCAAGCTTAAATCGCGTGCACAGCTGTAGGTTAATTTTGCCTTCCGAACAACGCATTGTGAGAAATCCAACACATCAGCCTACCCAATCATCTGTGGATGTGTTTGTAAGTACTGCAGGGTGCTCACTGAGTGGCTGGAGACCTTTTTTTTCCCTTTTCACACGAAGCCTACATTGATATTGCTAGCATTTAACTTTAAATGAATCTTCCCTTGCATGATGACCTACCATACTAGAGAAATTGGATGATGTCTGGTGAAATTCAATACGTAAATATTTCCCAAAAGCACAACTGAATAAAGAAAGAATAGGTATGTTTAATAATGTCATAGAGCAGTAGGGCTTGTATTTGACAATCTCCCTGTTCCTGCAGACAGCCCAAACATACTGATTTTCAAAGTACATTAGTGATGAGGGCAAATATTCAAGGAACGATCCTTTTCAACAGGAAGAAGGATAAAAGACTGTCATTAAGGGAAGGAATGCTTGAGTGCGTCTCCTAAACTCTTTGACTGAAAAGAGAAAATAATAAAATTCTGTTGTCACAGAAAACAGGAGAGGAAACCACAGTTTTAAGGACACCTATAGGATATTGCCCTAAGCAATCATTATAGGAATATCCACAATATGCATGGCAAGGTAGTGTAAAAGCCTTTAAACATAATCAAGCTGTCTCTGAAGAAGAAACCAGTTAATTTATCATGTGATGAGCTTTTGTACTAATGTTTCTTAGAGTAACTTTTATGGAGTGTATCCCTCTCCCCAGTGTTGCAGTGCGTGGTACAGATGCACTCCATGGCTGAAGCATGAGAATGTGCTCTCTAGCTAAGAAATCTGGGCACTATTGCTGATTCTGCACTCATTAGCAGTCCTACTTTGTGCTGAATCGTCCTGCCTTGCAGGAAAAATGTCATAAAACATCTTTCCTTAACCGCTAATAAACACACACAGAACAGCAATTACGAAAGCTTCCCCACGTAACGAAAAAAAATATATAAAGCAGCTGAGGAAGGAGAGGCACAGGACCTCTGAGTTCCTCATGTACCGCAAAAAGAACAAGATAGGAAATTTGATATAAGCAAGCTTTAATGTCAATGTTCTGTGGATGAAACTGCACAGTAATAGGCACTGGACCCCTTACACTGAGTAGAAAGTTCTTTTGTTCTTAAAAGGGGCAGCTCCAAAAGCAGTCCAAGGTGGTGGTCTTATCAGCCCTATATGCCTATCTTTGGTTTTGGCTGTGCTGAGTAGACAGGAGACCAACGCTGGAAAGTCTAGAGGTTAACAACTATGAAATGCTTACTTTACAAAAAGTTGTAGTATATAGATTTTGCAGTTATTCTTACAAAGGGTGTGGATTGTAAATTGGTTTTCCTATCTAAATTTCCCAAGATTCAAGTATTTTCTACTTCACATCAGTGAAAAATCAACATTTTCCTGGTTTTGTTTATTTCCTCCTTAGGACTGGAAAGAGAGAGGGGAAAAGAGCAGAGAGGCAGAGGGCGGACAGTAACTTTTATGTTAGGACCATATCCAGGAAAACATATGACAAAGATTAAATTCCCTGCTCTGCCATTTGCCATACCTGAAACAGCCAGTGAATTCGGTATTATTTTTTTCTGCACATGTGCAAGAGTTTTAATTGGGATCAGAGACTCACTCCAAGTTGTTTACCAACTGGAATAAAAAGTCAAACGTAAGAGATACACCTTTCATCTAAGTGAAGGAGAACAAAGACTGGAAATTGGGTTTCCCACGCTGGTGGTGTACTCTAACCATCAAGCTGCTGCTGCTGCTTTTCTTCCAAACCACCTCCCCCGCTTTTCTCATTCCATGAAAAATTATATTCTGCCCCTATTTCTTATTAGAGGCTTTTTTAAGCTGCTAATCTTCTATTGAAAGTTTTGGTTTTGATTAATTGACCTTTTTGAGAAAAGTACTGCTTCAGCAGGAATTCCCAGCCAGCTCAGTTCCATGCCTGGATGAGAAGTGTGTGAAGTCTTTCATCATTAAGTTAATGTTTAGATTAAAAGTATTTACAGTATTAAGTTGAACAGAGTTCTCACCTTTAAAATTGTCTCAGCTGGTCACAGTCAGGTCTGAAAACGTTTGTGAATGCATAGCATATTTTTTCAGAAGTTGAATTCTTCCTATCCTAGTGTCTAAGAATAGTGGATACAAAGCAGTAGAAGATCACACAGAATCACACAGAATCACTAAGGTTGGAAAGGACCTTTAAGATCATCAAGTCCAACCATTAATCCAGCACCACCATGTCCCCTAAACCATGTCCTGAAGTGCCACATCCACACGTTTTTTGAACACTTCCAGAGATGGCGACTCCACCACCACCCTGGGCAGCCTGTTCCAATGCCTGACCACCCTCTCAGTGAAGAAATTTTTCCTAATATCCAATCTAAACCTCCCCTGGTGCAACTTGAGGCCATAAATGTGGTCAGACAACCACAAGCAACTTTTAAAAAGCATTTTAGGAAGCTACAGCTCCTCTCCTGGATGTTGTATCCTCAGTTTTGATGCAGGAACGGTTTCAATGCCTGTGCTCTTTTGGCAATGCGGTCCCTTTTGTTGCTTTACTCCAAGCCACTGCTGGAATGAAACTGGAGTTAATGTACCTAATATACAGTGTTTTGAACTAGGACTTAATTCACTGCACTTAACATACTGGTGTATCAGTCCTCTTTTGCAAGCTGGTGGGCTTGGCTGTCTCCAAATGTAGGTTTAATACAACAACTGCTTGAAACAGATAATAAATCTTGTTTTAAACAACTGAGTTGAAGGAACATCTTGAGAAAGGGGTAGTATTTACGACTTTACTTTCCAGGATCTCTCAGGTTTGGTCATTTCATTCTGAAGATATAATTGAGAAGAATCCCTGTCTACAAATCAACGTGCCAGGTGAATCCCATGGTGACAATCTGGTAATGGCAATCACCGCAGATCCTACAACTTCACCTGATGGTTTTTCTTGGAGACAAGCCAGGCACAAATCTGCGGCAGAGCATTGCTGGGACTCATTCACGGCAACACAGCCGGAGGGAGCTGCCTGGTGGAAAGAGCTTCCTGTGGTGCAGACGTCCACACCCGAGCAAGTGGCCGTAGGCTCCCTGCATGGTTCGTAGCTACTTGATGAGTGGAGTTTAGGGAAGGGTTTCTCTCTTTAGCAGACATCTGAAGCAGGCTAGCCGCACAGGCGTTGTCTTGCCTGCCCTTTAACTGGTTACCGAGTTGTCCTTTTGCTCTGTCAAGCTACCACCAGTTAAGTGCCATTTCAGACAATTTTTGTTGGCTGTCTGGAAAGAGATTGCATGGTAACTTCGGTAAAATTTCCTCAGAAATTTCTGAGTCTCTTTAGGTTAATGTCACTTTTCTTCTGGCTGTTAATATATTCTTAAGAAATGGACTTACTGAGCTGTCTGCTGAGTAATTTATATGAGCAGTGCACTGAGCAACATTTTTATAGAAAGTAGATGATTTGGTCTTTAGGAATGTTTGGGTAAGGGAACAATGTAGTCTTTGTCTGCATTACTTTCACTAAAGATTCATGAATAGCCATATTTCTGCATATCTATAAATCTGAATGATGCTTTTTAGTCACGTCCTTTGTCCGACTGCAGCTGTTTCACTGCCTAACAGCGTTGTACATTCTCACAACGTCCCATGTTGTACAAAGTTGAGGTATATGTGAGAAAGAGTTCTTTAAAACCGTATTAGTGCATTACACATCAGACCTGAGGAATTTGGTCTCGCAAGAAACTTGACGCCTTAATACAACACAACGCTTTGAACTGCCTACAAGCCAGTTTGCCCTCACCAAACAGGGAGTGAAGGCCTTCCTGGAGAGAAGACTATTTTTCAGGTGTACTTTAGGAACAAACTTCTCTAATTAATATGAAACTTGAACTAACAACCAGGTGAGTAGCAACATATGTTTCAAAGGCAAGGTGGTTTGCCCTCCATTTCCAATCCATGCAGAGGTCATAAGGAGTAATGAAAAATAAGAGGTTTTCCTTAATACTGTGAAATTACCATTAAGTGTCTGGAATATACGTAAAAAGACACAATTTTGCAAACCTTGTTTTTTTAAATGGTACTTAATTTTACCGAGTTTCTTATTCTTTTGTCTGTGAATCTCACCTGACACAATTGGTCCCTTGGGGGTAAGACGCACTGAAATAAAAGAAGGTTTATATTAAGTGAAATTCTAGGAGCAGAGCTTCACTGGCCAAGAAACAGTAAGAGAAAATTAGAATTTAATGTCCTCTCAAAAGATTCTACACTACTCAGAGGTCAGGGAAAGGCATAGAAGGCAAATTTAAATGAGAGCTTTAGGGAATAAAAATTAACAGATAAGGTAACAAATATGCTAAAGTTTTTTTATGGATAGCTACACAATGGAGAACAGGTGGAGAATATTCACACAGAGCCCCCAGTAAATCAGAACAAGACCTAACGTGCAGTAAGTTTTTTCAAGAGGACATCCTGAACATTGTGAAGATTTTTCTGTTTTATTACAGCTGACCCAGGCTGGAAGAAAGTGCTAAGACATAGGCACCGTGTCTCAAGATCTTTGAAATGTCTTAAACAAAAGAACAATTAAGTTCACATTAAACACAAAATCCTGTGGGCATGGCAGTATGAAAATTTCTGAAAGCAACTGTTCAATGTTCAAGTAAGCAGTCTCTCGCGACAAGAGGAGGATAGCATGTGAGAAATCATTTCTGTAACCATGCTGACCAGCCCAGCATGAATCTTTGACTTCCTTCAGTAAGTGGTGATGAAAAATTTCCAATCCAAACTTGTGGCTTTTCAATCTAGGAGATGTCAAATAAATGGCAAAGGATTTGAATCGAAAATGAGAGGCTGAAAAAGCTCTGTACCATATGGTGGTTACTAGATAGCTGGATTTGATAACTAGATTTGCTGGTGATGTTGCCTGCTTAGGCAAGACTATAACTGTGAAATTTTGAGAAAAGCTGGCTTCCTACTGTAGAGCAGTACAGTGACTTTAAGGTAAATAAATATTTCAGTTGCTCCCTGGAAACAGAGACATTTCTATGATTTTCAAAGGCTTTGCAATAGCAATCTATGCTACCTAGTAGGGAAAATGCAGAATCCACCTAATCATGCCAGTCTCTGCCTGAAAGTTAAATGTGTTATTATGTGTGTAAATAGCAGATAGTGTAATAATAAAGATCGCTTAAGTGCTGAAAAACTAATTAAAATGTGATATTTTGATTTGATCTGTCTCCTGCCATTTTTTTCTATTTCTATTTTCTGTTTATTTTTCTATTTCATTTTCAACTTCTATAATATTTTTAATCTCTATTTCCTGCCTGAACTTTTCCACCTTTTGGCGTATCATATAACATCCCCTTACTTTTATGGGCAGTTTTTTGTGCCTCTCCCAGAGTAGAAACTCTCTTCAGGTATTTCTTTGTGCAAACAAACAAACAAACAAACCCAAAAAAACAAAAAACAAGAGATTAAAATGTGGCCAGTTCTGTTATTGGTTGGGATTACCTCCTAATTATGCAGTGACTAAAGCTAGCACAAGACATGTTGGTTGTATAACTGTTTTTAAAAACATGATCAAATTATTTGGCTGATCTTCATCACTGCTTATTGAAACTGGGTCCAGCAAAAATAAAATTCCTAGTCCACCAAGATACTAATCATAACCACCAAGCTTTACCTCTGCTTTAAAAACTTGGTAATGAGGCCTATTTACTTATTTGTGCTCAGAATAAGATTAGAAGCTCTCCTTCTTTTGACTGCGTATAAAGGATCCTGGTGAGGATGGGTGGCTGAACGCACATGATGTCACACGCTATTCCAGATAGGTGGTGGTTTTCTGAGAAACACTTTCAGGCTGGAAACTTTTCACGTCTCTCTTTAAATTATTTTTGAGTGAAAACTGGTACTCTGGTGTTCTGTGCACCAAAAGTCCCTATCAGTCCCGTTGGTATTATCTCGGGTTATTCTTAGCACTCACTCGCAGCCGGAGCTGGTCATAATCATCTCATGACTGGCACTAAGCAGGATTTCCCTTTTTTTTCTCCCCTAACCCTCTAAGTCTCTAAGTCTGCAGGGAGGAAAGCAAGAGCTGCGCTGGCCAGAGGAGCACTGGTGCTGCTCTCCCTCTGTCACCAGAGCACAAATTACACAGCCACAGGAGAGTACGTCTGTTATGAGATTAAAAGGACTAGGATTACTTAGGCTGGCAGGCAGATGAGTGGGAGGGTGTGTAACAGAAATATAGGTGTTGCGAGTTGTAAAGAAAGCGATTGACGTATGGGCATTGGCAGCTGGACTGGATGGTCACTGTAGTCCCCTGCAGCTGAACTATTCTACTCTGTTCTGTTGTGCAGAACTAAAGTGGCACCCAGCGAGATGGGATTTATTTGCAAGAGATACACAAAAATAGTGCTTGACACGCTGTGCGATTGACCCATGAAATTCATTGTTGAAGGATATTATTCGACAAATATTCACAGCTCACTGAGCTTGCTGGGCTTAGTATGGAAATGAGCAGTAGGATTAAGCATGAGTAGCAAGCCTCCAGTTCAGAAAAGTTAATTTTATTATCATACAGTTAGGCACATTATAATTCTGTGGAACTATGATTATAGGCAGAGAGAGGTTTATCTTGCAAAGGGATATTATCTTCATCCCTTTATTTGCCTGATTCACTCTTACGATTCTAACTTTCTAAATTTTGCTTTGTAGTTAAGAAGCAGCCTATGTCCCTTTTTGCTAATTCTTTTGCTAGCTAGATTTGCACTAACAGTTTTCTCATTTTTCAAGCAATTACTGAAAGAGAGAGACACCTTACCCTGAAGCCTAAATACATAAGGGAAAAAAGCATCTAACTCGGCAAAACAAACAATAATAATTAAAAATTTGCAAAGTAGGATGGTCTTGAAGGTCTTACAGGAAAAGCTGGAAAAGAACTGAGAATGTTATATCGCAGATAATCAAACCTGCACTACATCCGAAGTCAAAGCTGGCAGAATGATGACCTTTTAATGACATAATTCAGAAAATCTGGTTAAATCCATATAGTTGTATAGGTGCCAGTGTCTTAAAGATAACTAAACCCAGCTCCTCAGAGAATATGAGACATACTGCACCAACGTATATATCGGAGATACGGAGTTTCAAGATACTATGTACACCCTGAGGAAAACGGTCCTGTAGCTCTGAGGAAGCAGCATGGGACCCCGCAGCCCCAGGTGCCGTGTTCTGTTTCGCTGCACACCCCTCTGCTAGAAAAACATTTCTAGCACGTCTGTGCCTTGTTTTCGGTCACGTATGACATCTGGAGTTACCGTTTTCATGGAGGGTCAGGTGGGCTGTGTGGCTGGATACAGCAGAGACTGGAAGGAGCTGGAGAGGCAGGGCCCTGGAACGATGAAAACCAGAGTGCTGGCCGTGCCACGTGCACCTCGACGTGAACGAAAAACACTTTTCTTTGAATGTATGCTCTTATCCGTGAGCCTGCTACCAGGTGTGCAAAAGAAGTTAGTGTTGGACCTTGCTGCCATTCCCAAAGAGGCTGATGAGGCCACCCCTTCAGCAAGGAGAGCGGAGCGGGCCAGGCGCGGTGCCGGTGGCTCTGTGTGGTTCCTGGCCACCCCGCGAAGAGCAGCGGCTCGGGCTCCTCTCTCTCGGCTGCGCGTGCAGCCTGTGCGACTCCAGCCGGGACGGCAGCTGCTTCTTCCCCAGCAAAGAAACTGCGTCAGTCTCGGTGCCGCCAGAGGGGTGCGCGAGGCGGCCATGTCAGAGCCCTGCCCTGGGGCTGGCGCCAGAATTCGGCTGGGGTGCAGCATCAGCCGTCACGTACACCGGTAGTTCAGCAGCAGGACTGGTCGCATTCGCTGTCAGTGTGCTTCTGCACCTCATCTGTATGATCCTTATTTGTCTGGAGTTCTCCTCTCCCAGCAATTGCTCCTTCTTTGATAATCCTTCATGGGCACATTTAACAAAATCGGGTTTCGGGCTGTGGAATTCCACACTCCCAGACCCTTATGCGTGGAAAGAGAAGGGCGTTTTGTCTTAAATCATGTTCCTTTCTTCTCCTGCTTTATATGTGCACTGTGCAACTTCTTGTTGGATCCAGATAATTAATGAGGGCCCTATTATTCTAACACCTAATTGCCTGTGAAAAAAGATATTATTATTCCCCTCTTAAAGGAGAACCTTGATATTCACAGAGAAATTCCAGTTTTATAACTTCTGCCCTTTTCTCAAGAGTGAAAATTATAAAGGGATTCCTTTATTAAATACAAACAAAGACATTTCAGAGAACTCAACTACTATAGCCATCACTACCCTCTAGAGAAAAGACTTCTATTCACATAGGTAGCAAAAAGAAAGCTGAAAGCAACAAAGGCAGTATTGACTCAGTTGTATCAAGTGTCCTCAGTTCAGGTATCTGATGGCTTACTCCAGGACCCTTCTGATTTTATCACAGAAGTTATCTTATTTTTTGGACTAATATTTTTTATCAGCATGCTAGACAGGATGTAATTATCTTGTCCTTTTTCTCTGCACAACAGCACAAGCATATTGTTCTTGTGTACACATGTGAATAAACTGCACATTGTTTTCTTAAATAGGAGGAATGACTCCACATGTGTCTTTTTGCTTAGCAAATAGCAAAGGGACAACCTAAAGCACTCACAGATAAACAAAAACCTTCAGATGTTAATTTTATTAAGAATTGTAGAGAGCATAGCAGAGTTTTTGGAACACAACTGACTGTGAAAGAAAACAGGCTCTTATAGACTATTGGCAGCAACTCCTTTGATTAAGGAAAAACGTATGACATCATGTGTAGCTTTTTTATCTATACAGCAGATATAGTTTAGGTAACAGTAACAGGAGCTTGAACACAGCACTTTGTCAGAATTTCTGGACTCTGATTTCCCAGAGGTCCAGCTGATTCAGAAAGTGTAATACCACAGTTCATTCCCTTACAGGAGAGGTGCCAGCCCATTTCTGATGTAGAACTGTTGTGCCAAGACTTGTAGTGAGCATGCAAAGTCTATTGCAAACAAGCAACAGCCATCAGCAATGGCGGCTTACAGTTGCTTCCTGTTCACTCATTTTGAATGTCTTTGTGCATCTGGGCACTGAGGCAGTTGCTCTCAACTTCATCATGTCTCTGAAGCCACGATGACCTAGAGTATCAGTAGTCAGAAATGGTGTGTAAAAGCCGCTCGCCTCTGCTGCACATCTAGAAAACTCAGAACTCCTACAGACAGGGGAAGTAATTCCTCCGTGGCAAAGTCAAGTCAGAGAAAACCCTACGGCAATGCCTATGGTGGTAGAAGAAGAACAAATATGTCTTGAGAATGAAGGAGGAGAAGGCTGGGTTCAATGACCCAGGAAGTTTCTCTCAGTCCTGTTTTCCTGGTAATTTTTCTGCAACTAACCCCCCTTTTAACCCAAATGAATGGATGTTTAAACGATATTTCCCAGAGTATTTCCCAGAGTTTCCCAAAAACAGCCATTTGTTCCTCGCTCATCTTCTTGTTTGTTTCTCTGATGATGAGAAAATACTCAGTAATCTACCCTGATTAGGAGGGGATCAATATATTCTGTTTAACAGTGAGCTTGTTTGTCTGTTATAGGTGAAATACAGCAAAGTCCTCATCTAGCAATAAGAACTAAGTGATGCTATATAGCTACAAGTTCTAGTTGGCAAACATACAAAATGAACGTCATTCTTTGTTGTTCTCTGTGAAATACAAAAACCATTGCCCTTGTGTTTCTAGGCAGAGGAGTACAGAACTGGAGTCTTCCAAAAACTCTGCCTTCAGACCGGACATCATGTTAGAAAAATTTTGTGTCAAAAAAACCCTATTTTAGCATTGACAATCTATGATGTTTGGTGGGATGACTTAAACTTAGAGCTGATGAAATACCACTAATCTACAAATGCATTTGTTTACTATTTTCTGACCCAAAGGGGCAAAGTAGGGGGAATTGTTCCCAATCTTCTAAAAGTCTTCACCACCGAATCTGCCTGGATGTGACTGACACAAAATCTTTGACTGAAGTTAATTCAAATAGTTACAGAGTTGCTAATCTTATGAACTTTACATAGAAATTCTTTCAACTTTAAGGCAGTACCAACTTCAAGAAGCATTGCAGATTTCAGTATTTGTAGTTAATATTGGCAAAGTTGACTACACAGTAAGGAAGCGTTTACATCTAGCAGAGCTAGGAATTGCAGTCCTCAATCGTTGCCCTAGCATGACAAGGTGTGCCACTGGTTGAAAAATTTATTAACTGAGGTAGGAACTTCCACAGTTGCCTCAAAAGTATAGAAATGTCATTTAAAATTACAAGCTGCTGACTGGTGCCATACTGTCCTTCATGACTTTGTTCCCAATTAACTTCTGTGAGAGGCAAGCCATGAACTGTATGGTGTAATTAGGAGTTAGAGTCAATCATGACAATGTATACAGAGACGGTATTTTCCCTCACTACAGCTGAGATAAGTACTTGCCTGAAAGACTCTCTAGCCTCAGGCCCTATGGTAAACTCACAGTACTGACTTCTGAAAAACTACGAGACTCAAAAAAGACACAATATGAGAGGTTTTCCTAAGGTGTGCTTGTTTAGCTGTGTTTAATGCACCTACAAAACTGCAGGGCCATTGTTTGGACAATGTCTGTACCACTTAATGCTTTCTTCCATGCCATCAAGCAGACCTTGACCTCTCCCTCCATCTGAGTCGTAGCTGAATTTATACCTGGTTGTTTCTTTCCATGCCCCATCCATATAGTTTCAGCACTGCTGGAAACGTGTCCCTGCAGCTTCTCAGTTTGGCTCCTGCTGCCAAGGTTTCTCCCGTTTCTTGTCTCCATCCTTCATGTCCACCTCCCATACTGATCTCATGCTCTCTCCCCTAGGTCTCTAATGTGTTTCCTGGCCTGCTGTGGCCAGGGTCCTTCCTCGTATCTCTTCCTGCTGTAAGTCATCATACCAAACCCAGGTTCCCCTCAAGAAAGCTGTACACCAAATGGCTGTCCTCTATTCTCAGCACACCTTTGCTTCAGCCGTATCAAAACCAACAGAAAATAGAGACAATTCTTCCATGCAGCTGAGTTGCTGCTCAGATTTACAGCTGGTCATATGAAGCCAAGGCTATACATAACAAGCACAAAACTTCATGTTTGAAAGTATAAAGCTGAAATTCATACGAAACGTTTAGAACCTCTTTGCAATTACAGTAAAAATTGTACAAGCTGGAAGGTACATTGCATCTGCTGAACAGTGAGGAACCACTGAAGTTTTCCTGGTGGGCTGCTTGGGACTGATTCAAGACAGGATCAAGACATTAAGGAATGCTCAGGGTCCAAAAGTCTTTAGAAAAGATGGGAAAAAAAGTTTGGCCAGGAAGTTAGAGGAAACATTTGTGCAGGGTAAATGAAATAATCTTGGCAGGGAAGGAGAATGGGACAAATAGGTCTCTTAGCTATTTTGCTGTGAAGGGTCATAAGTTAAGGTTACAAACATACTTTTTGTTTTTTACTTGCAGCCTTTGTACCCCAGATGTGGTAGATGAATTGCTAATTTATTTTTCCGCTGAGAGGGAATCAGAAGTAAAAGTTTCATCTTTCCCTCTGTAAGAACAAATGCCTGTTCTTTGGCTGACACAGAGAGCAAGATACTAGACAAAGCTCCTGCCAACTTAATCAAACATGGAAAGACCATAATTTGTCTGCTGTAAAACAAAAGAAAATAAATAACACAGTAGATTCTGTCTGGAGATGCCCTCTTGCTATACCCCTCTGCTATTTGCTTTGGTTCCCCACTATCCTGTGTCTCAGAGGAATGCTTTGCAGCAATGGTTGTATCCAGCCTTCCTGTGCTAGTTACAGAATGGTCCCCATTTCCAACCACAATTGTCAGGCGTTTATAACACAGCTGCAAAAACTCTCTTGCGGTTGAACTGTAGGAAAGAAGGTATCTGAGGAAAGCACAAATGTTTCGTTTTAAATACCAAAGCCTTCTACTTGTGCCTTAGTCAGTTCTGCCTAGATGTTAAAAATTTCATGCTATTACCCAAAAGTGAAAGGATTTTTTTTGGTGTCTATCTCACACAACCTTTCCTCAAGTCACCAGCTTAGTCCGTTTTATAATGTGGCCCTATGTGTCTAATGTAAAATGCCAAGATGGCTGCAAAACCTGGGTGGCTTCTGGAAGTTGCATTTCAGTCCTCATTTGTGAATAATCTGCGTTTATGTGAATAGTCATGTTTCTGTGTCTTACCTGAAAGGCCAGAGGATTGGCAACAATAGAATGATATGGGATTTGTCACAGTAAAATTCTCAATATGGCTTTATTAGTAGGTTACATTTTTGACAGTGTGTTTAAACAAAATTGCTTCTGAAAAATCCAGATGAGCAGGTTTTTACAAGTAGTAAACTAGGAATATTATTTTAGTGTTGTCATGGTTATCTTAGTCATCTGCTTCTCAAAGATTGACGGCTAGAAACTGATCTGAATTTAACAGTGCAAAGAAATACTACTATTCAAAAAAACCTTCTTTGTATTTCATACCAGAGGAATTCAAACCCTGTTAGTAATTAAAGTAGTAAACACTAGTAAATAAAAAGGATGCTTGCAAATACTAGGTGAATGAGTCACTGAGTCGTCTTGATGCAGTTCTTTGAAGTAAATGGCATACCTTTGACATGAGATGGTGACATCTCTGAAAACTACAATGATTTGACTTTCTTACGATACTGCAGTACTTATGCTGTATCAGACCATTCTTTGCAGTAGCAATAAAGGCTTCGACCCTTTCACAGAAGTCATTTGTTACCTACTTACACACAGACAAATCTGAAGCTGCAGGCATTTGATCACAGCTGCGCAGTAAACTGGAAACGAGTAAAGCTTTGGACTTAATCTGGTTTTCACCTTTTTCCCTCTGCCCAGGGGACAGGCATCTTTGCCTGGAAATGACTTTGCTATTTCAGGCTCCAAGCGACTGTTTTGGACCTTTCTGAAACCACTCTGCAGGCAATTCTGTTTAACTGGCTCATTGGTATAATTTTGGTGTGTCAGTAGATTAAACTAACAATCCCCATCTTTCTTTCAAGCAATGTGGCAAACTGCTAGATGGAAATACTGCCAGGGCTCACAGAATCACAGAATCATTAAGGTTGGAAGAGACCTTTAAGATCACCAAGTCCAACCATCAACCCAAAACCACCATGCCCACTAAACAATATCCTGAAGTGCCATGTCCACACATTTTTTGAACACTTCCAGAGATGGTGACTTCACCACCTCCCTGGGCAGCCTGTGCCAATGCTTGACCACTCTCTCGGTGAAGAAATTTTTCCTAATGTCCAATCCAAACCTCCCCTGGTGCAACTGGAGGCCATTTCCTCTCATGCTATCACTAGTTACTTGGGAGAAGAGAACAACACCCACCTTACCACAACCCCCTTTCAAGTAGTTGTAGAGAGCAATAAGGTCTCCCCTCAGCCTCCTCTTCTCCAGACTGAACAACCCCAGTTCCTCAGGCATTTCTGGGTTTTCGGCTGTAACAGATTGCTGTTCCCAGAGCTGGTGCACAGCCAAGGCCTCTGCCGGGGATGGGCAGGCTGTCAGGGGGAGGAGAGGCACACGTGCCCGTGGATGCAACAGGCCCTTCTTCATCTCAGCGCGCGATGCTCCCCGGGGTCCGTACCCCTGCCGACTGTGGGCTTACACGTCCTTCTAAACGCAGCGAAGAGCGTTACGCTGGCCGAAGCTATGCTTACACGTGCGCGTGCATACACACAGGAGCGAGCGCAAGCATGCGTGACTGTATGGCTAACAACCATATGAACTGGCTAACGACCAGGACTCTGGAAAAAAATGAAAAAATATGTCTGTGTATGACTGTATGTAAAATAATATCTAAAAGCTAGGGGAACAGGGATCTTTCTCCAGCCTTTTGGGGTAGGGCTGCTGAGCACCAGGTACATCTCTGTACAACAAGACACCCACTTAATGCGTTCTGAGACCTAACACAGGTTTCAGTCTGCCTGTGTTACTTATAATGAAATTTTAAATAAATTCAAAGGGAACAGTTGCTTCTCTTGTGAGGTTTTACCTCAAGATCTTAAACTGTAACAAAATATGCTTCAGCCAGCCCAGAATGGAAAGATGCCAGGATGGATTTAAGATACCTCAGCCGAAGGGTAATCCAGCTAGCTGATGGTTATGTCTCTAATTTCATATATGGCAGGCTTAGGGCTGCTCAACATTATATCAGTTATTATGAGTACCTCTTTTCCTGCCTGGTGGGGTAGTGGCATAAGGTACGCCCAGCCATACCCTCTTGGTGCACGTAGTACCATGTACAGTGAAACGAGGGGGAGAAAAAGGCATTAACAGTCGGCGTCTCATCCACCCCACATGGTGATACCTCTAGGATGAAAATACCTGCAGAACAACAGTGTTATCTGAGTAGTTAAGTTACTACACCTGCAAGGCAAGCTTCTTCACATCTGTGATTTTCAGTTACTCCATCTCTGAAACGGTGGCATTATTAGTTACCGATACATATGCCTTGTGAGCACATTCAGTTAGAAAGTGTACAGCAATTGTGTTACTGGCTTAACTGTCTTTTGGAGTATTCGGCAAAACCCCCCTGTGATTCAGGGCAGGTGTGCCAATACCTATAGTACAGTTCTTTCCCCGTCCCCAGCAATGAAGGATTTTCTGAAGAAAAACCACTGCCCTACTCATGGCAGATGAGTATTTCTCTGACCTGCAACTCCGGGAAAACAATCTGTCCTGTGAAATAGGCACTGGACTATTCAGGAATAACTCAGATGAGTAAAAATTCATTTTCGCTGTCCTGAGGCTCAGCAGCTACTCTGTGTGAATCTGAGCTGAGGTCCAGGTTGAGCATTTGAACATCTGGATCATGTAAGAGCTGCCTTCACAGAGATACTACATATCTCTCTCTGTAAAGACAAATACATATGTGTGCATGTATATATGTATATTTTTATATATATATACAGATATACATATATATGTATATACATACATGTATGTGGATACATGTAGTTATACATATGTGTATATGTATATATATGGATGTATACATACGTGTATGTGTATATACGTGTGTCTACACATGAGAGAGAGGTTAGGTTTCTAAAATCATGTGTTTGTGACTAAATGTACAATGCCTGTGCTGATCCTTGAAGTTCTTTTCATAAAGATGCACAGCGCAACGTGAATGAAGAAACAGAGCTTGCCTTTGTGCATTATGCTCCGTTTGGAGAAACGCTCCTGTGTCTATTGCTTGTTACAGTCAGTGGCTCAGAGTTTTTTGCGTGCCATAAAATGGAGGCTTCTGGTCCTTGCCACACAACTTGTGAAAGTTTTGTTTACTAAGTGAGGTCTTCGGGAGGATAATAATTAAGTATTCTTGCATGTTTGCTACGTAGTTTAATTACTGTGCATTTGTTTAAATGAGTCCAGGTGATTTGTTTCTAGCCATCTAAGTCTCATTAAGAGAAGAACAACTAATTGGAACCTCCTGGTTTTTTCATGCAGTTTTTGTTTTCAGAACTCGTGTAAAGGGTTGAAGGGGAGGGAAGGAACCTGGAGCTGGGGGAGATCCAGGTACCCCACCTCTGTTTTCCAGTCATAAACCACAGAACGGCAGACTCGGGGAGGCTGGAAGGGGTGGTGGGTCCCTCCAGGCAGGCTCAGACGTGGACTCAGAGTGGGCTGCTTAGGGCTTTACCCAGGCAGCGTGTGACCCCCCCAGTGCAGGAGAGAGCCCCACCTCGCTGCGCTGGGCTGTCCTGGTGGGGAGAAGGCTTCTCCTTATCTCCAGCCTCAGCACCTCGCGTTTCAGCTTGTACTGTGCTGCCTCTCAGCCTCCTGCTGAGGGAGCAGAGCTGCGAAGAGCCTGGCTGTGCCCCCTCCATCCCCTCCTGCCGGTGCGGGGACGCTGCTGGCCGCCCCCGAAAGCCGTCCCTTCTCCCGGCTGAACCAGCCCCCATCCCACAGCCGCCCCTCGCAGGGCAAGGGCCCCAGCCCCACTCTCCAGTGACCTCCCCGCGCCTCCAGCCGGTTTGTGGGTGTCCTGCCTGTGTTGTGCAGCCAAAAGCAGACACCGACCATCTGTTGAAACCATGACCTTGTCTTTGTTCCCTTTAACTCTTCCCATACGCTTTAAACAAAACGTTTAACAAGCAAAAGCATGATATGTTGTTCCTTTATCTCGATTATCTTTGTTTTGTGTGCATATGTTTGTTAGTCGTTCCTCAAATCCTGTCCGTTACAAGCACCAAGGGCGTGCTTGTGGGGCAATCCGTTAGGCAGAAGTCTTGCAGGACTTAAGGCACAAACTTTAGTTCTGTAGTTTCATAAACCTGGAAACTTTAGGCAGATTCAGAGGTCTCTGAAGATGAATATGCATTTTTTTCTCTTTTGATTCTGTCTGGCATTTCCTACATATTTCCCTCCTTCATCTTTTCATTTACTTCTTCCGGAGGTTGTTCCTTTGAACAGTTCTTTCCAAGCACTGGCTCGCTCTCTGTGTTTGCCCTGGGAGAAATTTGCCTGTACTGTAAGTCTCATGCCCCGAACAAGGTCTTGGAGGGGATCAAAATGTGGTCGTGAGGGCAAAGGATGAATTGAAAAAAGAAAGGAAGATCATGAATGAGCCAGGAACTGAAGGCAAACAGAGAGTTTTTTCTTAATGCCTGTACACATGTATATACAAATTTCACATGTTTTTTAGGGGGGAGAGCAAAAACATAAAGGAAGTTATTAGCAGTTTACATTCTCGTGTAGCCAAGAACTGTTTGGTCGTACAATTATAGTTCAACCAAGTGGTGTTTTCCACCAGAGGAACGGGAAACGAGAAGTAATGTATCAGCATTCTGCAAGTAAAAGTAACAGGCCAGGCTGTGTTTAAGGAAGGATGTTAACTGTGGTAAGAAGAGAAAACAGGCTTTACCCTGACCTTTCAATAGAAAGAGCAAAACAAAACCGACACAGCCTTTCCTACCCTGAAAAGTTGTCCGGTTGACGTAGCTCCCCCATGTTGTACTGCCCATGCCTAGCAGCTCAGCGAACGGGAACTGCCAGGATGCTTCCCTAGCCATCCGTGTGGGAGCTGAGAAAGGAGGAGGGAAAACAAACCAGCACCCTCTCTGTGAAGGGGCCTTAAAGCCCTGTTTTTCATGGTCTTCACTAAGAGTGCTGTGCAACTGTAGCATCAGTGGAAATTAATGGGAACTGTGGATGCTTCAGTGACAGGTAAACAGGTGGAGGTAAACTCAAGAAAGGTAAGGAGGTGTCACCTAGTAGTAGTGTTCTTCAGAACTTTCCAATAGGTAAAATGGAATATTTTAAAGAAGCATTGCCGGGATTTTGTAAATCTCAAAGTAAAGTTTTGCCAGGACAAACAAAGCTAGCATTCTGCGCTTGCTCAGCGTGAAGTCTGGCAGAAGAAAGGGAGGTTTTAAACTAAACTGTATGTGAACATTAATAGAAGTCTCTGGATCAGATAATTTTCAAGCAAGAAGGAGACAATATTTGGTCCTGTCGATATTAAAGTTATCTTCCTAAGTGCTGATCATTGCTGGAGAGGCTGTGAAGATAATCTCTATTCATGAGGCAGGCTATGAAGAGCACTTCATAAGATGGAAGACTTTGTGAAAAAAAATTGAGAATAGAAGACTACTTCTGTTTTCTATAAAATATGAAAGGACTAGGACTCTAAACTTCTCCAGTAAAATGTCAAAATAGATGAAATTAATTTAATTTATTTGAGAACACAATATTACTCTGTGGATACAATCCATAGGCTTCTCAAAGAACCACTTGAACTAGCATGAAGGGAGCTGTCTATCCTGGAAGGAATATAAAAATGGAAAATGTGATGGTTTCTGTCCAGCAGAGGAGATGATGAAGTGAAATGAGATTCCGCAAAGAGAGAATGTGGGACTGAATTTTTTTGTCTTACCACAGAAGAAAGGAATGGCCTAGTCCTGCAAAAGGTTGACTGTGAGGCATTCAACATTCCTTATCAAGCCACAAAACAATCAGCAGTGAGGTTAAAATGGCTGAATAGTCAGATGACGAGGTTAAAATGGTGCTCATGAGAACTATGGGCTGAGCAGATCACGTGGATGGTGCAGAATCACAGAATGGTAGGGGTTGGAAGGGACCTCTGAAGACCATCTGATCCAAGCTCCCAGCCAAGGCAGGATCACCCAGGGCAGGTTGCGCAGGAATGCATCCAGTCGGGTTTTGAAGGTCTCCAGAGAAGGAGACTCCACAGCCTCTCTGGGCAGCTTGTTCCAGTGCTCCCTCTCACTCACAGTAAAGAAGATTTTCCTCATGTTGAGGTGGAACTTCCTGTGCTGCAGTTTGTGCCCATTGCCCCTCGTCTGGGCACTACTGAAGAGAGACTGGCTCCATCCTCCTGTCAGCCACCCTTCAGATATTTATAGACATTTATAGACATTTATAAGGTCCCCACCTCGTTGCCAAATCTTTACTGGCTGAGCAAGGAAAGACAGATGGAAGAAAACAAGTCAATAATTAAAAACTAATGTCACAAATGCATCTGATTTTGTTTCTTCTGTACTTCAGCATTCTGTTGCAACTACAGGTCTGATAGCACTCAAAGGAGTGTGTGTCCACACAGCATCTGCAGAGTTTTATTTATAACATTTAATAGATATTTACCCCAGGTAGATGCCCCAAGAAAATGCATGATAAATATTTCTGCTTGTGTCAAATTTTAGCAATTTTTCAAGGTCTTTCCTCATTAAAATACACACACACATATATGCACATAAATATGTGCATGCATACGTGTGCAAGACGGCACTTCCCTTTCCCAGTGGATGAATACCAGCTTTGTTTAAACAAATCTGGGCTGACAGATAGTTTTCAGCCATTGCTGATTTCTAATATAATTTTCTGGTCTTAATGGCACAATATCCTCCATTTTAGTACCTGGAAATATACAAGAACACTGACCACAGCATAATAGGCTAACTTGCTGGCAAGTGCTGTCAACACTTCAGTGAATTTCCAAACACCGCTCTGTGTTTGGGGTTACAGACAATAGACGCGACATATCTTTTTTTAAAAATCTTTTTTCCTTATGACTAGGAAGTTTATATTTCTTGGGATTAGGAAATAAGGCAATCCTTCTGTCTTTTTGGTACTTATTTTTTACAGACAATGTCAAGTGTTACTAATACAAAAGCGATTATATTACGTAGCATACGTGTGCCAGCTGAGCATAGTCTCCTGGTGCGTGGCCCTGTATTTGAGTAACACTTTCTGCATTGCAAAGGCTGTAAGTAGACAATTTAGGCAAAGGGTTGTGGACCACTGGAACTCTACAGAAACAGTATGCTTTATGTTTATCTATTTTTTTTTCTCATTTATCTATGAGAAATCAAAAGGTTCAACTCTCTCTTCTCCCTCTAGAGGGACTTCTCTGTCTAAAAGCATTATCTCTCTGCTACCGTGCCTATGCAATGAGGGAACAGCTTAGTAGTAGAAACAATTAAAAAAATCAGGTTTTATGAGGTGTCATGAGGGCCTTTTCTCTGGATCACTCATGCTTGTGCAAAAAGACTGTGAGAATTGCAAGTCCTTCGGTTTGTTTATGTGTTAACTTGTGTGCATATTTTATATATGTATATATTATATTAAATATATTTCAGCAAGATAATGATGTAGGTTTGTGCTAGTGACTGTCCTTTTCAATTTTCCAGTTGGTTTGGCTTATAATTCAATTTGACTCCACTTTCAAGTCCCTTGGCTGTATCTTACTCTCCAACGAAGCAACGTCAACTTAAAAGACTTTTTACTTCGGTCAGTATCTGGAAGAAAAATTTTGCATTTTTCTTCATGGGAAAAGCAGCATGTTCTTTTCCTGACATCAGGTAATCTACTTTAAGTCCTAGAAAAAATAAGACACTTTTTTTGTTTTCAGTCCAAACTAGCAGGTCAGATAAAAAGCCATGGAGATCTGTCAGCCAGCTGATTAAGGGTGAGCACTACATATTGCCTGTTCTTGCTAGTATCTGACTCGCAGTTAGAAAACTGGGATTAAGAACATACCTTTATAAAGACAAAAACAGTTGTCTGAACACATGCTTGGAAGCAAAGAGCATTTCCTTGCCATATCATGCAATGTAGTGCAGTAATTCCTCCACTTTCGCCAAACCGGGAAGCAGTGACCTCATCAGTATGGCATTGTGACTGGCTAACATGGCTACTCTGCTTCGGAAACCAAAGGTAGTATTCCCACATGACCTTGGAGCTGCTATTACACATCCATTGCCTATAATTGTACTCTGAAAAAGGGTTCATCTGCTTACAGCTTGCCTGTGTTGAAATTCCTCAGTCTGATTTGCAGGGATACCAAGTAGGAAAATTTTAACTTTTCCAAAGCTCTGTCCGAAGCTCCAGCTGCGAGTAGGGTTTAAGCACCTCCAAGTATAATCATACTTGATTCTAAATCACCAAAAACCCTGGGTAAAGTTCGTGATTTTTATCACTGTGAGTATTTTTATTTTAAAAATTAATTTCCATTTTGTGAATTTTTTTGCTCTGTAATTTACCACCTTCTTAGTTACGCCTTCTCACAATATAAACAGATGGTTTTGATTTGCTGCAATAAGATCTTCCATAGATGTTATCAGCATTTCTTGCTGATAACAAGTACACAGATATTTTCCTAAAAGTTTTCTTTTTAACATAAGCTATGGGTCTAGTGTGAGTATAAATCTGATTTGCAATTATAAGACAAAAGAGTCTTAGAGTCCCTCGGGTGGTGACTCATGAGAATTGCAGCAAAATATAAAGCACTGCTTGCGACTCAGGGGTGCAAGCTTCTGCAAGGAGCAGAACATTTTGAATGTAAGGGCTGATCAGAAAACCAGGTGGTTTAAAATCATGGATGTATTGTAATGTATTTTCTGTTTCTTTTAAATACTGTCATAGTTAGACTTCTACTGTGTGAAGTTATTCGTTCCTTCGTCAGAGGTTGTATTGTGATCTCAGAAGTACGGGGCTGTTGTTATTTATTAGTGGCAGCATATGACGCTCCAAAATTTTAAATGGAAGTACATAGGTTTATCTTTACAATTAAGTTGTGTTTCAGAACAAATTGAAAAGGGAGCGCATGCTCCTCTTCCTTTAAAAGTATCAACTAACTCATGTGCATTTTCACACAACGTTCATGCTTATGACAATTTTATAAGACTTTGTGGTGTTTCTCTCAGTGAATCATCTATTAACAAAAGAAGTTTTAAAACTTGAACTGTGCCCAAAAGTTGTTCTTTTGTATTTTCACTGTTGCCTGATATCTCTTAAGGATAGTACACTGTATTATTTTCCCACATAAGGGCTAGCAGGTGGGTCTTGGTGTGAAACTGGTCCGAGGGGTTGTGCATTTTTGCTTTGCTGTGCTCTCAGTTTATCGGCGTTGGCTGAGTAGCACCGTGCACCATTACCTTCTTTACAGCTGAAAGCTGACGCCATGAGCAACTGCGGCTATGCGCACGTGAACAAAAGACTGCCTGGTGACGCTGAAACCATGCCTTTCTGTCACATGCCTTTCTGCACCAGGGAGGGTTTCAGATGAAGTTCTGGATATGCAAGGACTCATGCAATTACCGTCTGGTAGATTTCTTCACCACAGCTGCTATTCATCCCCTCAAGTCTGTTCTTTCCCTCCTCCTTATTTTAGCATTAATCTCTCCCATAACCCCTCAAATAATTAGTTCACAAAAAATTAGGCTGTGAAAAAACCCAAGTTGCTCTTCAAAGAGAGAATCGGAAACACAGATTTCTCCTGTATCCTTACAAATGCCTTTCCTTCATTTGTACATCACATGTTATGAAGCCTCCATGCATGAATTCGGTAATAGAACGCAGCTGGGTCAGAACTGATACAACCACGTCGTTCATAATGCTTTCATTCACCAAAAATTTTGTTTCCGGTCCTTGGAAGAAAAGCTTCCGAAAGTGACCAGTTTGTCACCAGGCAAGAAATCACTCACAATGCCAGCTATCTCCATGGTTCATTATTTTAAATTTTTAGGTGTGCTGGGCACAGTACACCTCAGTGTTGTAATCTACCTATACAAGACGGAGGTCAAAACAAAGACAAATGGGCTCTTCTGGCTGAAGCTGCTCAAAATTCCCCAAGTTCTTTGTGAAGGAGAGATTGAGGAAAACAAGCTCCCCATCCACCTGCTGCATGCTGCACCCCTTGCCCCTCTCCTGGCTACAGAACCGGCTTTGCCAAATTGGCACATGCTGAAGACCACATTTCTCTCTGGGATGTGTGCCTGCGTGCCACCGGCACTGGACACAGATGGAGAACAGGACCTGGCTTTGTGGTCTGGCTGGTACAGCACCGAATTGCCGCCAGGCCCCTGCTGTGACCTCAGTGAGGCTTAGCTGACAGCTCACGATCCACCTTAAACATATGCTTTGGAAACGATAAAAAGCAAGCCAAACCAAACCAAGACACATAAGCCAAAACAAGATCAGGACGTTGTGTGCACACGGGGAAATGCAAAGGGAGTTTTTCAGGTGCGCTCTTCTTGCTCCAGAAACAAAAAATGTGGAAGGATGTCCACTTCAGTTTTTCCTACTGATACTGCAGGAGAGGATTAGCATATTTTTCTCAGCAGCATGTAGAGACTAGAGAGAGTGGAACAGCTTCAGAACAAAAGGAAACCTCTGTTCTTAACTTCATATTTGATGGACAGTGTTATTTATTGCCATAAATGTTGTCATAAACACCTTCTTAAAAGAAATACTTTGTCAGAATACGACCTGAATAATTCAGGGGAAGGAAGTGTCTAGAGTTCTTAACAAATGTTAGAGGACTTAACGTTACTGCTGATAACTTAGAATTTTAATCACGGAGTTGTTGCGCTGCATATTTTGTTTGTTTCTTTCAGTTTCAAAAGGGGATTTTACAGATGAGCATGAGGCCATAAAGTATGGACGGGGGAGATTTAATCAGTGCACACGGGAATGTACTATACCACCACATTGCAATTATTAGAACATTTCCACTTTCTTAAGAAGATCTTACTCTCAATTATTTGCTAGCAAATAAATGAGTAAACTAATGATAATGCTGAGGTCTTAGTCTTGCTTCCATAATAGATGGCTCAGAAGAGATCCTTTGTAATTCAGTCTCAATACCATATGTCTCTGTTGACATTAAAGTGCTTAGTTCCAAATGAGTTGGCTTCATTCAAGCATCTTAATTCAAGAGTGGATGATTAGATCTTAAGCTAAAAACCTATTAGGATGTAAGCACTTATGTTGCTGAAAGGTATTAAAGGAACAGCATAGTGTGGTTGCAGATAAATCCTCTATATCTAGTACTGATTGGTTAAACCTTGTTTGATCTTCAAACAACATTAAACACTAGCTGAAATGTTCAAAGTTGAATGTTGCATAAGTAAACCTCCAGGATACATTACGTGAAAATAAATTTTGATGGCTTCTTGAGAGATGAGGAAGCTCAGATATGAGAACCTGACACTCTGTGAACAGAAATAACATAAGATATTTTAAAGAGCACACAGACACTTTATCTTTTAGCACTGAAAAGTGTGGTTTTTACTCTAGTCAGTAAAGCATGGCAAGAACAATAAGCAACTCCAAAGAACTTTATTCAGTCATTCCTTGGCATGGTAACTAGCATTTTTAATAATCCTTCAAGCTCTGTATTTTATTTTGGTTTTCATCTGCAGGGCAGTGAAAATTATGTAGCGAATGAAAAAAAAAAAACCCAATCTTTGTGTTAAGTGAAAAGAATTATTGTCTGATTCCTTGCTGAACAAAACTCAAATACTGAAAGTAAAAATTGCTATTTAGGGAGACTGATTTATGGCACAATTTAATTCTGTGTGTGACCCAGGCCACAGTAAATTTATTTTCCAAATGATGTCTTTTGCTTCCAGCCCTGTAAGAGAAATAGGAGAAGAAAATGAATATATGAGTAAACTTGAAATCTTATTTAAACACTATTTTATAAAATATTTAATACAAATAACAAAAATAATAACTGAATCTCAGAAAGAGACCTGTGATTTGTGGGATAGAATTTGGTGACTTTTTTGAATGCTTGTCCTTAGCCATATTTCCAAAAAGGGTTGCAGGATAAGATTAAGTCCTCCATAACAGTCTGGATAACTATGTGAGTGCTCACACTTTGCTAGTAGTCACATTCCCCACAGTAATCCAGTACATGTTTAAAAAACAGATAAGTGTGTGTTATAGCCATCTACAGTGAAATTAAACTGCTTCATTATGGATTACCTTTGCATACATACAGGAATCTTTTAGGAAGCATAACTTAGGGTGAAATATTAAAAAAAAAAGGTATGAAAAGTCTGATTAAAAGTGCAATGACTTGCTTTGGGTTTCTTTTGATGGTGCTCACTTACTGATGGTTCTCTGGCAGTTTCTGTGATTCCGACTTGTCCTCATCCCTTGCTACAAAACTGGCATCCAGGACCTTGGAGAAGATGGTGTGCTTGCCGCTACTATACACGCTGCTGTAATGGAGAAGGGGAAATAGGAGAAATCTTTGCAGGCTTGTAAAAGGACAGGAATTTAGGACATGCCTACATGTGAAAAAGACATCAACATTAAAAACACTTTTAGAAAACAACTCTCACAGTC
This sequence comes from Phaethon aethereus, assembly GCF_964289735.1. Taxonomy (NCBI): domain Eukaryota; kingdom Metazoa; phylum Chordata; class Aves; order Phaethontiformes; family Phaethontidae; genus Phaethon; species Phaethon aethereus. The sequence goes on along the minus strand of NC_138577.1, from coordinate 37,092,126 downwards.
TTCCTGGTGAATGAACAGTGTGCTTGCTTCTTCCCTTCTCTGAAGTTTTCATTTTCTAAGCAGAAGTCAGTAAGGGACCCCTGCTGTAGCTGAAAACAACACGACTTTCATATTTAAGTAAGGCAAGAAGTCAAAGAGGTCTGTGCTGCCACAGGGCTTGAGAACCCATTCTCTAGTCTTCTAACCCCGTTTCTGCCAGGGTGCTCGGCTGCTGCAGGGGAGGGTAACCAGAACAGCTGCCTGTGTCCCTGTCCTTGGCAACGCCACGGTACGCAGACCCCGGCACCGCCCTCGGCGTGTGGTTCTGGAGATGCGGTCCTGGCCCTGCGTGCCGCTGGGCCACCCAGCAAAGAGAGGCCACTGAGGATCCAGCCCGGAAGCCGAAGGCGTTTGTCGCAAGGTAGCCATAGCGTGCAGTGCCGGGTTGAGGCCTCGGCTTGTTTGCGTTGGCTGCAGGAGGAGACAAATGCCAACCCACCATGCCGAAGTCAGGCATCGATGTTTTGGGGCTACTTTGAACAGTCTGAGCGCGTTCACGGCACACAGCACACGTAGGATTTGCAGCCTGTGGCCATGGTGTTCATCCAGCCTTAAGGATTACGCAGCTGTGTGTCACGGACACATGACCTGAGACTCAGACAAGCTGCTCATAGTCAGAGCAAGAAACATTTCAGGCATCTACCCTAGCACTTCGCATCGTTACTGATCGGGTCTTCGACAACAAAAAAAGAAGCTCTTTTTATCCTGTTTTCAGCACCCTTTTGCTCATGTGTTTGCTAGGCCCTGGTACAGGACCGAGGCTAACATGATGCTCCTCAGTGCTGTCACAGCAAAGCCCTGCGTAAATCCGACATCCATCTGTCCCATGTTTGGATACACATGCATGAGTAAGTGAACTCTCTCAAAATCTGCTGCAGTGACAAAGTGAGGCAAATGGATACAATACTGTGAGCGTCCTTCCTTACCGACCGCCCCGTTCTGAGTAATCCCCTGAGTGTGTACTGGTTTACAGGATGAAATAAGCACATGAAATAATTAGGCTAATGGGGAAAGAGAGAGTAATGGGGAGAGGGAAGACTAGAGAGTGAGTAGTAATGCATGAATTCACATTCCCTGAGACCTGGAAAGGGCAGAAGAATTCAGGGCAACTACCCCATGCTCCTTGACAGCAACAGGAGCTGATTTTTGTCAACAAAATTGAACCTTAGGAATTAGCTTGTTTTATAACTTCAGAAAATGTTTCTGTTTCTGCAGGTTTAAGACCAATGCCCCTATGGAAATATGCAGGAATGATAAAGCACTTGCCATCTAAGGGGTAGATATTATCTAACCAAAGGGGAAGATCTGAGAAGTGGGGACATCCTCTCCCTGTTCTCTCTGAAAAAAGCATCCCACCATATTCCAGTTTCTTGAGTGGGAATTCTGCTTGACTTAGGCTTTCAGCTCTAACACCTTACTTAATTATCTGAATTTGCTCATGATGACTCATTGCTCTTCCCTCTTTAGCCGGCCTTCAGTTTTGGTATTTCCTCTCTTCTGCTGTAACATTTTCGCTTTCACTCCCAGAGGGGCCCGTGGCAGAACCAGCAGCTACCCTTTTCTGACGATGTGACCGGCGCTGCAGGCTGCCGTGCCGGCTCCCAGCTCTGCCTCACCCCGCAGGCAGCGCCGGCTCACGCACTGTCAGTGCTGCTGTCAGTCCAGGGTAGCTGGATTGTGTGGCCCTACAAGCTGAAATCCAGCTGCGCCTGTAAATTTAGGTTGGAAGTACCCCCATACAGGGTGCGGGATAGTTTACTTCAGTGCCATCCCGTGGTGCACTGTATCCTACTCCCCTCACAAAAGGCACAAACAGATTTCCTCATGGCTCATGGTGAAAGAAATGTAAAGCAGTTCTGCTTATAATAACAAAAAGATTTATGGGATGGATATACCCTCCAGTCTTGGGGGTGCCATGCACTGATCCTCAGCACTGATGATGCCCTGAAAGTCTGGCAAGCTAAGATTTACAGCCGCTTACGGCTGAAGGCACATAACCCTGTGGCTCCATCCCTTCCACTTGTGGAAACAAGGGGCAAATTACTCCACCAGAAAGGTATTTGGAGGATGATGCTCACCCTCGTTTGGCGGGGAGAGGGGAGATAAGAGTTAAAATGGTCAGCACATCTCAAAGCTTGCGAAGGTTGTCCCTGGAATAGCTCCTGGGATTTGAGAGCGGAAGGCATGACCTCCCAGACTGACAGGAGGGTATGAACTGTGTCAGTTCTGCTCTCATGGGAGTACATCAAGGCTAATGTCCTATCTCCTTAATGCTTTTTTTTGGTGCTTCCAGAAAGTACTCACAATAAATATAGACTGATCAAATACTTGCTTTGTTAATGAATGTGTAGCTGAAAACTGCTATCAAGACATGTTTGGTCTAAGAACAGTAAACGTATCAAAAAGTTATCAGTCCCTAGCTCAGCTTGACTGCTTTGCTCATTATTATCTCCTTGTAGGGGTTTCAGGTATCCTTCGAAGTTTACAAGTCACTGAGCTGAATGTGAGATGTGGTTTACCTCTTTGCAAAAGGGTGTTTTCTGCAGACTTGCCCACCATGCAACAATAAGTGCACAGAAAATGTTGCCCTACAGAAGCTGAAATGAGCACCAAGAACAAGTTAAAATGCAGCATAGTGGCAAGGACCGGCAAATCCTGCATTTTAAAAAGGTATTTCTTCTTTTTCTTCATCAGAAGAGAGAGTATGGTGCTGAACAAACTTCAAAACTGCCTAACAGCCATCCTCCTGGTTATGTGGCTTGCAACAGTTTGGATATGCCTCGTAATCTCCTGGCTGTAGGTGAAAGTGTATTGCTGTGTTACAGAAAAAAAAAAAAAAAGATGAACTTTATGTATGCAAAATCCTTTCCTTGGATACACCTCAACTAATTCACTAACAGCAGAATGTTAAATGGAAAGTTGTGCTTACATGCTGTTTATGGTTAAGAAGAACATGTGTTTGACAGTAACAGAACGTCCTGAGACCTTTCCTATTCTCAGTCTGTTTTTGGAGGCACAGGGAGATTTTTTCTCCCCTCTCAGGACACTAGCACTGCACTCCTGAGGAGAGCTTCCAGATTCAGGAACTAAATTAGGGAGAGATCAGTACTAGTTCATGCTGCACTTCAGGTAAGCCACAATGCTCATTTTGATTACCCCGTTTGACTTCTGTGTTTTACTTTAATAATATGAAAAAAAACTTTAAAGAGCAAGAATAATTTCAGAAAAAAATCCCACCCATAAGCATCTTCAGTTATAGGAATACTATCTGCATGAACATTCAGTGAGATGGAGAATTTTGCAAAAGGGTGAAAGTCACAAAATAAAGGAATAACAGATTACACGTTCACTTGTACCACAAACCGGCAGAAAGAAATGCCAGTGCAGGTTTGGGCTTGCATACCAGAAGCACTGGGTAACAGGGTAGGAAATTACACTTGCTATATAGACTTTGGAAGTTTGCTGTTTGGGAGTAGAGATACATCTACTTACTTTGAATGCTGACCTGAGTGCCCAGCTGGCTGAAGCGTGTACAAAGTGGGGTGAATGCCAGCCAACTACGACTTTCTCTTCATTGACACAGGAGTTTGTGTTGTAGGACCTATTACACAACTATGATTGGATATAAGTAATGATGATAGTATGGGATTTTGTTACTTTGAAGATCTGAGCTGTGTCACTTGCTCCCTTTGTGCTATAAATGTCTATACCTAAATACGCAGGGTTGCAGATGTGGCCATGCTAGCCTTGAGATTTTGCTGCTCCTGTAAGCAGATAGAGTTCTGGCAGAAGAATGCCTGAAGTGTTTCATTCACTTTAGGCCTCTGGCTACCAAAAAGAAACTTGAAAGCAGCAGGCAGGGAAAAGAACAACGGAAAAGAAGAATAAAATCCTTTAGGGCAGGGAGGAATTTATTCATGAATAGAAGTTGCGTGATGTTGGCTAAGGGAAAATACTAGGCATCTGCACAGTACTTCGTCACTGATTATGGGGGTGCACAGAGCAAAAGAAAAGCAACGTAGCATTGATGTATTTGAATTTGAAGAAAAACTGGAATCCCAGGGTGACTTTTGTGGACTAGGAATTTTAGTGTAGGAGATCACACAGAATATGAGTGGTTGCAATACTAATAAAAATAGTATTAACAGAAGAAGAGAAAAAACTACTTGCTGTTGTCAGAGCTGTCTAATGAATTGCTAAAGAGCCTTTCCAGCTCAGGCTTTACTTCTAATGGGCATTAATTGTATTTCCCATCTACACACAGATTAAAGTGAAGTTCAGTGCAGAATCTGCCTGAGAAAGGTACCGTAGCCAAATGGCAAACACAAACCCAACAGAGAAAACCCTGGTTTCTCTATAATCCTGTTATAGTGGAAGTCTAAGCCACCTCAGTGTTCGCTGCCTCTTTGCCAAGGGCAAATGACAGTAAAATGACAGCCCCTTAAGCAGAAAGTGGAATAGGTTCGCCCTTTCCTGGAGCTACGCATGACATTGCCCCACCCTACCTGAACACCCTTCGATGACTTTAGTGTTCATTCTTTACCAGGAGGTGAAAGCTGGACTCAGGTGAAAGCTGCCCCGTGAGGCAGGCGGTGGGGGATTTGCTGGGCGACTCACTCACGCAACACAAAGGGTTCTGCGAGGCTCCTGCAGATGCGCAGGAGGGGAGTGTTCCTTGCAGGTCAGAGAAGGGGAGCACACCCTGTCTTTGGGAAGTTGGGTGGTATACTCATGCTGTACCAGCACCCATACCATACGCAGTCCGTATGGCTGGAATGCCCACATGGAGGTGACGATGCTGAGCGAAAGGCCGTCAGCAATCATTTCAGCAGAGACTGTTTGAATGCCCTGCATGTATGTAGCAATAAAAAACCCTATGCCTTGGAACTGTAAAATCCTGCCTAATCAGAATTGTCCATATACATCGCACCAGGACTTTAGACTGTGCAAATGATGGCACCAGTCCAAAGGGGCAGAGAAGGCCTCCAGATGCTGGCCTGCATGGTTTGCAATACTTAAACGTAACTTCATCTCTCCTCTTCTTCCCTTCATTAAAAATACAATCAGAGAGGATGGGAACTGTAAATACTGGGTAAGTTAACTCTGAATGAAAGCTAACAAGTGGATATACCATCGCATTCACCATCTCCTACAAGGGTGTTGGGTGTTGCTGTCTAGACCATGTCAGAACTCCAGTTGTGCATCATTTCTTCAAAGCAGCTTCTGTGATCTGGGTGATGATTGTGCCTCCTACGAATGCTATGTTTCATTGAATGTCCTTACTATTGCTGCATCAAAAACTCTTTAATATTATATCTTTATATTTTATATTTTTAATAGCAAAGAGCCCTAAGTTGAATTTTGCCAGCCTGTAATAAATTCTGTTTTATTTTTACTGAGACAAATCGTCCCCATCCATGGGGATGGGCTTTCTCATCTGAAGGCAGCCATGAGCAAAACACCAAACACAGAAAATGCCAGTAGAATTCTGTTTCTAATAGTAAAAAACAGCAGTAAAGGAGACTTTTTCACTTGTACAGCCCAAAATGTTTTGCTGTGACAAGCGCCTACTGTACAAATGGCAAAAAACATTTAAAAATGCTTATTCAAGATCCTGCTGCAAACTGGTGACTAGTTAAACTAAGTAGTTTAAAGAGAGTATCAAGACAATTTCAGGCTTTGATCTAGCACCCAAGTCTTTTCTATTATGTGGTCAGAATGGACATCTGAACTGCATGATGATGGTTTCAGTGTGACAGTTACTATTGTCACCCAAAATTAAATAGAGGTATTGTGTCTCTGATCTTTAAGATGAGGAGAAACACATCCTTTCTGTTGGAGGCAGGCATGAAACAGACTGAGAAACCCAGATATGTAGCAAATGTAGGCAGAAGAGAGACCTGGTGAGGGTCTCCTGTTTCTGTGCGGAATTCTTTAGCTAATTGGCTATGGGTGTGGGGATGGCATGCCTGCCTCAGGTTTCTCTATCAGGTGTTACCCTTGCACAGCTAATTCACTACAGAGGCAAAAAGCATAAACTCCATGGCCTGGTGCTGGGGGCACTCAGGCAAAAGGTGGAGGTTAGCCACATTAAATGCTTGCTTATGCTAACAGTAAATGGAGGAGTTCAGGCTAGAGACACTAGGAGAGATTCACCTTACGTTAATTAATAAACTGATAGGTAAAGAATCCCCTTGAGAAATGAGACAAAGAGAGAGAGATGCTATTTGTATATGCTGCAAATGCTCCTTCTTCCAGACCTGCCCATGATCCTGTTGGCTATTGAGAGGGGATGGGGAGCGTCTTCTGGTTATTCTTTTTTCCTTTTGACCAGAGATTCAATCCCGAACAAGAGAAATGTTCTGTCGGAAACCGACAACAGAAAAATTCATTGTTTTGAATGTTTACTGTTTTTAGACAAAAAGGACAAGCAACAAACTATTTAACATTAAAAAAAAAGGGAAGCTGCAAACATTTAGAATGTCTTCTCACTTACATGAGTGAAAGTTTCATAGCTGTTTTCTGAGCTCAAGTAAAGGTAGCAAGGCTGGGCTCAGGGGCAGAGAATAACATGACTGTGCAAATACTGCACAAGGCATACTCATGTGCACTAACCATCTTCTGGGGAAAAATAAGGAAGAGTAATAACATTTTACTAATAGAAATTATTTTTTTTTAAATGAAAACAATGGCAAGATGCATAGAGACTGGGTGGAAAGTAGCACCACTGTAGTACAATCAATGAAATGATCATTTGTTACCCGGTGGTTACTGCTTGTTATATCACCTCAAAGATTTGTGTATTGATCTTAAGCTCCAAAGGTTTATAGATATGATTAATGACATTTATTTATTATAACATGTGTTTTATTCTCCTGTGTATATACGTCTGAAATAAAAACAGTATATCAAGTAACTCCAACAGCACAAAAAATGCATTAGGCTACATTCTAAGCTCTGTACAGCCAAGTAGGAACTAGAATTGCTTTTTTCTTTCTCTGAAACCCAGATCTAAAACAATCCCATGAAAATTTTTAATGGGAATCTAGCAAACCTATTTCACTGCTGCAAAAAACAAGGCACCCCTGTGACTGCTATGGGATGTGACGCTGTATAGTAGAATAATACAGGTTCCAGAGCTTGCAAGGACCCTGCCTCATCACAGCTGCAAGTATTTTATTGATGATTTGTAAGATAAACCACATCTAAAATCTCCTTCATCTCCTGAGTATCATGTTATAAAACACCTCAAGGAGTCCTGCAGTAATTTCAGCTTAATCCCCTTACTTTGAAGGGGAGTGCCATGGACAAAAACCTGTACCTATAATATTTACTAGACTTCTGTCATTAGCGGAAATCTGAATGTTCTGAGGAACTCAGACAAAACTGAAGTGGCTGTTGTTACTTCAGGACAGGAAGCCAGTAATAACAAGATCTGAAATTTAAAAAAACCCAGAGGTTATTTAAGGCCCTAAGTATGGAAGTGAAGTAAATATTCTAAGAGCTCTACTTCCACAGGTCTACAATAAGAAGAAACTTCAGAGAAGTTACTACTGAATCATTTTTGTTCTAGGTCTGTTACACCTGCTCATGCATGCATGATACTGAGCAATGCCATCTTCCAAATGCACTCATGCTCACATGCATGGTAGTGGTAGCTGATGGTACTGTCCTGTTCACTGTTAAGAGCTTTTGAGCTGATTTCAGCCCTTATCTACCACCCTTCTTTCTGAACCAGTTTCCCATGTTTTTCAATCAATATGTTTAAAAAAAATTTTAAAAAAGAGAAATTTGCAGTAATGAAGAACACTTGATACACTGTCCTGATAGTGGCTGTTAAATACTGGTGCCCAATTTCCTTGCCCTGTTTAATCAAGGTCTTTGGAGTACCAGGCAGTATCATAGGACTTAAAGCTTTCACATCTCAAAGCTTTCACCCAGAAGGTGCCATCACTGTCCAAATCTCCAGAGATTTCTGTAGAGTTCAAAGCACTTAGAGGCTGGTGAGGGAAAGGGAAAAAGGCCTTCCTATACTGTGACTTCTTACGGCTGACAACAGAGATGCGACAGCTTTACAGGTAACACTCACGCTGTAATGTACAAGCTGTGCTAGAGGGGATTGGTTTTCCCAGTCCTTTTTCCATGCCAGAAGATTCAGCAGCTTCTTCTGCTGACACCTGCTTTCCAGACAGCTGTGGCATGAGAACTGGAAGACAGGGATGGAGAGGGAAGATAGGAAGAGTCCTTATTTTTCTGTCGTTGCTTATTTACACGGTTATGATTAATTTCTGCTAAGCATAATGGCTTTATGAGGCAACAGCAAACCTCAGCTGAGGGATTAGTTTTACGACAGAGGTGCACCACTCTTGGCCCTGTTTTTTTTTCTTTCAAGCTTGTGACAGCAGTGCAGTCCCTTAACACAGGGCTCAGCCTGGCAGGATTGGAGATCAGGGAAGACGCAGCCTTCCCGCCCTGTGGAAGGGTAACACTGACCCTTGAGCAAAATGCTTTTCTGATCACACCAAGCCATCGAGCAAGGCCATAGGGTGAGGTACAGCAGTCTGAACCACCATTAGAGCACCCTTTTGCTCAACGTGCCCCCAGCAACCATCAGAAAGAGAGCTAGAGATCCCTCCTCCTTCGCTCCTGCAGCTCCAGCGGCAGGGACAGCCTCCTTGCGCTTGCAATTTTCCCCATGATAATCTTTCTTTACATTGCACAGCTTGATTCCTGTTGGAGCTCTTATTTGAGAGAGCTAACAATTCCTCACTGTTGTGCCTATTTGAATGTTGTTTACAGTCTTTTTGTGTCGGAACACCTGACAAAGAGCAGGTGCTTCTCAGCTGTTGCTTCAGTATAATACTAATTGATGGTCTGAGTTGATAGAAGATAAATGCTCACTCCCCTCAGACTTGGTCTGTAGCATTTGGCCATCTCCTTCCACAGCAGATAATGCAAAGTCTGGAAAAGAGTTGTTTTTTTTTTTAATTCTGTGCTTATTTTGGAGGTAAAGAGGAGGATGTCACAGAATCACAGAATCATTAAGGTTGGAAGAGACCTTTAAGATCATCAAGTCCAACTATTAACCCAACATCACCAAGCCCACTAAACCATGTCCTGAAGTGCCATGTCTACATGTCTTTTAAACACCTCCAGTGATGGTGACTCCATCACTTCTCTGGGCAGCCTGTTCTATGCTTGACCACCCTCTCAGTGAAGAAATTTTTCCTAATATCCAATCCAAACCTCCCCTGGTGCAACTTGAGGCCATTTCCTCTCGTCCTATCACTAGTTACTTGGGAGAAGAGAACAACACCCACCTTACCACAACCCCCTTTCAAGTAGTTGTAGAGAGCAATAAGGTCTCCCCTCAGCCTCCTCTTCTCCAGACTGAACAACCCCAGTTCCCTCAGCTGCTCCTCATAAGACTTGTGCTCCAGACCCCTCACCAGCTTCGTTGTCCTTCTCTGGACATGCTTGAGCACCTCAACGTCCTTCATGTAGTGAGGGGCCCAAAACTGAACACAGAATTCAAGGTTCAGACTCACCAATGCCGAGTACAGGTGTACAATCACTTCCCTACTCCTGCTGGCCACACTATTTCTCATACAGGCCAGGACGCTGTCGGCCTTCTTGGCCACCTGGGCACACTGCTGGCTCATATTCAGCCGGCTGTCAAGCAGCACCCCCAGGTCCTTTTCCGCCGGGCAGCTCTCCAGCCATTCCTCCCCAATTCTGTAGCGTTGCATGGGGTTGTTGTGGCCGAAGTGCAGGACCCTGCACTTGGCCTTATTAAAGCTCATAAAACCGAACACAATATTCAAGGTGCAGCCTCACCAGTGCTATGCTGGCATATTTCTCATTGCCTGGGTGGCAGACACCTGAGTGGCAGAGTAACTGCATTGCTGGTCATCACAGGTGATGAGTAAATGTGCCAGCATTTCCCAGCTTCCCAGAGTAAGTGTCTCCACAGAAGCAGCTACTCATCAGCTTTTTTGGTGTTTTGTCAATGACTGCTTGGTGGCCATGGGCTCTGTGTGCCTCCTTGCCAATGGAAACCGCAGCAATAACCCAGCTGCTGCCAAAAACTGGGGGGGATGCAGGGAGTGGGTGAGATGAGAGAAGACAACGCACATGGGGCTAGGGAGGAGTGGGCAGGGGGTGCAGCGGAGAGTGCCCAAATGTGGGTGTGAGGAGGGGGCAGTGGAAGATGTCATCTCCATTGCCAGTGGCACTGATTTTGAAACTCCTCCCCAAACCTGTAGCATTGCATGGGGTTGTTGTGGCCGAAGTGCAGGACCTGGCACTTGGCCTTATTAAACCTCATACAGTTGACCTCTGCCCATCGATCCTGCCTGTCCAGGTCCCTCTGCAGAGCCCTCCTGCCCTCAGCAGGTCCATCCATTGTATGTCCATCAATACAAGCACAGAATGAATCATGCCTGGTTCAACGCAGCAAATGCATTTTCAATTAAGTAAATGTTGTTCTTTTGACTATATCTGTTGCTACAGCACATCGCCAGACTTTCTCCTGTCATGACTTTGCCTTCCCCACCACTGATAAAACAGGGAAAACAATGTTTTCAAAAGATTTGGGAGATAGAAAAAGGGTTATTATAACTCTCCTGAGACCCTGAGACTGTTTTTAGGCAATCCTGATAAGCATGGATTATTAAGAGGAAGGACAAGTAAGTCTGGAAGCGATTTTGAGAAGACAGAAATATGTATGTACTTGTGAGAGTACTTAGGACCAGCCGCTGCTAAAACTCAGTGTAAACTGTAGGTGGCAGCATTTGTATAAAATTTTGAAGAGCACTGGGGGGGGAAGCTGTCACTTTAATCCAGGGTTTTCTGATAGCTTGCCGTGATCGTATAGTGGTTAGTACTCTGCGTTGTGGCCGCAGCAACCTCGGTTCAAATCCGAGTCACGGCAGGGAAAGGTGCATCTTTTAAAGAGATGTAATTACAGATTCCGTACCAAAAATAATCTTTTAGTGATGTCTAAGACTAAGATGAGAAAGCAATTAGAAGCTCTGTAACTTTTACAAGAATGTTTTGCTAAAAGAGCATATGCCACAAGTATTAGTTCAGTAATCCTGTTGCCAAGGATGATTTTTTTTTTTTATTTAAATGTTTACAGATATAGTGATAAATACAGTGGCATAGTGAGCATGTAACTTTTACTTATCACAGCAATTTAAGACCTGGACTGAGCCATGAAGTCTGTTTGGTTTTGATCTGTGCTAGTTTTTCACGCTAATAAAGCAATCAGCCTGAATTGCTTGGAAATATGACAGTGGTAGATACGGAAATCCTGCTTACCTAGGTTTGAACTGCTGCTAGCAGAAGGTCTTTGCTGGTGACAGGCAAGGGGAACCACCACTTGTCAGTGATTTCGGTGATTCCTTTTGTTTTTGTGGTAGGAACAGTGTGTAACATCACTGTCCTGCCTCACTGAGTAATATGAGCTCAGATTCACAGAATGAAAACTTCTAAAATGACCATGTGGATTTTATAAACTAGTTAAAGTAACTAATGTCTCTTTGTGTAATAAATGATAAATTAACAACAAAATTATAGCTGGTACAACTATATTAATGAAAGATCATTACTATGTAGTTTATCAGATAATATATATATAAGATTTAAAAAAAAGGAAACATTGCACCCATTTTAAAAAAAGGGTAGCAAGGAGGACCATGGGAACTACCAACCTGTCAGCCTCACCTCTGTGCCTGGGAAGATCATGGAACAGATCCTCCTAGAACCTATGCTAAGGCACATGGAGGACAGGGAGCTGATTTGAGACAGCCAGCATGGCTTCACCAAGGGCAAGTCCTGCCTGACCACCCTAGTGGCCTTCTAGGATGGAGTGACCTCACTAGTGTCCCTAGTGGACAAGGGAAAAGCTAGGGATGTCATCTATCTGGACTTCTGGAAGACCTTTGACATGGTCCCCCACAACATCCTTCTCTCTAAATTGGAGAGAGATGAATTTGATGGGTGGACTGTTGGGTGGATAAGAAATTGGTTGGAAGGTTGCATCAGAGGGTAGTGGTCAATGGCTCCATGTCCAGATGGAGATCAGTGATGAGTGGTGTCCCTTGGGGGTCTGTATTAGGACCAGTACTGTTTAATGTCTTCATCAATGACACAGACAGCAGGATCGAGTGCACTCTCAGTAAGTTTGCAGATAACACCAAGCCGACTGGGCACAGCATGAGACACGCCTGAGGGACAGGACGCCATCCAGACGGACCTGGACAAACTTAAGGCATGGGCCTGTGTGAACCTCAGGAGGTTCAACAAGGCCAACTGCAGGGTCCTGCACCTGGGTCGGGACAACCCCCGGTATCAATCCAGGCTGGGGGATGAAGGGATTGAGAGCAGCCCTGCCGAGAAGGACTTGGGGGTACTGGTGGATGAGAAGCTGGACATGAGCTGGCAATGTGCGCTCGCAGCCCAAAAGGACAACCATATCCTGGGCTGCACCCAAAGAACCATGGCCAGCAGGTCGAGGGAGGGGATTCTGCCCCTCTGCTCTGCTCTGGTGAGACCCCACCTAGAGTCCTGCGTCCAACTCAGGAGCCCTCAGCACAGGAAAGACATGGACCTGTTGGAGCAGGTCCAGAGGAGGGCCACAAAAATGATCAGAGGGATGGAACACCTCTCCTGTGAGGACAGGCTGAGAGAGTTGGGGTTGTTCAGCCTGGAGAAGGCAAGCCTCCAGGGAGACCTGATTGCAGCCTTCCAGTACTTAAAGGGGACTTCTAAGAAAGATGGGGACAGACTTTTTAGCAAGGTGTGCTGCCATAGGACAAGGGGTAATGTTTTTAAACTAAAAGAGAGTAGATTCAGAATAGATAGAAGGAAGAAATTTTTTATGATGAGGTTGCCCAGAGAGATGGTAGATGCCCCATCCCTGGAAGCTTTCAAGGTCAGGTTGGACGGGGCTCTGAGCAACCTGATCTAGTTGAGGATGTCCCTGCTCACTGCAGGGGGGTTGGGCTAGATGGCCTTTAAAGGTCTCTTCTAACCCAAAGATTCTACGATTCTGTGATTTGCATGCCACTGAACAGAGTTTCTGATAGTTCTTTAATTTCGTAAGTAGTTCATTCAAGACCACATGTTGTTTTTCTCTCACCGTTGCATCTTGATGGGACATCAGTCTTCTGCATAATGGATTACATCTCCACCAGGCTCAGATGGATACAAGTTTCATGCAACAGGCCCAGCTCTTGCAGAGTGGGAATGACAGGTGCCTTTCTCTCTGCAAAGCAGCAGGAACTTTCCGTGCCTTCCTGCCCAGTGAGGAAGTGAAAGAAAACTTTCTTCACACTGCTATCAGGAAAAATCAAAGCCCCGTACACCTGCAAACCTGGGAGGGCACCTCACCTCTGGAGGCTCTAGGCTCAGGTGTCGCAGATTCAGTGTAGTAGGCTAGTGACCCCTGGCATCTTCTCACCTCCCTCAGGTTCACCAGAGTTCCTCCTTTTGTGTTGTTAAAAATAACTTCGGGTATTCCTCTGATTGGCCTCAGACTTCCTGTCTAAATATCACGCAGCCTTTTAGGAGCATATCAGAGCAATTAGCTCTTGAATTCTTGGTCTAATTGATGAGAGAGATGTGGCTGATTTCCCAAAAGAAAGCAATTTAGAAACATGCACTAGCATAAAAGAGAACAAGTTGATCTTTCATACTCTGTCCCTGCTCTCAGAAATGTCATCTGTTGTGTTAGGTTTCTAAACCTCAGAAATACCAAATTAACTCGTAACAGGTGCATATATTCTTTACAGCATCCTAGTGAACGAAGTCCTAGAACAGAAATCCAAAAATTGCAATGCCAGAAATTCAGCTCTGCTCATGCATCTTCCTGAGGCTGCTGAAACTCTCAAGGTTCACCCCTACTTGACCTCAACCCCCCTGGAACTGACTTCTCTATATCCAGTGTTCATCTGTAGCTAAAGTGTAGAAACACTGTATTATCTTATTGCTAGTTATAGTAATATTGATGATTTTTAAGAGTTTTGATAGGACACTAGACAAATTCAAAACATCTTTTTTTTATTTTATAATGGGTTATCCAGAAACAGTGGTCATGCTGTTCACTTTAGTTTACTTAGCATACCAATATCTGTATTGCTAGCTCAATGCTAGCACAATAAACTGAGAGCAAGATTCGTGTAGGCAGATAATCTTTCCTTCTTACCAATTACCCCTGCAGTTATTTGTTCTCCTCACAAGAGAATCAAAATTAAAACCCAGGTTCATTTTGGAATATAAACATGCAAGTGCAGGTGTCTCCCAGCATTCCATCCCCTGAGAAAATATTTGTCAATTTTCCCATCTCATTAGAGAAAAAGAAAACAAAAACTCTAGCACAAAACAGTTTCCAAGGATAACAAGATTGCAGGCTAGGGAACAGAGAGATATAATCCTGGAAATGATTCTGAAGCTTGAATTATACAATGAATTGCCTGTACATTTCTGAAATATGTGGGTCTTCATTTCTAGCAAACATGTCCAGATAACACTTTTCCAGTTGGAAACCATGATCTAATAGTGGTTTGATTGATCTAATAATAATATGTTCAAAATATTAACACAGATACAGGTTTACATATTTCTTGAAGCTCTGAATTTTTTTTGTTTAAGAATGCTTTGAAGGACAGAGAGAAGAGTACACTTCAGCAGCCTTCCCTGCCTTTATGCAGCAAGCAGATCTGGTGGGAAATTAAGAATAGTATTTTTAAAATGAGACAGGAAAAGAGAGTGCATGCGTTTCTCTGCAGCTTTTCTGTGTCCTTTTGTGCCTGCCATTGTTCTCGTGCACGGCCCATTCTGCATAGACATAAAAGCTTTACGACATAGAGGTGGTTATCTCCCCAACATGCCTAATTTACATTTTGTCTCTGAAAAAAATAGGATGCACCCATCAACACTGCTTGAGAAGAGATTTATTTATTGTTATTGTATTTTAACATTAGCTTTTGATTAGGGTCAAAACTGAGAGAGTTTTTAAGCTATGGAGAAAGACACGTAGTTTTTAAGAAAGCAATATTGAACGGAAAGACTTGAAGAACTTTTGAAATATTAATTGAACCTGACATAGATTTCTGTTCTACTTCCTTTGTTTTTCAAGAGTGCTGCAGAGTTGGTTGTATCCTGTCTGATGTTCATATCAGGTGTTGAGCAGGATAGAAAGCAGTGGCTGTTTTGAATCTGCAGTCATCAAATCAAATTAATTCTGTTTTTCATTCTCTTTACAGGAGTGCAGCTCATATTAAAACTTTTATAGGTCCCCTCTGAAATCCTTTCAAAGGGCTCTGGTCAAGAAGACTCTTTGAAAGGAGATCTTCTGTGGTAAAGAGAACTCCTGAAAGCTTAAATAGCTGGTTGTGCTTTAGCAAAGAATGTGAGGAATTCATTTCACAGGTGGGATGATTTTACCTCTGGAAATTCAGCTCTGAGTTTACAGGGTATTATTGTAGGATGGGTAGTAATTGGGGAAAATTTGGCAGACAGGGAGATTCCTGAGCCTGGTGTGTAAACATAACTGCATAAACAATGTCTGATGCTGCAGTTCTGTAGCTTTTCTCACGATTTGTCTTTGGCATTTCTTAAAAGAAAGCATGTCCTGCTCTCTTAAATAAGACTGTGTGGCTTCTTATTTGTAACGCTCCAGCAGTCACTCACGGCACTGGAGAGAGCTGCACTGGAATACGTGTGAAGACTGTGGTCGATTTTTGAAGCTTTCAACTTGTACTGCTTTGGGTTAAGCTTTGGCTCAGGTTTGAATCCTAGTTTTCTGTACTACATTTCAAACTACTGAGCAGGGCCTGGTTTTACTTCTTCATTAAGGGTTGAGCGCAAATCCCCAAACTACCAAACATCCCAAATGATCTAAATAAAGTTTTCTGTGCTTTTTTAAAAATTTTTTTCTCTTTGTTTTTATATCTCTTGAATTCTGAATTCCCAATTTTTTATTCTAAAAACTATACAGATGTGTCCTTTTGATTTGGAATTTCACAAAAGCAAGATCAGCTCTTTGAGTTAGATTCAAACACATCTGATAAATACCTCTTTCACAAAGCTTTGTGAAAGTCAATCATGTGCTTAATGTTTTACAATTTTTTCCTGCACTCTTTTGCAAAGAAAGGTGGTATATGTTTTCTCTGCACCAAATACAACTCAGAAGATGACACTTTGTGATGTTCCTTTTAAAGGAAAATCTTCTTTGTCACAAAGAAACATCCATCCAAAGGAATCCCAAAATACCATGTCTTAAAAATCTTTGAGAAGAGAGCATAGTTTTTGTATTCCATGCTAAAATAGCAAACATCTTCTGTTATAACATGAACTGTAATGTTAACATAATCAGTGTCTCTGTGCTGCTAAACCGGCACCCTATGTGCCTCTTGCACCTGAGAGTTGCGCATGGATCCAACATCATAGCCACCACACCAATTCTGCTAATTTCTTTCTTGCAGATCCCTGCATTCCCAGTTCAGATCTTGTGCTTCCAGTCTCCTGGAATAATCATTCCTTTTTTCTTTTTTTTTTTTTTCATTATCTGATATGAGCAGCAAACCTCTTATTTTACTCTCCAGAATTGTATCACTAATTTGTTTGGGGGTGGCAGGCCTATCTAAACTCTTTTGGAAAATCTGGCATAGTAGGATGTGTTTATTCCAGGACCTGCACTGTTGCTATTATTCACCATGCAGCTGAAAGCAAGAGGGTGCACTGCCCTTTGTACTGGCACAGAGAAGAAAACTTCTTTATGATATAACCATGAAGGCATTTGTATTAAAACCACATGGGGTCAATTAGTGTTTCACTGTTGCACTTGAGAAGGAAAAGTCTGAATCATTTAGCTAAAGCAACTGTAAGAAATCCAGCATATTATGGAAAGTTCTCTTCAAAAACACAATTTGAAGTTTTTTTGTTTAAGAACCGAACTTGACAGAAAAATAATTGCAAAAGAACTCTAGAAGGCCTAATACAAGAAACATTAAGTCTTCCAAAGAGGCAAAAGTGTAAATTCCAGAAAGAGATTTAGGGTTGATCCACCAGCTATTTAACTGCTTTGTTTCATGATATTGTCCTTCCTATTTCGTGTTTGCTGAGAGATGAGTTTAATGGAATTAAATATTCCCTGCTGGTCTTCATAGTTATGTGAGTCCTGCTTTAAAAGTAATTCCTTTTCATCTTAATAGTTTCAAGATAGTCTTGCTTCCTTACTGAGCCCTGGACAGACACCTGGAGAAAGTTTGCCAAGAGCTGGGAAGCCTGTGTCTGGATGCCTGAATAGGGTTTGGCCTCAAAAGGACATACATTGTCTTCAGTAAGGAAAACATTTGAGATGCTGGCTTCAACTGTGAGAAACATACAGCCATTTCCCATAAATGAATATTTGTTGCCTTCTCCTTTTTCATCCCCTGCTTTTTCTTTTGACTTGTAGTCGGGCTGTGTGTTTAGGTATGAAGAAATCATCTGGTCAAAATGAGCAGTTTTTACTTCACTCAGCAAGATATATAGCTGTCTAATGATGAAATTAGAATTGGTCATATGATCTGAAGTTCATGGATACGTTTTTCAGCATCTTCTATTAATAAGAAATTAGTAGTAGAACTGCTCTGCTGCATGGTTCAATCAGTATATAAAGTGCCTGTCTGCAGGCACTTGGGAGTGTTTCTTGAAAATTTCTTTCCTTGTGCCTTCCATCTAACTTCTTTACCTCACCACCCCTTACTGGAAAACCATTGGTCCCTAACACCCCCTCCCCAGTAAAGAGCAACACCCACCGGGCAGCATAGGCGGGACGAGGGAACGGTACTTGGACAGAAAGGGAATCATGTCAGATCATTTTCCCACCTCTTGGCAGAATCCTCCCAGACACACCATCCTCTCCCTACAAAAACGGTGCTGCATTTCCAGCTTTAATCAAATTTCAGATAGAGACATGATGTCTCCCATTTGCTGCTATTGACTACCAGCCTCATAAGTGCATTATTCTTGGAGCAAGACACTAAAAATCTCCACAATAAAGAAATTAATTGCACATAATTTCATGCCTCCTTTGCTGCTCTTTCCTGAAAAATTCTTCCAAAATTTTCTTTTGTGGTGAGTCATACCTGGGGACAGATCGTTGAAAGAAATAAATCTTCACTGGGAGAAAGAAAGGAGATATGCTAAAATACATTAAAAAAACCATTGAAAATGTTGTCCCAGACAACCTTAGTACAACAACATCTGTGTTAACTGCTTGAAATCACAGAAAAGGAGACAAAAAACCTATGGTGCAGAGTGTCAACCACCTTATCATGTAGCAGTGAGCTATATGAACTTTTTTGTGCAGCTACTGATTCCTCTCATCTGTTTTATCTGTGCTTCAGACACTGGAGCCTATTCAGCAGTTACTGCAGAGCGAGGGCTCAGGCAGGTGTCACATCCTCAGCATTGCATCTCCAGCCACAAGCCTCCAAAAGTGAGGACTTAGATGGTCCCTTCTCCCCTGTGCCGTGACTCGGATTTGAACCGAGGTTGCTGCGGCCACAACGCAGAGTACTAACCACTATACGATCACGGCAAGCTACAAAGGACATGTCCAGTGTCTCACTGTTTTCTGTCCCCTCTAGCAGAGCTGGGCAAGCATTGCCACCTAGCACGGACATCTGGGTGCTGTGTGCAGTGCTGGTCCCCCCAGTGCAAGAGATACATGGACAAACTGGAGAGAGTCCACTGAAAGGCCACTAAGATGATGAAAGGCTTGGAGCTTGGAGAGGGTGAGAGAGCTTTTTATGCTCAAGAAGAGCAGGCTCAGGGGGGATCTTACCAATGTGCATAAGTACCTGACGGGAAGGTAAAGAGGATGGAGGCAGGCTCTTTTCTGTTGTATGCAGTGACAAGGCAGAAGGCAATGGGCACAAATTGAGATAAGGGAAATTCCTTTTAAATCTAAGAAAAATTTCTTTACTGTGAGGGTGGTCAAACACTTGACCAGGTTGCCTGGAGAGGTTGTGGAGCCTCCATTTTTGGAGATACTCAATCCCAACTGGTCATGGTCCTGGGCAACCAGCTGTGGCTAACCCTACTTAAGCCACAGTGGGACTAGAGATTTCCAGAGCAGCTGGCCAGCCTCAGTGATCCTGATTCTCAGGAAAGCAAACAAAAAAAACCCCACTCAGACCTGCCAACCAAAATAAAATGTCAGTGCTTGCAAATCATTATTTTTTTTAACATTTCTGTAATGTATATCTGTGCTTAACAGCATAGGCTGTTGAGCAGAGGGAGTTCATGAGTGCCAAAGAACGGGATACTGAAAGCTTGACAACCTTCCCTGTCAACATCCGCAAAGCCTGTGTGAGTGGAGAAGTAAGCAATAGCTAGAGGTTGAGCATCTTAGTTGGTACAAAAACATTTAGGACACCTTTAAGTGTCTTCTCCCATCTTTTCAGAATTGACAAAGGCTTTGTAACATGGATCTTTCTCAGTGCATGTATGTGTTATATTTTTGCTGGGAGTTAGAGGTGCCAAGTCATGGGTATGAATGGTTAAATGTATAGATTAGCAAGATTCCCTGGAATTTTCTAGCTTCTTTTTTTGCCAAGGTGAATGAATATAGATTACACTGTTTCAGCCAAACTCCCCATGATTATGAAAAAAGGAGCTGGTTAAATTTTCTTCTACTAACCACAAATAAATAAAAAGATGTCAGTTTGCCAGTCTATTCAGACTATGCTCTTTCTTCTTTCCTCTTTTTTTTAATAACTCCACCCAATGTGGTTAGTTGTATGTGCTGGCATAATAACAGGAATATCCACAATTGTGCTGCAAATTAATTCCATTTCTAGGAGTTTATCTTGTCCCAGTATTTGCAGTGCCTTGGATTTGATCCAAAGGTCTAAATTATTTTAATAGTGCACAAGGCCACATTTCTGCACTTAAACATGTATGTACAGCTTTTTTTGCATTGATTTGTAAGATTCTATGTGCTAAATGACTTTTACATCTGTAGCACTCATGCACGGTCTCGTGTTGATTAAATGCCTATCTGCTTCATATATAAGGCCTACTAGAAGCCCAGTAATCTATTTCTCTGTAACTTCCACCCTCCTTACTTCTCTTTTATTGAAACCAAACCAGATTATTGTCAGAGAACCCAGTGCAAAGCTACTGATTGCATGATGCTGTGTGTCATTCAGGAAAAAAAGTGATTTTTAAAACATTTTAAACTCCAAAGCATGTTTGCAACTTTAGTAAGTATGTCTCTGCCTCTGATTCAGCTTGTGCATTTGTAACTATTAAACCTGACTAGTTGGTGTCGGTACCAAGAAAAAAACTTGTCGCATTAGACTGTGTCAGCATGTCTGAATACAAAACATGAGCCTCTGGAGATTCTTTGATTTGATAGCATGTCAGTTATGTTTCTTTAATTGACTGTGGTTGCTAAAATGTAGCTAAGAGCTTGATTAATTTGGAAATTGCGAATCTTGTCCTAGTGGTACTGAATACAAGTAGATCTCCTTGCAATAATCCTGGCACACTGTGTTTGAAGTATTTCCCCTATTTAAAAATGATCCAGGAGACGGTGGTTGGGCCTAACTTGGTAGCAGAAGCAGAAGAAATGTAGCTATGCTCACAGATGGTAAGGTTGCCTTATGTTCAAGCAGACAACGTCAACGTCAAGGAAAAGAAGGCTCCAGAATAAGATAAAACCCAGTGGCAAGTGGATTTGAACTAAAAGCATGTCATCTTTTCTGTGTTCAAGGTGATCACTATTTGGGGACAGCAGGACCTCTCAGGCATATAAGCATCCTAACTTACAGTGGCAGAACAGACCTCTGCCCCAAGACATCTAAAAGGCCATTTGTAGTACAATTTTTTGTATTGCAGGAAATGTTAGTGCTACAGTCCAGACTATGCTATTGCTTCCAGTAAAATCCCGTTACCCTGATATCTGTCTTCCCCTTCTGTTACTGCCTTTCTTTCCTTGTGTATTGCGACTTAAATTTTCACTGGCCTGAATTTTGGAAAAAAAGAAGTGAACCTCCTTAAGGTGTGTGTGTTTCAAGGCAAACTCTTTGATAAACTAAGTTCCATTGAAATCATCCTGATGACATGGTACCGTTAACTGAGCCTGAAAAGTCCCTGTGGTTGAACTAAACACTTGCAACACAGTGTTATCTTTGCAACTGTGTTGCAATCTGCAACATAGAAATTGAGCTTCTTATTATACTTATTCTTTTAGTTGTCTGAGTTATTATGTGTGGATAGATTATATGAGATTTCAATGCAGCATACACAATGTCTAGGATATGTATGCAATGTAATATTAAACAGTAAAAATATTTGGTTTTGAAGTGCATTACTGTTTTTTCAATAGAGTTTTAAAAAAACACATCCTTTTTCAAAACCCAAGGTTGATGAAGGACATCTCACTATTTATAATCACTTTTTAAGTTAATTTCTCATCTTATGTTAGTACTGGCTTAATGTAAGAGCTAGTGAATGTTTTTTACTTAGACATGAATTTTCATAGGGTCTAAATGATACATGGTAATGAGCTTGCCTTTAAGTAAACCTGGTTGGCAAATACAGCATACATGAGCCTGAGGAAATCCGTAAAGCATCCTGTGATCCTGTTCAGTTGGAATTCTTCTGGTGCAGAAACTTGCCTCACATCACGCTGAGAAGAAACCAGAGGGGAACAGTGACAGTGGACTGAAAGCTAACAGCTATCCCATCCAGCTATGTTTCAGTCTGGCACACACAACCCAAAACTGGTCTTCATTTATGACCAGTATTTGTTTTACTTTTTATTTTTGAAAGTTGTTCTAGCTCCAAGGCGATTTAGAGGTGATATATCCCTCTGTAATGGGCATGTCAGACCACAACAGACCATTGTTTGGAGACTCCTGGTTTGAAATCCTATACTCATATTTGATGTAGATGCACGGATAGATACAGTCAAGGCCATGTTTAAATGAACAGCAAAGTCCCACTTGCAAAATTCTCAGACTTTCGGGTGCTATAGTGCAGAGGAGCCAAGCAAATGTAGATTGTCCAGACAGTACTGTACTGCATCTCTTCAGAAGAAACTAATGCAATGGTGGAAAAATTTTGTGGGAGCCACATTTAACTTGATTTACAGCTTGTTCTATGGAAAGGATAACTGTGCAAAGGAAATGTTCACACACCTCTTATGCAATGGCTGCTTAATGTTGTATGTAGAGGACTGACAAAAATATTCAGAGCAGCTGTAATAATGAAATACGCATCAGGTCATTCCAATCACATAATCAAACTGTATCTGATCATGTATTTAAATGTCTTTCAAATTAGGAAAAGGGTTTCAAAACCAATTTTTTAAACAACAGATTGTTGATAAAATGAAAAATTAATTAGGAATGCATTAGGATGTCAGAGATTCAGCTTTCACAAAACAAACTCTACATGACACCCAGAACGTTTTTAAATAAAGTTTAGGTTTTGTTTTTGGAAATAAACAGGTCTCCATGACTTGTTGCAATATGAAAATTTCTCTCAACAGAATTATGTAACAAGGAATTAAATGAACTTTCAATCACACATTTGCAGCCAAACGGCTTGTTATCTACACCTTGGACTAGGCAGCATTGTCCCCTTTAGCATCAGCCAGCAACCTCTTTCTCTTGCGTGCATCCCAAGCTCCTCCTGTGCTTCTTCAGCTTGAAAGATGTTGTTAGTATCCTGAAATCTTCATCATAACGACTAGTTGTGCCACTTCCTCTAATACATAATAGTCATTAGCAGCACAGCATAATCCTTCTAGCAACACATTGCTACTATCCCATGCCTAGCAAACACCAGAGGTGCTTAGATCAGAATTGGTACCCCTCTCTGCTGGGGTGTCTGCTTTATTGCCCTGATGGATATTTATGAGAAAGCCACATGATATACGTGTTTGCCTACCATCGCCAGGTCATAGCACCTATGGCTGGAGTAACTGTTCACAAATATTGCTGTTACAGCTCAGCATTTATCTTCAGCTGTCAAGCTGTCCTCATTGCTGTTGCAGGAAAAATGCTACCAATGCCACACACAAGAGGACAAAAATATTTCTATAAGGGAACCCATAGAGGTTCCTTTTTATCTCCTTAAAGACTCCCGTTCTTTCAGCTGCTGCCTGTAGGCCCTGATTTCCAGTGTAAAATCATGTCACAACACAATTAACAAGAGATGAATAAAAGCTAAGACAGTCCATAAACAGTTCAGTTATGTGGACTGTTGTGCAAATTGATCAAATATTTGTATAATTTTGCTGAAACTTGATATGGTACTTCACCTTCCCTAAAGGTGCTTTCAGATTTCTTCTCTGAGCTTTTTTAGGGATATTGCCACTCCTGATACCAATTTTTTTTTTCAGAGAAATGTGACGTTGGTACCACCAGATCTGCTGTTACTCAGAACATCCCTTGCTCAAATCCATGTACATCATCTATACAGGACTACTCTTTCTGTTGTTTGGCTACCAAAAACTCTTTTCTTCTCTTCTGTCTTCAATGTTTCCTTCAGATTTTATAATGTTTTATTGCTGAAAACACCCTCACAAGCATAGGGGATGGTATATTATAAATATATCACAAATTCATTCTGTGTAATGCTGACAACACGAACTTCAGCATTAGCCTAGCAAAATGCTATTACTGCCAGTGAGATAACAGCAGTGTACCAGAGGGCCCATGAGAGCTTAAATACATTTCCTTGTAGATATGGTCCCATTGGCAACTGGCAAGTGTTGACTACACACATGCTAGTGCTTGTCCTGCTTCCGTAATGTTTTTTGGATTGCAATGAGAAGATACCACAATTTTTGTTTTCTTTTTTCATGCACCATCTTGTATCTCTGGGGATAGCTTTTGTGAATTCAGTAGTGACCCTTATATTGGCTGCATTTAGAGCTCCCTAAGCACCAGCTCAACAACCTACAGTATAAACCGCACATAAATGCATTTTCTATTCTGTAATAAAAGCAGTAGATTTTAAAACTTATTCTAATGTCAGTTAATTAATGTTAAAATAAGGGGGTTCAGATGACTGTAGTCATATTTTGTTGTGCTAATTGCCTCTTGAATATGCTATTTGGGGTAAGGAAAGTGCTGCTTAGCAGATGACAAAATGAGAGCCACTGTTAGTAGGAGCCCCTTCAAACTCCGGAGAGTAGCAGAAATTTCTAGTGCTTTCAGTCCTAAAGTAAGAAAGACATTACACTCCGTGATGAGGTCTTCTATTGTATCTACTGAATGCAAAACAACCAACCAAACAAATCCCACACATATATTGTTAAAAAATTCCCCAATCATTTAATATGCTACATGCAGCATCAAAGTGATTAAGATCCCATATTCATAATGCTTTGTTACGTTGCAAAATTGCAGAGTATAAAAACTATCTGGCTTCGATTTGCATGGTAATTAAGATTTACTTGGCAGGAGTTCATAAGGAACAGGCACAATAATGTCAATCTTCTGGCTTCCTTGAGAAATCTAATCCGTGACCCCTCGCTCTGTCTTCAACTGGTCTGAAAAAGATTTTCATACACTGAATACATATTTTTAGAGTACTTTTATAAAAGTACAATTGCTCAAGCAATTGGTTGGTTGATATCTGTGGAATAACAAAACGTTAAGCAATTACCATGTTAAAAATCAGTCCAGGAGCTGGATAATATCATGATCTAAACCTCAGAACTGAATTAAGGGCATTGATTAACACCATCTGATCCCAGAAATTGACTCACACTGTTAAAATCGATGCAGTGGCTATTAAGTGATTGTTTAAACAGCTAACAATTATTTAATAATGATTTCACCAGTTATGTCTCTATTTTGAATATTTGAAGGATTCAGATTTTTCACTGATATGATCTGATTTGTTTCACTGAGAGTCTACCCTTAATAGTACTTTTTTGTCAAAAAATATATACTGGGGCCGAAAGAAAAGTGGCAAGATTTTCTCTGTAAGCGGGAATGCTGTTTACCAAACCTTTCCTCACCGTGTTGCTCAGTATCTTCCCCTTTTTGATGTACATGAGAATCATCATAAACATGTGATGGGGGGCGAGTTTTTGTAAGGTTTGGGCCTGTAAAGTCATTGCAGTTTCACACGCTGTTCTGTTTGTAATTGCACTAGGTTTACTGCTGCCACCTCCCATCTGTTAATCACTGCTACATTCACCAGAAGTTATAACCAGTTCACATCTGCCAGCATAACCAGCCATGAGTTCACCTTCTAAGGGGGCTCTCAGTTTGATATATCTTCCCTAAAAAACTTTCATGGTAGGAAAGACTGATTATGAGCGAGATACAAAAACTTGGTTTTGGAGGACGGTGACAGGGAACAATAATATTAAGCTAGCTCAGTAGTGCCAGAACATCATGGTTGATACCTCACCTGGCTGTAATATGAAAGGGAGTGGGAAAATTGGCTGTAGGCTTGCATCAGCTGACCACAGTAGGCATGTCATTCAAGCTATATGTAATTAGGTTTTCCATCTGTAAAAAGTCTCTCAAACATACTGTGAGAATTTCATTTGTTAATGTTGGCAAATCTCTGTTTCTCAGATATGATATTGTCTGTTATCTAGATATTAATTATTATGATATTATGGTAGGATTATGGTTATATATGATCATGAATATTATGATATTATGATGTCAAGATATTAATTAGATTATATAAATGATACATCAGTGCCATTTCAAAATCAGATATATTCCTAAGCATAATTTAAGAACTCCTTTTATGAAGCATTAGTAGCAATTACAGTGACAGGATCCCAATATTTATGCAATCAAGTAATTATCAAACAAATTATTACATGAGCTGTCTGAAACGAATATAACCTGAAAAGGTTCAAGTCACCCTGAGGCAATTAATGTCTTCTTCTGCAATAACCAGAACCATGGAATGGCTATCAAACATGACCTTATCTTCCATTCATTTTGCAGTTCACTATCAGTGTCCTCAGTCTACAGCGCATTCATTGCTGTGGTATTTTGTGAGGAGGGCAAAGCACTGAGAGCGCAGAAATCTGACTTCTGTTCTCTGTTCTCTCCCAGTCCTGTCTCTCCTAATCTCCCATCTAACTATAAGTCCTTATTTTTCATGGCTGATAGAAAAATGCTTTGCAAATCATGGATGAAACACATGAAAGAAGGCCACCCACAACACGTGGCTAATTTTAACAACAGTACATATAACACTGTCCTAAATGTGGCTCCAACTCAAACGCCTAACCGCAGTCTTAACAATGATAATTGGTTGGAAGGATTTAAAGCCTTCATAAGTATTAACGAACACAGTTTCACAGTTTTTCTGAGATGTTTAATAAGTTGAAGCAGAAAGAGGTAACTGCCATGCTTGTCATGACATAAATTTTTACGATGACTCAAATGACAGAATTGGTCCTGATTTTAGACCTCACTTTGACTAGAAGTGTAGCACGGTGACATTATTATTACTGTCAAACACAGAGCATGGGGCTTTTTTCTGTATTACTAGATTACGCAAATGTGCTTACACTCAGTTATGCTGCATGAAAACTGTTCCAAATTATTTATCTGTTAAGAATCAATACCTTGTTTCATGTAATTTTTACTTACTATGTCTAGTTAGGCAATGTTTTTTTTCCCAAAAATCTTAAACAACTTAATATTTAACTGAGCATTTTCACTGGGTAAAACAAGGTCCCTCTGCTGGATCTGCAGAAAAGAGTATGGATCTGCCTAGGTCCTGTGGATGAAGGTTTGGCATTGATCGGGGCTCTGCCATTCGTTTTAGAAAAGTGGATTTTCTTTTTGATCTTGCTTGTTAAAAGCACCACTTTTAAGGGTGTCACTTTTAAGGGACAGGAGTCAAAGCTTTATCTATAAGGAGTGTTGAACCATTGGGAAAGACTACTGGCTCCAAAGGACAAAGAGGCCTTTCCTGGGACTAGTGTTTTTCACTGGTCATTAGAAAGCCATGCCTTTCTGTGAAAATAAACTAATATTTTGACTAATAAAAGAAACTATGTTATGCCTTTTCCAATGCTGAGGAGCTTAATTCACTGCCTGCTGTACCTCACATCTGTCTTTCCCATGACAGCTGAAAAATTGCTCAGCTCTCTCTTTCAAAAGCGTGGGACCAGTTTAAAAATCATGAGATTTGATAGGAAACCATTAAGACACCAAGAGAGCACATTTTTGAAGGGGCTATGCAGAAGGAGAGAACAAGATAACCATTTTTTGAAGTTCTCTTTTCTTAATGAAAACTGAGATTCGATCATCATAATTTTATTTGCATATTATTTATTAATTGTAATTATATTATTATAATTATTATTTCATCCTCCATCTCCAACAGTTGCTTAAGGAAAAGCACCAAACATCACAAAAATCAGAATTAAACGGCCACACACAACACCACCACAATTCATGAAGTCTGCATCAAAGTCCTCATTTTTCAAAGTTTGGTACGAAACAAAACTCAACTATGACAAAACGTGCCCTTACTAAATACTCTTTGGCCTTTTGATCATTGCTGTCCTTGGACTCAGCATATGCTAACCGCTGTGTACAAACCAAGGAGCTTCTAAGATGTGTGACATGTTTCTGTTCCAAGTTGCAAAGTTTCATAGATGCTTGTAACATTCTGTCCTTACCAGAAACTGTGACCAATTAAGCCTAGAAAGCTCTCTTGGCTAGATCAGCTTGTCTCCAAAACAGACAGAAAGCATGTTCCATATTAAACTGTATTATTTTGCACGTCTAATTTAAGACCCTTTGGGAACTGGTTTTCATCAATCCCACTGCATCTTGCTCCTCTTCCCTGCCTCTTGTAACAGGCTAATACCCAATAGTTACATATCTAGATCTTTTGGGGTTTTATTCATGTGATTTACATTTTGATATGTATATGCTGAAGAAGTAACAAAACTGAAAGTGAAGAAGGACCAGAACTATCTTTCCACACAACTGTGGAAACTCTTTGCTTTGTTACGTGGCTATAGGAGGATTGTGTGCTTCAGCATAGCTACGTGTTGAGATCTGCTTGTTACCTTCTGCTTCATCATATCTAAATGTACACTGATAATTACTGTAGAAAAGGGCTATTCTTTAACAGGATGGGATTAATAGACTATGCTGCAATTTCCTACGGGAAAAAGCTGCTCAGAATCACAGAATCACAGGGTGGTTGACCTCTGGAGGTCATCTGGTCCAACCTCCTTCTCAAGCAGGACCACCTACAGAAGGTTCCCCAGGAACATGTCCGGACAGCTTTTGAATATCTTCAGAGATGGAGACTCCACAACCTTCCTGGGCAACCTGTGCCAGTGCTCGGTCACCCTCACAGTGAAAAGGTGAAAATTTTCTAATGCTCAGAGGGAACATCCTGTGTTTCAGTTTGCGCTCACTGCCTCCTGTCCTGTCACTGGGCACCATTGGAAAGAGCCTGGCAGCATCTTCTTTACACCCTCCTTTCAAGTATTTATATACCTTGATAAGATCCTCACTGAGCCTCCTCCTGCATGGACGAGACTGGACTGGCCACTGCTTCCTTCTTCGTGCTCTATCTCTGCTCTGGTTAACGGGAAACTATCCCTAGATGTGTTTGCTCATGCAGAGAGAGAGCACAACTCATCTATGAACAGGACATGCCTTTTAATGAGTCAGAGCAGCAACACTATAGACATGATGAAGCCAGATATTTCCACTGTGTTTTTTGGGGAAATGTTTTCACTGACAGAATTAGATGGGGGAAGTCCTAGTAAAAACACTGCCATGTCTGCTGCTGGAGTTTTTTTGTGGTGTCCACATGGCAACCTGCCAGCAGAATTAGGTAGACCAGAGCTAGCTTTTTTACCTTTAAAGCAACTCTTACTGCCACCACTGACAAGGCACTAGAGTTAATGTAGGAGACCTCCCAGAAGAGCTTGGGGTTAGCATAGCTGCAGTAAAGGATGGTAAGGTCATCATCTGTTGGAAGTAAGCACTTGTTCTCATGTTTAGTGAGATGATTCCTTTATCAGATCTAGCATTAGCATGCTATGACCAGCCTTTCTTTCAACCGATTGACAATTCTAACACAAAAAGCAGACTCAAACGAAGGAATAACATTTTAGAGAAACAAAGAAAGTAACAAATTTCAGCTTGGATTCAGTTCCCTAAGACTCTAGAAGCTATAAAAGTTTGCTTTTTATTTACCATCAAAAGATTCATAATCAAAAAATTTGCAAGCAAAATATTGCTTTAAACACTTCTAGCCCCACACTGACTCCTGCACAATGTCGCAAGTATCGACCAGCAGATTTCATACTGCTGACTGCTACCTTATAAGCCTGGCAGTCCAGAAAGTTTTCTACCTACTATATATTTCATTTATACTGTTGTCTGTATCTCACCAATTTGGCTATAAGTATACTTATACTGCTCTGAAGGTCTCACTAAGCTGAGGTAAACAGTATCCACTGCTCTCCTCTTGTCTATATGGGATGTTATAGAAGGCAATCCAGTTGGTCAGGTAGGATTTGTGCTTGCTAAATCCATCCTCCCAATCACTGTGTTCTCCTTCAGTCATCTGGACATGGTTTCCAGGAGGATTCGCTTCCTAACCTTGCCATGGACTGAGTGAAGGCTGACCAGCCTGACATTCCCTAGATCCACCTTGTTGCCCTTTTTGAACAAGTCTGTGCTTCACTTACCTTTTTGAAGTCATTGGCAACCTCTCTGAAACACCATGACACTTTGCAGATGGTACAGTGTCTCACAGGGACATCACCCAGCACCCACAACATCCTGAGGTACATTCTGTCTGGTCCCATAGAATTGTATGTGTCCAACCTGCTTAAGTACTCTTCAACTCAATACTCCTCTACCCCGGGTAATGCTTCATTCTCCAAGGCCTTGATAGTACGCTTAGGGACCTAGGAGGACTGAAGACAAACACAACCAGGAAAAATCAAGGCAAAGGAGTTACTGAATGTCTTAGCCTTTTCCATAGAAGACCTTATCGCTGCTTTCCACATCCCTTGATAATTTCAACTGCTGCTAAGTTTGGGTTTTCCTAACTCTATCCTTTTCTGTATCTCAAAAAGTTCCTAGACCTTTGGCCTGTATTGCATAACTCCTAACAAAAAGACCAGTATGTTATTCCTAATACTGGTTTTGGCTGATCCATTCTTCCTTTCACGCTGGTAACACACAAAGATGAAACAAACTATTCAGTTCCAGGGTCCAGGGCTACTGCTCAATGTCTCTCAATCCATCCTACACTGCACCTCACATTGACTGCACTTGTCTGCTCAACCAGAACTTACATAATAAAACTTCATATTTCTGTGCCCCGAAGAAACATAATTTGACAGAATTCAGAGAAACTGTGCAACAATAAACATGACTAATATGCCCTCAATTTTATCTTCTGTGTTACGCAGCTGAGCAAGAGCCATTCTTGCAATGTTGCTTCACCAGCAGCAACACCAAGTCTCTACAACCCTACTGAAAAATCATTTATAATTCACAGTTTCAGCTGTAGGTGGCACTGCTTGATACTATGCCTGTTTTTTACCTTTTCTGCATTCAGATTTCGTTTGTAGATAGTATGGACAGCCTCTAATCTTTTCACAACTCATGCCTGTGACAGGCAGCTGAGAATATTTTCCTGAGAATATAATGAAACGACACATGCGCAGAGGATTTTTCAAAGTTATGGGAAGTCCTTGTTGAAACATACTAGGCCTGTTAGGTGAATATATTTTACTATATTTTTCCATCAAATTCTGATGTAGAAAATTCAGTGGATCCCTTTCAACGAGCAAATACGACACATGGAGAAATAACTGTAGTATGCCAACTAAGGCACACACAGCAGGAATCCAGAAATCCTACAGTTGCTTGAAATCCACCTCCTGCTCTAGTGTCATATATTTTCCAGTGGAAACATGCACATTGTCTTCATTTTTGGAGCTTCAGGGATAGTGTCCTCTTTGACTTTTTTAAGCCCTTTTAACTTTTGTTTCTGCTGTACATAAAGTAAAAGACTGGCAGTAGTTTTGCTATTGTCAGCTCAGAACAGAAGCGGTCTGCAACTTATAGGTCTTTATGTCCTTACCCAGATGTTCGTGCCTGATCTTGATGTAAAGCTATACCTTACACACTTGTCAGTAAAGGGGAGGGGGTGTTTTTTAACTTTTAATACTGGAGAAGTAGAACATTTAGAAATCTGCTGCGCACATTACTACCACTTTTCTATGTGCTCAGTCAAAAAAAGCATAGATGAGGAACATTTAGGACAAGCTTTTCAATGAAGCCTATTTTCTCTCAACATACTGAATACCATAAATGCTGGATCTGGAAACTATTACAACATTTTTAGAAGCTGAAAAGTAATCATAATGAGATCTTGCAAACAATGAACTCTATTCTCCCTCTGACATACAGAAGGATTTACGGACATATTATTGCCTGTGCATTCAAAGAAAAATCCCTTGTGCATCAGCACAATAGGACGCAAATATCTACTGAGTTCTTCCACAATTACAGTGCTAGTTTCACCCATTTATGGGGTTTTTTGCTATTATTCTAACAGTAGATGGCAACATTTAGTTGAAACTTGGCAAACCTTTATGAGCCTTACAGAACCACTTCATTTCTGATTTTACTCATGAGACTTAGAGATACAGAAAAATAACATATAACAGCATATACTTAGAAACTGTAAATTAAGTAAATTATTTAATTATCTATATAAATTAATGTAGCAATAACCTTATTTTCTTACAAATTCCAGCTTGTTCAGGATAATTTTTGACTGAAAGCCAGCTGTGCTCTGACAGTTTGTCTGGCGATTTGGAAAAATGTCAATGTCCTAAGGGTTAAGCTTTCCTTAAAATTCATAACTGGAGAAAAGCAGCAGGTTAATTTCTTAAAGGATTATTGATAAAGCTTTTCCTGAACTGCACAGCTTGGATTCAGATCTGAACTGCCAGCATTTCAGGACATTTGGATCAAGATTTTCAGTGTAGGCATTTAAAATTCTCCAACTTTTACCATATTGGTTCCCCCTGATTGGTGCTCAGTGAATATTCCCCTTTAATGCTGAAGTTAATGAGAATTCTGCTGTTGACTTGATGGAAACAGGAACATCCCCTGTAACATTAGAGGACAGAACTGCTCTCAGTTATTAAGATCACAGTAAAATTGAAATCTCTTAACACTTCAGAGCTTGTCTTGTGACAGATGTCCGCATGCCGCAGGTGCAGGCTCAGGCATAAGGTGAAGCAGTATGTCTCCACTCACCCAAGATGGACAAGTATCCACATCCTGGGCTTTATTCGAGCCTTTGGATACACACTGAGTGTACTTGTGTAATGTCTGGCCTTGGCAGAGGAGGCCAAGGGTTTAAGAGAGGAAATGCCAGCTGCTTGGAGCTCTCTAGATATACTAGTCAAAGTAAGGCTATGTGTATATTTAATTAGAACAGGCAGCACTGCCTAAACTAAAGACTTCCCTCGTAGATCTGCTCAAGCAAAATATTTTCTTCAAGTTTTAATTCTTTTAAATATTAAGTTTGTGTAACATACACCTCTGTGTGTGTGATTCCTTGTCTGGATCTGCCTTGAAATCTTGGGCTTCAGCTTCTCAACAACAACAAGAAAGATCATATCGTCAAGGAACATTCACAAAATTTTTCTGTTCAAATTACAGTGAAAGTAAAAAGCAGATCAGCAGGTATTTTAGCATGCATGGATTTGCGAACCCCTCTGACCAGGGCACGGTATTCTCCATGGATAGTGCATCAATCATGCAGAGAGACTAGGGCTTTTAGAAGCACAGCCTGGGCCTTGTGCTGTTGCACAGACAAGTACAGAAAGAATGTCATTTGAGAGGGAGAGTGGGAGCTGAGTGAAGAGAGGGGGCCCTTGTACGGGGAAGAGAGAAGAAAAGAGAAAGGAAGAAGGCCCAGACGCTGGAAAGCAAGACGCCTTTTAAGCTGCCAAGGGTTTAACAAAAGCAATCATGAGGTTATCCAAGAGGGAGTGAACTTCTTATCATAAATACACAGATGATTTCATGGGCATGCTCTGGATCTCACCACACTTCTGTGTGTATCCTATTGAGTGGTGTTTGGTCTCTGACTTTTTCTTGCAGAAGGATCTCTCCTGCAGAACTTCACCAGAGGCTGCACTTTCCACAGGGCATTTATGTGGATGTGGAAGAGTTCAGCAAATGTCCTGTTTATCTATAGCTACTGCATTTTTTTCCCGATAATGGAATGAAAGGCAGAGTGTTAAGAAATGGAGTATTCTGGAATTGTAAAATCTAGTAAATATAGGGCAGCCTCTGTATTCTTTAGATACATGGAGATTAAGTTATCTCTATAGAGGTGTTTAATCAGAGGAAGACAGAAGCATCTAGAGATAGAGGTAAATGGATTAGGATTAAATAACTGAGGTTGCCCTCTGTGCCTCGATTGTGACTTCAGAATTCCTTTGATTCATCTCCCTGCAAGGAAATCTAGTGCAGCTGCTTGAAAAACCTCTGACTGTGGAGTGAGTGAGAATAGGAAGCTGATAAAACTTTGTCTGGCTGCTAGGACCCGTTTTGAATCAAGAGCAGAATGTCCCACCACAAAAGACACAGGGACTTAAAAGCTGAAAAGCAAGACAAATTGGGAGATTCAGGGTTACTCATCTTATGAAACAAGTTGCATTACACTTACAAAATGTTATGCCAATGTAGGTTTCTATTTACAAAATAAAGCAGTCTGTAGGTGATTGAATGATTCTGGAAGGAATTAGTCAGGAAGGACAGGCACCCATTTTCAGTAATCACTCCTAAAACAACAAAGCATTGAGGCAGTAATTGCCTAGTGGCAGTGTGTGCCATTTGACAATGCTGAAGGACACAAACATAGCCAACCCAAGAGGTTAAATGGGGGGGGCGCGGGGGGGGGGGATGTTGAAGAATAACTCCTCACATACTGCAGCCTGAAAACAACATGGGTAAAAGAGGGCCTCTGATTTGGTGCTGTCTTTTCTGGAATGTATAGTGCAACTGGATCTAAATTTTGGGAGAGTGCCCAGTTTCAGATGTCTAAAGCCTCCGTTGAAAGCAGTGGAGACTATACACTGCCGGAGTTTTATGTACGCAACTGCAGACTGATTGCCTAATGGCAGTGGTGGGCTTTGATCATGAGTGACTGGAGCGAGAAGTCTCAGTAGGTGCCCTTTTCCTCTTTTTTCCCTTTACTCTTCCAACTCTTAATTCTACTGTTTTTTCCATGTTTCCCCCCTGTATTTACTACAAGCCTTTCACTAATACCTGAGTTATAAAAGTTCCTCTCCACACATATTTCTTTTCTTCAGTGGCTTGCTAGTTGAGGACTGTGCAAGAGGAGTTAACTGAAGGAGGTGCAAGGGTATGCAATTGCTCTACCACTTTGTATATTTTGGGCTTTATGGGTGAGAGAAACAGATGAAGATAATTTCCTCTCATTCTCTGTTTCTTATTAGCAAATGGTGAAGAATTCTTAGGTACAGAACATCCAAGCAGGATCATCATCTGTATGCAAGGGAAAATTCCTTACAGTTTGGTCAATGTGTAAGACAGAGTCGTATAAAAGATGTAATAAGCTGCTGCTTCTCGCAATTAGAGGTTTTGTTCTGATGGCAAATTAAAACTTAAGTCCAGTAGAATTAGGTGAGAAATCTTGCAGATTCCCAGATAGCCATACATTGTGATCCCACTTGGCAGCAAATGGGATTCAGAAAATTGCTTTTATTGGCCACACTTTCCATTTTATATATACTACTGGAATTGTGTGAAATGACAGCAAACTGCCATGAATATATCCTTAGTCTATATTTATTGTTCACCTCCTTCCCTTAAAGAAAAGAAGGGTGATGCATCAATTTTTATACCTTTTTACTGAAAAAAGTGTAGCACCCTTAATACTTACATACCTAACAGATGGGATGAAATGACAAAGAAATGCCTGACAGTATTAGGCTCTGTTTTTTAGTGAAAAATCTTGCACCGTCAAAAAATGAAAACAATTTTTTAAATTGTTCTGCCCTAAAATCAGCCTGTTCATTTTCCTTTATAACTGCAGTTATGGGGAATCATCTCAGAAGCTTCCAACTCTGCTACAAAGACAGATGTTTGAACGATGCCCTCCTGCTCAGTATCAGCTGTTCAGCTTGCTGCAGAAATAAAGGACCAGTTACCTCCTAATTCTGGCTGCCTTTTCAGGAATGATACAGGGATATTTTTTTAATAACAAAGGTACCTTCTTTGTTCTGGGGGTCAGCTAGAAAGCCTCTGGAAAGTGCATATTCGGATCACCGTCAGTAGAACACACTGGGGCTCCTTGCTCTTAAACTTTACTTACAGGCCACTTATATAAGCCATATAATTTTTTATGAAGGTATGGTGGAGCTCATCACCCTGAGTCCTCCATGAATTCTGCACCTCTTCCTTTCAGGCATGAGGGATTCACTTATTTGATTAGCAGCAGCAGACCAGGCCACTTGAGAAAGAAGGTAGGTAGCCTCACAGTCTGTTCTGCTGTGAGCACCGAGTGAGGTAGTGAACCTGATTTGGTGTTCAAAGATAAACAGTGTTGAAGGTTACACCATCACATCGTTTTACTCAGAAGCCAATGTCCTTGGGTGTGGATGTGAAGAGGATCTAAAGAAATGAAACAGAGAACCCCCAGACCAGGTGAGGATATAGTCTCAGGGCTCTCGTGATTTTCTCCAAATAGGCTTCCCAAGGAGGTCCCCTGAACATAAAAGCAAGCTACATTGCTGGTTTTCTTTCCTTTGGTCCCTGGGTTACCATTGTAGGAAAGGTTCTTCTCCTTCAGAATCTAAAGGCTTTCTTGAGAGGTGAACCACAAAGCAAAAAAATAAAAATTAAACTCGACTTTGCATATTAGGGCCTTGACTGGGGAAGGGATCAGGAGAACATTCCCTATAAATGAACTCCCAGTTTAACAAAATCATAAAAGCCCCATAAAAGATTAAGTATAGAAAATAATGACAGTCCAAAAATATGGTAACAAAACACAGTAAATCATTCCTGGAGGGAACCTGTTTCATTTTCATGAATTAGGATGACCTCTGCATACTTCACCAAAGTTCTTATTTTACCACTCCTGAGCTCATAAAAGAGGGTATATTTCATCCCAGGGGTAATGTTAAGATACTGTGAGTTAAGCCCAGAAATATGCGCTGCACATCCTCCCCCACACCCCCACACCCCCCTCCACCCCTTACCAGACTGGGTGGAGCCTTATGCATAGGACTAAGACCTAGTAACCCTTTCAAAACCTTCTTCCTCCCATGGCCCTCCCTGCTGCTATGCTCTGGTCTGAGGAATTTGTCCCTGTGAAGAGGTGACAGCCTATGTAGCAGCTGGGCTTGCTGGAGTCTCTGGCAGAGATCTTCACTCACACTCAATATTGCCTCTTAGGTATCCAGCAGTCACCAGTGGACTAGAGGCACCGTTCCTGATGCGTGGGTCACGAAGGGAAGGAAATTAACATAAAAAATGTAAGGCATACCTGTGGCTGTAAGCAGCCCTAGGAGGACTACTCTAACATGGGGTGGCCTCCAGAAATCTGATAAATTACACCAAAATCTAATTTGGCTTTTTTAACAGCAGGCACCCTAAGAGCCACCTTTGCCCCACCTGTCATTTCAAAACATGCCATATGTACCCTTCAGTACCCAGAGGTGCAGGACAAATTCCCAGACAGCTATTGTCCGGAAATGTTAGCAATGATTTATTCAAATGGCAAGGAAAAATGTCAACTCCCTCTCCTCTCCGCATCACCATTACAGCTGTGC
This sequence comes from Phaethon aethereus, assembly GCF_964289735.1. Classification (NCBI taxonomy): domain Eukaryota; kingdom Metazoa; phylum Chordata; class Aves; order Phaethontiformes; family Phaethontidae; genus Phaethon; species Phaethon aethereus. Next base: position 37,055,207 of record NC_138577.1, on the reverse strand, counting down.
TTGATCTCTACCACTGCTCTCCTCAACCTTCCTTTCAAGACAGAATAAATCTAGGTGCTTCATCCTTCCTTGCTAGGTCTCATTTTCTCTTATTCCTGAAGGTGTCTCTTTATTTTGCTCGTATATACATCAGACAAGGACTTTGTTTAGACATCAGTCTAAATTTCTGCTATTCTGTCATGAGTGGAGAACCGTATTTTGTATAATGACTATGGTAGGAGCTGATGCTCTCCATTTTGGTGGGTTGCACAGCTCTGCCAACCTCACCTGCCTAAGGCAAAGTGGAGATCAGGAGTTAAACCCTCTGCCCCTCGTGGAGGTAATGGCACCCTAGTGTTAGCTTCTCTATCTCATAAAATGGGATGGCAATCTGGCAACCTGGCTGCCTTTGAAGATTTGGTGACAGAAGTAGTCATGACTTACAAACAGCCAATTGATGTTACATTTGAGCTGGTAAAGAAGTTGGGGTGGGGTGGAGTAAAAAATCCTTGGCAAAGTATCTCTTCACAATGAGATGGCATTCAGAGCACCTGGCACAAAGTTTAGACTGCAAGAAACTTACAGTTCTCTGGAAGAGCTGTGCACAAGCATCTCTGCAGGCATCGAGCTTGCAGGTAACCCTGCCAGGATGATTCCGTAGAATGTTATTTTTCAGTTTGCTTAATGAAGAAGCATGTGGTGATACCAGTAACAGCTTTAAGCACTTGCCACACCTCAGTAAATTAAGAACTATGGCAAATTCTGCAGCCTTAATACAGATTTGTGCCCAAGAGCATGACTATGCAGTACTTCAGAGACCTGAAGTGGGACAAGACTTTAATTATTTTGAGCAGGGTACGTAAACTTAGCAATTTTTACCTTTGCTTCCCTTCCATAAGGTGAGGCTAATGGTCCCTTCACCTCCAAGGAGTTGTGTGTGCAAGTAAACGGAGCCACGTTCGCTATGCCCTGGTGCACGGTGATGAGAACGTGGATGTGCCCTGCGGAAGCACATGGGCCGAGGACAGGTCCCTCGGGGCCTGGTCAGGCGAGCCAGCGTTTGAGGGACGGCACAGGGTGATGCGGGGCCAGCTGGTTGTCGCCATTGACCCATGTGTGGGGCTGGCCGGAGAGGCAGATGGCTGCCCTGGGCCTCCCCCAGCGATGGAGAGGGCCTCCTGGCCCTAGAGGAGAGCTGGGTGGGCACCGGAGGGCGAAGTGGGGCTGGCGGGGCAGAACCCAGACGTGCCCCCAGGTCAGCGCCGGGCCGCGGGGAGCTGCTGTGGCTGGGGGGGGCGCGGGGAGGGGGGAGCCCGGGCCCCACAGCCAGGAGGCAAGATTGGAGGGCGGACAGGCAGGGCGGGCCCCACGGGTCCCGCATCCCGGAGCCCAGGCCCACACCGCGAGCGGGCGGGGCCGGGGCGGCGGCGGCGCGCGGGCGGCGCTAGGGGGCGCGCGGGGCCCGCCCTCCGCTGCGCGGCCGCGCATCTGCCGCGCCCGCAGCTTCTGCGCCGTCCCGGCGGCGGCGGCGGCTGGCGGGGCCCGGGCTGGCGCGGCGGCGGCGGCGGCTGGGCGTGCGGCGCGCTGCGCGGCCGCTGAGCCCGCCCGTGGCGGCCGGAGGTGTCGCCGGTGGCCCCGAGGAAGCCGCCCCTTGTCCCACGGGCGGGAGCGCTCCTCACCGCGGCCCCGGGGCGCGGAGAGACCAAATTAGGTAACTTTTTCCTCCCGAGGGGGTAAAAACCTCGGGCGTCCTAAAAATAATCTCCGCCGGGGTCACAGCGGGGCGGGGGAAGGCGGCAGCCAGGTTTTTGGGGTGGGGGCGAGGCGGAGGGACCGCCGCCCGCCTGCCGCCGGCCCGGCTGACACACCGCTGCCGCTCTCCCACCGGCTCCCTCGCGGAGCTTTTAAATCCGTCTGCGTTGTAGAATAAACGAGTAAAAGCCACGAAACGGTCGGTAAAGGGCAGGGGAGGCTGCGCCGCTGCCCCTCCAGGATCGCCCGCGGACGGGCGGGCGGGGGCGGCAGGCAGGTGCGGGGGCTGCCGGGCGGCCCCGGCTCGCGGTCACCGCAGGAACCCCGCCGGCCGCAGGCTGCGGAGGGCTGTCGGAAAGGTCTCTCGAAGTGCGGCGGGCGTTTGCGAGCTTCTTGCCCGATATTCGGTCTCGTTACGGAGGCGTTATTGCCGTGCGAGGCTGGGAACGCGTTTGCGAGGAATGCTCTGTCGCTACTGCCCTTTTTGTTTGCGGAGAGTTGCCTCTCTCGTTATCTGCTCCTCGCGTACAGCCAAGGAGTCTGCTTGTTTTGAAGTCACCGCTCCCGTCTGGGTGGTGTTAAGGGAGAGAGGAGTAGCTGCGCAGAGAAAGCGCCTAACTTGAGAAAGAATGCTGCTGTTGCACTCCGCTTTTGTAAGGTTTTCCCTACCTGCCACAGAGAGTTTACCACCATTCTTCAAGAACCAGGGGAAGAAAGCAACTAAGGCTCGCTACAAACATAGAGGAATTAGAGAGTCTAATGTTTGAGTGGGCTCCATATAGTCATGCGATAAGGTTTCTTGCACAGCAGCAATAGATGCCGAATTTATCGATGAGCACATACAGGAAGAAATAGCCCGTCTTTTATTTCTCTACGCAATTTCGGAGCCCTAGTGCTGAAATTAAGTGGGAAACAATGTGCATAATTACAAGCCACAAAATAAAAAAAGGCTTGAAAAGGACAGGGGTGGTAGCCGCACACAAAACATCACGAAGACAGCAGGCTTGTTAGACGGAGAGAATGTTTATCTGGGTGGCTGCCCACTCAGTTTCTTCATAACACATACTTTCTATAACAAAAGCGGTTATTGCTCCTTGTCATAACAATAATCGCCACACGAGCAGGATTTTGCCCCTTTTTCTCGTGCGCAATGATCGTATTCTGTCGCTGAGAATGTGACAGTTTGCTAACGCAAAACTCGGGATTTTCATATTTTCTGGACGCTCCCCTTACACACGTTTCCGCCCCTCTGTGCAAAGACGACTAGTTTGCACTTACTTTATTCATTTGACTTCGTTCAGTCGCTGGCCCTTGGCCACGGAGGGCATCCTACACGAGGGTACTCTTGGAGGTAACAGAAAATCCTGTGAGGAAGATGGGCAGTGATCAGGCACTTAATTCAATGGAGTGTTTTTGCTAATGTGTGCGGGCGTCCAGGCGCAAGTGGTAGGAAAACCTTCCGAATCTACCGCCATGATATTTAAAACTCCTGTTAGGGCTCCTACACCTCAGACGGTGCCTATGCTTACATATAAACGTGTACAGCATTATAATCTGAAGGGCGATAGTTTTTAAAGTTTGAGCTACTGCAGTTCACTCTTTAGGAGGCATCACTTGACAGAACTGGATTTCTCCCCTTCTTTTCCCGCCTACCTTGTTGTATCCCTTCACAGCGCTATTTGCATTTATGTTGGGCAGCTTGTAGCTAAACACGCAGAGACGCCTTTTTAAAAGGGACAAGGTTGGTAGTGTCAGCTGGAGGCTCTCGGACAACGCGGGGATGAGGGGAAGAAAGTATTTAAAGGCGCTTTAAAGTTACCTGTTAGCGAAACAGTAGCTGCAGAACCGCAGCTGGGAAGGGGGGAGCAGGGCTATTTAAATTGTATATGGATAGGACCCGCATTTTTAGTGATGTTTATGAAGTGCATACGGAAGTCCCAAAAACTGTTCGGCAAGTGCCGACAAAATGTGTTTATCCAGGGGACAAGAAGGCATGGCGATTTTTTGATCAGTTCTTACTTATTTTGATAGTTGGGGCACACTGTTAGGGCCATAATAACGGTAGCACCTACGGTAGATTTACCAGTTTAATATTTCGGGTATTTCCCGGCAACACTTTAGAAACGTTTCTTTACTTAGACAAATGCTCCTGTCTACTTTGTTGAGAGTGATTTGCCAAGCTAGGGGAGCCATTTCCTAGAACAGGTAGTTTGACAAGGAAAACCGACGGTCTTAAATATCAAAGAGTAGTCAAACCGCAAAGAGATTCAAAGCAGCGAGTGTTGGAACATTTTGTTCCAGCGAAGGAGCTAAAAATAACAGCCCCCACCCCTGTGGGAAGGGGATTGATTTGCCCACTTGGAAAGGCCGGTAGGAAATAGAAATTAAATTATTAATGTAATCAAACAGAAAAATCTGCTCGGAGAGTTGAAGGGTGAAAGGGTTTTGTTCCAAAGTGTCAGTGATTTAAACAAACCCGAGTCCAGAGCCGGGACTCTGAACGGGATTTGACGGGTTGTTGGGAGCTTTAATCTAATTTTATACCTTCTTCGTGGCACATCAGAATGCGTTTGCGCAAGGTCATAATAATGCCGGACTGCACAGCCAAGTGTGACCCTGCTGCTCCTCCAGCCCTTCTGCCACTCGAAGCCAAACCTGAAAGTCTAATTTTCAGCCCAAAAGCAAGCTCCTTCCTTCACACTTTTTTTTTTTTTTTACTTACCTCCAGGACAGGCTCTCTAAAGATGTCAGAAACTGCTTTGACATCCATTTCGGAGATTAGAGGCTAAATGTGGTGCGCGTCAATAAGGAAATGCTTAACAACATGACAGTTACACCGGCCACGTTACTGAGATATTTGGTGCCGTGTTGGAGGCTTTCACCATCCGCGCTGCGGGAGAAGCAGCTTCTTCATTTGCCGACCATAGGGGAAAATAAAAACAAAAAGCAGAACAACAGCAAAACCCACACCCACGTTTTTAATCCCCCAACCACTATTTTCCTGCGGGCGAGGAAAGCTTTCCCCTTTTCCGACAAACGCGTTTCCAGGTGGGTATTACTCCCCCAGTCTTGTGAGCGGCGTGGGGTTTCTTTTGGGGTTTGATTGTTTAAAGCACAATAGAGACGTCGTAGGGGGGAAAAACCAACAACAACAACAAAAAAAGCACAACAAACACACCCAAACACAACCAACTCCCCCCCCGGCAGCCCGGCCGGGCGGGGTCGCTCCCCCTCCGCCCGCCGCAGCCTCCCGCCGCCGCGGAGAGCCGCCCCGCCGTGGCGCTAGCTGCGGGACTGCCCCGCCGCCCGCGTCCCCCCGGGCCGCCGCCAGCCGCCCCCAAGGACGGTCCCGGCCTCCCCACGGAGGGCGGGCGGCCGCCCGCGTCCCTCCCCGGAGGTGATTTATTTTCAGCCGGTCCCACAGCACCGCTGCTGCCGAACGCCGTGCCGTTCCCCGCCCCCCCCCGGCCCCAGACACAAAAACACCAGTTCTCCCCACCCTCGGCCCCTCCGAGCTACCCCCGAGCCCCACAGCGGGATGGGGCGGTCGTCCCGACCTCCCCCCCACTTCCCCGCAGGAGAGAGGCTTCACCCGCCCCCCCGCCCCGCCCCGGCGAGTCGGGGCCGAAGCTTCCCCCGTTACCTCTCCGGCGTCCCCCGGGAGCTGGGGGCCGTTCCGCAGCGCCGGCCGCCTGCCCCAGCCACCCTCCCGCCTGCCGCAGCCCCCCTCCGCGTCCCGGCGGCGGGACTTCAGCCCGTTCCCCTCCTGCCTGCCTGCCTCCTTTTTATTTTCCCCCCTCAGGTGACTTAAGCGCAAGCCAAAGGAGGCACAAGGGAAAAATACAGCCGCGGGCTCCGGGTCTGCAAATACAGCTCAGAACCCCAAAGTTTGGAAGGAGGGGAAGGGAGGGTGCAGCGTCCAGGGACAAGAGCTGCGGCCGGCCCTCCGGCTCCGCTGGCGTTTCGTGGCCACCGAGCGAGCCCCTTTGCTGTGGGGTTGGGTGGGCTGTTTCCTGGGGCAGGGCGGCGGCAGGTTCGCTGCACTCATCGTTTCGGGCTCAGATACATGAATTTTAGCGAAAAATACCACTCCATCGATCGGCCAACTTTACAGCTGCTACCGCGACTGGAAAGTTTCCTAACGCGGCTGAAGCTGCTAGTGGTGGGTGGGTTGTTTTTTGTTGTTGTTTTCTTTGGTTTGGTTTGTGTTTTTGTTGTGGGTTTTGTCGTGTGTATTTGTTTTTTGGGGTTTTTTTGGTTTTTTTTTTTCCCCAGCTGGTAAAACCTAAGAGGCTGTACATTTTCATGTTCCCTCCGTGGTTTGTGTGTCCATCGGCAAGGGAGAGAAAAAGCAGCAGTCGGGTCTTTCAAGGAGGGTCCGCGGCGTCCCTACCTGTGCTGTGTCACTGTCCTCGAAAGAGCATACTTCGGGACACTCGTAAGCGGGGCTGCCGTGACACAGGGATGTCAGAGAGGCAATGGCGAATGTATGTCTCCCGTATCCTAAGTGTGTGTATATATATATATACACACACATATATATATGTTCATGTTAGCCGCTTTCTTCTTTATACGTAAGCAATTGGTACCAGACTGAAAGCACTGCTCTTCCTCGGGGCTAAGCAATACCCGGTTGTACTGTGCTCCGAGTAACAACAATAGAGTCAAGGAAATGCGCGTACACTGGGGGAAACGGGGAGAAACCGACCCAGTTTTGGCGGTGGTCTACTTGGGAGACTGGGGCTGCGGGAGGAAGCAGATCTGGAGTTGGCAAACGACGCTCAGCAAGCGGAGAAAGCGTCTTGCGGTGCGCAGGCGGCCTTTGGACGCGCAAGGAGGGGCTCGCCCGGCGGCTCTGCGCCGCGGCTGCCAAGCGGGAGCAGCGGGAGGCCGCCGACGCCGGCGCGGACGGCGCGGACGGCAGCGCCCGCCGGCCCTGCCCCGCCGCCCCGGAGGCGCGGCCCCCGCCCCGCCGGCTGCGGCGGCCCTCACCCCCCGGGAGAGCTGCTGCTGCCGGACAGAAATAAAGGGGGCTGGGAGGCAGGGGGAGGCAGAAGGAATCGGTCATAAGGAACGAAGAGGCGGCAGGTCCGGGCTGTGAAGCTCTGCAGGAGCGAGCGCTTGCTTTGCACGCCAAGCACTAGGCAGAGGGAGATACTCCCCGCTGAAGAGCTCTGCAGGCTTCGGAGGAGCTGCCTTTGGGACCCTCCTATATCTCACACAGTCGCAGGAGGCAGCTTTATCGTGCACTGCTACAAAACGGGGGGCTGGAGGCTTGCCTTCGTCGCCCTGTCCTATGCCGCTGTCGCCCAATTGCCAGGCTTCGAGGTTCTCGTTTGCTTAGGGCTGGTGAGAGTTGTCCAAGGGGATTATTCTGGGATTGGGGAAAGGATGAAGAGACAGAAATTATCTATGTACTTTATCCTGGAAAACGCACCGGTAGCAGCCCCCGGTGAAATAACAGCACTGCAGTTTTTGGAGCAGCAGGGCTGTGGAGCCGTCCCCCCCAACGCCTCCCCGGGCTCGCTCTCGCCGCACTCGGCGTTTCACACGTGTAACACTTGGAGCCGAGGCTTCCCCACGCAGGCACGCATGCTGCCACCAGGCCACCGCAGCTTTATTGATGACAGATTTCTAGTAACTGTAGAGTTATTTCCAAGGGGTGGATCCCATCGCCAGCCATTGTAGCCCGTCAGCCTGCCCCAGGGGTGAGCAGGGAACTGGGGACAAGCCGGGGAGCTGCATGCGGATGGGGGTGCGACACCCCACGGGCGTGGGCACGGGGGCAGCGAGGTGCAGCGCACCCTGCACCCTCAGCTGGCATCCCCTCTCGCTGGGGCGAGGCTGTCAGCCCTCCAGGAGCAGCTTGCAGCCAGGGCTCAGTCTATTTAAAGCCTCCGCTCGTGCTGCATACTCCAGGCACCATGTGCCAATCCCCTCGGCTTGGCAGCATTATTTTTGGCCGCAGCTCCCTCCCACAGCGTAGGAAATACAATAAAATTAAAACAAACAGAAAACAAACAAACAAACAAAAAAAAGAAAAAACAAGATGCCGAGCGAGCGCCCCCGGCGGGGGATGGAGAGGAGCCCATGGGTGACATGCATCTGCCTTGCCATGCTGTTCCGTGGTTGCCTGCCCTCTAGCCATGGCATGTCCAGCTGCCTGCTGTGGGGTGGCAGGTGTGGGGCGAGAGGAGGTGGCACGGCAGCATGTCCCCGCATCGGCTGCCGTGGGGCCTTCACCACTGCAGTTGCTGGCCCTGCCTCCCCCCCTCTTCCCCCCGGGCTAAAAGAGGGTGGCTACCCCTCTGGTGCACGCCATGGGGGCAGCAACCTGCCCCAGACCTCACGGCGGCTGCAAGGGGACAGGCTTGGGACCAGCCTGGCCTGGAGTGCAATTTAAGCAGGACAGAGCTCTCTGTGCAGACATGATGGACTTAGGGGTGAGGCTGGGTCCTGCTGATGTGACTTGGCTTTAGTCTTCACCCTTCCTTCAGGGTGAGGCATTAGGACACACCGCAGCTTTGCTGGTGCAGGTGGAGCCTGAATTCTGATGCTGTCTGATTGCACTACCACACCTCGGCCTTAAAAACGGAGTAGTGATGAACACATTTAAACAAATCCTATTCCTGAATTGAGGCCATCAGAGTTGTAGGCACAATGCATACCAGAAACAAAGAAGCCTGTGCTTTCCCAGAAAACTTTATCTGTCAAAACTTCGCAGAAAACATGACAGGATGTGGTTTAGGGAGGGAAAGTAAATCCATTAAGGAAAAAAGAAACCCATTTCACTGGTGCAGAAGAAAACACCACATAACTTTGTAATGGGAAAGGACTGCTTGATTATGTTTTTTCCTCTAACCTACATTTCAACCTCTGTAGAGAGAGCATGAAAATATCCATTTATGCAAAATACAATCTTTATTGAAAAATGGGTAGTACTTCTGCTTACAGGCTTTAAGTTAATTTTGCCACCTTCTTCGGAGAGGTTCATGTACTACTTCACACACTGTAAAGTCTGATAGACCTTTCTCCATGCCCTTTACACACCTTCCTCCTGCTTCAGCTCCACCTACTTCCAACATATTTTCCTTTCTTTGGCTTTAAGAAAGGAATTTTCCACTTTATTTTCACTTTCTTAAGAAGCAGAAGGAAGACAAGGAGGGCTAATGATAGAGATGATGGGGGTGGGGCCTGGGAGGATAAAGAAAGAGATAGAACACACTTTGCTTTGGTTTTGCATTAGCAATCAGTACCACTCTTGTGTCAAAGCTTGCCTTTGCTCATCCTGGTCAGACAGAGCTGCTCCTGGCCTAGACTGACCTGCTGCTGGCAATCACATCTTCCTCAGACTTTCTCGACTTCCTCTACTCAAGAGCTCACTGCTGTCCTGCTCTGTCGCTTGCTTGTGCTAATGCATATTGTACTGCAAAATATATTACTTCATTAATCAGTTCAGCTGGTTAACAGAAAGATTAATAGTCTTACCTTATTAACTTGTGTGCATGTGTCTCCATATTCAGAGTATTCCAAGAAATACAGGGTTTGATTAAGCTACAGAGAAGTCCCATCAGAACCTTCTTTTCCATATGTTCAAAGTGTTCTGAAAATGTCGCCTTTGGAACTCAAATTTCCTGTGTCTAGTAAAAACTATTAACATGCCAGGAAGTCTTCCTCTGAACACAAACTCCAGCCTTTCAGAAAATTCACTGTATGTTTAAAGTACGAAGCAGGACTTACATTTTAGCTTAAATACTTCCAAACAAAATTTTTCGCTCTGAACTCTACATGTCCTTGAGAGCCATGATTGCTTGTCCAGCTGCTGCTACAGGCAGGATATGGGTTTCATTTTAAAACGGGCTCTGAGAGGCTCACTATATGGAGTGGCTGCTGCTGCCGAAGTCCAAAACCTCATGTCAGGTTTTGGTAGCACCTCAGTGCCGTACTGCAGTTCCCTGGGCCTGTACTGTTCCACTCTTCTTCCTTCTCATGGCTTACTTCTATGCAGCAGAAATTACCTGTGGTCACTTGTGGTTTATACACATGTAACTCCCTTGTTATGCAGCTCATTCTATTTTTACATGCTTGTCTCACCCTGGACATGCTGCTGAGGTTAACCAGGCTCTTGGCAACACCAGGTTCATCAAAGGGTTTGGTTACCCCCTGATGTGATCATGGTTTGCAGTTTAGTTTTGGCAGGTGCATGGAAAATCAACACTGACAGTAAGGCACGTTCAAAGATGGAGATGAGAAAGCCTGCTGTGATTTCAGGGTGTGCCATTACAAAACCAAGTGAAGAACTGCAATTGCAGCAAAAACACACCTTGCTGTGCACCTGTAACAGCTGTGACTATGGTAAGCTTGAAGGGTCCCTATGACTGCCTCAGATATCTAGTTTTGACCTAAAGATTTTTTTTTCTTTTTAAGAAAACTTTGACTATTGGTTTAGCCACTATGGCTTCTGGTTTCTTCAGACGGCGCTCCCCATAACATTCACACCAGTACAGCAGCGTAGTGTGATACTCCTAAAACACTGTCTCCAAGTCTACACTGTAGATCCCCAGTGTGTGTATGTAGTAAAAATCTCCACCCAAGGCTGTGGAATTTGGCTTCCTTGAGGTTCTCTATCCACAACCTCACATCCTGAGAGAGAGGACGGAATAAATTTGACAGTCTCTGCAAAACTTTACCTTAGTCTCTTGTCAATGGCTGTTTAAATTCTACCCCCTCCCTACTCAGGATGCTAGTATTTGCCTTTAGCATTTAAAGTTTAAAATATCAACATTCAGTAGGCTTATTAGCCAGAACAAACTTCCTGTAGCTCAGCAGCCCTCTCTCTACCATGGTATGCTCTTCCCTCAGCGGCTCATGCAGTGACAGGTGGAGTTTTTTACACCTGAGAAAGTTACTTGTCTTCTTACCAGTAATCTCTCCTTACTAACACACTGGAATGACCCCCCAGTCTATTTTCCTTGACTTCTCTGTCCAGTGAGTTAAGAAACCAATCACAAAATTCCTCCCATTATGCACCCATAAGCTGGGAACCTGGTTGCTAGCAGACAACGTATGGGTGAAAATGCAGGGATAAAGAAAGAGGCCTGTGGTCTTGCCATGTCATAGAATATAAAGAAGGAGCAATTGTTTTGTTTCTTTACATAGAGGACAAATTATATGCTCTTCATTTTTCCTGGAGGAACTTTCCTCCTCTTAGACTGGGTCAATAAGCAAAGCAGAATCAACAGAGTACAATAAAAGGGCTCATAGATGCATGAAGTACACATCAACTTGGGACAGAAGTTGGATGAACATTTAAGCCAGTGAAGTGAGGAAGAGCAATGACTACAAAGAAAAGCAAGCTATTGAACAGGTGGAAGGTAAAGTGACCTCTTTTTAGAAAAGCTGGGATACAGCTCTTTGACCAGGACTGGAAGAGCACGCAGCAAGGCAGAAGAGAGAAAGGAGCTAACTGGCTGGTCACCACCATGGTTTCCAAGGCAAGGGTTCCCACTCCTGAAGCATAACCACCTCCAATATTTTACTGGTGGCTTCTCCTGCATGCTGTCTTCTCAAGCAGCCAGTGCACTCTCCAGAAAGTACAAGATTTTCAATTATTCCAGGACTGGAAAGTAGGTACTGTCCCCATTCACTCTGTTCCCACCCGGCACACTGGTGTGTGGTCAGAGGAAAACGGCACCTATCAGGAAAGCTCAACCACCAGTGTGGCTGTACCCTGATGGCCAAAAAAGCAATGGAAGACATATCCATGGGTGCTGGAGGACTGTTCCACGTCCCTTTTTATTTCCATAGCATGTCATTTTCTCTTGCACATTACAAGCAATGCAAGGGTCACTGCAGACAGTGCTTTCCTTAGGTACTTTCCCTGTTTACTGGGCCCTGCCCCACTGATGACGAGCACTCTTTTTAGCCACCTGTCTCAGGTCTGCTCTGCCTTGGAAAACTGGTGGAGAGCCTTGGACGTCCCTCTCCTTGGACACACTCTGCCGGATACTGCAGAAGGCAGGAGCAGAAATGACACTGGCCACACTTTTGTCCAGAAGTGATCTGTAAGGAGGACTGTCTTTTCTTTAGCCTGCTGAGTTCACACTTTACCACTCTCCTCCAGCTGACAGCCTTCTGCTCGTTGCTGCGACACCAGCATGAAAAGGGCAAGAGGCGTTTCTTAAAATGACACGCACGTCTTGCCAACATCCATACTCTTGGGAGGTAGTTAAGATCCCTGCTGTTCAAACCAGTAAATGTCATCTCTGGGACAGCATCGTGCTGGTCATCTTTCTGCTCTGTGGGTGACAAGCCTGTGTTTGTCTTTCAGGCTGAGCGCACTAGGTTTTCTCTGTGATCGATGAAGTGCAGTATCCACAGTGTGAACGCTGGCTGCAGAGCAGTTTGTGAAGCCCATTCTCTCATATTACTTTAAGCATATTATCAACAAGAACGAGAGCGTCAGTCATGTCAAAAATCTTTGCTACCGTTAAGATTTTCAGCTGTCTTGCTGAAACTGTAATGACACAGGCCTGTAGATGTCTGGACGAAAAAGCCACCAGGTGGCAAAATCATCCATTCTGGACAAAAAACGTCTGCCCGCATGGGCAGATCCTGGCGATGGGGGGCAGGAAAAGTTTGTGATCAAGCCTCATGCGTATTTCTTTTTCATGCAGAAATGCTGACCGTCCCAAGGCTACACACTGAGAGGATAGCTTTCTTTTGCACAAGCTGTCAGGCTGGTGTGCCTACAGAAAGCCCACCAGTGACTGACTGCGGCATGCAGTAGGTGTCTGCCAGGCTGTCACATCAGCACCCATCAGCAGCAATAAGCTCTCCTTTTTTTTTTTTTCCTGGAAATCCCAGTGTAGAAGTGAGATGTTCACATGAAAATAACCTTTGCTACCTTCCCCAGCCTCTCCTGCACGCTGCTACAAGAACACTGAAGCCACATTCATGAGCGGCTGATCAAGGTCCAGGCTGATGTAACCAGAAAGGAGAGAAATGAAAGTGAGAAGCTGGCTTAGCAGGCTAAAAAGCACTTTCTCACAGGACTTTGGGAGGGTGGGAGAAGCTCTTTCCCATACCATTTAGAAGCATGCTCTCAAGCTGATGAGTGCTAAAAGCCTTGGAAGACATGCTCAGAAGTCCTAGCACCAAACCTATCCTAGGACCAAATCCCATCACCGATGTAACCGCAACACAGGTAGAGTCTGTTATAGGAATGTAGGCCGCGTGCAGGTGCACGTTCATACATGGGTTTGGTCAGCTCAGGTGAGCATGCTTACATCCAGAGCAAGAAATATTCTGCCAAGTCAATTTGGATGCTGTAAGACCCACCTCAGAGACAGTGGGGTATGCAGAGTTCAGTGGAAAGAGACCCCCTAACTGGAGCAGGAAGGAGACTTGGATCTGGTAGATTGGTTTGCAAAAAATAGGAAACCAAAATAATTGTCCTCTAAGGGCCTGCCCTGGCTCTATTTCACAATGTTCTGCAATTTCTAAACTCAAAAAAACCCACAAAAAAACCTGCTACAAAAATACAGCTGCTACAAAGTCAGTTAATGTGCTGCTGGTCTGTTCACATAGCTTGGCTGAAAATGCTGCAAGGCAAAAGTAACAACAAAGATGTGCACCCCTTCCCTTCCTGTTCACCTTAACGAGGTGTGAGCTCAAAAGGCTCTGTATGCCATTTAGCTGCTACCATTAAGCCTCAGCTTTTTTTTTTCCTATTAAAAACAATGACGTACAGTTCCTCAGTAATGCTGTGTATCGAGAAAGGCAAGAGTCTGGGGGGAAAAAATTATACTTTGCTGTACTATTCAGGACAGCTGAAGAACTGAAGGCAGCCTGTTGTATGGAATGTATAGGAAATTTTCTACCTTTTTAGTTTTCACTCTGTAACCTCCTAATCTTCTTTTACTTTGTTCTGGCGATAATGTGGTTGTGAGGTGCCGTGGTGATAGTGCTTCCAACATATTTTAATAGAAGAACAGGATTAAACAAATAAAAGTACATAGTATGAGACCATTAACTAGGCAGAAAGAGATGCTGTGCATCAGGATTCTGCAGCTGCTTTCCTGGACAAGGAAAGGGAGACCTGCTGCTGACTAAAACTGCATATGCCGTATTTCCTCTCCTGTGTTGCTTTCCTGACCGAAATGAAAAATCTGGTCTGCTGTAATTGGCAACAACCATGGTACTGCTTGACAAGCCCCAGGATTTTAGAAATATTTTTAGGAAATCTCCTTGAGTTCTCCCTTACCTCATATGCCAGAACAGGGCTGTGAATGAACGGTGCTGGTCCCCGCCACGGCGAGTGGGAACTCCAGGCTTTGCTTGGCAGTACAAGGAATTAGTAACACCGGACCCTGTAAGCCTGCTGCCCAGTGCTCCCCATCCCTCTGCCCAGTGCATTTTACCCCAGACTGCAGAGTACTTGCCTGGGGGAAGCAGCAGAAGAAACCATTTCGCTGGTGCCAAGCTCAGAGTTAAAATTCCGCCGAGTTGCTAGGAAACTATGCAGGAGGCTCGGTGGGGCCGGCTGCCCCATAAAGAGCAGCATGGCGAAAGTATGAACTCTCTGAAATAATGAGCAAGTGTGCTGCACGTGTGCAAATCGTGGATTTTCTGTGGCATGTTGCTCAGATGAACCTGAACGGGTTGTTGCAGCAATCGCAAGCGGCACTGTTTTAGCTACAGCAGCTTTTCCCTGGAAAAGTGTGAAGCTCCTACTTGAAAGCTGGTGGGGCGAGAGCAGTTTTTTACATGTGCAAAATGATGTATTCAGCCAAAGCTACCTGGTTTTCTCAGTTGTCTTGTTACGCATGAGGACCTCTGTACCCCTCATGCACACAGCTGAACTGCACGGAGACCCTGCCGACTGCATTGTCGCTTAATGTGATCCTCGTTTACTCAGTTTATTCTGTGACTGCACTACTCATAGACTTTACCATCCATACGCCAGATCACTCATTTTATTTTCCTGTCCTGTTCATTAGTGAGGAAACCTGGAAAATACAGAGATTTTAATAAAGCAAATTAGTATCAGCAGCTTTGAAAATAAGTCTTGAAAAAATTTACCTTTCTTACAAATTCTGTTATAAAGATGACAAATAGTTCCTTTATTGTTACTTGTTTTAGTGAAAATTCTGCAAGTGAGTCTATCTCCCTTCAGACTGTTACCTGCTCGTATCCAGATACGTAATTGAGTATGTAACAATTATCCATAGAGGAAAACTATTCACAGTCTTTTCATGTTTCATCCATTATGAACAGTAAAAAATATCAAGTATACAGATATATAGCCTCAGAAGACCAAAAAAATCCAGGATCAACAGAACTTAAGGACAGGCCGTTACATGATATGTGAGCCTGTGATTCTATTTGTGTAAAAGAAAGCCATCATCAAGACATGCTAGTGCTATACAATTGAGAAGTCAAAGGCATAATATGATACATAACACAATTTTTCAACTTAAAAATACGTTC